>NW_026294710.1:12534234-13734234 GCF_026119805.1 Tympanuchus pallidicinctus
ATACTGCAGCAACAGGCAATTTTAATTTTACTTTTAGACTGAAGGAAAAATCGACTTTTGATTTATCCAATCAGGTTTGCTAAAACTGCCTTACATACATCAAACAGTAGAAAGAACATTAGGAAAGAGCCCAGTCACTATTCAGACAATATCATAGCTCTGATGAGGATGGAAGGTGTTGTTTGCCCAAGAGAGCTGTATATTTCTTCCTACCATGAATGCTCATTGCTTCTCCTGAAGTTAAGTTCTCTGCCAAGCATTTTCTGCTTAAGATTTCTCCCTACCCTCTGGTGTTGTCTCTTCACAGTTCCCTTCTATTTTGTATTGTGGCTGTGGTGCTTAATGTGATAATTAATAAGAACAGTGAATTAAAGCTTCCAGCTATGATGAGACAGCAAATAGATTAATTAACAAGAAAAGAGGTTTTCAGGTAGAAGAGTGAAAGGAATCTCAGTCAGATTGTTCACACTCTTCAGGCTAACAAGAAGTTAGTTGCAACAAGAATATTCCCAAGTTTTTCATACAGTTTTTTAAAAGTTTCTTCCTGTGACAAGTGTTGTCTTTTAAAGTTGTCATGAGATACATCAGGTGGATCCGGGGAAATTAGATCAGTCTTTAGAATTCACTTCTATGTTGTGTGTCTTAACTCAAACCCTTTAAGGATTCTTCAACTAGCAAGACTCCCTCTTTTTTTCTCTCTGCTTTTCTTTTTATTTGGTTTGTTTCTTTTCTCAGCTACCTTTACTTCTTTTGACCTTTATGAGGGGATGCAGTGTGTTCATTTTTATCTCTGGTGTTAACATCCTATATTACTCAGTTTCAAATAGAAGACTTCATGCGTTGAAACTTATGCAAGGAAAACTCGTTATTCTCCTCATGTGGAGTATGAAATGACTTAGAATATAATCTCTATGCCCATAATTTGAAGTCAAGCATGTTGTTCAGACAGAACCATAGGCAATGTACTTGTGGTCCCTAGTGGCTGAGAAATAAGAAAGAATTCAGCTGCACTGTAATTAGTGTAATCAACATGCTATGGATTCTCTTTTAAATCAAGAGACAGGCACAAGTTGTTTTTTATGGACTGAAAGCAGTTCAAATTTCAGTTTTGTCAGTCTTTGTACAGCTGTTTAAGCATGCCTCTTTATGAGTTCTCTCATTTTAGATATATTATTTTTAGTAAATGATTGATAATGTCCATTGCCTTTCTCCATTCTAGACAAAAGTAACATTTTATTCCTAATTTATTCCTTATTCCATCAAACAATTAATGATTAAAAATTAGAATTTGGATGCTTACTGGTAGTCAGGCAGTACGACCAGTCTGTTTTGCAGGACCAAGGACTTTAAGAAAGGAATTAATGTGTCATTTTGGTTTTGGAAACTATTTTTGAATCTGGATCCATAAAAGTTAGTCAGTATAGACTGCATACTTTGTTGGGCCTATCCCTTCATTTGTCGGGTATTGTTAACCATAAAGCAGGGATAATTAGCATTTCTCAAACATTCAGAAAACTGTGAAAATAGTTATATTAGAAAGGGCAGCTCAGAGTATGAGATGACAAATGGTAATGCAGGAAAGTAAATTTTTTTTCTGTTCTGCTAAAATTCTGGAGAATTCTGAAGTGTGTCTATGCTGCACTGAAATGAAAACAGGAGGGAGATCTGTCTCATATCCTTCAGGTCAAGGCACTCACCTCTGCTTAGCTTTAGCATTACACTGACAGGCTGAGATGGTCAGAGTGACATCTTGCACTTTATTTGCTCTTATAAGTTCTCTGGTCATCCATATTAACAATTCTAGAATTAGATTCTTTCTAATCTACCATAGACCTGTGATATATTTCCTGTTAAGATTGCTTTGATCAATTCTGAAAGAAGTTACACTGAGCCCAACAGAATTTTAATGGAAAGTTACTTCACTGAACAACACGTCAGTGACTGTCTGAAGCATTTTTCCTTCCTAAAGATATCTTTAGGAGATAGAAGCTTTTTTTGTGTGTGTGTGTGCCTGTATGTGTAGGGATTATTTTCTACAATTCCTTTTGTCCCTAAACCCAGAACAAACTATCTTAAGAGTGCCTACTGTGTCTAACAAGGTAGACATTTACTACTGTGCAAGACAAAGCCTGTCTTCAATTTCAGTTTCTCATTACCTCTATCTTTCTTGGAGAAACACCTTAACTAGACATATAAAACATAGTGAAGAATTATTGATTGCAGTTGATATTCAGCTTCTAGCTATGTTTTTAGTAAGAGAAACAGGAACAAATTTGGCCAAATTCACAGGAGGAGAAATAGCAGCAGTTATTAAGCTACCAACTCATTTCACTCACACCAGTGCCCTCTCTACACAATAGCCCACAATATCTTTTCTTAAAAAACATGGATTGGATACGCTATGCTTTTCTTCATTACTGGAATGTGTTAGAATTGTTCCCAGGATATTTATTGTTATTATATGTTTACCTCTTCTTCTACTGATTTGCTGTTTCTCTAGTTGATAACCCTGATATTCCCCCTTGCTTAATCCTTCCTTGGACTCAATTGTATGAAGGTGTTATCACTGCTGATTGACAGGCCATGTCTTTTATTCCATTTTCTTTGTGTGGGTGGAGGGTTAAACTGATGAAAAGAAGGATTAGATGGTGGTTTAGCTAGTAGCTCAGTACTTGGATGACTGATGTCATGGTAATTAGACCCCGGTGAGCTCTAAGTAAAGCCATTGCATGGTTATAATAACAGTTTAAAATCCAAATGTGTTTGTTGCATCCTGCAGTTGTTTCCAAAAAAATATATATGTATATTTTTTGCTCTTCTCTGAATTCAAAATCTCTCTACCTCCTTGGAAACAAAAATTGTGCTGATCTGTGTCTACAGCTGACTGTGTCCTAGTTGCTACAAAATTCCTTTGCTGCTTTGTTTAATAATAGGCTTGATTCTTTTTCTTCTTTTCATGATAAAGTCGTTTGGATGGAACCAGATCTGCTAGGAAGAAAATCACCACATTACCTGCAAACTGACTTGACTACCTTTGACACTAGACAACTGTCATATTGATTTTTAGGAATAGTTATTCACGGACAAACCTTAACAGTGCAGCACCTGCATATCTATTGAACATTTTTGGTAGCCCCTGCTTTTGTGTGTGTCCTTGAATCAATGAACAAACTGCTGCTGTTGATTGTATCCACTTGGCCAATATCTCTAGGGGATAAAGAGGAATCACAGCTACTGAAGAAAGGCTAGGAAAATTATTTTTTTAAAAAATAATGAATCCCTCAGTTCCTAAGCACCAGTCCAACAAAGATATTTAATTTCTTGCTGGTCTTACCTTTTAGTGAGATGTATTGTTTATGAACTTCTGGTAGGATGGAATCAAACGCATTTTAAATTCAGCCTTTAAGATAAAAAACAAAAATAAGAAATAAAAAACAGAAAGTTTCCAGATTAGATTTTGGAAATGGATGTGACAATACCAATGTAGAAAGGTTGCAACTGTTTTAAACACAGTTATCTAATAATTTTGTTTTTCCCTTATAAAGGGGTAGTTTCAATTTGTAACCAGCAGTGACATATGAATATTTCTTTATCAGTTGGAATAGGATATCTGTGCACATAAACTTGCCAAAGTACATAGCTGCTGGGTACAACTTTCTGGATACTCCTAAGCATTTTAAAGATAATAGCATTTTTATTGTGAAATTTGAAAGTACCTAGAAGGTACTGCCAACCTTTGCAGCTCCACTTATTATTATTATTATTATTTTTATCCCTACCAAATAAATCCTTTGTGAAATTTTGGAGAATTGAACACAGCAAAATTATTCAAGACTTATGAAAATCTCCCTCAAGAGGACTCTGGCCTCTTGCCACTCTCCTCTTCTATGTATCCGTATCTATATATCTTTCCAGGTGTAAATGTAAAAAAAAGTGTAAATGAGTGTCTTTGTCAGTTCATTGCTACCTGCAATCTTTATTTCCCTTGCATACTCTTTACAGAAAATAAGAATAAACAGGAAAACAACAGAAACAATGGAAAACCGCTGAGGGTAGTGACACTATTTCATCAAACATAGCTGGCCAATGAATGTGTTGTGCAAATGTTTCATGAAATGTGTTATCCCTTTCTTCAAAATATAAGTCTTTCTTCTGCAGAAGGCCCTTAACTGCTGGGTGATTGTCTCAGGAAAGTGCACTTGGAGATATCTGTGTGAAGCTGAAGGACATCACAGAGAAGTCAATACACGATTGTGATGTCTTACTCTTTTTTTGAAGATTTCAAGGTCTGAAAGATGTTTGTGAACTGCTAGACTGCAGTTAAGGTTGTTTTTTTGTTGTTTCTTTCTCTCCCTAGAATGACATTTTCATTATTAACTTTCTCATGGATGGTGACTGAGATATGACTGACAGTATTTTTTCCAATAGTATTGTGGGAGTACAGTGTTATATTGTATTATAGATATGCTTATGCCTGCCTATTGGCAAATTATCCTTTTTTTCTAATATTAGTTCCTTTTTATCTGTAAAATGGAGAGAAAAATGCTACTTCTTTTGCGATACATCCTGAGATTTTCTGATAACCCTCACTGTTACTGAACCTTTTCTAAAGGCCAAGTCTCTTTGTTGAAATGAAACCCTTCAAATTAACTCATCCTTAAAAAATCCAAGTTCATTACTTCCATGGTTTGGACAGGCCTATGTTACTTCCCTCAACACAACAGTGCTCCCATGAAGCAACTTTATTAATACATCTAGGAATTATAGCACTGATGTTCTCATTTTTAACTGCATAAAATATCTTCAACTTCTTATAAGTACCTGTGTCTACTTCAGCAGATGATTCCAACATTGTTGTACATCCTGTGATTGTTACTATGGAATGCCTTCAGCTGGTTCTTGTCTGGAATATAGTATGAATGCAAACTGCACTTAGCATACTTCTTGTAGAATTACTCATCTTGAAGATAACTCCTTTATAACTAGGTTTTAGTCAAAGAATTTTGATAATCTTTGAAATATAAGGGTTAACAGCATGCATTTCATGAAAAAAATCAAGGCTAAACTACTCTTTGTTCTTTATCAGTCATTTCTTCCACTTAATTCTGGAAAGAGGTTGTCTGACAACCACTACCTGGCAAAAGATTTGTAGGATGTTAACACCCTTTATATTATTTCTCACTTTGTCAGAGCTAAAATTCTGTAATAGTTCTGATAAAAAGAGACCAAGAAGAAACTAAAGTTACGAAGAAAATAAATATTGTGCAAAGACTCTTGGGATAAATTGTTCTTTCTATAAAAGAAGTTTTGTTTTTGTCTATTTCAGACTTTCACCAATAAAATATAAGGTATAAGAAATTTATCTAACACTTACAGAGCTTAGGGACTTCAGTAAGTAATATCAGCAAAATGAAGATTTTTCTGAGGTGTGTCTTTGGAACAGAAGTCCAGTATATCCTCTGTGGATCACAGTGCCTACTAAAGACAGTTGTTGTTAGCTGAAATCATCCCTTAAAGCTTTCTTTACGACCTAAATGAAAAGAATTCATCATCCACCAGCACCAGCTGCTCTCTCCATTACATAAAACCGTGCTGGTAATCTTTAGGATTACCTTTGAAACTTCAGAGGCAATATGTGTATGAAGAACACTTTCACAATTCCACTGCATGTTTCTTTCCAGCTCTACTAATTTGCAGTGATGAGCCACCAGAAGTTAGCTTGCATTGCTCTTCCTTATGCCCTGTCTGCTCTTTGGGATGGCAAAGCATCAGATACAGAAGTTTTATCTGTTCTATTAAATTTAACCATTCTCCAGCACTGAGACCACCTTCTATGCCACATCTCAGATCCACAATGTTAACTCCTTTTTTCACTGAGATTGTTTGTTTCCTTTCCAGTTGTCTACTGGAAATCATCTATGAGGTGTGCTATATCAAGCAGCATCTAGAAAATGCTGGGAGAGTGTTTATTTGTTTTTGTAGAAACATTTTCAGGGATTGGTCCAACAAGCTAGCAGTTTTCTAATATAATTTAATTTACTAGTTTTGATGGAGCCATCTTGACCCTGCAGCACTAATGAATATTAGTAAGAGCAATTATTAAGCATTGGATGATAATGCACAAGGTTGTCCATATAATTATCATTGTGCATTGACTTGTTTGTGTAACTCTTGAAGCTTTTGTGCCTTTGATAATGTCCTCAGCTTTGGGCCAAAGCTTAAAGGAGATTCACAAAAGAAAATGAAGTAGTGGGCTAAGAGTCTGGAATTGCCTCAGGAATTGCCCTTCTAAGACCATGGGACCAAGTTTAAATTTCTTTATGCTTGCAATTTCTGCTTGTCACTCCTAGTATTGTCTACACTTAAATGAACACTGGTCTCCCTTTTCATACAGGGCAGACTAGATATTGATCAGAATGTAAAATGCACAATCATGGAGCATCAAAAGCTTACTTCAGGTAAAATTTGAAGCATGTTTTTAAATTTCACTCTATTTGCCCAAGTCACCCCAGGTATAATATCCTGAAGGAGACTTACCATATAATAAAGTATTTCCAGACTGCAACAAAAATCCACTTAAGCAGATAAAACTAACAAATCAAACAATTAAAAAAAAAAAAAAAAATTAAGGCATTTTACCATCTAAGAGATCCTCACTACCTAGTGTGATGGTTATGATCAGTAGTTAAAAGAGAAACAAAACAAGAAATGGCCAAACTAAATGGAAAAAAAAAAATTAAAAAGGTTAAAAAAAAAATCATTTATGAAGCAGACAGATAATTTCAAAAAGCTTTCATACCAGGAATAGGGCACCATTACAATGAGAAAACCTTTAATTATGTTGTAAAGGTCTGATATTCCACCGAAATGTCATTTCAAAATAAACTTCTAACAGTTAATTATCAGTGATATTTAACTTGTGGGAAAATTAAATATCACTACATACTCCTGTGATCATTTTATTGCTTTTGTAGACATTTTAATATTTTAATGGTTTCCAAGTAACAATGAAAAAGGCATGCCACCAAGTATGTTTTCTTGGCTTTCTGTGGATAACCATGTAACCTTTTCTTTGTCTTCTTCATACAAAATAGACCTCTGAGTCAGTGAGGGACAGGACCGAGAGGAAACCTTTGGGGAATAAATATGGGAATAAACACTGCTACAATTCTCTTAGACAGCATGATTCCTTGGAAAGAAGTTTATTAACTGTTGTAAGTGGAAATGCAATGCTGAATGGACAAATACTGATGCCCTGTTAGCATTCAGCTGGCAAATCAGATGAATGTGCAGTGTTCCAGTTAGTGACCTATGCATTACCCAAAGCTTATAAAATGTACTGTGCGACTGGACTTAAGAATGTATGCAATGACCCCTATCTGGAAGAATGGAAGTCTCCTGTGCTGTTGTTGTATAAATCAATACTACACAAGATAAAAGACCGAGAGTGCTGGGAAAAGGCATGAAATGTAATGCCAGAAGGGTGCATAATGTGAATGACTATTCAACCAGTTATTCTGACTGAATTGGCTGTAGAAAGGGATAGGTTCAACTAAAAGTGTCTGACTGGGATTTATACATCCTTCTCCTGGGTGAGCCAATGATTATATGAGTCATTAAAGATATTTAGCTCAAAAGCACTGATTTCTCTCACAATACAATATTTAATTGCCTGCATTTGGCATGAGCTTTCAGTTCCTGGTTCAGTTCCCAATACTGTGCCACCAAAATCCTCCCAGATAAATAACATTATGTATTTTAAAACATTTGAATCATCCTGAGATAAGCATTATAAAAAAATGTAGGAATGTTTTTCACAAATTTCAATAAATATAAGAGTTACTCTTCATTGTGTTTAGCGTTAGCTGAGATTCTCACCCAAACACTTTATTTTACAAATATTAAGATATAATATTAATTTTTTACAATATTAAGTGAAATATGATAAAAATCCTGGAAACTGGGAGTATTGGAATTTTTTACAGTGTCAACAATCTTTGGTATGAAAGCAGGAAACTGATGCTTTTACTTCTATAAATTAGCCTGTGTGCTAATTGATGTTCAGAGATATTGTGAGACTAAATCTTTTTGTAGCAGCAGGAAATCTGTCCAGTATTTTGGCAATGTTAGAATAAAGGTCTTTGAGCTAGAACTTACAGGACCTTCATTGAATCTTTCAGCGTGGAACAGATTTATGCATTGTTCAGCAAGTAGAGTATTCTAAGCTCGTATTCTTTAATTGCTTAAATATCTCCTTCAGCTAGATCAGATTGCTCAGAGCCCTATGCAGCCTGACCTTGAACGTATCCAGGGATGGGCTTTTACCACATCTCTGGGCAACCTGTGCCAGTGTTCCTTATTCTTATCATTAAAAACTTTTTCCCTCTCAAGAAGTGTTTGAGAATCTGGCTATTAAAATGAGGAGCCTGTTGAAGAGAACTCAGTCATGTCTGGAAGTCTGCTAGGATAATCACAGATTTTTCTCTTTTGCTCTGGTAGAAGCCTGCTACCAGAGAAAGATTGAGAATCATCCCTACTTATTCACTGGTTTGGACAGTTTCCAGCTTCATCTCTATCTTCTTTGCTTCCCTAGAGGCAGCCAATAACACCTCTTTTCCTCCACAAACAAACAAGGAAAGCAACCTGTTTGTTCTTAATTCTAACTGCCAAGTCTTAGCACTAAGGCTGATATTGAGTTGGTGTAAACTGGAGTTTAATCGATCTGTGTGGATTTATCTCCACTAAAGGTTTGTTTTACAGCTATTTGACAAACACAGATACAGTGTTTTGTGGAGGGTGGCAGTCTACAGTGGAGGAGAGGATGGTATGGCTACTTAAGCTATCTCATGTTTGGCATTGCACTGTGTGATTACTTCATCAGAAAATAAAATCATTAATGTTGGAAAAGACCACTAAGATCATCGAGTCCAACTGTCAACCTATCCCCACCATGCCCACTAACTGTGTGCCTCAGTGCTACACTTACCCTATTCATAAAATCCTCCAGGGACAGTGACTTCATCACTTCCCTGTATTCTATATCCACTTTTGCAAAGATGTATCTTGTTATACAAACTACTGGGGACAGGTGATAAAAAATTTATTTCTGCAACCTCTGTTTTTAATATATCTTTTACCTTGGCAAAAGATTGGCTTCTGTCATTACTACAAATTATTAAAGATTCACATCTTGTGCTTTTAGTTCTTCAGATCCCCAGATAAAATTATCTTGCAAATATAATGAGCAGCACAATTAGATATAAAAGACAAGGGAGAACGAGGCACTTACTAATGCATGGAGATGTTTCTGACTGTTTTGAACTAGTTTTTTCAAGGTCAACTAGCTTAACTTTCCAAAGAATGCAACATTCTAAAGAAAATCAACAACTGCTTGTAATCCATTTTGAAATATTTTTCTCAAGTATAAAGCCCTCAGATAAATGTTTGGTGTTAAACTGATATTTTAAAACAGCTAAAACAAAGCTTGAATTGAAATAAATTATTTTTACTAAAGTAATGTAAAGTTTATTAAAGTAAATACCATGTTATTATATAAAGAACAGTTTTCTGGCCTCTTTTTTTTTTTCTTTTTTTGTTTCCCCAAAAAATGAAAATAATATTGTTTGTGAGCTGTTAGCACATGTTATTAAATTGTTAGAACAAGTGGTCACACAACACCAAGGAAGTTCCAGAATATTGAAGGTTGTATGTTGTCTAAAATTATGACTCCGAATTGTTAAAAAAAAAGTAATAAAAATCAACTCAATTTCCATTAAAGTAATCTTTCTTGACCTTCTTGGAGGTTGAATGAGAGATAGTGAACAAGTCAAAGCATATTATCTGATACAGATGAGCTGTACTTATGAAGCAGTGATTCTCAGCTAGCTGAAATTTTTGAAAGTCCCACTGTCACTCTGAAAACACTTTAATTCAGGACATCAGAAAGCTTTATGTACACAATTTGCAGCTCTTCCGCTATTGCTGCCATCTCTAGAGTGAAATTTGTAGAAAAAAGGGGAAAAAAAAAACATATACAGTAGCTCAGAAACCATTAAGTGATATTTTTTTTTGTATGTGAGCTGAGCAGAACAAACATGATAAAAACATTACATTCTATATTTAAAATCTTGGGCTAGATTCAAGATTTGCTACAGTTTCTTCATATTCACTGTATGAACTTTTTTCTTCAAGCTCATCCCTGCTGTTACTTATTTTTTAAGGAGATGCTAAAGAGCACAATGGAAGTTATTCAGAGTTGAATACTAGTTAACAGATTTTATTTCAGTGTTGATAGAAAGAATATCTAGTAGTATGATTGAACAAATTTAATCCTCTCTTTCCCACCACTTCCAACGCAGATTACTTTCCCCCTTACTTAGGAAATTTGAAAAACAAATATAGACAGATCTCTTGCTCTTAGAGAAAAAAAGACTTAAAACAAGAAAAAGGACAGGAATTTCTGGCATCACTGAAAACTCATGGGTAGAACTGTTAGAAAAAAAAAAAAAAAGTGATATATCACTGGAGACGGTAAAACCACATGTATACACAAATACATGTAAGCACATGCACACACTCAGCAGAGATGGGGAGACCTCTATCTTCTTAAAACAGGCATCCCCAACTCATGATCTGGGGGCTGTGTGCAGCCTGCCCTCTGCCCCACACTATAAAGGCGTTAGTTCTTCCCCACATAGTGGCCCCAAGTGAACAACCATTGCTCAGCAACAGCCAAACTGTCAATGTGCTATTAAGTCTGTATCAACTCAAAGCAGGGCAAGGGAAGGCAGTGCTCTGCAGTGCTGTTTGAAGTGATGGCAAATAACTGCATGCATTTTGAGACACTGTCTGTGTTCTCACTTCTGATAAAGGAATTTGAAAATAGGTTTCAAGATTGCAATTAAAAAATCATTAATTTATGTTTACAACACCATTTCCAGTTTAAATAAATACATTGCCTGCAAATCTTCAAATGGAATGTAGAGTTGCAATCATATATTCAGCTCAAAATTCTGACCGTGTCTCTTTACCAGACTTTCATAGAATCATAGAATAGTTTGGTTTGGAAGGGACTTTTAAGATCATCTAGTTCCAGCCCCCCTGCTATAGGCAGGGACACCTCCCTTTAGACCAGGTTGCCCTATCCAGCCTATCCTTGAATGCCTTTAGGGAGGGGGGAATCCACAAACTCTCTGGGCAACCTCTCCCAGTGTCTCACCACTCTCACAGTGAAGAATTTCTTCCTAATACCTATTTGAATCTACTCTTATCCAGTTTCAATCCATTCCCCCTCATCCTGTCAGTACATGCTCTCGTGAAAAGTCTCTTGCCAACTTTCCTGTAGACCCTCTTCACGTATTAGAAGATTGCTGTATGGTCCCCAGAGCCTTCTCTTCTTCAGGCTGAAGAGCCCCAACAGTAAAATTGCCTGGTCACAGCCTGAAATCAATGTTTAAGAACCAGGCAAGAAGGCATGACTATCCTAGAAAGCTCAGATGCAAACAATACACCTGAGTGATAAGATGGGCTAGAGCCTGGATCCACCCCTTCTCACCCTCATTTAAGAGTTAGCAGCCAAGGGAGCAACATCTCTCTGGATAGAGGTTTCCCTTCTCTTGGGCTGTCATCAGCTGTTAGAAGGAGTCAGCCAATTTTTCTGTTTTGTTGCCTACTAATACTGTGTAGTGCTTGTATTGAATTAGAAGGTATTATTATTGTCTTCTTTTGCTGTACAGCCTGTTCTTATAGGGGAGGTGCTCTAACCATCTGATCATCTCTGTGGCTGTCCTCTGGCCCCACTTCAACAGCTCGATGTCTTTCTTGTGTTTGGGGCCCCAGAACTAGATGTGTTACTCCAGGTGAGTTCACGTAAGAGCAGGGTAGAGGGGCAGAATCATTTCCATTGACCTACTTACTGGTCGTGCAGTTCTTAATGCAATCCAGGATGTGGTTGGCCTTTTGGGCTCCAAATGCATGCTGCCAGCTTATATTGAGTCATTTTGTCCACCAACACCCCAAAATCCTTCTCCTCAGGGCTGCTCTCAAGCCATTCTCTGCCCAGCCTATATTTGTGCTAAAAAATTGCCCTAACCCAGATACAGTACCTTGCCCTTGGCCTTGTTGAATATGATGAGGATGGTATGGCCCACTTTTCAAGCATGTCCAGGTCCTTCTGGATGCATCCCTTCCCTCTAAGGAGTTAACTGCACCACTCAGCTTGGTGTCATCTGCAAACTTGGTAAGCATGCAGTTGATTCCACTGTCCATTGTGTCACCTATAAAGATGTTAAATAGCACTGGTCCCAGTACAAATCCCTGAGGAATGCTTCACTTGGACACTGAACCATTGACCACGATGCTCTGAGTGAGACCATCCAGTCAATTCCTTATGCAGCATGTGGTCCCTCCATCAAATTCATTTTTCTCTAATGGGACAACCAGGATGTTGTGTGGGACAGTGTTAAATGCTTTGCACAGGACCAGGTAGATGATATCACTTGTTCTTCCATTATCTGCTGATGCTGTAACTGCATCATAAAAGCCCACCAAGTTTGTCACATATGGCTTGCCACACTGGTTATCTATCACCAATCACCTTATCTTTATTTTCCAAGTACCTTTACCTTAGTGGTGCCTTCAGGAGGATCTGCTCCACGATCTCGCCAGACACAGAGATGAGACTGACTGGTCTGTATTTCCTTGGATCATCTTTTTTTTCCCTTCTTGAGAATGGATGTTATGTTTCCCCTTCTCCAATCAGTGGGAACTTCACTGGACTGCCATGACCTTTCAAATATAAAGGATAGTGGCTTGGCAGCTTCATCCGCCAGTTCCCTCAGAACCCATGGATGGATCTCATTGGACTTTTGCATCTTCAGGTTCTTGGTCTCAAACCTGATCTTCACTTACAGCAGGCAGATCTTCCTTCTCCCTGTTGTTACCTCTGTTTTCTGTAACCAGAGCAGTGTAGCTAGAGCTCTTGCCTGTGAAGACTTTCATAATATCTATCTTAACAGAGAGAGGTATCTCTCACTTCACAATCACCCTTTATCTCATTTCATTGCTTCTTGGCTTGCTGAATGTTTATGGAGACCAAACAGTGAATGTGAGCACAGGTGTTTCCACAGAAGCAACAGTGGGTCACCTCTGTTGGTGCAAATTTTTACATCTGTGGCATGCAGGCTTTTGGTGCTCAGTATGTTGAAAAACAGTGTTTTATAGCTGAGATTTTTCCATATCAAATAGTGTTGTTGTGCCTTTTATATCTGTTATAATTTCCATGAAAATAAATAGAAGGCATTACTTTCAGAGAAACTCATGTATGTGTGGCCCTAGACAATTCCTATATTCACTCAAACAGTCTAGACAAGTCAAAAGGTTGGTCACTCGTGATTTACTCAAAGAGTGAATTGTTCTACTGTATCAGGATACAGCAATGCTGCCTTACATCACTGTCATTACTTCTGGCAGCAACATACAGATAACTTTAACTTAAGGAGAAGTCAGTCTTATTGATATAGAAAAAAGTGGTGAAGAGAGGAAAGTGGATTGATTGGATGTGGTGGATTTGTTTGTTGCATCTTTTTTAATTTTTTCTTTCCCCAAACCTGTCAAATAAGAGGCTGAAGTAAAAGCAGCAGCTGTTTGCTTAAGAAACTTGGGAAGCGCTTTGGCATAGCATGAATTATACTGAATAAAACTAGTTAACGGAGGAAAAGAGCTAATGCAAACAATATTCAAAAAGGTCTAGCAAGTCAAAAACGTTGTGAGGTATAACTGCAAGACTCAAAGGACAAGGAAGAACTGGTTTGACTTTCTGTCCTCCATCTGCCAGTGTGAACTCATATGTTCAATACAGGTTGCCATTTCCAGCACAGGTTTTGTGGTTCTAACCTTCTGGCAGGCATGTAAAGAATCCATTTAAGTGAGAGCCAAACTCCTGTCAACAACCCAAGGAGAAGGATATGGCTCTGGCTCCTATAATTTTGCATACAACCCAGATGGAAGTACAAGCACTTCTATGTTGAAGTGCCAAGTAACTCTCCCAAAGCTGATATTATCTTTTCTTCATCTTGCCTCAGAACAACTTCCCTGCTTCTGGGGACTCCGCAGCTGTGTGCACTCTAGCGAAAGACTATGTGCTGCAAGCCAACTCGTATGTGTTTGTTTTCAGCTTCTGTAAGGAGGCTTTCCCTCCTCCCAGTTCCACCAGGGACTGTTCAACCAGGAAATGCAGCTGCAGATTCTTCACAGTTTCTTTAGGACAAAATTTAAAGGAAAATCCTCTCATTTTCTTGAAGCAAACTACATTTCAAGCAGAAGTACATCAAAGAAATGATGCCATAACCACTTAGTAAAGGAGAGGAAGGAAATATGAGGTTGTATGGGGGAACTGAAATTTGGCAGTATTGATAGGTTTAAAATTATGTAAAAAATTTAATTATTTTTGATATTGGTTTCCTTTGTTTAGAAGAATGTTAGGCTTGTGCTTTGTACTCCTATAAAACAGCAGATACAGACAAAACAGCAGAATACAGACTGATTCCCACACTAAAATCATTGATGTCACTTATGACAAGAAATAGTGTTTCTTTAAATGCAATTAAGTAGTGCTGGCTATTAATATCTTTTGCTTCCTCATAAAGCCATATGCTGATTTGAAAAAGAATTGACCCACAAGTAAGGTCTCCATCAACTTAGTCTTATTTTGATCCCAAAATGTGTCTTTTCACTGCCTGAAAAGAAATATTTCTCCTAATTTTGACAACATGATGAGCTAGAACTATTTAAGGCATGGAGAAAAACAAGAGGTATTATGGAGACAGTAATAGACCGAGCAGGAATAAGAATCTTGTTCGTAACTAAATCTACAATAGGAATAGTTTTCTTCTATATAAATTAATTTTATGTATTGATATGAGTAAGCCTTTTCTTTCCTGCATTCAAAATCTTCATCTCCTTCAAATGGATGAAATCTGGATAAAAATTATTTTGCCTTCAAATGTCACTGAATTAGATACCAGGGAGAAAAGGGCAACCAGTAAGCTTTTGGAACTCCATGATATTATACGGATTTCCTCTTTCCTCCTAGGGTCTTCATGTCTTCAGGATTAGGGAAACCACTTTTCCATGCTGCTTATCTGTGGTTCTACTGGGGAGACTCTAAAGTTTCTATGAAAAGAGAATATCTACAGGGTGTTCTTCATACCTTGGTGTGAATGGACCTGGGATCTTTAGATACCTCATTTTGCTGTCATGCTAGAGGAAGATGATAACTTGGGATTTTACTTGCAAAGAGGTCTCCACTTCTTCCTAAAAGGATTCTGACATCATTTGTTGCTTTATGATTTTCTATCAGTCATCAGCTTAGTCTCTGAAGTTCAATCAATGATTAAGCTTATAAACAAAATGGACAACTATATTAAAAATACCTTGCCGGTGCTGGTGTGAAGGAGAGGGCAGCTTGTTCTGATACTTGGTGATTACACTGGATTGCACTGATCCACCCTAAGGCATATGCGGGACTTCATATCATTCAAAAGAGGTTCAATTACCCCGAAGAGTAGCTAATTTAAATATGATATGTAAATCTAAATAATATTCTCTTAATGACACATAGTCTTTATAGTTAAATTATTTATTTATCAGGGAAAAAAAAAAAAAGAAAAAAAAAAGGTAAAGACATAGGTGAACATTTTCCACTTCATATAACCTGGATACATTCATATGTAAGGCTATTATTTGTGCCTGTCTTGAGTAGCTGTTGAGTCATTTTCAGAACCACAAGCTGTGAGTAATGGGAATCTAAGATCAGAATCACTGTGCCTCTTCCTTCCCTTGCTCATGTTTCCTTTAGTCAAAGGTAAATTTATTTATTTTGTTGAACTATTTGATGAGTGGCAAGCTTACTCATTTCTATAAGTGATTATTTTTTCCTACATGCGGGTATTAATATTTTAGTCTCCTTATTTGGAAGTCTCCCACTTGATTAATGCATTTGATTATTATTCTGAGAGAAGTATCCTCACTACAACCCATCATTTATGAACAACATTCCTGAGAAACTTCAGCTTTTCAGTTATGTCAAGCTGACCAGTTTCTATGACTTACTGCTAACCGAATACAGCTGCTAGGGTGACATGAAAGGATAAACCTCAAATCTTCAAAAGGAATAAATTAGTTTACTACCTGCCAGCTGGATGTCAATAATCATACACACTCATTCAGCACTATAATTTCACAACACTACGGTCAGTAAGTACACAAGATCGTGACAGAATTTCAGGCAAAAAATAAAAGGAGAAGGGATATATATATATATAGGGATATATATATATATATATATATAAGCAATATATATATATATATATATAAATACATATCTCCATTTCTATTTTTATATACTTTTATGTAATATATATATGTTCCAGATTCCAGCGACAAATTGTTGTATTCAATTGCATAAAGTTCAAAGAAAAGTTATGGGAATGACCAGAAATCTAAAAAACTAATATGTGGGGAAGGATTGATTGAATGGATCTGAAAGAAGAGAAGAAAGAGATGTAGATATGTGTACCTTATAACAGCAAAAAGGTAGACAGTTAACATGAAATTAAGTGAATAAATTGTTCTTCATAACCATGGCAGTCAGGATAAGAGCTAATGCAATTTTAATTTCAAGAATGAGTTTATAATTGAACCTTAAGAAAAGTTTTATAGCAGTAAAATTAGTGAAGCATAGAAGATGTTTTCTCAGTTGATTACAGAGTTCTCTCCCACCTCCATGAAAGGTTTTTAAAACAGACTGGGAAAGCATCTGTCAGACACTACATAAATATGATTCATTTTACCTTGAATCTAATAGTATGTCTCTTGAGATCCTTTCTGAACTGAAGAATCCATGACTGCATATGTAAGAAAACCAGAACATAGACCATGCTACATAAAGAGCACTAATTGCCACAGCAAACATGAATCCTCTGATAGTTCTTCAGCTGAACTTTGGTAACCCAACATATATAATACTCACGTTGTTGGACTGTCTCCAGATCCTTCCAACAGCTTAATGACAAAAACAAGAGACTTAGGGAAGGCTAAGGAAAAAAGAAAATCATTAAATAATTTTCTTCCTTGTGATAGTGGTATGGCTGATATCTTGACAATCAAAAGTATGAGAACTGTAGAAGGAATTCTGTTGTGCAAGCTGAAGCTCTCAGAGAGGAGACAAGGATGTGATCATACAGTAGGGAATATGAGCATTACACGTATTTTTCCCTTTGATTTAGCTAAAAATATTATTCCTTCTCACAAAACTTGTTCTTTCTTTACAAATATTTACAACCTCAAAACATTTCAAGTATAAAACAAAACTTTATTGATTCATTTTAAGAGTTCACTAACTCATAAATGTTGAACTTGTTTTAGCTGAGTTGAAATAATTTTTAAATCTAACCACCTTATTTTTCTGTATGATATTAATTATAGAGATCAAATGCAAAAGAATGAGGATGATCAAGCACTGAAACAGGTTGCCAAAGAACTATGTGAAGTCTCAATTCCTGAAGATACTCATAACCCAACTAGATTCAAACCTACTATTACTGACCCTGGTTTGAACAGGGATGTCGGAGGAGACAGTCTCCAGAGATCCCTCCTACTATCAGCTATTGTAATTAGTAGAAAAATCCAGGCAATTTCCTGAGCACTGTGATGTGATTATTTTTTCTTTTAGTTAATTATGAAGGAAACTGAGGTAACTAAATTTGTAGTGTTGGTGTTTCATCAGAGTATCTCCTTTTAGTTCAAGCAAGTAGACATTGAGAATCTTCAAACTCTGGTTTACTCAGCTAATAATTACTGACCATTTCTTATCTACATAGATTTATTCCTTGGGCTTTTAAAAGAAGAGAAGTGAAGAAAAATGGTTTTCCTTTATCAATCAAATGGCATTTGCAGCAGATGACATTTGCTGCTCTTAGCAGAGACTGTCAAAAGCTGAGCAAAATGCCAGATAACCTGTTTAGTCCTTCACCTACTGTGTTTTATCTGTCCCAGTGCCAAGGTATTCAGAAGCCAAAATAAGTCAAGTCCCTTGAGAGAAAACAGATGGTAATTAAAACAAAAGGGGCATGGGATTCATGGAGACAACACTTTTCAGAGCTGTTGGATACATTATCTGTGACCAAAGGCTCACAGAGCAGATAATCAGTCAGCACAGACTATAATCTGGAACAATCCCTTTGTTTCATGTTAGGCCTAATACAAACTCATCTTAACAATAAGTGCCATCTTCTGAAAGGCCGTACATAATCACAATTTTCCCAGTCTCTTCCACAGCTTGTTTTGTGCATCAGTCACCTTTGTCATGGTTTCTATTTACCAAGACTGGTTGCAAGAAGTACTGCAGACTCTCTTGTATTGCAGACTCTCTTGTAACATGCAAATCAGTAACTAGTGTTCGTCCCAGATGCTCAGCTGCGTGTGCCAGACTCTTTGACTTACTCTTCTCCAGGTTGGACAAAGAACAATTTTACTGGGATCTCACTTCCTGTGTGATGATGGTTCAGTGTTCCCCACCACTCTGAATACCTCCTCCTCACACATTGATCACAAAATGCCAGGGACTTTTTCCATTTATTTTCTCTTCTATTCCTTTATATCTGTCATGAACTCTGTTGGAAGCTTTGAATCACTCCCAGCTGCTGCTTAGTATTTGAGAAGGTAGACAAATGCTTTTTGTAAAGCACTTTTGTAAGAGATCTGTGGATCATTTGTGGCAATACACTGTACTCTCAGAGCTGATAACTTCTTTAAAAATATCTATGAATTTTCAGCGGTGCTATAAATAGCCAGGATAGTTTCAACCCCTCACTCCTCCTTTTTATTTTATTTTTATTATTTTAGATTACTTTTTATTTCTAAAATCCAGTATAATTTCTTAATCAGAAAGATCATGGGTCATTGAATGTATCCAAAAGTTTTATTTAATTGACAATGTACCAGAGTTGGGCCGTGTCTGCAATAGAAGTCACTGACTTCAATGCGGAGATTCCTGATTTAGAGTTGCAGTCAGCAACATTGTGACCTTTGTAAGATTTCAGTTTTGCCTGCAAAAGCATCCTATAGAAATATTCAGTGTAATGTCCTGTAGGATGTCAAGAGAGATCTGTTCTCACATTGAACTAGAGCTCAGTTATGATCTAGGAGAAAAAAAATGGGCCTTGAAATCTCTTTCTAACCAATATATCACAACCATAGAAATATTGCTTATTTTAATACTTATCTAACCCTGTTTTCAAATGTTCCTAAGTGGTTCCTCAGTTATTTCCTGCAGCAGTGGATTCCTTCTGGCAAGTTAATCATGTGCAATATGTATCCATATACCCATCTAAAGTTCATTGCTTTCAATTTCATCTGTGCTGGAGGTGGAGAGAGTTGATTCTCCCAAGACAGCTCATCACTTATGACAGTTTATTTTTAAAAAATAAACTGAAGCTTTATATTTTGAAATCCTTTTCACTGTCATAATTACAAAGAGAACTTGCAAGTGAAGCCTGCTGTGATAAGGCTTTCTGAAGGCGGGAGAACTCCATCTACAGCAAAGAAATCTGGCATTTAACATTTTCAGTTCTCAGAGCATCTCTGTATCAACACTGACACAATCGTCTGAGTTCAAAACTGATGGCAGCAAAAGCTGTCTTTTACTACATTCAGTTTTGGAAGTGGGAGTATAACTGGCAGGAAAAATGATACTGCTGACCTCTAGGTTTTCATCATTAGCCTTGAAAGATAATGAGCCATTAAAGTAGCATAAAGGCACGCTGTCAGTGTTCAACAGTTTGCAGTTATACATACTCTAAAATAGTTCTCAGTTTGACACTAAAATCCACTTCCCCATCCTACTCCCACAGTGAGTTTTCTTACTAAAATGCAGTGCCAGTCCTCCACCCACTGACCACACTGACTTCGCACTATTTTGACATTGCAGAGACCAAGTTAATTTAGGTAACGTAGTTTTTTCATACAGACAGTTTATGAAGTTTATGAAGTGCTTCTGTTGATTTTACTGGTTGTTGCATCAGGTTAGCAAAGAACAGCCGCTCCGACTTCTATAGATGGGAAATTGAGATCAGATGTAAAGAAAATGGCTTCTTACAATAAGAGTAGTGAAGCACTGAAACACATTGCCCAGTGAGTTAGGGTGGATGTCCATCCCTGGAGACATTCAAGGTCAGGCTGGATGGGGATTTGAGCAATATGATCTAGTTGTAGGTGTCCCTGTTCATTGCAGGGGAATAGGACTAGATGGCCTTTAAGGCTCCGTTCCAACTCAAAATGTTCTATAATTCTACTTTCAAGTTATTGTTATTCCTTAATAATAAGAATCCCACAAACCCAGAAAAAAAAAAAAAATTACATTCTCAAAGAGCACTCGCCTGATGAGATGACATCAGCTTTGTCCTCACAAAATGACATTTACATTACGCAAGTGAGGAACTGACATATGGAGGCAGGTTGTAGCAAGGTGAAGCTTGGCCTCTTCTCCCAGGTAACAGAAATAGGATGAGGGAATGGCTTCAAGCTGTGCAAAGAGAGGTTAGGTTGGATATTATAAAAAATTTTTTTCTCAGAAAGAGTGGTCAAGTGGAACAGGCTGGTCAGGAATGTGGTGGAGTCACCATCTCTGGAAATGTTCAAGAAATATGTAGATGTGGCACTTAGGTGCATGGTCTAGAGCAGTTACAGGCATGGGTTGATGGTTGAACTAGATGATCTCAGTGATCTTTCCAACCTGAATGATTCCATGAGTCTAGATGTTATTGTAGGTATCTAGGAAAAAATCTGATTAAGATCTTGCTGCTCCTCCTGCCAGCAGAATGTGGAAAAGGTGAAAATAGGAGTATTTCCTTGTGTTTCCTTCCTTCCAGTCACCCCAAGAGCAGTTATCATCCTCTATTGATGATCCTCCTCCAGTACCACTCATAGCAACATCTAATCCGATTTTCCTGGACTCTTGCAAATAGAAGGAGAGATCAGTCAAGGAAGATTTCCTGTTTTCTTGACAAGTTTGTTTCTCTAGACAATCTCTTTTTTCTTTATCCTTAGAGCATGCCTTTGTTCCTACTGTAAGAAATCACAGCAGTTGCAGATCTGTATGATACCAGTTGCTCCTGGGCTTTGTAAAGAAACAGTTTTGTTGCTATCTACCGTATAGAGGTAACAGAGATATCCTTAAAAATGCACATGAACTCCGGGAAATATCACTTGAGCCAACAGAAAATTTTAACTTAATCCTCTGAGAGCATAACACTATGATGAGAAAAAAACACGGTCCATTGTAGAAAAATTGCTCAGCTTTCTATGTTAAGAACGTTTCTTCTCTTTTTTTCAATCAACAACAACCAAAAAAAAAGAGAAGGAAGAAAGTTTATGTATAGCTTTCAAATAAAGTTCTCAGGGAAAGATGTGGCTTGTATGCCAGAATGACTGACTTTTACAGATCATCATAATTTTCCATTTAGCATTCAAATGTATAAATCTCAAAAAAACTACTAGTACAAATTTGGATGCCAAAATACAACAGTCATCCCTCTGCCTACATTCCCTGCCATTTCAAATTTCTGAATTTGAAATGGATTAGGGAAGAAAGTGCTAAGAGCAGTTCTGGGTTGGTCTTATCTCTGCAAATTGTTATTTATATTTCCAAGAACTCTCTTGATACCCTTCTATGCAAGCATAATAATCAGTGTTCTATTCATTCTCTTTCACAGAGCCATTCCCCTCCATTTGCCCTGACTCATCAGTTTTATCGGCCTTTCCAGGATACTTTTACTTCTTTTACTTACTCTTTAGTTATCAAACCTGAATGTAGTACACATAGTGTATGAATGGAAGTGATAGCTACAATACTCTTCATGTTTTGTATAGGATTTTTCATTCATTTTTAATTTAGCTTTGTTTTCACTTTTTAAAGTATTTTGCCTTTATAATGACTGCTGAATATAGAGACCGAGTCTTTCAGTGTTTTCACATAAACATTAGATCTGTACAGAGTTCCTGATGTTTCAGCAACGTATGTTTTTTCAAAAGACCCTGATTGAATGAAATTAAAATGAAATGAAATTATATCAGGAAAATATGCCAATTTTGGCAAGAGGGAAATTCAAAAGCAACAGAAAGTGTTTCTCTTCCCTGCTCTAAAATAACTGATATAATAGTTTTACTGAGGAGCATGCTATGGGTGAAGTAAGTTGAGGAAAATTCCTAACTCTGTCAAAAATCACATTGAGAATTTGCATCATCAAAACTGAAATATCATCTATTCTTCATTCATCAAACTGAGAGGTTTTTATATATGTATTCTGATAAAAAAAATTCCTAAATTGTGAAATAAGTCCAGAATTAACTGTAAAAGTGGTAGTCTTAGAAGTGGTATTACTTTTATATTTAATTTTGTTATTTGATTTTTGTTTTGTTTTGTTTTTTAATCTTTATTAGAATTTCTTTTAAGTATACTGTACACAGTGGCTGAACAGAAGTCTGCAAATCCTATTCAGTTTGAAGTGAAACTTAACTTCAGAGAACTGTATTTGTAAATCTAGTTACATATGTGAAACTTTTTGAACCTGTTAAGTAAAGAACTTGTGAGAACACTGACCAAAAAATAAAAAATAGTAAACAGTTTCTTCCTCAAACAGAAAAGGTTACTGCTGGGTATGTATCATTTACTAACAGTCCTGCCTTTTTATTAATTTCAGCCATCAGACACGCAGATTAGTAAATAAAAGCTTTCGATGGCCTAAGTTCATGTCTTCAACAGCAATCCCCTCACCTTGTGCCTCATCGATGGCATGTGAATTCATCCTTACCTTTGGTTGGCTTATTATGGAAGGTTGATCTTAAAGATCATCCTCATTTTTTGAATCACCAGAAATTCTATTCTGGACCAAACCAAATACAAAGTGGTGTACAGCTCTATTTCCAGATCTTTCAGAATGGCTGTCCCTTAGTAGACACTGATGACCAATTTGCCATTAAATAGATTAAATTAACAAGAAAACCTACACAAGGAGATGTGTAACCAGCCAAATTCCTGCATTGCTTTATCAAATTAATCTCTTTGACCACTGGAATCTGTGATAGAAAGTCATTGTGGCTACGCTACATGTGCTGAGGAGAGCTAAATTCACAAACTTCTCCAATAAATATCTATGCATCCCTTTTAAATTCCAATAATACTCTTTGCATGCAATCAGGACAGAGGATATTGGTATGTGAAGCATAGCACTAGCTAACAATGATGAACTGAAATATTGTCATTCACCTGGTTAAGCACTGGATGGAACAAAATCAAGTGCAATGTGAACTCTTTGGGGTTCAGATGCTAAGCCAAAATAAATCAATAAATCACTGTGCTTTGTTATGTTCAGGGCAAATAAAGTCCACTTCTTTTCCCGTGTCAGAACAACTTGCTGTTTGCTTTGATTTAATCCTGACTAATGTATCAAAGGCAGAAAATGATTCTGAAATTGTTAAGCTTGATAAAAATTTAAGTTTAAAAATAACACTTATGTCTTGCACAGTTTTGTAAAGAGAAGTGCTGTTCTTGTATGTCTTCTGATTTCATCTCCATTTCATCCTGGTTCCCCTTAAAAGGTTATATTATTCTGCTTTATGTATACATAAATGTCCTTTAGGGCTTTGTTTTTTTTTTTCTCTAGCCATATAGAAAATAATGAGGTCCCCAAAGAAAGTCTTAAGTGTCTCCTATACAAGGAGGGAGAAACAACTGGCTGTCTTACAAGCCCTTGTGAAAACAGCAATTTGTTCATTAATCATGGAAGTAAAGCTTCATCACTGGAGATTTAAACTAGCCATAGTCCATTGATAATAACAACAGCTTCAACATGAGTAAAGCATTCATCATGACAAGTCTGTAAATGCCGTATAATGATACAACATTAACTCTTTCCCTTTTAATTTTATGAAAATCTTGCTTGATGCAGTAATTATGGCAGATCTAATAGCTTCCTTCCAAGCCTCCAAAAAGAATAAAAATGAAAAATGCCACAAGTGAATTTAATGAGCAGGTAAAGTGTGTTTAATACATTGCTACTAATATGCACAGTGTGTGTCTTATTAAAGGGTTTTAGAGCACTAAAGATTCCTCTCATTATTAGCAACAGCTGAAATTACTTCACAACATCGAATGTTTTATAAAATATAACATTGTGTGAGGTTGAGCCAAGCATGTTTAGGAAGATAGAGCTTGAGCCCAGAGTCAGAAAAATAGACCACTAATGACCTCAGTTATCATGTTCTTATCACCAGTTAAACATCTGCCTTTTTCAGGATTTGATTATTGTCAGATAATTTCCTATAACAAGCTCCCTTGGTGTTTATGTTGGCCTATGTAGGAATGAAGGTGGATAGGTCTGTGTCAGTGGAGATTTAACTGGCTTGGACTTAGGCTGCTATAGAGTCATGCTCTTAAAATAAATTGTAGTCTGTGCAATATGTAATATATTCTTATATCATTAAGCTGAAAATAATGATTCAATGCTTATGCTCAAGCATTTATATATTTTCCTCAGCAAGAAAACAATCCAGGATCTCATTAAATCAGATAAAAATGATTCAAGGTTCTAGACCTTGGTGTTTGCTTTGGAAATTACTGTGATAGACTTAATTTCACAGGGGAAAATTTCGGCAGTCACAATGTAAATAGAAATGGAAAAGCAAAATTCACTGTAAAGAAAAAAATATTTAATGCATAGCAGTATTATTGGGTCTTCTTTATCTTAAAGGGACATGAATGCATGAAGGGGGAACATGGAGAGGATGGAACCAATCTCTTCAAATATGTACACAACAACAACAAAGCAAACAAACAAACAAAAAAAGAAGCAATAACATGTTGAGGGAATGGAAATTATCTTTGAATAGTGGCAAAGAATTTTGCAAGGAAGGTAGACAGGAGCTGGATTTGTGTCCCTGAGAGGCTGTGGAATCTCTGTCCTTGTACATTTCAAAACTGCTCTTGTCAAGGAACTAATTTAAATTTAAAGATAGCTTTTGTTCAATCAGGAAGTTGAATTAAAGATTTCCAGAAGACCTGTCTAACTCAAATTATTTTATGATTCTATAGCTCTTTCATTTAATGAGAATATGGAGATAGTGTTCAGAATAATATGCATACAATGCGAAAGATAATTAGGAATAAACCAACAAATCTAATCTCATGTAAGAAAATTGCTAGGTCAGATAGTACAGCAGACCAAGAGGTTGCGAGAAAGGCAGAAGTCAGGAAAGTCTAGAAGACTTCAGAAATACTTTTGTTACAATAATGTGTCAAAAGGTGTTTAGGAAAACTTATAAGCATGGTAGCTTGACATCAGTACTGAATAAAATAAAGAATACAAAATTGCCATTTCCTTTTCTATGCCACTAGTACCAATTTTTTTTTCATTTCCTTCACTCCCGCATCCCAACACTTTGAGTATCATAAATAAGCATGCAGAGCCTTTTGTTTTCTTAGTATGAATACACAATCAAAAAGAAGTGGATTTTTAAACAGCCAAATAGCAGCTTCCTGGCCACTATGAGAAATAGGCTTATCTGATTGATTGAGGCACTCTGTCCTGGAAAGCAGTAACTATGAAAAGTCCTAATAATTTGCCCTGAACTTCCATTGTGATACTGTGCTAATAGGACTAACGTGGCCTTTTGTGAGTACAAATCCACACCTAGAAAGTAATATAAGAGATGAGATGAGTTTACTGTCAACATATAACAAATTAGGTTGATTCTAGAGCATTGTTCCCATTTTAATGTGAACACTTTTATGCCTGCAGTTTAAAAGAGGTAGAGAACATTTTAAAGTATTTGGAAAAATATGAAGCTCAAGAGATTTAAGAAGCTCAAAAAGGCATAGAAATTGATTTTGACCATAAATAATTTTGGACATAAGGAAGAACTTTTTCTCTCAGAGAGTGGTCAGGCACTGGAACGTCCTGCCCAGAGAAGGGGTGGAGTTGCTGATCCTGGCACTGTTCAAGAGGCATCTGGATGACGGGCTGCGTGACATGGTTTAGTGCTAGTGGTGGCAATGGTGATGAGGAGACGGTTGGATTAGACGATCTTATAGGTCGTTTCCAATCTTGTGGTTCTATGATCCTATGACCATAAATAAAAGAAAAAAATACTGAATATGTGAATATCCTACATGTAGACCTGGAATTAGAACAAAACTACACGTAGAAGCCATACCTGAATGAAATATTATTACCTTTTTGGTTTTTTGTTTTTTTTAGTGTGTAGTCACTCATAGAAAAAAAAAAAAAAAAAAAAAAAAAAAAAAAAAAAAAAAAGGCAAAGAATAAGTACCAATAAATATCAACAAATTTGTTTATTTGGCAAAGTAAAATACTGAAAAAATATATTTTTAAGACAATAACATAGTGGGAAACTATGCAGGAAGTACTGGCATTAGAAACCTCGATCACTTTCCAATACTGAATTAATCATTAGATTTGAATTATATGTAGATTTACTAGAAACAAAAAAACAAAAGTAAAAAACAATGCAGTAATGCACAACACTTGCAAAATATATCACTTAGAACAAAGGTAGTTTCTGCAAATTGTATTTATAAAAGGAAAATGTATTCTTATCAGAGCCTACAACAGACTAGAAGACGTTGAGTACATCCAGCCATCAGTGGGACCACCTATACCATGTTGCGTTAGCTCCTGTTTCCCTTTAAGAGTAGATGTTTTTCAGAACAAAAATAATGTATTCTGGTACTTCATCACCCAATAGGATTTTTTTTTTCAGTGGTATAAACTAGTATTTTTTCCCTGATATAGCTTAAATTATTATTTCTGCGCTGGAGCCATCACAAACATGGAAGATTGGCTTCTCTTCATCCTCTTTGCAGAATTATTCTTTATGTATTCGAAATCATAGAATCATAGAATCATAAATCACAAGGTTAAAAATGACCTGCAAGATCATCTAGTCCAACTGTCCTCCATCATTTCTACCACAAGCCAGTAAATCATATCTCGTAGCTCCTCATCCAGATGCCTCTTGAACACTGCCAGGGACGGCAACTCCACCACCTCCCTGGGCAGCCATTCCAGTGCCTGACCACTCTCTGAGAGAAAAAGTTCTTCCTTATGTCTAATCTGAACCTCTTCTGGTACAACTTGCGGCCATTTCCTTGCTGCCTGAGAGAAGTGGCCAAACCCCTCCTCATCACAGCCTCCCTTCAGGAAGTTGTAGAATGCAATAAGGTCTCCCCTGATCCTCCTTTTCTCCTGACTAAACGATCCCAGCTCCCTCAGCTGCTCCTCATAAGACCTGTGCTCCAGACCCCTCACCAGTTTTGTTGCCCTTCTCTGGACACATTCTAGGGCCTCAACATCTTTCTTGTAGTGAGGGGCCCCAAACTGAACACAGAACTGAAGGTGCAGCCTCACCAGTGCTGAGTACAGGGGGATGATCACCTCCCTGCTCCTGCTGGCCACACTATTTCTAATGCAGGCCAGGATTCTGTTCAGCTGAACATCAACCAACACCCCCAGGTCCCTTTCCTCTTCACAGTCGTGAAAATAAAAAGCCAGGAAATAAAAGTTCTCCATCCTTCAATTAGTTTAAACATGTTTTAAACAGCTAGAGTTTTGTAGGTTCACTTTTTTTTTTTTTTTTTTTTTTTCTCACAGAGTTAGTGTTTTCCAGATCATACAACCACTTTTATTTGAATTTATTTTATGACTTCTATTATCTGGTTTTTTTTCAAACCCTTGTACTACATTTCTGAAATTAGAAACACCGTTTTATTTTTTTCACGACTTGTTTTGAACACAAGCATGAATTTTCTTCCTAGTGAAAAACTTGATTGTTAGTTACCTGGAATGTAATATCTTCATTGTTGTGTTCTCCAGCATGAGAATAGTTACTATCATCATCAGCTCAGTTTATGAAATAAGCATTTGTATTTGAAACTAAGATTCTGAGATACTGTAGCTACTATGGGCAGGTGGCATTTATTTTCGTATTTCTTTTTACATTTTAAATACAAGTATTGAAAGATGCAACATTAAAATAATAATAATAATAGTAATGATGATGATGATGATGATAATAATAATAATAATGACCAATAAACAAACAAACAAATAAATAAATAAATAAATGAAACTCAAGTGATCCTGACCTGAAGGGGAGGGCACTGTGACACACCAATTTATAAATGTCTGTGTGGCTGGAGGGAGATGGATTTATTGCCTGATATTATATGGCAACAAAGTAAAATATTCATCAAGATGCACAGGACAAGACAATGAAGGGAAATAAAAAGACATTTGTTCTTCTGTAGAATGAACTTCTTTCTTACTTACCAGTGCATTTCCAAATGACATACAGAAAGGACCGGCAGATTCAAATTAGGGGTTAAGCAAAAGGTAGCTAAGAAGAACAAGAACCAACAGCCTGTGTTTAAAAATTTGAATTAGAATGAAGCTAGCAACCTGAGGCAATTGACATGAAGTAGATTATAAAGAAATTGGGAAGGGTTTGTATCGTGTCTTTTTTTTTTTTTTTTTTTTTTTAAGTTAAAACATAGAAGAAATGAAAAACTGCCTCCTTTACAAAGTTTCAGTTCTGCCTTCAGCCAAGCAGAAAAGCTAGTGTTATTGAACCAATTAAGACTGAAAGCAAACAAAGATTATCCATTCCATGATATCCCTTTTTTGAGTGCATGTTGTAGTTATACAACACATAAAGCTTTATGGAATGTATTCTTTCCCTGCAAGATGGTCAATTAAAGTGTTAATGTACACTAAAATTTTAGAATTATAGCAGAAGCTAAAAAACCCTTTCATTATAATTGACTTTAAGTGTTTGATTTTTTGATTATTATTTAAATTAGTCACTCTGGTTCAGCTTCTTCATTCACTAACCACTTTTGATTGAATAGTGATGTCACAGAAGGAAAATGCATTTCAAGCACTAAAGAGGGGGGAAAATTAGGTCGATACCTGCAATATGAAAAATGGGAATGTCATGTTCAGAGCACTGCGTGCAGTTACAAGCTACTATAGTATGTCAGACTTATTCACTTTATAGCTTACATCTACTATTTATTTCTGCTTTTAATAAAGACTCCTTTTATTCCTCAGTGAGGGCTAGTGTTGATTGTAAATAATCACATTCATTGTGACTCAGCTTAGAAAATTACCTTTTGAAATTGGTAATTCCCAGGTATAGTCAAACAGGAGAATTCTTTCCAGTGGAAAATTGCCTTTTTGATTAAAATCTTGAAGTTTTTGTTATCTGATTAAAAGTGAAAATTTAAGGAGAGCAGACATTGAAAGAATGTATTTTATGAAAATGAGATTTTCTGTCCAAAAACGTTCACATAAAATATTTTGCAGACTCTAATACTTTCTTGTTGTATCTAACTTTTCCTTCTTGTCATACATTACTAAGAAAGATATAAAAAGATAGTACATGAAGTATTCAGATTTCCTTAATCCTTCTTGCTCTGTCCAGGTTGAGGTGCTACACAAAGCTTTAAGTATATTACAGCTTCTGAAAATATACAACAGATGGTCAAAAATGCCATTTTTTTTTTCTCTCTTAGAGATTCAAGGGATCTCATTTAACTCTGAAGATTTCTGGGGTCATGGAAGATATAGCTGCTCTGAAATGGCTTTCCATATTCTGAATTGCAAAATGATGGCATGCAGTTCATTTGTAAATATAGACTTGTTAAAGTTTGCATTCTACAGAATTATGTTCAATGAATGGACAGGTAAGTATGTAAAGTGATTTATGCTGGCAGTTATCAGAGCAGTAATGGAATAAAGCAACACATTCTCCCTGTACATGCCTGAGGTTGATAGGTAGATAAAAATCACTTGGTTGAAAATTTCATTAGAAGAAGCAGTCATGTTTAGAATCATAGAATCATAGAATTGTTTGGGTTGAAAGTGACCATAAAGATCATCTAGTTCCAATCCCTCTGACATGGTCCTTTGCTTCTGCAGGCTAAACAACCCCATCTCTCAGCCTGTCTTCATAAGGAGTCGCTCCAGCTCTCTGGTTGTTTTTGTAGGCCTCTTTGAGACAAGCTATGCTAGGTCTCTTTCTTTCTTATGCTTCTGTTTTGTGTGCTGATTTCCACCATTAAAATCTTTGTTTCTTTTCTATTTGCAAACATTTTTTTTCTTCATCAGTTGAGAGTCCGGAAACTATTTCTTACTTATACCTATTTACAACCTTTTGCTCCTGATCTTGATCTTGCGATTCTTTTTTATCAAAATCTCTGATATTGGGTATTTTAATGCATTCTGTCTGGAGCAGTCCTTGAAAATCTATCAAAAATTGCAGAGCTCTGTGCTCTCACTGTTAAACAATTACATTTCCTCTCAGCTGACATTTGTTGTTTTGCTGCTTTCTTTCATGTGAATGTCAGTACAACAGCGTTAACCATAAAAAATAAGAACATTAAGTTTAATGACAATGTTATTTTTCATATGAAGTCCCTCTCACTTTAGTCAGTAGACACTATGAACTCAAAGTCAACCGTACCAGCAGTAAACAAGATTATGTGTTGATAGTATATTGCAATGATACCAGCAGTTAGAAACAGACTAGAAGCTTGTCAATTGATACCATCTTATTTACACAAATCTAAATAAGTTTATTTTTAAAAACAATCCAGAGAATCTATTTAAATATCCTTCTGGAGTGTTAGACTCCACCAGGAAATCTTTGATGTGCTTAGAAAAAAACAACTCCATGTACTGTAAGTTTACTCCAAATATGGAGGCAATGTAGTTATTTCAAACCTGGGGTCAGAAAAAGCTTGACTGAAAGGACTGAATGTACAGTTTTGTCTTATCTTTTTTTCTCTTAATTAAAAAAAAAAAAAAAAAAGAAAGAAAAAGAAGTGAATGATGTCGTCCATCAAGTGAACCCAATTCTACTCTTTCATGCTAAGAAACCATTTGTAATGACATCAAAGTGAAGTGTATGATCATATCTAAGACAAAGATTACAAATGTTTTATCCTTGCATACAATGAACCCGTTCTGCCAGAGGAGCCAAGATAACAACTGGAGACAAAGACAAGCACATATTAAAATATGCAAATACTCTAGGAAACCCTTCGCATTCATCTTCACTATAATAAAATCTATCCAGGTGGTTGAGGCTAGGTTCTGACAGGTGATCCTACATCAGCACTGGGTTCACTCTTAAGAAAAGGACTCACTTTTCCTCTATAATGATGTTAATGGAAGGAAGATTATCTGAACATTCCCTGCAGTTCCTTCTTTATATGCCATTAGACATATGCAATTAAACATGTGGCACCTTAAAAGTCAGTAATGGCTTATATAGGATAATAGAGCCTAAGTGGCAATAACACTGTATGTAAGATGAAGTATAAATCTGAATAACTATCGAGGGGATAATGTTCACTGTAAGTCCCCTGACAGTCATTTTTTCCTCCTACGGTGAAATCCTAACACTAAATCAAATCCTAATTTTATGAAATGCAAAATCAGTTTAAACCTTTGTGCAGGTTTAATTGCTAACATTCTTAGAATAAATAAATAAATAAAATTAAAATTAAAATTAAATAAATGGGAGTATTAGAAGAGACTGAGCCAGAACTTAGATATGAAAGATAGATGTTGCTTAAGCCCCAAATCTGACTTGAATTGTACATCTAAAATCAAGGGCTAGGACTTTCCTACTCTCCTGATCTGTGTATGGAGAGGAATGAATATAGACTAATATAAATTGTAATTTCATATGTTGTTTATACTGTATAAAGAAGGTTCAGTAGCTGTTCAAAAGACAGTTTAAACTGAAAGATCTCTGCATTGAATCCTAAAATGTTTATATTCAATTTTTTGTACTGTATCCTGTTTTTCAGAGCACATTCATTGGTGAATTTATTAAATAATTAGTGTACTTGTCAAACTGTAAATATATATATTAAAAATATATTAAAATATATAAAAATATTACATTAAAAATATAATATTGAATTAATATTGGCTCTCCTTATGCACTCCTTCGGTCTAAATCTTTGTAGCTAAATATGAAACCTTTGACATAGCTATCTTTGCTGAACCAAAACAAACTGTGATTAATTCTTTTTTTAAGCTCCATCAGCCATGATGATTATACTATGTTTGTAATGGAGCCAGTTCACTTAATAACATTGCAAGGACACATTTCACACTGTGTAGTAGTTTTTAACCATATATATAATCTCACATGTCATTAGTCAGTTTTTTTCAAATGTGTTCCTTAGCAATTTATACGAAATGCTCTAGTATACTGAAATGGGTCTGATAAAAAAAATCAATATCACTGAATGGGCAATTATGTTTTTTTTCCTACTTACTCTTGTTAACTATGCTAACAAGACCAGAACTATATAATCTCAACAGATCAGGCAGCTTTTGAAGATCTCCAAGGAAGACACCTCACAACCTCTCTGGGCAACCTATGCCAGAGCTCCACCACCCATGCACCAGAGAATTTCTTCGTATTGTTCAGAGGTAACATCCTGTGTTCCAGTTTGTGCCCATTGCATCTTGTCCTGGAGCAGGGCACCACTGAGAAGAGCCTGGCTCCATCTTCATTGTACTTCCCCTTCAGGCATTTACAGATGTTAATAAGATTCCCTGAGACTCCTCTTTCCCAGGCTGAACAGTCTCAGCTCTCTCAGCCTCTGATCATAAGAATGATGCTTCTATCCCTCGATCGAGAGGGGAAAGTTGAGGTTAATCCTTTTAGTGATTACTGAAATAAAAAACTTTAAAAAGTGAAGAATCAGACTGCAAGTGCTTATAGCTATTTATCTGACAATGAGTGGCATTATTAGAAAAGGTGACTTCAAACTTCTGATAATTATCTTTGGATAGCCATTCAGTTATGTGATCATGTACACAATATACTATTGTGTGACTGGTATATAATTATTTAGGCATTTAAAGGGATCACAGAATTGCAGGGGTTGCAAGGGATGTCAAGAGATCAAGTCCAACTCCCCCACTGAAGTAGTTACCCTACAATAGGTCACACGGCCAAGCATCCAGACAGGTCTTGAACATCTCCGTAGAAGAAGACTCTACAACCTCTCTGGGCAGCCTGTTCCAGCACTACCATGGTCAGCCACTGATCACGCTCATTTCCTACAATAACTCACTGTTTACTGCTTTACATACATTGGAAAGTCGTTTAAATCATCTAGTTCTTTCTTTGACTTCAGGTGATCTGGAAGATAAAGCAAATCTCTCCCTCTCTTGATTTGGATACTAGTAATTTCTTTAACTAATACTGGAAAGATCAGCAAAAAGACTTAGTGAAACTTTCACTGAGAGGGAAACTTACATGGCTATAACCTACTCTTGCAAATATTTATTTCCTTAATTTCCTTTGTATAAACAATTAATAAAGCTATTTTCATGCTCTCCAACAGAAAATAAGGATAATGAGGATAATGTGCAGATAATGTGATGTAATTTATTATAATTTACGAAGTAGAAGATGAAAAAAAGGTTTTGTTTCTTTGTATCTGTTGTATCAGAAAAATTTTGGAAGTAAAAAAAAAAAAATGAAGGGCAGTTTTTCATATTTTCTTGCATTACACCAGATTAAAAAACTGAAAAGTTGGGGAAGGGCTTTACTCTTTATCAGAACGATTGCAAAAAAAACAAAAAATATGCTGTGTTGAATTTGAACATTTCTTTTACAAAGAAGGAGAAAGAGTCCTAATGTACCATTTTACAATTCATTTAATTGCAGATAATTATTATTCTTTTAGTCTTTTGGCAGTCAGTATGAAAACATGCTGCAAAATGTTTTCTTTCATTCTCAGAGATCCATCTCATTCAGAGTATGAATGTGCTGTAGTCAAATCACTCTGGCCTCAGTTATGCAGACATATAAACCTTGCTCATCTGTGATTCAATGTATTCCAACAAATCTAGACCAGTGGTGAGTTGCTCCCTAAGCTTTTCTGCCTCTTTCTAGTGACTACAAAGAAAGTCAAGAAATGAATGGTGAATGGCCATGCTGTATATGTGCTGTTTCACTCTTTGGATCTTAAGTGCTCAGATAATGATCAGAGATTACATCTGTCTTACTGAGAGGACACATGGCTTTTATTGAGCCTGTCTGTGGATTTAAGACTTTCAACATCAGAGCATGTTACTTATCACTTCTTTAATATACCTTTATTGTTGCCAGCAAAACAAGATGCTTACTATTAGTGTTTTACTTTTTTTTTTTTTCTAACTGTAGTATTAAGAGTAGATATTTTTCATAGGTTCTGTGCTTTTGCCCATTTATTTACATATCTTTGCCATGTTTAAAACAATGAATAAACTCTCTTAAGATTGTAGCTGCCCGCACATATCTTCGCAGTTTAACTCAACTTCTGAATTCCTTATACCTTTTTAAATGTACCAGTGTATTCCACTTTTCTTTCAGCTGCTGCTGTAGAGAACCAGACTTTCGCAGATCTAGTTTTATTTGTCATTCCTATGTTGATGTATCAGGTACTATAAGACGCCTCAAATAGTTTTAGGTTTTAGTTTTAAATACTGAATCAAATAAGCTTGAGAGACATATGCTTATTTATAGGTGTTGTTTCCTGTTTATATAGAAATATTCTCCTCACTCCTGATTAGATCTTCATGACATAGTTTAAAGGAACACGAATATTTGTGACCTGAGTAGTTCCTGCAGAACTGATAATTGTTCACAGACTGGCAAAGATAACACAGGACCTGAAGGACATCTGCAGCACTCTGGCATGGAAAAAAGCACTAAACAGCATCAAAGGTGTTTAATGGAAATATGGGAAGCTGCCTCTAGCAGGCAGGCAAATCTTTGCATTCTTCTCCAAAATTATTCTTTGTAATATTTTAAGAAGACTCCATTAGAAGAAAATTTTTTGAGTAAGGCAACCTATTGGATTTTATGAGATACGATGTTATCATGCTCAGTATGTTGCAGGAAGATGTATTCAGTCCATTACCTGGACTGAATGCTTAACATTAAGCAAATATTCATTTGTTTTGTTAGCATATGGCAGGAGTCTTGGATAGTTTGAAAAATACTGACTTAGTTTTTGATGCAATTCAGTCACCTAAACATGAGTGTCTAGTTCTATGACTTGTACAGACTCCCAGACATGTACTCCTCTGCTGTTGCATCTGGACTGGTTGGAAGGTGGGAGCCTTTAGGACATCTTAGATGTCTCTATGTGCCTACATTCAGGAAAATGTATCACCTCCCCTAAGTCTATATGTAAACATAATTAACATTAGAAGCATTTAGAGATAGAAATTTTAATTTGTTCTGTTTATTACTTATTATTTAAATATATCTTAACAAGGCAAACAAAGCAAAATGCCTGTATCTCATTATCTTTTTATATTCTGGACAAAAAAAAAAAAAAAAGACAACGCACAAAAAGTGTCTAAAAGTGAGCAGCTTGTAGTTATGTTGCTATAGTTACAGAATGATCAGAGGCTTTGCTAAGCCAGAAAAAGAAATGAGCAGTTTCAAAATAGTTTTGCACCTAGTTGCTGCAGACAGTGTTGCATTTCCAAGTAGACATGTTTGTTCTGCTTTGCATTGGTGAAATGTGAAGAACCGTTTGTCTCTTGAAATTTCTAAAGAATAAAAATCGTTTTCACTTTACTGAGAAATTCTGAGAAATTCTATTCAGATGAGAACAGCTGCTATTAACAAAGGTAAGAATATGGCTGTGTTTTGTTTTTTTTGGTTTCTTTCTCAGAATAAGTCCTTTTCCCTTTTTTCATCATAAAATGAAACACTTTGAAGTTTTGCAGCTGAGAATAAAAATTTCTAATTTCCAGTTAAAATATCTATAAACTGATAATATTTCTAATAGGTAGTTACGCTTCACAAAAAAAAAAAATAAAAAAAATCAGAACATAAAAATCCCTCAGGAAGAAAAAGAAAATGCAGAAAAAAACATTTTGTCTATTGAAGACTAATTTCAGTATAGATGATGGATATAAATAATCACGTGGAGATGTCAGAGCTAGAGACCTTAACAGAACTTAACAGAAAGTTTTATCTGGAATTTGTAAGAAGGATCAGAGACAAGGAGTTGGATTTACATAAGCTGACAGTCTGTTCCTAAACTTTTGCCTTCTTGTTTATAAATATTTTGAAGTTTACTTGTGTATTGTGTTTCCCTGAACAAACAAAAAGACTTTGTACTAAAATATAAAGAATACATAAGACTAATCATTAACAGATAATGTTCCTAATTCTCTCAGTTCCTCTTCAGTGAATTCTCATGCAGACAATGAAGCATCTGCTGCTTCCAAACGTGTTCGTCTTTCTTTGAATATTGAAAAGTGCAGAGGAAATCCTTTACTATTTAACTCTACTTTACTCTGTTGTAAATGTATTTTAAAACCATCTAAAAAGACTCTACTGTAAACTGAAATATGTACTCTTTTATCTAAATGTCATTGTAATGAATGGCTACCTCCTACCGAGAACAGTAGGACTGCAAAAGGATTTGATTCAGTAGTTGAAGAGGTTGTTTTTAGTGAGAAAAAAAATAAAGGGATTGATCTGAAATAAATCAGGAAGGAGATTAGCTAGAGATTAACTAACAGGACTTGCTGACCTGAAGGACTCAAAAAAGGAGTATGAAAGTTGATTATACTACTGCCTATCACCCTTTTCACATACCACTTTTGCATGTTGATTGTAGGCTTTTGCAGGCTGTTGGGCCTGCTTTGAGATACCTTTCAAAACAAGCTATTCTATTTTGTGTTTCCTCTCAAACATCTTGATTCTGGTGAATCAGCATAAAAAGAAATTATTTTCTACTTTTTTTTTGTACTCTGTTGAAAGTTTTAGTGAGTTTTCTTATGGAAAAAGAAGAACAATTGAAATCACCAGATAGTCAATCAGATTTAGCTTCCAAATAAGGGCTAATGTCTCATGCAGAATCACAGAATCACAGGGTTGGAAGATCATTTAGTCCAACCCCTCTGTAAAACAGGATCCCTACAATAAGTTGCACTGGTAAATGTACATACTAGTCTTCAATATCTTCACAGAAGGAGACTCCACAGCCTCTCTGGGCAATCTGTTCCAGTGCTCCATCACCCTTACCATAGAACCATATAATCATAGGATGGCCTAGGTTGAAAAGGAGCATGATCATCTCGTTTCAACCCCCCTGCTATGTGCAGGGTCGCCAACCACCAGACCAGGCTTCTTGGAGCCACATCCAGCCTGGCCTTGAATGCCTCCAAGGATGAGGTGTCCACAACCTCCTTGGCCAACCTGTACCAGTGCTTCACCATCCCCTGTGCGAAAAATTTCCTCCTAATATCTAACCTAAACCTACCCTGTCTCCGTTTAAGACTATTTCCCCTTGTGCTATCATATCAACCCTCATAAACAGCTGTTCCTCCTCCTGTTTATATGCTCCATGCAAGTACTGGAAGGCCACAGTGAGGTCTCCCCGGAGCCTTCTCTTCTTCAAGCTAAACAATCCCAATTCTCTCAACCTTTCCTCATATGAGAGGTGCACCAGCCCTCTGATCATCTTAGTGGCCCTCCTCTGGACCTACTCCAAGAGTTCCACATCTTTCTTGTGCATAAGGAAGATCTTCCTCATGCTAGTACAGAACTTCCTATGTTCAAGTTCTAGGCCATTACTCTTTGTCCTACTGCTATGTACCACCAAGACAAGCCTGGCCTCGTTCATATGCCTCCCACCTTCCTTTAGATATTTATGAACATTTATCAGATCCCTCATCTGTCTTTCCCCCAGACTGAACAAACCCAAGTTACTCAGCCTGTCTTCATTTAGAAGATGCTCCAGGCCTCATCTCTATATTCCTCTGCTGGGCTCCTTCTCTAAGATCCCAGTCTTTTTAGAACTGGGGAGCCCAGAACTGACTATAGTAGTCTAAATATGGCCTCATCAGGGAACAATAGAGAGGGGAGGATCACCTCCTTCAATATGCCGCCCACTCTCTTTTTAACACACCCCAGGTTACCATTGGCCTTTTTGGCCACAAGGACACACTGCTATCTCATTGCCAATCTGTTGTCTGCCAGGGCATCCAGTCCTTCTCTGCAGAGCTCATTTCCAGTAGGTCGTCCCCTAACCAGTACTGATGGGTGCAGTTATTCCTCCCCAGTTGCAAGGCTCCACCATGTCAAAGAAGTCCAAACTTGCTTTCTGCATAGTCCTGGATCTGAAATGATTTTTTTGGGGGGGAAAAACTCAGGCTTGTACTGCTGTCATTTACAGCAAGTCCAGAAGAGCATCTCTATGGCAGTTCTGCTATCATAGCAGAACATGACAAGATAGAAACCTGCTTATTCATGAGTTGCCATCACTTACAGCAAGGGAAATGGGCCCCCGACCTTCAGCTGCTCTTGGTTATATTAAACAGAATTCTTGGGTTTGGTTCAAAAGTGCACCCATAAAAGTCTAATACTGTGTAAGTATTAACAAGACATGTCAGATTGTCCTATGATGCTGCAGATACAGCACAGAACAAGCATTAGACAAGTGCCCTTCTGCAGACTCATATGGAAGCCAAATAGGCAAACTGAAGCGGACTCTAAATGCCTATGATCAAGTAGCTGTACTGAACCAATAATTCATTACTTAGTTGTCCTTGTGTAGGTGTATAGGGTCGTAGTAGGCACTCTATAACCTCCTATTCAGCTTCTATCTGCTGGCTCAGAAACTGGATAACTTGTAAGTCTTGTGACTTACTTGTCAATTATGTACAGACATGGGAAATCTTTTGTCATTTGAAACAGCATTAAACATCTTTCAGAGAAATGAATCTGCTCCCAGGTTTTCATTGATTATAAGGAGACTACAGACATTTTCATTGCTTGTGAAAAATCTAATTTATATAACAACCCATAGATAACCTCGTCTGCAGACTGTAACCCACTTTTGACACTTAAAAAGTGAAAATCAGTAAGAAGCTAATTATTCTACCATTCTTTAATATTCAATAATGTTCTGAAGTGAGATTCATTTCATATCAATGTAGAGATATAAAACAGAACAAAGGAATCATTCTGTGGAGTCAATCAGTTATCCTCAGTGCAGTTCACTAGCGCTATTTGAGATGTTTCAGAGAATCTATGTGGTCTCCAGATGCTGCTGGAGAAGGTCGCTACTGTCCCATGGGTCTGATATCATATTTTCTGGCCATACATGAATGCCTCAGGTGCTCTATGGTGTCATTATGACATTTGCAACTGAAGTTCTCCTCCCCCTCCCAAATCATTAGTCTCACAAAAGACAGCATAGATACGCCAAAAGAGACAAATAGTGCTCAGTATTTGCCTGCTTTATATCTCAGGCTTCTAAATACAGTGATGGACAGGTAGAGACCAAGATGCGGAGATTTGCTGATGACTTTCCAGAGAAAACGCACAATGGCTTGAAGGTGACATAATTGCTTACCCCATCATGTTCTTAAAATTTCTATAGATCTTCTAGTGGAAAACTGATGCTATTCATTAAGCATGCACTGAAGATTTACCATTAGGACAGTAATTTTTCTAGTATAGAAAAAAAAATGCAACTCATATTTCACATAAGATACTAGAAACCCTTCCAAAGTTCTCAGTGGGATAATGTGCTTTCAGGATGCAGGGAGAGAAAAACATGCCATCTATTAGGTAGACATTACACGTTCCAGACAACTTAAAAGTTTCCAGAAATTTATACTGACCTCTTAGCATAGAGTTAACTGTGATATTTGCAGGATTATAATTTTGCCATACAATTTTCTTCTGCTTGAAAATTAAATTCATTTATTTTGTGCATGTTAACATTTTTTTTACCTGAGAAAAACAGGATCTGGAACACAATGGCATAGGCTTGCATCCTACCAATACTAAATCGCGCTGTACAGAACTGTCATTGTTACTACAGTTTTTCTGAAGCGAACTTCTCTGTTTAATCAAAGATCATATGAAAACAGCACAATAATAACTTTGAAATAAAAGATATGTATGTGTCATCCAAAGTAATTCTCAAATTGTTCTGTTGGGCTATAATTTTTGAGCAGCAGTTCCCCATTCTGAAAACCTGTTATTTATAAGAGAATTAAACAACATCATCAGATGACTTAACTGACTCTGAAATTGTAGTATGAGCAGAAAAGTGGGAGTGAAGTGCCAGACTATCAATTGAAGCATTATTCTAACAATGTCTAAGGTGATCAGAAAACAAAAATAATCCGTACTTCTACTCCTGACTACCGATTAGGGAAAAACTACTCATTCATTGTTGTGAGCAAAAAAGGCTAGAATACTCAACCAAAGGTTATTTGAATGTAGAATATTTTATTTCTTTGTTTTGGCTAGTGCTGGTTTGTAGACAGATTTATTTTTTGTTTCTTCTCTTTTTCTTTTTTTTTTTTTTTTTTTCCTGTGCACTCCACAGTACTGAAGAAATAAAGGACAAGTTTATATATGTTCATTTAGGCTCCTGGATTTGGTTAGCTAATTGGATAACCAGGATTACTAATATCCTTTAAATCCCATCCCTAAAAACACAAATTTTCTTTCAGTTCTGTGCAGTATTTACTACTGTACAGAGGAATAGCCTGGGGTCAAAGGTGAGATCCAAACTTCTTGACTGTGCTCAGTTTTGGGCCCGTTACTGCTAGGATATTGATTGAGGGTATGCAGAGAAGAGTAATGAAGTTCACGAGGGAACTAGAGTTATGAGGAACAATTGAGGGAATTACGGTTGTTTAATCTGTAGAAGGGGAGGTTAAAGAGAGACTTCATCATTCTGCATCTACTGGAAAGGAAGTTGCAGTGAAGAAGGTGTTGGTCCCTTTTCTCAGGTCACAAAAGATATGATGCAGCAAGTTGCACAATTTGAAGATCAGATTAGCATTAGGAAGAAATTCTTCACAGAACACATGGTCAAGCACTGGAAAATTCTTACTTCCTGGGGAAATAGTGAAATACCCATTCCTGGAGGTAGTTAAGACACATTTGGACATGACACTAAGGGCTTAATGATGAGACACAGCAGTTCAAATTGATTCATCTCTGTAATCCTGAAGGTCTTTTCCAGTCTAGGTGATTCTGTGATTCTGTGCTGCTAATTTAGTACATATAACGTTAGTGAAGATATAAAAGCTAGTATTTATTTTGATTTTATTTCAGAAAAATTCTAAAACCTTAAAAATAAGAGTCTGATTTATCAGTCTAACCACTGATACCCTAGAGCCATTCAAGACAGCTAATGATAACTGATCTTCAGCCAGATCTCCAAGAAGAAAGGATATCTTTCTGGTCTTATGTCATATGTGCTAATTTGAGGGTAATGATACACATGACCCTTGTGAGAAGCCTTTGTTTATGAAATTAAATCTCAAATGCCTGAGCATAATGTCACCTTTATTACAAAGGTGGTTTTAGGAATATTAAAATAGGATTTTCTCGGCAACAGAGAATTGGTCTAACTGTTGTTGGTTGCTGTCATTGTAAAGGAGGAACTGGGGCTTCTAGGGCAATGATTTCTATTGGAATAAGAATACATTATCCAAACTCTTTCCAGCACATTGTTAGTAGCAGACTGCATGCTCTGATTCAGTACCTCACCTCCCTTTCAGGCTCTTCCACTCATTCTCTCCCAGTTTTGTCAGAAGTTACTTCATTCTGCATAGCCCAACTATAGTTGTGGTAAAACAAACACACAAAATAAGATAAAACTCCACAAACCAAAACTATGTTCTATAAAACTATGAGCTGGCTCTGCTTGGTTATGTAGTACAGCAATAAAATAACTGTTGGATTCTCTAACAAAATGTACCCTGCACCTGGGCAAAATTGACAGCCTAAGACACATTTATGGCAACTAACACTGTAAAATCTGGACACTTCATATGTTTTATGATATCCTACAGAGGTAAAAAAATAATAAAAAAATAAAAAATAAAAAGAGAATTATTTGACAACTGAGAGTAAGAGGCACAGAAAGGCAAAATGACATGTAGGATAATACATAACAATTGTGACAGAAAAGGAAGCTATATCAGCGCACTCTAATTTCCAGGTTTATGTCTAGCTACTAGATAATCTAGCTAGTAGATAATTCTTCCTTCTCCAAGCACGTAATCTTGGTGTTCTCATTGATTTTGTGTGTTTTTAAAGCAAGATTTTAAGAATGGCTAGTTTATATCTTGGTTGAAGTCTCTTTCTATTGAACTGAAAAAATGTTTTGTCAGAGAAGTCACTGATATAGGAATCAGGTCAAGGTGAAAGTTTTCACTCACTCATCCTGATTTAAGTAATATCTCAAACTCACATACCTTAAGCTCTGCACACATCCACTACACAAGAAATGCAGAACTCTGTCAACTGTGATATTGTTTGGAACATTTTACAAGACCTCAGCCATGTCAAGATTAATTGCTGCAGATGTAAATTAGGTCAAGATTACAGATTGTACAAGGTGTTTTTCAAGTGGAATTAACAGGAACTTGAGTTGCCTTTGTATTAACATATAATATCTTTTGACCTCTTCCTGTCACGCCAGTCTCCATTTTCCTGCCCTGTATGGCTGTCTGCAGTACACTTGCTTATCCCAAACTGCAGTAGATGTCCATGTCTGGGTGGTTGAATGAAGTCCCAGGTCCATCCTCAGGGTTCTCTGACCAGTAGAAAAGCACATTTCTCTACACAGCAGCAAGCTGCAAATGGTAGATTTGCATGAGAACAGTGCATTTATACTTGTTGCACTTCAAGCAATTCAAATTTCTTTAAAGGTCCTCAATACAATCATCTGATCTGTCATCTCCCCCCAGTTTTCTATAATTTCCAGACTTGTTGAGAATGTGCTCTGTCCCATCATCCAGGTCATAAACGAAAATGCTAAGCAGTATTGTCATCAGCATCAACCTGAAGAGTAAGCTGCTAGTGGCAAGCCCCATTTCATTTAATTACTGAATTACAAAGTCTACCTGCCTGAAAGTTACCTGTTTTATCAGGTAGGTTGTCCAAATTTCCTCTAACGCCAAAGGACATACATTATTAAAGGTGGGCTTATTTCATGCTGAAAGATAGGTACTTACCCTGTCGAGTTTTTTCTTTGCATTGAGTGTAGATGATTACCATGGTTAGGCAGCTAGTTTTCAGAAGCTGTGGGTGGGTTAGGTGTATCTCACATTTCTTCAAAGAATTAAAGTGAGCTATCACTGAAAAGATAGGTTGAGAAAGAATCCACATTAATATACCCTAGTGACATAAGCAGTCATCAGCATTTCACTCTGATTTGAAGCGTGCTGTAATAAGATCATAGTCCATCTGGATTTCCACATAGAGCTTGAAAGGACTTTCTCACAGTATTTCTTTTAAAATGAACACATTTCTGACAATTTGAAGGAAATATATATATATATATATATATATATATATATATATACACACACATATATATATATATACTAGTTGTTGAAAGGTCAGCATTTCTTAGGAAAATCCATTCCAAAATGCTCTGCTAGTGAAGCCAATATATTCTGCAGAAAATATTTAGTAGTTGCTCGAGGTGACATGATCCTTATCGTAAGTCAAGAATGAACATTTGAAATGAGTCTTAATCCCTATGAGCTGTCCGTTGATGGGTGCTAATAAGGACTGTGATCAGCAGCTCAAAGAGCTATCCTCTTCATTATAAAGTACACTGACAGATTACAGCAGAAGAGAAACTCACATGTGCTTTGTACTATTCACAGTTTAATTACTAAATAAATAAGCCTAAAATAAAACAAAATGAAAAATAAATCCCAACCAAAATGGAATTTGACAACATCCCAATGAAATACTGTATGGAATGTTGGATGTGTTTGAGATTAACAGCAGATGGCACTCTCAGGTGGTAGGAAAGATAAAAATGGGAATTTGGAAATGCTAGGAATTTTGAAACTGCAGAAAAATTGTAACTGTTGAAACTTAGCTGAAGATACTCCAAGAACCTGTTGGCAGCTTTGGGGAGCAGAGCTGTTTTTCATCTCTTCATACTGCCCCAGTGAAAATCTAAAAGCATCTTGATATCTTTAAAATAAATTAAAGTGTCTGTTGGTCAGAAAAACATCAGATATCCCCAGTCATGTCCAGCTTAACGATTGGTAATAGCTACATTTTTGAGGCAAGAAGTAGAATAACAATAAGTTTCACTTACTTGAAATTATTTTAGTATACAACAAAAGAACAAAGTTAAGGTGTCCTTTAAAAACCCTGTGTTGTGCTTCTTTCTGCAGATGTTTATTTTTCCCAACATGAAGATCTTAGATGTTTAAGGGGGTGGTATAAAAAAAAAAAAAAAGCTATATGAGATTCCAAATGCAGTTTTGTTTCTGCTTTCATCTGATTCTTGTGTTACCAAACTGCAAGCAGTAAGATTTTGACAACATCACAGTTTAAAAAAATTATCAGAAAAAAAATTATAAAAAAATTAACTGTTCAATGTCAATGAGCATTTGTGAAATGTGTTGGTCAAAGATTAAGAAAGAAGAAAAAAATTGGAACGAAAAAAAGCTTTTTTTTTTTTTTTTTTTTTTTAAACAATTTGACATTTTAGGGCCTGCTTTACCTATTCACACAGGATGTATTTTCTTATGATGAGATGAATAAGGGCTATAAATACTTTTTTTTATACCTTTTTTTTCCCACCGACAATAAAAATGGATCCAGATAGTTAACCCAGACATGGGTGCAGACTTCCATGTCTAAACTGAAGAATTCCAAAGAAGTTCATGTGGTTAAAATGCTTGGGAAATATGTTCTAAGATTCTTGCAGACTTCCAAGTCAGCATTGGCTGTGGTGGCCAAATGAGATGGGCTGTGAGGTCTGTTCCTGTGAAGGATAAGAAACAAAAGGGCTGTGCCTGTGTCAGAAAAAAAGTAATTAGAAACAAAGTAAGCCTGAAGCCTCCTTTATGTGAAGAAATTGAAGGTAATCTAGACATAATGAGGTAGTAGTTCAGAAAAGAACAATAGTGGGTATTGATATTATGTAAGTAAAGAGGCTTAAAGGTACAAATATATTTTATTTTTATTATCATGGTGGTCTATATTTCAAAGAACGAGAGAAAAAGTACTGATTCTCAAAGTGCCAGGATTAAGTAATGCAAAAATCTGGACAGAACCTTTGGTGTCCAAGTATTAAAGAAGCTTGAAATCTCTCAAGTGTTTTTGAGGAAAAACAAATATGCAAAAAAGTCACATAGGATTCATTTGCCTGTGTGCGCAAATGTTTAACAGATGCTAATCCTTATAGGAGTGCTATGAGAATTAATTACTGAGTGTTGATAAAAATAATCCAAGGAAGCAGTTTTTCCATACAATAAACATATTAAAAAAGCTGTACTTCTGACTTTATTGATTATATAGTGAATAATTTAACTGCATTCTTGTGCATGAAGACAAGCAAAAGTCTTTATGTTCATAACCTAAATATAATCAAGTCACAATTGTGAATTTCAACATATGCGTGATTCATAAGAGACAAAAATAGGTATTGCTTCTTATTTTTTCCTCTTTTCCAGAATAAAGGAATTGTCTGCCACTTGCTGCAAATAGTGGAATAAAATTATCCCATGAGCTTTTAAAACATCTACAGTTTAACATGTGCATTTCTTCATGTTTGTAGGAGTCAATCTGTTCTGGATAACTTCGGTCCCATTGGAGTCTCCTCCTTGACGGGGGTAATTTTCTTCTACAATAATTCTACTCAGCAAATTTTGAAAGACAAGACTTCCCTGAACACACGTACACATAAATCAACTATGGACAAACATTAATAATTTAAGGTCTATGTGTGCAACCTACTGTGTTATTTTTGTGCATGTTTCTCCCTGTTTTGGCCATTATTGAGGTCAAATCCCACTGTTGGATATAGGAGTAATATAGTTATCTCCTTGCCATTTTCTGTCTACTCTGATAACAATGTGACACAATATTAAGAAACTTATCTGTAGCATTAATTGTATGCTTGTTCAGCTCCTAGTACCTCTATTCTTGAAATTCTTCTGAAGTATTAGCTCCCAGGAACCATATGACTGAGAGGAAGTTAAAATATTGAGACTCACATGTGACACTCTATCTGGACTAGTTTTCAGCAGAGTAAACTGAGATAGATACCATTGCTTTGGATACAAATCAAATTTGGAATGTCTGTTCTGTGGAATGATCAACGTTAACTTTGTTACATACAAAAATATCTGGGCTCATGAGAACAATTTACATAATTGTTTCTGAACATCCTCCACTTGCCTTTTTCATTCCCTTGGTCTTTGTGAAGATACGGTGATCAAAGGGAACCAACACATTTTGGAATTAAATCAGAATATTTGTTAATTTTCACTGTTGGAGAGACTTCTTTTGAGATAGAATACAATGTATTTATAAATGCTTAAAATTATTATTCCCAGCAGTATTACTGCATGACCTTTTAACCATTTTTTTGCAGGATAAATATTCTCCATGTTATTAATGCAAGAGTTGCAGTAATTTTTAGCTGGCAAGAAAATCTCTTCAGGAACCCACCATTTGTATAGTCGTATACAACCTTTTGACACTTTCTTCTGTCTTTAGATCCCTAACGGTACCACTACTAGTTCAAAATTGAAACCCCCTTTAGAGAGGAAATTCTGATAATTCAACTGGAAACAAAAGAATTACAAAAGTTTGTGATAAATGGTCACTGTTACATATACATTGTAATAAGAAACAATTACAAAAATGAGGAAAAAATCAGAAAATTGAACAAAAAGAGTCCTACAAGTTGCATTAGTTCCTTAGTACTAATGCAATTGTAGCATCTTCTGTAATTTCTCATATTCTCTTCTTCTGATCAAATTTTTTTAAAGCTACCTGCAAATGAGAATTCACAGGTTATCTATTTCAATACTTCATTAATCTTTCTAATGTTTTCCCTCCTGCCTAACCTGAATCTCTTACTTTTCTGTAAATGATACACCTTTTGTGGTGTATGTAATGGAGTACCCATTATAAAGGAATCCAGAAAGCAATATATTCTGTTTTGGCTTTCAACAATTTTTTTACATATCTGAAGATAGCCACCTCAATAAATTCAGTTCCTTCAGTCTTTCCTCCTATGCTATGTTTTCTAGATTACTAATCAGGTGATTTTTTGTTTGCTTATTTTTCCCAAATAACTCCAATAAATTTCTTTCTTGAAGTTTAGCATTCCAGACTGATTACAATGCTGAAAAAAAAAAAAAAAAGAAAAAAAAAAAAAGAAAAAAAAAGAATACATTATTCTGCTTTGATAACTCATAATACCAAATATATACATAAATATTATACACGATGATGTAATTAACTGTGAATCTAAATGTTTAAGAAGAAAATAGCATGTTCCATTTTGATGAGATTTTAAAAACCCATTTCAGAGTTTTTGTCTAAGCATGATTTTACAGAGGGGTTTGATTTGATGAGTCAGTATTTTTCCAACACCAAAAAACTGACAGAAAATTCAACTAAAATGCAAGATAAGTGAGTAATTTGAGGAATTCAACAGTGAAAATATAAAAAAGGAAAGAAAATAAGGGAACAAGTTTGCTGAGAACCACCAGAAATAAAACTGACCCCTCAAAAAGAGCATCTTGTTGACTCTACATGATTTTACATTTTTTTTATTTTGTTTTTAAGTTCACAAGAATAGGGTTCAGAAGTTGAGTTGCTGTGCAGCACTATAAAGTCATGAGAGAAAGATCCTCATTACAGTTCTTCTACATCTCTTCTGAGTTTATTCTCATTTTGCACCTCCCCTTTCCTATGAAAGCATCACAAGTTTGGAGTGGGTCCAGAGGAGGGTCACAAAGATGATCAGAGGGTTGGAGCATCTCTACTATGAAGAAATGTTGAGGATATTGGACTTTTTGAGCCTGGAGAAGCCTCTAGGGAGACCCATTGTGGCGTTTGGACCTGGATAATCTTCATGGTACCTTCCAAGGTAAGCCATTCTACGATTCTATGACCCTGTGATGTTCCTGTGATTTACTGTTATTTCCTGCCATCCTCAGAACACATTGTTTAAATTCCCTATTGTTATAGAGTGGTACAACGTATTTATCTAAAAGTACACTGCAGAAGCCCTAATGGCAATTAAGTTTCTTGAATATAAAGAGAAAAATGATTCAATGGTTTTAGCACTGAAGAATACACAATATCCAAATCAATACTATTTTCAACTGAGCTGAGGGGATTCAATAGCAGTGTTACATCGGATAAAACATTCACAAGGGGAAAAAAAAAAAGGGACTCCGCATTTTGAAGATACGTCCATATAATTGATTTTTCCTCCCATTGGTCAGTTAAATGAATATTTCCTTTAACCTCTGCTAATGTTTTGTCTTCTTTTGGTTGTTCGTTAAGGAGAATATTTCTTCAGAGCGTTTGTAGGTAATAAATGCAGTAGAGGAAAGGAATATTTGTAAGCTTGCAGACCACAATAAAACACTAAGAAACAACAAAGTATATTGTGAAAAGCAGTGACAATGCTGAGTTCCTGCTCTAGTAAAAGGACTGTTCCTGAGTTTGCAGTGGTCAATGGAGCAGCGAGTAATATTAGGTATTCTTGTAAAGTACTTCCACAAAATGAAATCTTGTGCCCAACATAAGAATAAAGAATGAGGTAATCAGGAATTCAGTGAAAGTACAAGGATGCAGAACATCATTTATGTATAGGATAATTCTTGTTTATTATATCACTTCTCCCTGTTTTATTCAGACTAAGATCTTTAGTCAGTGTGTGCTGTTTAAATAATAACTACAGAGGCTTTATCTTTCAGTGAATAGCTATCATGATAACAATCATATCTGAAAGAAGCATAGAGTGTTCAGGTAAAATGTTGAATAAAGCAAATGTAGAAGTAAAAAGGAATGTGGAAAAAACATACAGATATTTATTTATTTATTTTTCAGAGTGAGGGAAAATGCATTTTCAACTCAGTATATGGCACTGTGTTTGACCCAGTATGACTTACGTTGATGTGCTCATGTTCCTAGATACATTTCTGTATAGCTCTTATGTGATAAAAATTTATTTTATCCTGTATCCATGTAACCTTTACTTTTCCTGCTATATCTGTACCCTGATTCTAACTATATTTGTGGATGTTTCCAATCCTCTTAAAACTCAATTTTCCATTGAATTTTCTATTAGTTGAAAAAGTGTTTAATTTACACATTGTTTATAATGAATATATTGCTTAAATGCCCATGGTCTTAGAGTCATGATTTCTAGGTTATGAATCTCATAGTCTCAATGGTCTTGAAAAGTGATGTAGAAGAAAATGGTCAATGCAACTGTGCTCTGAGTCTTCTGAAAACTGAAATGTGAGAAGTAGTTGTGTTCTTGCTACCTCGAAGCAGTGGAGATCTGTTGCCTAATGGCTTCTTCATTGTAAGAAATAATGCAAATTTAGCTTTCATTAAGCCCTCTTCTGCCACCTCGACTTCCAAAGTCTCCTCCCCTTAACAACACAACACTGCCCAACACTTGCATTCAAACCTCGTATGTGTCTGCAATCAGTCTCTGCAAGCAGTGGATTGATTGACATAAGAAAGTCATTCCGATTCAGTAAAATTCATGCAGTTTACACTTCCTATTGATCTTTTTTATTATTTTTTTCCTTTTCACTGTTAGAAAAAGGCTTGTCAAATTGCCAGCAAATGCTTTGTTTCTGGGATGTGGAAGAGCTCTCTAGACTATAGGGCAGACTGACAGTTATCATTTCCCTTCCCTGCAGAAAGAACTGATAATATTTCCTAGCATTTCTTCATGTTAGAATGATAAGAAAACATCACAGCAGACTATTGATACTGACAAAAAAGCATGAGATTTAAGGAAGCACCTACAGGTTATGATAATTTAAGCAGAGAACACTGCAAAGTGACAAATTATCTTCAAAGAGCCATCAGTGTGCACAGACATGATGAAGGAGCCTAACTTGCTTGAAGGGATGAATGGGAGCTGATCCACTAATGAAGACAGCAAGATCTAGAATTCATTGTAAGCTGCCTTATCTAGATGCCAAAATGAAAAATAATAATATCCTCGTTGCTTTGTACTGACAGATCACTAACAATTGTTAAGCAGTGCTACTAGACGGATTGCTGGCCTTATCCTCTTATTCACAGATCAAGTGAGATCTTTCCAGTATGTCACCTTTAATCTCAGTTCAGTTTTGAACATACTATATCACCCACCTTTGGAGATTAGTTGTTCTGCTAAAAGGGAACTTATTTGTCCATTAGCAGTACCAGCAGTTGGTTTTGGCAACAAATTCTAGCATAATGAAAATGAAAATATACATCATATTTCCTTTCTTTGTCTTTGCATATATGATCAAATTTAAAGCGAATTTTTCCATTCTGACAGTAAGTAAATGAATAAATCTGGAAATCTGGAAGTGACTGCTGTTGTTAGTTTTCTATATGATCCCCTTTTGAATGAACTTAAGAGCCATTTCTGAATTAGCTCATTTATCGTGCAGAACGGAGGATATTGCAGAACAACCATTTTTACTCCCTGTTTGGTAATTAATGTGTATCTGTGTTTTGAAAATTAAGTCCCTGAGGGCCATTTTAACAGCAGAAGCAAATATGTATTGAAAATAACTCTTGTTCCTGGGCCAAGTGATGCATGGCCATTGGATTGTACTTTCCATACTCTGTTTTCTCTTAATTTTGCTCAGATATGAGATACTGAAGTCTAAGCTCTAAGGCTGAGACATTTAAAGTCACAAATTCCATTTTTCAGAAATTTTTCTAACCAAAACGCCCTAGATGGGTTGTCCAGCTTCTGCTGGCTCTCGAGTGCAATCAATGCTGTTTCCACACCAAGTTTTATCTCCAGACTCGTAGAAGTTTGTATTGAAGAGACATATTCTGCAAAATCCACAAGTTGCGCTGATTCTTATTTGAAGCTCTAGACTGAGTAAGTGTGAACAATTCATCTTGTCAGGAACAGAAATTAAGGGAGAAGTCAGCCTGCATGTGGGTGGTAAATCTATGTATGTGGAGAGTTGCTAGCCTTGCAGGATGTGTGTTGAATGATTATGTTCTGCCTGCTCAATACCATCACATTTTGCATACGTACCAATAGGCAAAGAATCTAACCCAATGGACCCTCCCCCCAAAAAATGCAGAGTCCAGAAGCTGAGTGCTTCTGCATCCTGTTCATAATTTACCCCCGGCAGAGGTATTACAATCTGGTTTCATTTTTTGGCTCTGCTTCTTGTAGACTGTAGGACAGAAATTTAAATACCTGCAGCCCATGATAAAACCTTTCCAGGTTTTGATGCAGCACAAACTTGGTGAGATAAAGCAAACCATAACACATGTCGATATTGGCAAGAAGTAGTGTTTGATGCAGTCAATAGGTAGACTTACTTTAATATTAAACATTCCTCTTGGGAAGCCATATCTCTTCCACGGAGTGAAAACGGACTTGCTGATCTAATAGATCTTTGCCATTTCAAAATATTATGATTCTGTAATAACAGTGGCAGACTGTACTGCCAACAAAATAATGGATCTTAGAACAGTATTTATGGCTCAGTACAGAGTAGAAAGGAGGAAAAAAATATACTGCAAAAAAGTAACACATTGTTGGCCCTTGTACTTGTTAATCTTAGCAATTACCAACCAGGATAGGCACGAATACATTTCCTTAAAATTTATTATAGTTTTGTCTCCCTGTGTTTAGAAGAATCAAGGAGTTGGATATGTTTGTTTGAAAGGACACCCAGTTGCTCTGGAGCTTCTTTTAAGTACTACTTTTTTCTTGAAAAATACTATTTTGGGTAATTTCCTCTCAGCAACAGCACAGCAGTGAATCATAAAAGAATGAAGCAGTGACAGCTGCTATGGTATTAAGGATGAACCTTAATTTCCAGCTTAAGCTTTGTTATAGGTCATTTTTTCCACATTTCTTCATTAAGACAGTCTGTGATTCTGATTTTCAGCAATTTGTTTCAAGTCTCTGTGCCTCCTTTTCCTCTTCATTGGCTGGTCTGAATTTGCAGCACTTGATAAACTTATTTAATGAGAATTATTGTTGATCGGTGTATGGTTGGATGGTTGGATGGTGGATGATCCTGTGGGCATTTTCCAACCTTGGTGATTCTATGATTGTATGAATGAACTCTAATGCGCAATTCCTTGCCATACTGGGAGGATGTTTTTAAACAGGCTTGTACAAAACCAGTGCCTAGTTATGCTTTGTGTGTTGATTTGGATAATGAAGTTGTAAATTCAGGTATAACTGCTGGGAAGGGAACTGCTGGGAATTATTTGTGTACTGATTGTACATAGAAGGAATAGTGTTTAAGTAGACATTAGAAAAGATTTTACCAGGAAGTAGTGTTTTTGTTCCCAGGAAAATGTTTGTGCCAAAGTTGTGATAAAACATTAAAATAATCTCTACCCAAAGAAAAGCAGGGAGCCAATTTGTCACATTAGACATTCACCATCTTCAGAGAATGAGCTTTCTGAATGACTAATAATGCATCAAATATACTTTCTAACAAACTGCTCATTTATCCTTCACCAAGCTCATTTCTCCACCCCGATACCAATGAAAAGATTTCACAATAACAATTCACACTGAGAATGGCTTTCAATCAAAACTGAAGACTAGTGCAGACTCTTATTGATCCAGGAGTTGCATTTGAGGCTATGTGTCATGTAAGAGTTCTGATGAAAATATCAGAGCTGCTGTCACTCTGACTAGCACCAAAGGTTGCTTTACTGATCTCTAATCAAAGTTTTCGGGTATGCTTCAATGACATGTGCAGTAATTCAGAGTGGAAGTTCTCAACAGGGACCAATGTCATATCAATCTTATTTAACATCTACTTAATGTTATTCCTTCGATATACAATCAGTACACAAGTTCAGCTAGGCAGACAGACTACTTCTTGCACCTCTTAACTCCTTGATCACGTGTGTGAATTATTACTGACATTTTCACCCACCTTTTTTTTCCTTCCCTTACTCTTGTCTGTCTTTAGAAATTTACAATTTTGTCATTCTAAATTTAGCTTGAATTCCAGCTAAAGACAAATACATGTGTTTGCTTGTGGAGTGCCTTACACAATTTCAGGAGGTAGAAAGAGAAGATCAGCATTTGCTTTCTGAGAATGATATGTCTGTATGAACATAAATCATCATTTTATATTCACTCCCCATCCTTCGCCTTATGCTTCCCAAGAAAGTGAGGTTTTATGATAACTTTTGCCACCACGGAGTTGACTTGATAAACACAATGTTGTAGGATGTTTTTCCAAGGACAAAGATTAATACAGAAAGAAGTGTGGAGTTGTTCACTAGAGGAGTTCTGTTTCCTGGTGTTGAAAATTGAAGTGGAAAAATTAAGGGAACTATGGTTTTCTTGCTCAATTAAAAGCTGGAAATTTGAGTTAGATGTGTGGCACAAGCAGGCCTTCAAACTTCTCAGATGGAGTGATTTAAAAATGACTGATTATTTGCACTTGTAGTTTTAACAAATGTGAAGGCTTCCTGAAGTTAATTTTTAAAATTGAGATATTACTTAGATTAAGATGGCTTAGAATAACTAATCCATTACATTAAACATTTTGTTAAATGTCACAGCTGAGCTGGGGTCTTCCTCAAAGTATGTCAAACTTACGTGAGGAAAGAATTTCAAGTAAATATTGAAAGTTAAATCTTGACCCCTGAGCTAGCGTCACCTAATCCTTTACTTAAGGGCAGACACAATTCTTCCTTCTTCTTTCCTAGAAGAAAATGTTGCCCTTAACGAACCATGTTTAGCATTTCTTTTAAACTCCAAGTTTTCAATGCTAGGAAAGCCAGGTTTTGCATAAGAAGAACTGGTCCTTATCATAAATGTGAATTCCTGTATATAACTTTCTTATTATCAGAAGTGGTGATTTTATTCCAAATTTGTTGTAATAAGTTAGCAGGAAAATTGTTAAACCTGAATTTCTACTCAAAACTTTTATTTTTGGAATACTTTGAATCCAAAAATTGCTGTTCCATGTTAGTCACTTCATGTGCAATTCACCTCACCTAATTTTGGAAATGTGAAAGTTAAATAGGTAAATCTGATCAGGTCACTGTGAGCTCTCTTGATAGTCAATAGTAAGTATTTGCATAGAATGATTCACAAAATCTGTCTCATCACCAATTTTAGGATGCAAAAATTCTCTATTCCGCCTTTTTCTCTGTTGAATCCTTTTCTTTTAGGGACAAACTTGGATATAAAATATATTTATACGATGTCTCAATTGTAGCAGAAGGATCTTAATGATTTATGGATGATATTGGGAAGTTTTACACATATAAAGGATAAACTTTCATCAATAGGAACTTGAGCAAGGGCTCCAAAGCCTGCATTTAGATAGCAATGAATAAATAAAGAGTTCAATAAATAATGCTATGTCCTTCCAGAACAGCTGTGGTATAGAAAGTAAAGATCGCTCCATAGACTGAATCTAATATCTTAAGTATGTCCATGTTTGAACTGTGAAAGAGTTTTCACACTGAGAATATTAAAAAGACCTCCAAATTTATCTTTTATTATTAAAGATGTGAATTCCAATACTGAATGTTTCACGCAAATAATAAAGAAGAGAGAGAAAAAAAGAAAATAATTTTAAAAACCCTGCATTATATGCATTTTCAAGAAAACCAGGAAACTAGTTTAAGAACTAAGCTATAATAATCTACATTAGCAATTTAAGACTGAGATTGAAATCAAGATAGCTAATGTTTGATTAAAATTAAAGCAATCAAAACTAAAAGTATGGTTTATTTTTAAATGCTGTCCAAGTGATTTGCTGGCTTGTTAAGTTAAACATTTCAACAAAAACAGGTAGCTTTGACATCAGAGGACTTGCCCAACACTGGAATTCTGAGGACTATCAGCATCCTAAACATAGAAAACTGGAGCTTGCCATAATTATATATTGCATATACGTGTATGTATATTTGTGTCTTGGTAAATATAAAATGAAATTGGAAGTATGTTTGCATTTACTGAAATTCTGTCCTTATTCCCCTGAGTTTGGAAGCTAGAAAACTCTTCCTTGAAGAGGATTATAATGCCTTAAAGGTAACCCTGTATTGCAGCATGTATCACATGGAGTTCAGCCTGAGAAATGATACTGAATAGGTTTTGCCTGAAAATCCAAGATATCTTTTATGGGAACAATGGTAGGGGTTATTAATTTGGCTTTTAAAATTAATCTTCCTTCCATGATTCCTTTTGGAACTTAAAAATGTTTAGGCTGGAATTCTTGTAGCACCAACAGCTGTGAGCTGTAAAGGACACAGGGAGTAATTCTGCATAGTTTTTAGATGTGCTGGAGGGATAGACAGAGAAATGGCTGGTTTTGCTCTCATTTTGGACTCAACTCTTGCTAAGCTCATAATTTTTTCACTGAAATCTTGTTTTATAACAAAGAAAGGCAGTCTATCAGAACCTCTGGGATTTGTCAGAAACTTGAAAGACAAAACAACTACAACTACAAAAAATAAAATTGTTCAAAAACCTGTTAATACTCATGGGAGCCTTGCTTTTCCCAGGAGACAATTTTATATATTTTCTTACTATTTACACTGACTGCTGCTAAGTAGTAGTCAAGATTTCACACAAAAGGGAAATATTTGTTAAAGATAAAGTCTGTTATACTGCTATGCTCTAAGGACAACGGAGGAGTGCCCACATTCCAGATATCACTGTTAAAAAATTGTCACTGTCTTCATATCCTGAGTAGCAATTCAAGTAAGTAGGGTAAAGAACTGGAGCAGTGTAGCTCTTCACAGAGAGAGGGCATAATGACCCATCATGACCATTCAGCTTTTTGCTATTCATTCTTAAAGTACGTCACATTCTTCACGTCTTCACAAAAATGATATTTAAATTTTTTGCAACCAGAAAGCCCAAAAGCTACACAAACTCTGATTGTTCAATCCAGCCGTCAGTATATTCTAGACAGATACACAATGGAGAAGAGAGCCGATTGACCGATGTCACTTACCTGGATTTGAACAAGGCTTTTGACATGGTCCCCTACCACATGCTTATCTCCAAATTGGAGGGATGTGGATTTGATGGGTGGACCACCCAATGGATAAGAAATTGGTTGAAAGGCAGCAGACAAAGTGTGGTAATTAATGGTTTTCAGTCCAGATGGAGGCCGGTAACAAGCGCTGTCCCCCAGGAGTCTGTCCTGGGACCAGTGGTCTTTAACATCTTTATCAGTGACATCAACGATGGAGTCGAGTGCACTCTCAGCAAGTTTGCTGATTACACCAAGCTGAGTGGTGCGGTTGACACAGTGGAAAGAAGGGATGCCTTTCAGAGGGACCTCAACAGACTTAAAAGGTGGGCCCAGGGAATCTAATGAGGTTCAATACAGCAAAGTGCAAGGTTTTGCACTTGGGCTGGAGGAATCCCAGGCATTTACACAGAATGGATGCAGCAGTCCTTGAGAGTAGCCCTGCAGAGAAGGACATGGGGATCCTGGTGGATGAAAAACTTAACATGAGCCAGCAGTGTACTCTTACAGTTTGGAAAGCAAACGGTATCCTGGGCTCCACCAGAAGAGGGGTGGCCTGCAGGGACGGGGAGGTGATTATCCCTCTCTACTCTGCCCTTGTGAGGCCCCATCTGGAGTACTGTGTTCAGGTCTGGAGTCCCCAGTACAAGAAAGACAGGGAGCTGTTAGAGAGGGTCCAGAGGAGGGCCACAAAGAAAATCAGAATGCTGGAGCACTTCCCCTATGAAGGCAGGCTGAGGGAGCTGGGCTTGTTCAGCCTGGAGGAAAAAAAAGGCTGCTGGGCGACCTCATGGCAGCCTTTGAGTACCTAAAGGGATCCTACAAAAAGAAGGGAATCAACTCTTTGAAAGGGTAGGTAACTGCAGGACAAGGGGAAATGGTTTTAAGTTGAGGGAGGGAAGATTTAGGTTGGATGTCAGGGGGAAATTCTTTACAGAGAGAGTGGAGAGGTGCTGGAATATGCTGCCCAGAGAGGCTGTGGATGCCCTGTCCCTGGAAGTGTTCAAGGCCAGATTGGATGGGGCCCTGGGCAGCCTCGTCTAGTATTAAATATGGAGGTTGGTGGCCCTGCATGTGGCAAAGGGGTTGGAAATTCATGATCCTTGAGGTCCCTTCCAACCCTGGCCATTCTGTGATTCTGTGATTCTGTGAGGGGAATGGAAGGTTTGCTTCAAAATATAGAGAAGGGTCAGTAGCAAAACTGTGGCAGAAATGGAGCTGTAGAGCTCTGCACTTTGCATCCTCTCCTCACCAGAGGGGGTTCATCTTATCACCTCTGCATCCTTCCTGTAGCTCTTGAGGTGAACAGCATGGCTGAATTTAATGAGTGGCTCCGTTTGTCCCTTAAGCACTGAAACATTCTGAAGCTGATACTCCTACACTTTGTTTTCCTGCACAGCGGCATCAGCTTAGCATTTAATTTTGCTTCATTAGAAGAAAATTACATTTTAATTATATTTCATTATTTCTCTTAATATTTTCAAAACTGGTGCTGGCAGAGCCTTAATGGCAACCAATCTCTATTTCGTTGCAGAGTATCTTTTTGCATTCACCTCACATCTCCATTATGGGCTGTCACATGCTTCATGCACAGCAGTAATGGTCTGGGTAGGCATACTCATGAATATCCTGTTCATCTCCTCAGCAGTGGTGTAATTGAGGGTAAACACAAATCAGTGATGTTTGCCCACTTCTAATGTGGGCAATTCTAATTCCAAGTCCCTCCCACTTCTGCCTATGTGGACTTATGTCTTTTCTTGACTTAGTATCAAACTGTTTCTTCAAAGGAAAGAACTGGACTCAATGATCTTTATGGGTCCCTTCCAATTTGAGATATTCTATTACTCTATGATTCTATGGGAAAGTTTCAGAAATCATAACAGATTGCTGATGCTTCTTCCGTCCTCCATCCAGACCCAACTGGCTTAGCAAGGAATAAGGACTTGCTTGTTCAGCAAATACGTACTTCACATTTTCCAAAGGCATATAATCCACCAGGGATTTGCCATTCAGATGCTTTTCAGGTTTATATATGAACAAAATGAGGTACTATGTGGTATTATGTTTTCTGAGCCTGCCGAAGAGTTTTAGTGCCTTGTTTCGTACCATGGGTCAGGGGGAAAGAGTACATCTTTATGTTACTCTCCTGATTGGCTGTGACATGCTATACCTATGATGAGATCAATATATTCTGCACGCAGCTCAATCTTCTGCTCGCTTAGGTGATCTTCTTTCTTCCATTTTTTTTTCCCATTGTGTAACTGTGAATGATGTGCTACATCTTGATGATGGAGCCTGGCTTCTCTCTCTTCTTTCAGGATAATATAACGTGGTAGAGCTCTCCTTTTACATCTGAAGATTGAAATCTTAATTACTTTATCAAATAAAATAGGTCAGTAGCTGTAAAAGATCCCAAACAGGCAGTGCATAATTCAACGTATAAAGGAACATGGAGGTCACTGGCCATCACAAAACATAACCTGCCTATGTCAAGCACAGTGACATACACAACCTGACAAAATAAAGAAGCTGTAAATTGAGGGCTCTTTTAGTCTAATATGTTGCAAACAGTTTACTAGGTAGAGCAAAAGCTGCTTGCGCAAGCAAAGCAAATTCTTGCAGCACTCCCCATCAGCTGGCAGCTGCTTATCCTGCGTAACAGTTTCTTGAGAGGACAAACACCATTAATCGGAACATCCCTCCTTCCTCCTTCTTTTCTCCAGCTTTTATAGCCAAGCACCATGCCATGTGGTATGGAACACCCCTTTGGCTAATTTAGTCTGCTGTTCCTGTTCAGTCCCCTGGCTGCTCCTTGTGCACCCCCAGCTCCTCACTGAGGGCATCACCAGAAGCTGAAAAGTCTTATACTCAGCAACAATTAAAAGCATTACATGCTATCACCATTATTTTCATCAAAAACCCCAAAGCACAGCATCATAGAAACCTCTACAAAGAAAATTAACCTCACTGAAACCATAACAAAAGTATTAGTCCCAGTCCTAAAAATACTGCATAGCAGAAGTTTTCAGTAAAGAAAGATATAAAAAAGAATAAATTTGCCCCTTTTGTTAATCCGTTTTTCTATGACTCTCTCATTTTAATATTCAGTGTTATCTTCGTATGTGATTCAATTCAGGATACAATTATAACAGCAAATTCTTCTTTTTCAATATTTAATGATAAAACCTAATGGATTTTTGAAACTCTGGAAGAAGGGACAATGATCTTAACCACAGGGGATATTAAGGTAGTTTGGTAAGAATATGATAAAATAACTGTTTTCTATAAGAGTTTCTGTAATAGCTTTGCAAAGCTTCTCTCCACTTACAGGAAAGGTATAGAATAATACATTTAGTAGGAACCACATTTTGATTTAGAGGATCATAATTCTTGTATTGAGAACACTAGATTGCAGAGTTATCTATGCATATCAGTGCAGGGAATGTCAAAGCATCAAATATTTCATGGAACTAAGAGAAACAGAATGGAATTGTGCTCACTATTTCCTACTTTCTCCTTCTCCTCCCCACTGAAAGATAAGAGCCAGTGCCCAAAATCCTGTGCAATTCTCTCTATACAGCTGCAGCAAGGAGAGATATCTTTATTATTATTATTATTATTATTATTATTTTGACTGCTTGCTTTTTCACAGCAGTGTTCTCTTATTAACTGTGAGGCCAGAAGAAAACCAATATAAATCTGAGCAATATTAAATTCACAGTGTGCCATTTCCCTCCCTCAATGGCTGGGCAACTTTGACTAGCTTGACAATGCTCAAACAGTAAGTACTGTCAAATTTATTTTAAATAATTATACACCAGAAGAGTTACATCAAGAGGAGAATGCCTATAATTTGTGCTGTGCCAGTACTTTTCAATTAAATTTCAATTTGATCTCTTTGAGTATCCTCACCCAAATTTGCAGCAAGTTCTACCTCAAACTTTGGAATTTAATCAAGCATTTGTTTGGTGCAATGATCTAATATTCTACAATGCAGTAAGTAACTGCAAATCAACTCATAAACACTTCCTACAGGAGGTGTCTTAGCTTGAACACCATTCTTCATAAACATGTTAATTCTCCACATTCAGTACATGGAGGGTTGTGGCGGAGTCCATGTGCATGTACACATGTGAGTACACATGCAAAGAGACTAACGTTCATCACCATTGCACTGTTTATAAGGATATGTAGCACTGAACAAATCACAATGTATGTTTCCTAGACATCATTGAGATAGAAAATAAGATAATTTCCACATACACATCTGCCTCATTTAAGCACGTGACATATGTGACTGGATGTCTAAATCAAATGCAGTGGAGAAGGTAGCAACCTACAATGAAACCGTGCATGGGAGATGTGTTTGTTGCTGGCTGAGTACATAAGCTTGGTCACACACTCCACTCCATATTTTCTTGAAGGCTCAGTGGAGCCTCCAACTTCACATATAATACACATATTCCATGCTCATTGCACATGCACACCAATGCATGCACTTTAACAATACCTCATTAAATGCTTTTAGTAGGGTTTATCAAATTTATTTTTAAAACAGTTAGGAAGAAATTGCTTTCACATTGAATACCATTTAAGAAATTCATTGATGCTGATGCACTTAGTGAAGATCAAGTTAGACACAAAAAGAACTTTACACAAGACATAAAATCTATGTCAGAAAAGAAAGGAAGACGAAACAATAGAAAGATATTTCAAAGCAACAGTACACAATTCTGAATTTGTGGTGTCTGACAGCAGTAAAACAGGTTTTCTCATCTTAATTGATGGTTAATGGAAACCTGAGGCATTTATGAAGAAGAACTAGTGGAAAGTTTTGAAACTAGGATATGCTGTCTTCCATGGAGTCTCATTTCCCTGCGCAAAAGGAAATAGCACTACTATATGTCTTATTTTCATTTGATATGACTAGCAAGATGCATGAAGGCAATCTGAGGTGACAATATGGAATAGTAGCATTTGTACAAGTATACATAGATTTGCACTGCTTGCTCATATTTGTGAATTCAAATCGACACAGCGCACTATGTAACCTTTTGTACTGATGAGAATCTCAACATGCAATGAATGCATTTGTACTTCTGTAATTGTCTCTCTGTAAAATTGATTGAAATATCAGAGCAAAATGAAGGAACTTTTCTTAATCAGCTAGCTGACAGTTGGAAGTTTGATGTTAACAAGGTTTTTTTATTTGAATTAGTTTTAATCCATAATGTATAGTTTCTGAGTGCACTGCAGTCACATTCCCTTTTATCCCAGTGATCCAGGGTCAAATGGTAAATGCACTGTACTATTTCTGAAACACTGAAAACTAAATAGAAAGTTCCTATACACTGTCCACCAGTTAGTTGTGTACCCCCACTTACACACCACTTTAAATCCATTTTTTCTCTGAAACATGTATTCACATAATTTTAAGCCAACAATTTTTTCAATCTAATACAATTCTTCTCACAAGGATTATAGTGGTGGCCAAGTTTAAAATTAAATACTGAACACACATATCCTTTTGGTTTTGGATGTCATCAAGCCAAAACTAGAAGGATATTTTTCCCATTGGCAGTCTATTCACTTCCTTGATCAACTCTTAAGGCAACGACATTGTTCATTCAGCAATTATAGCTTTTAGTTATTTTTTCTTTTGGTTACTCGGTCCACATTGCATAACCTCCTCTTTGCACACAATTCACTGAAAAAAACATGTCTTAATCTGGTTCAAGTCAAGCTTTTATTCAGTGATGACTCTTGTTACACCGAACTCTAGATATGTAGGATTATTAAATATACAATGGCACAATGACCTTCAGTCAGCAACAGGAAACTGGTCAACGTAGTAGGCACTTTTAAGGATGGGGATGGATGAGTGGGTGGGTGGGAAATGTGACTTTCAGTAATCTTTGAAATGGCTCTTGTAAAAGGAAAGATGGGTAGGAAGTTTGGATGAAGCGGATGTGTTAGAAGTTATGGGAGTCAGAAGTACATTTCCCATATGGATAAATCTTGCCAAACATTTAGTATAGCAGTTTAAATTCTGAGTAATGAAAGGGAGCAGGCAATGAAAGAGTTCAGCTGAAGTCACAACAGTGTACTCATCTAAAAGAAGCCAATCAATTTAACTTACAAAAGTGCCTATTTTTCTTATGTTAGATCTGAAGTGAGACCAAGATTCTAGTCCTCATATTTGTGTGTACCAGCAAAGGAACTCTAAATAATAACTCCAAAAGTACAACTCCCCTTACAACCATTAGTTATAGCATATTTACTTTTCACATTGCATCTTTCCTTTTCCTGAAAAAGGCAACCTTGAACATCCAGAAAATCTTTTCAAATTGAAGTATGATACTTTTATTTTTTAAGTTCATGCAGTGTTATTTTTTCATCCATCTCCGTCTGAAGGCACTTTACTAAGCATAACCAACAGTAGTATCTAAAAGAGTGTTCTAAGAAGGGATATGCTCACTCTTCTATTGACATTGCTCCATTTTCCTAAGATCTTTATATTCCCCTAGAAAGTAGGCTAATATGCAGGTGTCTGGCTTTTTAGAATGAATGAATCTGACATGAAGATGCTCTAAGGACATTCTTCCTCAGTTCTTCCCACTAGTACTGCTCTACTTTGTATTAAATACTTATAAGTATTTTGAGATGAAGATGTGTTCTTCTTATTAGGATAATCAGGAGATTTATCCTAGAAGTGGGGCACCTTCTTTTTGGTACTGATGTTAATGAAGTTGTACATAGTAGGACAGTACTCATAGATAAAACCAAAAAGCATAAGACATTCTCATGAGTAGATGGAATACACAGCAGTAGACATGCATCTAAGAAATGTGAGCTCCTACTCCATACTCCTGAGGAATTTTCAATCCACTGTTTCTTTCAGTTCAGATGATACATTTGCCAGTTGACAATGATGAACTTAGCATTCATTTTTCTTTCATTTTTACAATAAAGAAAATACTATGGATTATTTTTTTTTAGTGCAGTTATATTTTTCACATTTTCTTCTGTAAGAGACAGTAACAAAGCCAAATAAGAAAAACAAACTAATTTTACCTTTTTTCTACTTCTTCTGCTCTCCACTACCCTTTCTCAGTAATTCAAGCACTCTCTAATTATCATGATAAGATTACAAAAGATGGCTAAAGAACCACTGGAAATCAGTTCAGTCTCCAAGGCCACTAAGGATAAATTACATTTTCATAAGTCTACCTGAGTCTTATGCAGCTGGGTTGGTTTTGGTGATGTTGTGTAAATGAAGCCTTAACTCAGATCCCATATATTTGTGACTTTCTCTGTGAGCAGTTAGGTTACATTGCATGTAAGTGCATATATGTTAGCATTCTGAATATGCAAAGAGTAGATTTATGACTACGAGAGGCATTCTTATTGTTTACCTATAGTGCATTTACCATTCCCTCCCACATTTCTGGCTTTTAAAAAATAAGAAAAATTGTCAAATTTTTCAAAACTATTCATCATTACATAAAAATGCAGTTCCCAAAATGCACACTGAATGTAAACAATGATAAAAAAGAGCAAAATAAAATAACAAACAAAATAAAAATAAAAGAGAAGAAAGGAAAATAATCTTACTGACATTTTCTTGAATTGAATGTTCTCTTTATACAAACACAGAAGACTGGTTTCATTACTCAGTGTCAGGAGGTCACACTATAGCAAAAGCTTCCGTATGTCACTCATTCCACATCTCAACAGGAATCTGCTTTCTTTAGGGGAAAAATAAAGTACTGGGGTTGTTGTAATGTTAAACAAATACTGTACATGTGAGACAGATGTAAAGATACTTTAACACCTTTATTAACTGCATGGACGATGGGGTCAAGACATGTCCATCAAAGCTTAAGGAAAATACTATCTATTACTAAATTCTAAAAATAATTCACTGTCATTCTAAGACTAGGCTATGGAAGTCAAGTTTTTGGTTTCTGTTAATCACACCTACAATGTTCAACTACATGTTTCAGACTTAGTCTGAAATGAGACTGTTAGATCAAATGACAATGAAGCTTGAAAACTTGAATTCTGAGGTCTCAGAGACCAATCTTCCAATGGTGCCATTAAATTCAAATTCTTGGAAGACGGTAATTACCTAATAATGCTAACTGAAAAAAAAAATAATTGTATTTGTCTTAAATGTCAATGGCAAGAGCAGGGAATGAGAAACCTAAAGGCATAAAAGTGAAATATCAATGAGAATACAAAAACCAAAAAAATAAAAAATATCCTGTTCTTTACCAGACAGACAGAGGTTTTCTCTCCCCTTTGTTCTATTACTTCATTTCTATTTACATCTCTGTCCTTAACTTGATGCATGACTTTGTTCAAGTTACTGCTCTTGAAATTCATGTCTAAGATTGGATTAATCTTATGTATAAGATTCTGCAGAGATTTTGAAATTTATGTACGAAAAACATTTCATAAAGCATTGTTGTAGCATCTCTCATTTGTCACTTCTCGCCCTCACAGCTAACAATCACCTTTGACATATCATTACTTATAATGGAATGAAAAGATTTGTAAACAATTTTCCACGTCATTATGTTCATTAAATACACTCTTTTACAGACTTGCATGCTATAGGAGAAGGACTTTTTTCAAGACATAAGTATTCATCAGACTCTATATATGTTGTCTATTTTGCCATTTCAAAAATCACTCTTTCTGCGCTTAGAGCCTCAGAAAAGTTGATATGTACAATGATTTCACTCTTAGATACGCTTCCTTCCTTGCATTTTTTCTGTTGTTTCTAAGTCTGTTGTGTTGAAAGTAACCACCAAGTAACCCAAAATGGCATTGCTCTGCTGAACTGTCAAATGTGAGCATTACTCAATCATTTCTCCTAACATTTTCAGTGCTCTGAATTTCAAAAGAGTAAATGGATTGCTTGCAGGTAGCCAAAATGTGTTTGAGGTAGATAATGGAAAGCAATTTTCAAACAGGACAGTACAGAGGCAAACCATATTTAGCAAATACTAAATAAAATAATGAATTGGGAATCTCCACAAGAGATTCTTATAACAGATTCCTGTTCTTCAGTGGAATGTACATTTCAAGTGAGAAGGAGTAACAGCCGACTGTCTTAATAATGTACTTCTTGGAAACATAAATATCTCAAATATACCTGATACAGAACTGATTGTCAAAAGAGAATTTTAAATACTAATATATTAGTAATAAGCAAGTTTCTCTCATAAATACAATTTCTTACTTGAGCTTGACAATTAAAATCTGCAATGTGTTCATCTGAGTCTTCTCCACTTGGTGGATAATGAATAGATCATGATTTGCTATCCCATCTGCTTGAGTGGTCCTGTTTACAGGAAATTAAATACACATACCTTGTAGAAAAATACTTTACTGTTATCTTTCTGTAACATTCAGGTTTATTCAGTGTTCGTTAGCAGATGGAGATGCTTGAATGGCTCCCACCTTCTTGTGTAAGGTGTTTGCTCATGTGATTGCTTTTACGCAAGTAGAGAAGAACAGGGATCTTTCGACAACTCAAAATACTAGAGATTCTTTAATTATATGACTTCTGAAATTTGTTGGCTAATTTCAGGCACTCAAGTAGGAAAATTTTCAAAATATAGAATCTAACAAAGGCAATTAGATTTTTACTCTACAAACAATTGCATCATGATTTTGAAGGAGAAATTAAAGGCAGAATTTCAAATATGATCATAACACGTTTAAGTACCTACTCCATACCTGCCAGGGAGTAAGTTCAAAAATCTGGCCATGGCCCTCTATGAAGCTGGAAAAGGTTTCTGTAATTATGCAAACATGTTACAGGTACAAGCTTTTATTCTACTAATTAAAAATCATAGTGAAAGAAAATTGAAACTGCAACTTACCTCCCTCACTCCCTCAAATACAACTGCTGTTGTTTTTTCTTTCTCTAGTATCAGCACTGTGAAATGCTTTGGAAAATATCTGGCTGTTTTGGCTGCTCCACAAAACTCTATAAAGTAAAACAGGCAGAAAGTAGATGGGTGGGCAAACATAATGGCTAGCAGTCAGACAAGTAATCAAAACAAGAGCTTGTGTGTTATGTTAGCCTAATATCACTACTTTGTCTTTCTGTTCTATTGGCATTTAGAGTGAAAAAGGAAATTCTAAGCAGTACTAAACTATTCACAATCCTAACATTGTTCATGAATACAAAACACTTTTGCCAACAATGCAAAGATTGCAGTTTATACAATGCAAATGAAGAATTGTTACAAAACTCTATTGTTCAGGAATCTGAAAAGCTTTAGCGTATCTGTGGGGATTATCTAACTCCATCTTGTGTTTACTTAGGTTTTCCTCCTCTTCTAATCCATTATTTTTTTTCCTGAGATATGTAGGTGAATATGAAATTTATCCACTGAGAGTCGGGGTGAAAAGAGGCACTGTACAGATCTTGCTTCTAACCTAAAAACTTAAGAAGTAGCCTAGAAGCAAAACAAACAAAGAAAACAAATGAACAGCAATTCAATAACAACAACAGAAAAGGGAGACTATTTGAAAGACAATTTGAATATCAAATGTTCCATTGCCTGGTGCACATAAGCTATTCTTTCAATTTGCTGTGCTTCCTTAAAGCTTGAGGCTTATTTGTCAAATTTCAATCTGGTTCTCTGATCTAATTTTTAAATCGTGAGTAATTCCCATTATTTATATTTATATATATAAATATATATACATATATACACTATTACGGAAGATCGAGTTATAGGACCATGCTGTATTTCATAAAATGTACAGAATACAGCAGTTCATAAAATTAAAGTATATTGTATGCACTGGACCTGGAAAGCCCTGGACAAGATACTGTTGTACTTTCTTATCTGTTGGGAGAGTTAATCAGAGAAATTTTTTTGTCAAATAGAAGAAAACATATTTTGGAAGGAACTAGTTCAATAGAAAAAAAAAAAAATCTTGCATGAGAACATGTCATTTTCAATTAGGAAAAGACCTTGGGTAGATAATGGATTTATTTTGGTCCAAAAATAACATTCCATTCCACTGCAGCCTCGGGGTTCGGTCACTCATGAATGGAATTAATCTCGCATAGCTTCAGCTGTCATGTAGATGTTAAGACTTGATACAAACAAATTTCACTGTTAATACCAGTTGAAAAATAGGCCCTTTAAGAGGCCATTTCAACTCGTCTGTTTTAGAAAACTAGTTTAGGATGAGACAAATCATATCCAGGAATTTTTACTTTTGTTTATTGATTGTAGATACTGTATAGACAGTTAAAGCAAATGTAGATAACTAATACTAAAAGATCTGAATCACACATTACGCTTCTTCCACATCTCAGAAAATATCAGGAACTTAAATTAAATGGTTCTATTACGCAGATACAGGCTATAGTTGAGGAATATGTAGGAATAAGAAAACAATTTCCCCTCCTGGCTCCATAAGTGTTTGGGTGTTTTTAGTTGTTTGGTTGGTAGTTTTTCTTTTTTCGTTTGTTTGTTTGTTTGTTTGTTTTTGTATGAGTAAAATCTAATCAAGAATAGTCCTTCTTTTTACTTTTATTTTTCTCAAATGAAACCTACATGTTTAAACTAGAAATAAAGGGGAAAAAAGAAAGAAAAAAGGAAAAAAAAAAGAAAGCATTAAAAGTAAAGTGTAACTGCAGCTCAAAGACAGTAATAAAATTGCCTGAAAGCAAAGCCCTGCATGGGAGAAAATTGAGCTTCTCACTTTATTAGCTGATCCTTACTCTATTGTTCCATTTTGTGTTGAGTAAAACTTGAGGCAGAACAAAAATGCTATTACAAACTAGTGTATTGACTCCTTGATAGGCCTTCATGTTTCCTAATCAGCTTTTTTCTTTTTACAGTGCTCACCTATGTTGATGTCAACATAATTACTGTATTACTGACCAAAATTTTCCCCCGCACATCTTCCCGCATTCTTTATTTGTATTCCTAAAATCACATACTAAAATGAGAGTTGTTTTGAACAGGTTGATCAGTCATTTGAAAAGCCAGTTGTCCTCAAAGGAGGATTACCTACATTGTCATTGTGAACATGTAGTCCATTAATGCTTTATGCGAGAGCTGTCAGTTTCCATTGTAAGAAGTATTTTAAGTCACTGGGTAAACAAATGAATGAGGTTTCGTATGTATTTCTGAACTAAGTATGTTAAAACCACTAAAACCATGGGGCAACCATCTGATTTTCAAACTTTTGGACACTTAAAAAGAGTTTTATTTTTTGGGAGGTTCTTAATTTGAACATACTAAGCTAAGAACATTTTTGGGAAATTTTATATTAATGTATTTTTTGTTTTATGAAAATTGGTTACCTAGGTCTTTTTCAGTACACTTCAACTATTTTTTTCCAAGTTCTTTATTAACATAAGAATCACTGCTCCCCATTTTAAGAGAAAGAAAAAATGAAATATACAGATCTAGATTATTGATGTATTTACTTTTCTGGGTACTTACGAACTGGATTTTTGTGTACTGTTTGTTGTCTTTTAGGTGTGTAAGGTGTTGCCTCATTAACACGTCCAAAACACCAGGGATAAGTCAATGGAAAATCAATATGCAGGAATGTATGAGGATTTTTTGGACAAATGCTACTTCTTTGGAAAATCAGTTGGAGTCAGGTTCGTCCTTCATGTAATTCCTTCCTTGAACTCTGCAGCCCCATGAAAATGCATCCAATTTATCCTTGTTAGTAAAATAGGGTATATAAACATATTAAAAGGCCATGCTAATGAGGACTTATACTGCTTCCAGTATGCAGTGTTGAGCTTTATAGAACTTTATACTGTGCGTTAGGAAGGCAGTTTTCCCCATACAAATATTTGCTCCACTAAAATGAAAAAGAAAAAAAAAATCATTAATAATAAATCTCAATAATCATGCATTTTATATAGTATAAACCAGGCAAATGGCTTGTGCTAAAAGAGATTATGGTGTAGTAGACAGTATACTAGAGTGTAATTGCATCGGTCTTGGTTTAATTGGGGGTATAATAAAGGCTTGCAAGATGACTTTTCTGGAATCCTTTCATCTGTTCTGTGCTTATTTTCTTTCTCTGTACAGTGGGAAATATTTAGAAATCCTGTTTTTTTTGAAGTTCTGTGAGATCTACTGAGGTCAACATAGGAGCTAAGAGATGTTACTAATAGTATCAAAGTTACTAAAATAATAAGAAAGTAAATGAACTTGTATGTACCAAGTATAGATAAGACACTCAGGATTTTATTTTTTTTTAAGAGAATATAACTAATTTTGAAATAACTGACCTTTTCTTCTTTGTCTTTTTTTACTTCTCTATCACCTTTGTACTAAGAGTGTTCAGCCTAGTTCAAAGAACCAAATGCCTTGATGTTTAAGCACATCAAGTATGAGCTGAAGTTCATTCTCCAGTTCAGTTTTATCTCTATATAGTCTGCGTCCCAAAGTCCAATACCTGTCCATAGTGAGAATTGGAATGATACAATCATATTACATTAAAACCTCACTCTTGTTTTTTGAAGCACTAAGCCTTAAATTCACTACTTGTGGTAGCAATTTGATGACTATTTGTGTCCTATATACTTCTAAATCTGACATCAGAAGTTATTTCTTCATTCTGTGTTCCAGCTAATATGTTGAAACCCTTTTCTAGAAAAACCAACCAGCAGGAAAATGAAGCGATTGAAAAATATGGAGAAGAAATGAATGATCTACACATCAAGCCTGAAGTACATAAAAGAATGGGCAAAGATACACATTTCTACTTGCAATTTAAAATGTATTGTATGGATAAATAACCTCCAGCTTCCAAGCAAGAGTTCATCAGATTTCAAAGTCAGTATTGCAAGGACACCAGTCAGGAATAATGAGCTATGGCCAAAAACCATATGTGATGACCAGATGCTACAACTGATATTGGCAGCTGTCATAACTGGAGGAGCCCACACACAGAAAGTGTGTGACATGAAGCTGCTTTTTCTCTATTTGTAGTCTGAATGTTCTTTTGGGACACTTCAGCAATGGGGACAAAGGACAATTTTTGAGAAAATGAAGGAATTTCAAAGGAAACAGACAGCTTCTGTGGGATTGATGCAATCAAACTGATAGAAGTTTTTTGTGACCTGTAGCTGGAAAATCTGTGAAGATCATAACAGAATATGTAGCTATTTACTAAATCAAAGAAAAGCAGAGAAAAACACTTGAAAAGTACTTGCAGCTATTTACTAAGAAGAAAAATGTACGCTCATTATTCTAAAGAATATTGTAACAATGGGTCTGGAAAAAAAAAAAAAAAGAAAATATTTCAGTATTTCCTTTTGTGCTATTCAGACCAAAGCTTAATTATTGTGACAGATGACAGAAGTTATGGGATCTAAACCCATTTAAATGAGGATGCCAAGTACATCCACAGAAGCAGTTTTTAATCCAGCATACCATTTTCTGAATTTTGGTACATTCAATTTGTCTCATACAACATGTCCAAGAGTGCCATCTAATGATGTTCAGTAAAATTCTTAATTCAGTCTTACATCTTTGGCAAAATACAGAAATGTAATGCCAATAGGAACGCCGCAGCAGCATAGCAAAATTGTTAGAGGATCATTTTCTTTAGTTTAATGTTATTTAATTCCCTGCCGGTTTGAATATCTGGCAAATAAGTAAAAAATATTTCTTTTTAAATGATATAGCTGTGATGAAAATATATTAACAGAAAATGCTACAAAGTCTCATTATGTAATACGACAAAAATTGATCTATAAATGTTTATTTATGGATTGTATGTTCACTCAGATTTATCAGCAGGCTGCACATTCATGCCACTTGCAAATTCTTATCCGAACTTGTTTCTAAATGCCTTGCAAATAAAAGCTCCTATAAATACTAGAGTTTGATCCAAAGCCATTAAAATCAGTAAGATCAACAATTTGATTGATTTCAAAAGGCTACATATCATGTACTTGAATATATCAGTTATCTTGATTTTTTGCCATGCTGTATGTAATCATTTATTATTAAAAATAACATTTATTTAATCTTTCTAAGACTGTCTGAATATTATTGCATAATACAAGGGAAGAAATGCTTATGCAAGAGTAAATTATAACTTCCTTCCCTAAAAGATTACTTAAAGATTTATCAAAATAGTAGGTGATACAAGAGGAAATAAAATGTTTTGGGTATTTTTTGTTTTTGGTTTTTTTTTTGAACCTGTTCTCCACATTGCTGCTTGTATACTGTATGCATTGAATTGAACTGGAATTGAACTGGAGACTGGTGAGGGCAAGGAAGAATTATTCTCACTTTTAAACACTGCATTTTCTGCTTTTATTTAAACCTTCATTGTGCATCAACAAGCAAAAATTATAAGCAAATTATTATGATGCTACTGATAGCATTAAATACTTAGGAATCTTGACTGATTTAACATTGAACTCCTCACTTTGCACTATCATTAGGAAAGACTACTTCGTAAATAGAGTGCATATTTTCATACATGGGAGCATATATTCTTTTAAGTTCTATGAAGTCCTCAAACTACACCAGCAATGCTGGACTCCATTGGCTTGGCTTTTTGGAAGTAGTTCATCCCATATGCTATCACAATATGGAGAAATGATTCACTTCACAATATTAACATTAAGATGATTGTTACCTGGCATTTCTAACACCAGGATGAGTGACTTAACATTTCTCATAGATCCAGCTCTTGATGTAATCGTTTCTGTACCAGAAACGATTCATGTAAGAATCATGTTTCATGTCAGACCTCATGTAAGGGCAGAGTGTCACGGCTATAACAACAAAAAACTAACAAAAAACAAACAAACAAACAAACAAACAACAACAACAAAAGAGACTGAAAAATGCAGTATAGATTTCATTTAAGGTATCCACAACTTTTCAGAGACTACTTGTGGTTTCTAAGGTTTAAAGGCCATAGTAAGCAAAACCATGAGTAGTGCATGTGAAGGTGTATCCACGAAAAATATATTTTATCAATACTTGACAAAATTCTGCTGTGCTTTTCATTCATGCTCCTAAAGTTTGTCACAGAAATCCAATATTTAAAGTGTGCTGGTTGAAATAAAAAGGTTGTGAGAATGAAAATTTAATGTATATTCACTGAAATATGTAACAATAATTATCAAGTATAAACTATAAACAACTATTGTCAGGTATAAACTATAAATGTTTCACATTTTTGTCATTCAAATCAGCTGTAAGTGGGGTGAAAGAAGACTCCAGCAATGTAAGATTCTGTTTAATGATCTTTGAAATAATATGTTTCACAGATCTAGTGATGAATACACCCAAAAATATGACACTCGATATTCCTTATTTGTTGGGGAATAACAACATCAGTTTTAGTAGTTTAAAGCAGATTTATGATATTATTGGTCCAAATCCATGAGTGCACTTCTATCATCAAGACAAAAAATCCTTATGGGCAGTAACGAACTTCATCCTCATATTCTTTTCCCTTCTGCTGGAAGGATTTTGCTCTTTGCATCTTTGAGATCACATTGGTAACTTTCTCCTTGCTCATTCTTTCAAATATAGCCACAAGGCATATTGAGAGTCAAAATTGCTTCAATACTTGACAGTACTGGTTTCTTAAATCCTTCCTTATTCCTGTACTGTAGGAAGAAAGTCAGGATTTGCTCATTTGAGATTCATTAACTTAATTGGTGAAACTGTTTTGAGATTTGTAAGCATACTGTGGGACTTAGAAATACTTTGTGAGATTTGCAAAATACATAAACCTTCCAACTTCAATGACATATGTCTGAAATTGGCTGAATATCATACTAAAAGCTTAAAACAGTTAGTTTTAGAAATTCCTCTTCAGTGTTTCATAGTTCACAACTTACATATTCGTACAGAGATTTAGCTCTTGACAAGACAGGTTCTGCTGTTGTTTTTCACCTGAAATGATGACTGATGGCAAAGGATCAGATGGTTGAGTATCATGTTTTGGACTGTGGGAGAACAGCTAGGAAGAGAGTGGTTGGCATTGCTGGAAGACGTAGGGTCAGACTCTGTGCAAAGACCATTATGAGAGATTTTTCTCCAGGTCATATCATGGAGAGATTAATAAATTAAAATGGCATTTTTCCTGTCACCTCTGCAAATAAACCTGAAAAGGTCTTTGATGTTTGTTAGGTGTTTTTATTTCTTCAATCCTTGTAAGGTAAACAACCTCATATTTAATAAATGCCTGGAGGAAAGGAACTCACACTCGACCAACACTGTCATTGGTTACAATCCTTGCTCAGTTGATTTATATAGGACTTGACCTAAATCTTGTTGAGATTGATGATAAGTTTTGAACTGTTTTCTTTTTTTTCGTTGTTTTTGTTTGTTTGTTTTTTTAAGAAGCCAGTGATAAAAACACACACATTACTGCTGGTACACCAAATATATTTTTGGTATATGCTTAAAGATCTCAACCAATGTCCACTATTTCAATAGCGAGAGTTTGTGCTGTAATAAAGAATGTCAAGATCGTGGTTCTTGCCACAGTAGGTGTCATTCACATACACACAAAGATGTAACTTATATTTTAACAAGCTAGTAAGATTTCAGTTAACCATAAATAACAGTAGCAGGACTGCAAGAAATAAAGATAACAGCAGCAGATATAGGATGATTACTTAAGTAGCTACTGAAAAAAGTTGATGCTTTACTGAAAAAAATGATAGTTCATATTAAAAAAAAAAAAAAAAGTATTAATGATCCATGGCTGATTCCAAACTAAACTACCATCGTTTGCTGGCTGATCCATAGGGGTCAAAGAAAACATACCTTATCTAAGCTTTGCAAGGAGTAGGTGAGTGGTTAAAGTACTGCTTTTGTATTCACTGCAAGACAAATTCTTCCTGGAAAGATAATGTAGTAGATCTCAGGTAGCTAGAATTAATATACATATATATATAATCCTGAGCCCCAATAGACAATTTATTTTTAAATATTTTTTGGGGAAATGCAAAAAGATTTATGCTCACAAATGCTTACCCTGCTGCACTGAAGAAAGAAATTTGATTTATTGTTATGACTAAGGAAGAATAAATTGGGCTGGAAATGTCTGTTTCTTCATGAGACAAGCTTACACTTTCTGAGAACACAGATAAATGAACTAAAAAAAAAAAAATAAAAAAATCTGAAATTTATTTCTGAATCTAATCTAAGTACAAGAGCTTCACAAGTATCCCTTGTCTTACAGTTGGAATTCTGTGCACCTCAGTGTACAAATTATATCCAGAAGGAAGTGGATCTGGAAGGATTAGAGTCTCCTCCCTCAAGCCACAGGTTCCCCTATAGATCCATTTAAACTAAGCAGTAGTGTAAATTGTCCAATATTTAGAGTCTAAAGGGACCAGGAAGTACTGGGAGTACAGAACAATATCATCTCTCCACCACCTGTTTATGTTTTGTCATTCAAATCAAATATATAAGACTAGTTTCCTAGATTTCAGAAAGAATTGAAAGGAGACATACTAGAAAAAAGTGCTGGGAAAAAAAAAATAAAAAGAAAAAAAAGGAAAAAGGAAAAAAAAGGGAAGAAAAATAGATCAAATCCGAAAGCATTTAAACAGACTTGCAGTACCTCACATATCAAATATATATTAAAAAAAAATACAGTATTGATTATAACCCTTCCAGACTCAACAAAACATGTGAAGCAGCACTAAGAAACTAAAAGGCAATATTTAGCAAACAGAAAAAGGGAATTTAACAATCCACTAGAAAGAGAAGTTATGGGTTGTAGGAAATGTAGGCAGAAAAAGAGAAAAATTCCTGGCTAGTTGGAATAAAGCAGGTTCTGAATAATAGCTACAATACAAGTCTGAAGCTTAAGGAGGTGGCAGAATATTTAATGACATATGTGTTTATTCAGTATTTCTGGTTTTTAACTTGAAAGTAGCAGGAGGATGTATTTGACTCATATGAACATGATAAAGTATTTTCCAGTCCATTAGTAGCAGTGGAGGGTGTTAAACATCTCTCAGAGATAAATAATTTTAAATCAGCAGGCCAGGATACTTGCAAGGATGGATTCTGTGTGAGTTGATGGAGGACATCTCTAGTTCATGCTATGAATATTTAATAGATAGTAGGAAAAGATAGGAATAGAGGCAAAACACCAGCAGATAGTACAAATCCTGTGCTCTGATTCAAAGAGAGCAAGAAAGGTGGTTTCAGCACACTCTGGACATAATTAGCCTGACATCTGCCACAGGAAAATTTAAAGGAGAAAGGATACCGGTAAAAATTCCTAACTATTTAGCCTTGGAAGATGATTCTCAATGCATTGGTTTTTGTTTTTTTTGGGTTTTTTTTTTTTTTTTTTTCCTGGTTTTTTTTTTTTTTTTTCTCCCTGGGAAACCAGTGCAATCAAAATAAACAATTTAATTCTTTGGAATGACAGGTTTTAAAATAGCAAACGTAGTAAGACTTTTCAAAAGAGTGAGATTTAGTACTTCACTGCCTTCTGGTTAAAAGTTGTCAAGGAAGTATGCTTAGTGGTTGAAAATTAGCTAACTGTCTTCTCTCAGAAAGAAGTTCAGTGGAGAAATGTTGTCATCCTAGCGAGGAAGAAAGATGTTACAGGTTTGCAGGGAATATCACAGTGCTACTCTCTATTTTAACAAGACAAGCAGGAGAATAACGTAGGTGACAACATGACTAGAAATGTGGGAAATTGTGGTGGACATAGATTAGTCTTCAAGTAAATCATAGTCCACTAGATAGGTCAGAATCAAGTATTTAGACATAGACAACCCATGTTAGATAATGAAGAACAGGCAGTGACAACCATAGTTATAACTGGAAAAATTATGTCCCAAAGAAGAACAGCAGAAAGAATTTAATGAGTCGCTGTACTGGAGCAAAACTGAGGCTCATGTCATCAATTGAACCTTTTGACCTTGTAAACCAGAGATCCTCCAGTGGAACCTGTAAGAACACTCCAGTGAGACAAATGGTGCTACAATGCCATTGTTTGTCTTGTTCTTGCTGAAAAAAAAAAATAAAAATCAACAATGATTTAAGGGCTAGAGAACTTCACCATGCAGTATTTGAGGAAGTCAGTATCTTTAACCTCTTAAGAAAGAATGAAAGGTAACTCTCTACGATGTGCAATATCTTCATGTGGAGGAAATGTAGTATGCCAAAAGCTTTATTATCACAGAGTTATCTGTTAGGTTTAGAGTTTCTGTGAGGTGAAAATTTGTCATTTTCTTAGAATCATAGAATCACAGAATTATTAAAGACACCAAGATCACCTAATCCATCAACCATCACCATTTACACCAAGCCATGCCCATAAGTGCCACATCTGCACATATTTTAAGAGTTAGGATCCTTAAGTGCAAACAACAGTAATGGAAATAGTCTCCCAGCCAAAAGCAGGCTACTCACAGATCCCTCTTTGGATGTCAAAAGTTTGAGAAGTTCCAAGGCTTACCAGTATGGTAACAAGGACAGCAAATAAAATTCATCATTTTTGTTTTAAATTCCATTTGTCAGTTATATTTTACATAGTAGTGCACTTGTCAGAAAAGATTTATATGTAGACAGCACCAGTGTGTTTCTTAGGTAATTCTTGATTCGGGTGGCTGCCAAGGCAAATCATCTATTGATTTTAATGGAATAAGCAATTAGCTAAGACTGGTAAAATGTCAGACTACATGCTGATCAGAGAGAACAAATATGAAGTGATTTTTTGATATTTTCATTCCAGTGAAGAATTTTTGGCTTTTTTTTTTTGCAGTGTAACTCAGTTGCGACCAGTTATTATTATTGCTGTTATCTCAGAAATAATATAATGGCCTGTGTTGAAAAGGACCACAATGATCATCTAGTTTCAACCCCCCTGCAATGTGCAGGGTCACCAACCACCAGACCAGGCTGCTCACAGCTACATCCAGCCTGGCCCTAAATGCCTCCAGGGATGGGGCATCCACAATCTCTTTGGGCAATCTGTTCCAGTGCTTCACTACCCTCTGAGTGAAAAAGTTCCTCCTAATAACAAACCGAAACTTCCCCTGTCTCCGTTTAAGACTATTTCCCCTTGTCCTATCAGTATCAACCCTCATAAACAGCTGTTCCTCCTCCTGGTTATACGCTCCCTTCAAGTACTGGAAGACCACAATGAGGTCTCTCTGGAGCCTTCTCTTCTCCAAGCTAAACAAGCCCAGTTCCCTCAACCTTTCCTCATAAGAGAGGTGCTCCAGCCCTCTGATCATAGAATCACAGAATCACCAAGGTTGGAAAAGACCTAGAAGATCATCCAGTCCAACTGTTCACCTATTCCCAATAGCTCCCACTGAACCATGTCCCTCAACACAACATCAGGCCTTTCCTTGAACACCCCCAGGGTCGGTGACTCCACCACCTCCCTGGGCAGTCCATTCCAGTGCCTGACCACCCTTTCTGAAAAGTAATACTTCCTAATGTCCAGCCTGAATCTCCCCTGCTGTAGCTTGAAAATCATCTCAGTGCCCTCCTGTGGACCTGCTCCAAGAGCTCTACATCCTTCCTATGCTGGGGGCCCCTGGCCTGGACACAATACTGCAGATGGGGCCTCACAAGAGCCGAGTAGAGAGGGACAATCTCCTCGCTCTCCCTGCTGGCCACCCTTTTTTAATGCAACCCAGTATACAGTTGGTCTTCTGGGCTGCAGGCGCATAGTGCTGTCTCATGTCCAGCTTCTCATCCACCAGCATCCCCAAGTCCTTCTCCGCAGGGATTCTCTCAAGGAGACCTTCCCCCAGTTTGTATAAACACCTGGGATTGCCCCGACCTGAGTGCAGAACCCTGCACTTGGCCTTACTGAACCTCATTATGTTCTCATAGGCCCTCTTCTTGAGCTTGTCCTGGTCCCTCTGGATGGCTTCCCTTCCCTCCAGTGTATTGATTGCACCATTCAGCTTGGTGTCATCCACAAACTTGCTGAGGGTGCACTTGATTCCTTCATCTGTGTCTTTAACTCCACCCTGACACAGACCCATTGATTACAACCCTTTCGCTGCATCCGGCTAGCCAATTCCTAATCCACTGAACAGTCCATCCTTCAAATCCACACCTCTCCAATTTAGAGAAAAGGACCATGTAAAGACTTTGCAGAAGTCCAGGTAGATGAAATATATCACCCTTCCCCCATCCACTGAAGCCATCACACCATCATAGAAGGCCACCAGATTGAGCAGGCAAACTCTGCTATGCATCCAAAATGCCTAGAACTTGATTAATTTTGTAAGACAAATTGGCAGCAAAAACAGAACAGATAACTGACAACATATAAATAATAAGTCAGTATAAGTTAAGGTAAATGTGAAAATTTACTATTTTGCATATCTGATTACAGAAATCTCTACTTTTATGATTTTGAATGTATTATTATTTTATCACAATCCAGATTTCCAAATCAGACCCAAAAAGAGGTTTCCAGTCTCTGATGAAGAGAATAAAACAGAGAAATATTAGTAAGTGTATTGATCATTAATGAAATACAGAATGCAAATTCAGACCATAAACAGCTAATGAAATAATTAGCCAGCTGATTTATTCAGTGTAGGAGTAACATTTGCACGAGCTACTTAGCATATGGTAATAGCAAGTGCAAATATTGTCTAAGAGAATTTTCACTGTTCTATCTCCAGTGACCAATTCAGTGTAAAACCCCGCAAGGAATCTCAGTGGAACAGATCTTTTATTACCCACAAATTTTATTCTCCTTATAGTTAGCCACAGGCTAGTATATTGGCATAGGTTATCAAAATTCAGGCAAAATTTGTTGTAGATCATGGATGAGTAGCCAATTTGATATGCAGAATATTCTTATTACCCTACAAGATTACCCATCAAGATCACATTGCTGAGATTTACTGGCAAAGAAAGATATACATAGGCAAAAATGTTTTAATGCATGGTACAACAGCTGGCAGATTAAAAACATAATTAAATATGTTCTCAAAAAGCACAGCACTGTCAGTAATCAGTAGGAGTAGGGCAAAAAGTATGGAATATTAGAAGTTACTATTGTTTTCTATACACTTTCTCTTTTTTTGAGACATACTTGACAGATGAATATTTTTACTCTGCCAGCAATAACCACCCAAGCAGCTCAGCAAATGCAACGCCAACTTGATAAGAAAAATGATGTGTTCATAGATATAAATAGCTTGAGCACACACTGCTATTTCCATAGACTCAGAGAGGTTAGGAATAAACCTTGCAAAACAGAAAAAAAATAAATAAAAAAATAAAAATAAAAAAAATCAGCAGCAATTATTATAACCCTGCAATATACGTTCTGAGGTTTAAAAAAAAAATAATGAAGAAAAAGAAAAGAGAGACTTTTTTGTTTGTTTGTTTGTTTGTTTGTTTGTTTCCACAGGATGTATATTTAGAGGCCCTGCAAATTTTATACCTTTAAAAGCATGGAGCAGAAGCGCAAATATAAAGTTAAGACTTGACAGATGTAAAAGTGATATAAATTGCTGTTGACACTGAATTTGATTGCAGCTTTTTCCTACTCCCCAGGGACCCCCAAATCACTCAAGGTTTCCCCTGGCTCACTCTTCTCTATATTTTAAATTCAATCTCTAGGCCAAGCTTAAGGCAGAACTGGATGATGATCTGGATCTTTGTTTTACAGAATCTTGTTGGGGTTTGGTCTTAGCTTGAACCCTTTGGGATACTCAGAGAGTTACACAAAGATGAGGCAGGCTTACGTGAACAGTTTTATTCACGGAATTTGTAACTCACAGCTTAAGTTGATTCAAATGCTGAAGTTACCCTTAGGGGTTAAAAATAAAGAAAGATAGAATGAGAATGGAAAAGGGGAAATTCTCTCCAGTGTCCAGTTAGGAAGAAAAACAATTTTCTCTATCTGATTGATACATCTCCTGGTGTCCTCTCTAGTACAGAAGTTGTTTCCTCACAAAGTAGTTTCCACTGTGTTCTGCCCCATCTCCCTGTTGATGGTTTCTGTTTATGACTCTAACAGCATATCACAGAATTATAGAATCACAAGGTTGGAAATGATCTACAAGATCATCTAGTCCAAATCATCTGTTCCATTTACTGGAACAAGGTTTGGTTTATGTGGTAGGATTGACCATTAAACTGTGTGCATATGTATTTTTTGGGTAATGATTGTTATCTTTTTTTCTTCTAGTCAAGAGTTATCTATGATGCATTATGTCTGCCCACCAGGCAATCCAATTGTTATCCCAATGCTTCACTCTACCCAGTTTTGTGCACTCACCTGGCACAAGTTCACCCTAGGAAGGCCCCGGTGTTTCTTAGGAGAACCACAGATGGGACCTAGAGGCAGACAGAATTCAGGCTAGTAAATGTGCTTTAGCTGTAGGGAGCTAAGTTTTAAGGGTGGACATTTTTGTTCTCAGTACAGTCACAGCACTGAAAACATGAAATTTTTGTTTCTCAAATCTTTTGTAAGCTAAGTTAAAACTCTTGTTTTAAGGCTTTACCACTCTCTTTGAGTTTATCAACACCAACTAAAGAACTCTTAGACTTGTACCTGTTTGTATCTCCAAATCTTAAGAAAGGCAGAGAAATGATCATACATCCACTTCTTTTTCTAATGTGGATACATTAAAAAATCTTTCTTGTAGAGTCAGATCTTAAGAAGAGGTTAGCCATTCTGTCAAAATACAAGGTCGATGATGTCCCAGAATAACAAAATAGGCAAAGCCTGACTTGGAATCTTCTTAAACTTGGGTAGATTTCATTATCACCAAGATGAATAAATTTGATAGGATTAACAAGTCTATCATTACTAATTAAAAATGCACACGTATCATCAGTGATGATACATCAGTCACATTAGTCTTTGTGAGAATAATTATGTTCTCAGTATAGGTTCTTAATCTTGTCGAACAATTGGCAGTTTGAGGTAAGGAACAATACTGGATTACAGGAGATTCTGCTTTAAAAGAACACCTGGAAGAATGAAATGAAGACTAGATGGAAACAACTACAAAGAAATGTTCACTTCCTGTCTCATCAAAAATACTTCTCAATAAAATAATATATAATCTAACAATATTGTTGTATATTATTAGCAAGTTCCTGGGGGACATTAGAATTTTGAGAAAGTTAAAGGAAAGTACACCTTGAAAGAACACTTTTTCCTGTTATGACATTAATCTAGCAAAAAACTGCAAATTATGTTTTCTTCTCCTTCAGTCATGAACCCTTATCCCATAATTCCACCAATTTTAAAACTTAGTCCTGATGAGCCAAGGAAGACCAGGGTAAAAAAAACCACAACTCTAAAATCAACCTATTTCACTTTGCTATAGACATGAAGAATGCAAACTTTAAGGGGCTCATGAATCAGACACTGCCCTTGTTTTTACATCTGCTGCATAGATGAGCTGAGGACACAATACAAACTTACCATGGAAAAAGCAAACAGAAAACAAGTCTTAAAGAACATACTAAGAGTCATCTGAAGGAAATCTGCATGTGAAATGTATCTTATGAAGAGCAAACACAGACAATTTTAGCATCTTAACTATTTTGTATTGGTAACGGTAAATGCTTACAATACAGCAATGTATCAGTTGTATTAATAGAAAATTTCTGTGTAAAATTTTGTTAATATTGAAAATACACTTTTTTCCTAGCAAGCCTTTTTTCACACAGCTGCAGAGAAGCTGAAAAAAATATTGTTGAGGGCAGATGGATATATCTGATTTACAAAAATGTGCCATGTGCTATCCTTCAAAAAATTTGAAGTTCTGATCTTCCCATTGAAGTAAATAGGAGCAAAGTCAGACCAATGAAAGTTCTTGGAAAATCTACCTACGGATGCAACGCTAGCTGCAATAAAGTATGAAGTACGAAGAATGAGAAATTATTAGCTTTAAATTAAGGTCATATTATGTTGCTGGACGTGGCAGCACTGTGTATTTAATCCAAATTGAATGCTTTTCTGAATGATCCACAGAGCAGTCTGGAAAAAGATAACAGAACAGATTCAGTGGCCAAAAGCATCGGTTTCCTTTCTCCATGCATTCCTTTGTAGCTAGCATTTACAGAATAAAATGTTGCATCCAAGTTGCTAGATAAACATTATGGATTACCTACATGGTCTAACTGAGACTGAAGAAAGATGTGCAGAACCCAGAACAGGTAAGGACAACTGTAATAACATCATAGCTCTGGATCTCAGATGTAGTTCTTCATCACTTCTAGAGAGATCTGATTCACAGCTCTCAACTGCCAATGCCAAAGCTTGAAATTGAGCTATGGAAAATTCTGTCTTCCAAGTGGCAGTAATAACTGTGCTGGAGAAGCAGAAAGAACTTTGATAGCAGAAGGGAAGGCAAAGTGTTCAGATAAGACCAAGTGAAAACTGTGACTAATATGGCTTATTGTTGCAGATACTTGCATGGAAGATATTGCTGCTCTGTCAGAGAGAAAAAATGAGAATGGCAATTCAAAGAATATTAATACGAGATTGACAGATGGGGAGGAGAAAGAAGGAATTGCTTGTTAATTAATCACCACTGCACTGCATAACACAAGCCTTGTTCTGTTCATTTTCCACGATGATCTCAAAATAAAAGACCAGGATTAAATGTTCAATCCATCTATTTTCATCTTCATTCTTGAATTAGTCTTCCATTAGTAGAACTGATAGATAGCAAATATCTTCTTCACACTCTTCAGCATCTCATAGCTAGCAATCTTGGAAGAAAGAGAGTAGATGGCTAGAAGCTGATAGAGGAGAATACATTCAAAGTTACTTGAAATCAATTTTTTCCCTTTTCAAGTAAAATTCTGAACATTAAGTAAACCTAAAAAAGCCTTGTGTATTTATATGCATTTAATGAAAAATAGACTTTGACAAGGCCAAGAGCAATGAGAGGAGAAGACCTCCAAACCAGCTCCTCAGGAAGGATAATAGTCTTATTCACAGAATCATAGAATTGAGTTGGAAGGGAAATTTAAAGGCCATTTGGTCCAACTCCCCTGCAATGAACAGAACCTCATCCAGACTGACCTTGAATGTCTCCAGGGACAGGACATTCACCACCTCTCTGGTCAACCCGTTCCAGTGCTTCACTACCCTTACTGTAAAATATCTTTTCCTTATATCCAGCCTAAAATGACACTGTGTGATATCATGATGACAGATTAAATATCCTTATTTGATTGCTATTATTGCTTTTTATTCTTCATAGCATTTTAAAACTTTTTTTTCTTAAATACACCATTTTTCTCCTCTGCCCAAGCAATGCTTTGTCATCTCTGAAGCGAATGAACAGAGGAAAATCATCTCTGATAAAGCAAATGGAAAATTCTTATTTGGATTCTTTGGAATCTTAGTGTCACCTGAAGACCTAGGTCCTAAGTAAATAAGCAGTGTAGACTGTCTCCACCCACTGTCTGAAGAGACTACAAACTAGTGTCATCATCTGCAGCACGAAGGCCCAGCATAGCAGCTGCAGAATGAAATACAGCATATTTTTGTAAGGAATGAACACAACTGAAAAACACCTCAAAATATAAGCTGGAGTTAGTGTTACTCAAAACAGATTTTAGCAACGTGGCAGGAACACCACAGAAAAAAGTGTGAATATTAACAGATGCACATTAGGCACACAGCTCACCCACGCACTGAAAGCGTCTGTAATGGCTAATGATACATTTCTGAGATGGGTGAGACAGAGCGTGTGAAATCATTTGAACGAGGGGAAAGGTGTACTTCAAAAAGGAAATTATTCCTGTGACCCAAGAAGACAGAAGGAAAAAAGACTTCCATTTTATACAGGTGAAAATTAGAAAACTTCCTTTGATTTCAGGGAAAATGGCCTAATTTTGTGTGAGTTTAAAGTCTGGTTCTGCACTGTCAAATGTTGGTCTGATTATATGTTTTTTCCAAGGGGATCACAGCAGTGTAGCTATGTGATTGTGTTTAATTATTTTAAGATCTGAATTACTACTTTTTCTTCCTTTGCATTTTTGTAAAATTGAGACAAAGATTTCCCAGGGAAAAAAAAAAAAAATGTTGCATTGCAGTTTTACTGTCTTGATCACTGAGAAAAAATATTTTGTGAGAATAAAGCAAATTTGAAATGAAATTCCAAGAAAAGTCCTCTGTCCAAAGCAACATAGAAACTTTTAGGGTGACATCCTATCTCTTTCTAGAAGCATATGTTTATCTATAGGGAAGTACTATACTTTGACTTGGGAATATAATTGATTTTTCTGTTTTTAGAAAAACCTGTAACAATAAACATTCATTTGACAGAAAGTCTGGCTGAATGGATCAGCCAGATTTCCTATGAGTAGAACACATAATCTGCACCTTTTCACGATAACATGATGATGGCTTCACACATGTAGTTCAGCTGTCTGTGCTCATCGTATGAACCTGTTTCAACAACCATATGCACATTCTAAAGCACAGTACAACAAGGATTCATTGATCATAAAGCAAGCAAGGCTGGATTCAGAAGTAGTTTTCATCCAGCCTCAGTGCAGTGGAAATCCAGAAAAACAATATTTTCAGTGTAACTAGCCATAATCTCCTTTACTTCATAGTTTACATGCATCTTTTGGGCCTTGTAACATTCTCTCTACAAGGAGAATTTAATTTATGTTCTGTACTTAAATAGTGAACAACATAAAGTCAGTTTGAAATTATCAACATTAAATCTGCAGACACAAGGGAGCGGCAGAACATCAGGAAAAAACAACAACACAATAATAACAATAATAATAATAATAATATCACTGCATGAAAATGTTTTAGTAGATAGGTTTATCTGACTTTTATTTTCAAACATTTTATCACACTGTTCTCTTTGTTTTCTCTTTTTGGATGAATCCCAAAAGAATTTCAAATTGCAGGGTTGTGTGAGATCAACACTCTCTTACACTTAACCATGCTCCTGATTGTTCTTAAAGGATTACTTTTGAAAGCAGAGGAAAAAAAAAACACGTTGAATCTCATCAGAATTTTAAGATTTTTCATGTCTTCATGCTTCATAATGGAGGTTTGAAAAAATTGTGACATCCTAGTCTCCTTCTGGCTAGTTGAAAAAACTTGGAATCATGTCTGTAAGTATCTCTGTTGAATGAAAACATTCAACATTCATACTTAATCCAGAATGAAGCTCTGGAAGTGACTGGGAGTGTCAAGCAGTTTTGCAGTCTCATTGAGTTGGCTTTTTTAAATTCTCATAGCACTAGAATTCCATAGCAGAAATGCATTCCTTTCATGTATTTTCATGTATCACCTGTCTTCCCCCCCCTTTTTTTTTCTTTTTCTCTTTCTTTTTCTTTTTTTCTCATTTTTTTTTCTTGTTTTCTTCCTTTTTCCCTTCCCTTCCCTTCCCTTCCCTTCCTTCCTTCCTTCCTTCCTTCCTTCCTTCCTTCCTTCCTTCCTTCCTTCCTTCCTTCCTTCCTTCCTTCCTTCCTTCCTTCCTTCCTTCCTTCCTTCCTTCATTTTTAAGAGTTAAGGTTTATTTTTCACAATAAAAAAAGCACAACAAAAATATGTAAAATGGCAAAGGATATGTTTTTCCTTGTGCTGAGACTGGAGTTTTTCATTCTGTGAGACAAAATATATTATGATGCTTTTGGCCCTTAAGATGATCTCTCCGCTTGCAATACATCACATCTAAAGTATTTTATCTCACATCTCATCCGTATTCTTTTTCTTCCCACTCTTTAAATTTATCAGCTACTTTAAAAGCACTCCCTGCTGTATTTGTTGCACTTAATATCAGTGAGAAGTCACTAGTAGAAATATGCTTTCTACTATTAAAAATGTTTAATGAAGGAGGAAAAAGAAGAAAAAAACAAGAACTCTTTTTCCATTTTTATTAACATGTTTAAAGCAACTTATTTAAGTATTCTATGTATAAAATTATTATTTTTTTTCCTTTTTGTTTTCTTTTTCAATTTTATTTTTATTCTGTTTGCCTAATTTAGTCTTTTCTTTTGTGCATTAACAGCAACAAATCGGTCTGGTGATACAGCCGCATAGCCAGGGTCTGAGGGCTCTTATACCCTCCAGGAAGGAAATTCACTATGGTAATTTTAGCCTAATCAATTGATAAACAAGATTTAAACTACCGCAACTTAATTAAACAAAATTGAAATTTGTATAGTGTCATAATGTCATCTTACTCATTCAAAATCTTTTCATTGACTGAGAAAGGAGATTGTTAGAGGTGAGTGCCTGAATGAGAGGTTATTCAAGAATCAGCCAGGTGTATCCAGGGACTCACAGGATAAACACAAGGCATTCATTTGAGTCATGTTGCCTCATATCTTCTAGTAAAATTTATTGGTTATTTAGTAATCAGAGAAAAAAAATTGTGTGTGGTTAAGAGAGTTGCCTCCGGCCATAAGGGCAGTCTGTGACTGATGGAAGAACAGAATAGAAATTTATCACCCATTTAGAATATAAATGGATGAGCCATTTTCAGCAACACTTCTATAGTCTTTTTTTTTTTTGCTGTTTCATTAGTATCTTTTCATAGCAAGTGGGAAAATGTGGTCCTGTGGTTGGAAATCCATGACTAGAAATAAAAGTGTTAGATTTTGGATGATAACTTGTAGTTAAAAATGTTTTACAACTTCCTTTTGACAATGACTATTTCAGCATCTGATAAAACTAGTTAAATTTGTTTTAATGAAACAAGGAATCCTGGATTTCTCACAATTGGTCTTTGAATTCATTGATCAAAACTTTATTGAAAGACAGCGGATTTTCTTGTGGGTGAGGAAGACCTCGTGTAGATATTTAGCATTAGCTAAGCACCAATGAAAAATTCAGAATGCAACTTATGTGGGATTTTAACTCTTGCAGTCACTTTTCAGTTTATTTGAAGTGCACCTGAATTTTGTTGCTTAAAATCCATATCATATAGTGAAATACACTTAAATCACCAGGGGCTTTCATACCATTTCACTACCAATCTTTCTATACCTCTAGATAAAATTTGGAGCTGATCTCTTTGAGGAAACTTTATGACGTAAATCCAATATAGTGAAACTTCCTATCCTACAGGGACACAGGTCATTAACTTATTTTATCTGGGTGACATGTTGATAGAAAATAGATAAGCTGCTGGGTGCACATGACATTCTTCAGATCTTTTATATTCAAAAAACCACCACACATATCAATGGATTGAGAATGATGGATTACTTCTGCGTACAAATCTGATTTTGTCAGTATCAGCAGACAATGTTGGATGCAGCTGTAATTTTCCAATAATAATAAAAACACTGTTTTAATTTACTTAGCAATTTGCCATGTTTATCCAGAAACCTATTTGTTTTCTGTAGCTTCATGTTATACACTGATGATGACAATCATTCTAGATACAATTACTCCTTTAACATAGACCTCTGATGCAAGATCAATGATATTTAACTTGTTCATCTAGTATGATTGGGTTTACAATAAACGATCTCAAGAAAAGTTCAAACAAAACTATTTTCATGAAACATTGTTTCCAAATAGTCTTTATCTTAATGTATTTCACTAAAAACATATTTTAATTTCTACCTACACAGAATGACACTAAACAATGTTTTCATGTAATTATAGAATGATTTAGCTTGGAAGGGACCTTAAAGATCATCCAAATCGGAGGAGGATTATCAACTCCCTCTCCCTGTTGCCACCCTGCTGCTGATGCAGCCTGGGATACTCTTGGCTTTCGGGGCTGCAAATGCACACTGATGACTCATGTCTAGCTTTTCATCCACCATGACTTCCTCAACAGGGCTGCTGTCACTGAGTTCTTCTCCCAGTCCATACCCATATCTGGGATTGCCTTAACCAAGGTGCATTAGCTTGTATGTGGCTTTTTTGAATCTTATTAAGTTTACATGGGCCCACTTCTCAAGCTTATCCAGGTCCCTTTGGGTGGCATCCCTTTGAATATTCTACCTGATCAACTGCACCACTCAGTTTAGTGTCATTAGTAAACTTGATGAGGATGCACCCAGTTCCATTTTATATGCCATTGACAAAGGTCTTAAAGAGTACCAGTCCTCCTTTGCTCAAAGATACACCATAAAAGGCCACCAGATTAATCAGGCATGATCTATTCGTGGTCTAGCTGTGCTGGCTATTTTGGGTCACCTCTTGTATGCGCCTTAACACATATTTCAGGAGGTACTCTTCCATGATCTTCCCAGGCACAGTTTCCCAGAATAAGTCTTTCACTAACTCCTTAAACATTCGGAAGTCTGTTCTTGTAAAGTTCAGTTTCCTGACTTCTAATTTTGTAAGAATATTTCTTCAGCTTTTTCTTGAACACAGAATCCTAAATCTCCTCTGTGACTTGTAGTTTTGTGTGTGTAATTTACATGACACAAACTGTGCTATTCAGTCATGCATGGTACCCACAGCACCATTTTACATTTGCATTATTCCCATTAGTTATTTCCTAGCAGGATCAATTAAAGGCTTTGTATGCTTCTGGTTACATTCCTGAAAGATATACTATTTAAGATTTTCATTAACGTTGCTAAAGTAAGAGAAGGAATATGGCTCCAGAAAAATACAACCAAAGGTATTTCACTCAGACACTTCTTAACAAGAACTGGCTTTGAGTGGGAATGGGAGAAACAGATGGGACCAATGCAGTCGTGTGCTGATTTCATCCCATTTACATTTCAGTCTGTACATAGAAAGGGATTTCTATAGAAATCACTTTGAAATTCTTATTCAGTGGAAATAGACACCATCAAAGAGTAGGAAACCCCTAAACACACTTCTTTTCAGACCTAAAGATTGCAGTTGGAATTTTCCTCCTTTCCTCTTTTTCACCCACATAATCTAGTGTTCTTATAGTTTTGGGTTTGGTTGTTGTTGTTGATGTTTTCAAAAGAAGTATTATCTAAAGGTTTTTCTTGTGTCAGAGGACATTTTTAAGGAATAAAAATACTCAAGGACTAGTCTTTCAAAAGTAATTAATGCAACCTGGACAGAATTCCTTTGAGTTACACAAGTTTTTCTGCATGCAATATCTCCTATTTATTTCCACTGAAACTACAAGAGATACAAAGAACAGAGTAACTATATTTGACAGAGCAAATTCTCAGCTACAAAAGACTCTTTTTCAGCAGAGTCCCACCATTATCTATGCATTTTGGCTATTAATCAACAAGAGCCTTCTTGCCACACTTGTAAAAATCTATAACAATGAATATGACCCACTGTTTCACAGCTGCTAGGAAAACATTGCTCACTCAGTGCATATTTCATCAGCCCAAACATATGGAATTCAGAAGGTGCCAAATATGATGGGTGTGATAGGACAGTCCATCCAAGATTGTCAGTGTGCTCCACAGTGTTTAATATTCTATAGGGCCTGTCATTATTGCACTGCAAGAAAAAGGTTGTCTTCTTCTCTGGCCTGACTGGAAGCTTAGTCAGTGTTGCTATGTAGCAATCAGAGTTGATGGTTTGTCTACATTCCAGGAAACCCAGAATAATCACCCTTTCCCTATCCCAAAAGATCATGCATGCTGCTTTACTGAGGGCTGTAACTTTTTCTTCAGTAGGGAATTCTGAAATTGCTGCTCCACAGACTACCATTTTGACTCTGGCTCATAATGATGACACCATGTCTTGTCACAGGGAGTGAATACAGGATACACGAAACAGTAACCTTCAGCCCTGTATTCATTCAATGTCCTGACAAACTTGCATATAGTGCTCTTTTTGTTTCTGTGTGAGTATTCATGGGACTCATCTGTCACAAACTGCAACATTCCAAAGATGCCACTGTTTCCAATGCATTTAAGCTGATATTCACCTCCACACACAGTTCCCTGGTCTCAATCCACTGATGTGTGTGGAAGAGATGACAGAGATGCTCTCCACTTCATGGTGCGACAGCTCTGCATGGCTGTCTAGATTATGGCTAGTCATTTATGTCACTGTCACCACTGCTGTAACATACCACTCACTGTCTCACTGTGCTCGCATCCACTGTTTGGTCTCCGTAAACATTCAGTAAGCATCAATGAATGTCAGTAGGAGAATTTTTTTTCTGCCTGGAGGAATTCAATGACATGCTTTTCTTCATGTGTACTTCCATGTCAGACACCATTTTGTCAGACTTTTCCCCTGCTGTCGTCTGTTACATGGCAACAAAATGTAATGGGATATTGGTGGGAAGGTTCAGCCTCAACTGCCATATCACCAACGTCAGCCTCACTCTTTATAAGCCAAAATAATGAAATAGGAGGCATTACTTTTGGAGCTGCTCTCACGCTTAGCAAATTCAGTAATTTAATGTATGATGTATTTTTCAAGTAGTGTCAGCATACAGGTTTCTCCACTAATCAGTGACCATCAGATTCTCATAGCTTCCATATAGTTCTTAACAGAGCAACCTGAATGTCTTAAGTTAGGCCGACAACCTAATCAATTCAGGAGGATAAATTATTCTGACAATTTGTCAAAAAAACCTGTAATGTTTTCCAAAACTCTAGAGGAATCATTAAAGATATGTCTGTGTTCCAAACAGTGTTCATTCATGTTCATCCATGACCTAGGAAAATACAGACTTTTTCCAAGGTTAGGCCCAAAACAAGCGCAGACTCCATTTATTGACCCTAAATTTCCATATTGGAAATATGGAAATGGAAATAATCCATATTACTTTCCAGCCAGTGGAAAGGAGATCAGACTCCAACAACGTCTTTACCTAGGGCCTTGCACCTGAAAATAACTAAAAAATTTCATATTTCCTTAACTTTTGTGGGCTTTCTTAACTTAAATGCTATTGTTTCTTTGGATGTAACTAATTCCTCTCAGATCTGTGAAGAGAATGCACAAATGTATAGTCCTGCAACAGTAGTTGTGTAGCAACTGTTTTGGAGAAGGAAGGCAATGCAGTTTCCAGGTCAGAAGCTGTGTGATGAATTCAGTGGAAAGCATAAATATGAATTCCATCATGGTAGAGCTCTGATTTGCATAGAAAGCAAAGCAGGGGATTCAGTCTGTTTACACAAAAAATTTAATTACCTTGTAAGAGGGGAAAGTGCCATAAAAATTACAAGGGATGGAGAAAAATCCTTCTAGTTGAGATTTAGAGCTGTGAAAATTTAAAGAAATGACTCTGTGAAAGATAATGCCATTCAGAGGAAGGAAATGTGGGACGCAATGGGAGGGCATAATGCATCGGAGAGAGAAGAAGAACCAAACAGTAAAAACTGGTGCCTTACATTCATAGCTGTAGTGGTGAGTATATTTGGATTGAAAGAGAAGAATAAATATGGTATCCTCATGGCTTTAGATGCTGTATTAATGTTTTCTGTGGGAGAGCTGTCTTGGTAGAATTGCTGTGAGTCTACAGGTTGGCCTGCAGTGCTGAAGAAGTCAGAGCAAATGTTCCAATAGTTAAAATAACAAAGTTTGTCACTGTATGTCTCCTAATTGCAAGCACCATAAGAAGTGAGAACTAAGAACCATGAATTTTACAAGAGTAGAATGCATTATCCTTCTACCAGACAATCTTTCTGTCTTTCTCTAGTATACAAAGGAATAGGAATCAGATCTGTAATTATGGCCACCGAAGAGAAAACAGTACGAAGATATCACACTGAATAAAGTCCATCTTTCTTTTTTTTTTTTTTTTAGATTCTTAGCCCTCAGTGAATAAAATTTAAAATCAAATTAAAGAAAGCAGCAATCATTAAGGAAATAGCTATTGAAATAAAGGAACGTATTTCATGATTGATGGGGAGGAAAGTCATCCTTTTTATGACAGACTGGAGATACCACTGTGAATCATACCTTGCAGTGCAACCACCAGCCAGATGGACATGCTCCAGGACCTCAACATCTTTCCTGTAGTGAGGGGCCCAAAAGTGAACACAGTACTCAGCATTGGTGAGGCCGCACCTTGAGTACTGTGTTCAGTTTTGGGCCCCTCACTACAGGAAAGATGTTGAGGCCCTGGAGCATGTCCAGAGAAGGACAATGAAACTGGTGAGGGGTCTGGAGCACAAGTCTTATGAGGAGCGGCTGAGGGAGCTGGGATTGTTCAGCCTGGAGAAGAGGAGGCTCAGGGGGGACCTCATTGCACTAAACAACCTCCTGAAGGGAGGTTGTGGTGAAGAGGGATTTGGCCTCTTCTCCCAGGCAATGAGCAGGACATGAGGTAATGGCCGCAAGTTGTATCGGAGGAGGTTCAGATTAGACATACGAACTTTTTCTCTCAGAGAGTGGCCAGGCACTGGAATGGCCTGCCCAGAGAGGTGGTGGAGTCACCGTCCCTGGCACTGTTCAAGAGGGGTCTGGATGACGGGCTGTGTGATATGGTTTAGTGCTAGTGGTGGCAATGGTGATGAGGAGACGGTTGGACTGGATAATCTTATAGGTCCTTTCCAACCTTGTGATTCTATGATTCTATCATTCTATGATTCTATGTTTTCTGTCCAGCCCATTTGTGAAAATCTCGCTCTGGGACTTTGTATGACTCCTTATATGGCAAAGATGACTTTGTTCCCATCATCCACCCAGCTGTACAAAAAGCATAACAGAGACAGAAATGTTTTTCAGGGCAGAATTACTCATAGACTGCAGGCTTTATCTCACATTTCACAGTTTTAAAAGTAAGTTTATTGACCTAGATTTGCAAAGACTGCATTTCCTCTGCTAAAACATATTCTGTTTGTTCCCTGGTAATATGTCCTCACAACATCCCTTTGATGATTTTCATACTGCTGTTTAGTCATATTAGCATTCAATTCTGATCCCTGGTTATGTTAGCAGATGAAGGGAAGTACACAGACAAAACACATTTGCTTAGCAATGCCTTGAAAAGCTTTTATTAGCTAGAGTTTTGAAAATATCTCTTTGTACAGTATTTCAAGTGTTAACTAGCAGCACAGGGACCAGCAGCAGCTGTTAGCTGATTAGCTGCTTTGCATCAAGAACATCTTGGTTCATGTTTTTTTCTTATGAACTGCCTAATAGTCCTATAGATAGGTATGTATGTAATTACTATAATTAATATGAGATAACTAATTAATGGTACTGTAGGAAGTACACAATCAAATTAATGTTCCTATGGTAATTTGGAAGAGAATGAGGATGTTCAGAGCAGGGAGATCACATTTTTCATCACCAGTAGTGCTCTCCTCTCACTTAGGCAGCTTGCAAGATGACAAGCCATGGCTAAAGCCCTAGACAATAACCATAGTGTATGGGCTGGGGGGTTTATTAGGGAATATATGAGATAACTAATTCAGGACCAAAATCTGAAAGCACTCTCTGAGCCTGCCTATGTCTGCTAAATGGCTTTTTAAAATTTTGTACAGGTTTTTGCTCATGGTTGTTTTACAACCAGTTTAGATTGGCATTTAATATTCCTTTCAAAATGATGCTCAACCAGCTCCTGAAAACTGATTGGTCAATATTTGCTCTTCGAACCTTTGTTCTTCCTTCAAGCTCTAATGTTGTCCACAGAGGTATAAAAATAGCATCACCTAGGAGATGTAACTTTGCTAGTAAGACTACCCAATAAAAGCAAAAGCTAGGACAATGGAAAAATGTTCCTACAGTCCTAAAAGTTTAGCTCAGGCACAGTGATATCGGTGTTATACTGACCTTAGGTAAACCACATCTGCTTGGCTGATAAATGAAAATATTTTGTTTTGATCTTATTTTGATCTTATCTTCAGTTTGATATATTCCCATAAACTTTACCAAATCACAGCAATCTGGAGTGAGACAACTGAAGTTCCTTCAGGGAGGAATAAAATAATCTAACTTTCCAGTGAAAACCTGTGCAGACATGAAATAGTTTTCTGTCTTTTTTTTTTTTTTTTTTTTTTTTTTTTTTTCAGAAAAGCAAAGTATAATATATGTTAGAAAATCATATTATTTCCTGCCAATCTTTACAGGTATATTTGTGTTGACTATAAAATTTTGCATGGCTAAACTTAATTTCATTATTTTTATAGCTTTTAAATGTTTATTTCAGATGCTGAAATGTTTATTTCAGACTATCCTGTATGAAGATTCTAACTCAAAACAAAACCAGCATTTTTTAACAAAATTCAAACTGAAATGAGATGATGAAATTATTAATCTCAGAGAAAAACAAAGAGAGAAGGGTGGAATATATTTCCCAATGAAAAAGCTGAAGATGTAGAGCAATAACTGTGCATGAGAAAAATAATTAATTACATCTTCATGTTTCCTTTCAGGATGTGTTGCAAAACAATATAAATACATAAAAAGATGAACTTCTACTAAATAAATCCAAAATCATAGATAAAAGTATAAAACTTTTCAGAAAAGAAAAAAAGATTTCCCATCGTATGATCACTAAGTAAAAGTTCTATTTATTTTGATGATTATTTGGGTTCAGGTTTGCTCTTTGCGCAGGCCATCACTGTCAAGGGAAGTTTAGAGAACTGTGGAAGTTCTCTATCACCATCTACTGGACGAAGTCCTTTATTGTTCCGTACATGAAAGCATTTTTAAAAGTACAGTTTCTAATGACTCTCTCAGCTACGCTGGTGGGGTGGGAAGGGAAAGGGAAAGGGAAAGGGAAAGGGAAAGGGAAAGGGAAAGGGAAAGGGAAAGGGAAAGGGAAAGGGAAAGGGAAAGGGAAAGGGAAAGGGAAAGGGAAAGGGAAAGGGAAAGGGAAAGGGAAAGGGAAAGGGAAAGGGAAAGGGAAAGGGAGGGGAGGGGAGGGGAGGGCAGGGGAAGGGGAGGGAGGGGAGGGGAGGGGAAGGGGAGGGGAAGGGGAGGGGAAGGGGAAGGGGAAGGGGAAGGGGAAGGGGAAGGGGAAGGGGAAGGGGAAGGGGAAGGGGAAGGGGAAGGGGAAGGGAAGGGGAAGGGAAGGGAAGGGAAGGGAAGGGGAAGGAAGGGAAGGGGAAGGGGAAGGGGAAGGGAAGGGAAGGGAAGGGAATTCTTTTTTGTTAATTATATCCAAAACTTGTTTTATAACTTGCAATCCAGTAAATAACACATTACTCAATTTTCAGAGGAAGTTGACAGCTTTTCTTCATGCTTTCTGACTGGATCCTTCTCCTAAAGTGCTCACTGTAGGGAATAAAAATTATGGAAGTTCCATGGCTGAGGGAATTCTAATAGTTATCATACAACAAAAGGAAGGACAGGATATAGTTATTTTCATAGAAAAAGTATCATTTTAAAATACCATAATTTACAGCTACCTCCTATATTAGCTGCAAAGACAAAAGGAACAATTTATGCTCTGTGATTGCTAAGAAAATGGCAAGAAAAAATGGGAGCTAGGTTACATATAAGACATGCTTTCTAATGAGAAAAGCATTATTCATAAGTTGTTGACAAATTCTACAAAATTTTTCATACAGACTTAAAACCAGATGAAATAATTTTCTATTAAGAATGAAACTATTACTGTTTAATCTGCTTCGAAGGTGACAATATTTCATATTATTTTTGGTCTTTTTTCTGTAATTTGGTTAGTACTGAACTTTGTCTTTTATGTCTCAAGATATTGCTCACAAAATCTCAGAATCAACGAATCATTTGAATCGGAAGGGACCCTTATAAAAGGTCATCTAGTCCAACTCCTCTACAATGAAAAGGGACATTTGCTAGATCAGGTTGTTCAGAGCCCTGTCACCTGATCTTGAATGTCTCCAGAGATGGGGCAGGGAGGTGATTGTCCCTCTCTACTCTGCCCTCGTGAGGCCCGATCTCGAGTACTGCCTCCAGTTCTGGGGCCCCCAATAAAAGAAAGACAGAGAGCTGGTGGAGAGGGTCCAGAGAAGAGCCACGAAGATGATCAGAGGACTGGAGCACCTCCCCTACGAAGTCAGGGAGGGAGTTGGGCTTGTTCAGCCTAGAGAAGACATTCTGTGATTCTATGATCTGCAGCACAGTAGTAGATGGAAATCACAGGTTAATTAGATTAATGTTCAACTGAAGTGCTGCTTTGCATAATTTAAGGAATGGAAACTGAAGTTTAGTAAATCTTGTTCTAGGTGCCAAAAACTCAATCAGGGCTGCCTTGAGAGGAATACTAGTTTTTCAATCCTTAATCTAGAGCAGAAAATCTAGAATCTGACTCTTAATTCTAGAATACAGCTGATAAACTGTTGGATCAGTCAGTATTTGGTGTGTAGAATATTCCCTGTAAAATGCAAAAGCAGCTTCCTGTTCATGGAGACGAACCACAGTAGCCCAGTATCTAAGGTAAAACTGCAGAATGACAACAGGAAGAACTAGAAAACATGTTTCTCCAGATCTTCGACTTTGCCATTAAGAGTAGATATGAACATTTGTTTTCAAAAACATCACGACAGATCTTTTTCTCTAGGCCAGCAATTGTCCTGGCCAGGGTAATTTGCAAAATCTAGCAGATCCACAGAATGCTCCAGCTGTCCTCGAGCCGTATTTTCCTTAAACAATACCAATATTTAAATAAATAAATATGAATAGAAAACAAAGAGCACACACAAACATAAATCATGCATTCAGGATCTCTCTTCCCTGCTCATATGTTTATTTTTCATTTATTGCCTAAAGAGCATTTCAGTGTGAAAATATTTTAATTATTGACTGAAGTCTAGTACATTAAAAATATTTAGCAATACTATAGGCATTACTGGTGGAGTTATTTACAGTGCATAACAGACTAACAAACAATGAAAGGTCAAGCAAACAGTAACACAGTAGTAGTATATCAACATGTTTTATTCAACATGAAAAGCTGCAAACTGCTGCCTTTTTTATGGTGAATACATTTTTTTTAGAGAGGAGATGACCAATATTTCTAAGACACATTGGAATAAAAGTATTCTCTCAAGATTTTGCAGCGTATGCAGGAGCAGTGATGCAGACTGATATGTGTGAGTTAATCCAAGTGTCTAGAAAAACTCCGACAGTTGGGAATCAAAGTGTACTACACAAACAAATTAAACAAACAAATTTACTAAATATAGTATCGGAATGCAAGCTAACACATTATAATACAATATAATCAGAATTGAAGCTAATAAATCAAATATAATGAGAGAGAGAATTTCCGATAGGTGGATAGGCCTTACCACAACGCTGAGGTGAGATGCACAGTCCAGTTGAGCAGCACGGAGTCGGGAGCAGCGCCCACGACGAAGGGCAGGCGAGAAAGAGCAATCAGGTGACCTTGCCAGGAGTTAAACCTCCTCTCCCTGACCACAAGGTCCCCTGGGGAATGTAGTTCTTCTTCTCTTCTGGGCAGGTACCCAGGACTTGAGCATTAACAAAGTCCCAGTGCCCCACATGATGTTATGATGTAGAATACCGAAAGCCAAAAATCACAAAACCATGACACTCCTCACTATACTAATTACTGTGTCCTTCAGGAACATTACCACTAATTTTAAGAGTATAATCGAGGTGTTTCAATATGAGGTTTATCTCCCTTCACTTTAGGGGCAGGATTTCTTTGCCTACATGTAGTATACATGCCTACATTAAGTATTACAGTTGATGGTTGTACTAGAGTGTGCTCAAGCTTCCTGCATGCAAAGCTCCTGTACTATTTACCATGTTAAGGTTATGCAAATCCCAGGGTATTTTATGCTCATTTGCTTTGAAAACTGAATTGGAGTTTTGGTGTCTACACAAGGGTGTTTATACATAAGACATGCATTCACAATGTGGTAAACTGAGTCACTTTATATATTCCTTTGATGAGATACAACAATTCATCATCTATAATAGGCACCTAGGAAGCTGGTAAGCATATTCTGGTAGAGTATAAATCCAGATGTCTGGCTTTCATTTGGTTGCCTGCGCAGCTAATGCCATTTGAAATATTCCATGATGTCACCAGCCCTCTGGTAAGACCTGGTGTCTCATAGGTTACTTAGTTATCATGTTGGTCATCTCTCTGTAGATGTATTTGATGCCAGTGAATTCTCAGATGACACATGCACATTAGCCCTCAGTTTTAACTTGAATCCAATCTTAAATGAAACCAAAGTTAATTTGTCTCAGTCAGTCATTAGTTTTTCTCTTAGACTCTACTCTGGAAGTCAAATTTGAGCAATTCCAATGGACAGTTTTTCATAAAAGTCTTGGTAACCTTAAAAAAAAGACCAAAAATGTGTTGCCCTCTGAAGAGGTCAGTATTTTCTTCTATCTTCTTATGCAGTATGCTGAATTACACAAACAACTCATCTTTCATCCTGAAAAATACATAGCACATTTGTCAGGATTTTTCCTAATTTCTCAGGAGAACACTGTTATTCTTTTCTTTTCTCATGCATATATACCTTGGACATGATCTAATTCCATGAAGTGGTATGCATATTCTACATTTATGCTATCTGGGTATCCTGTGATATCCTGGTTGGTAACTAGGTGCTGTAAGAAAATTGATTCATCATAGGTTTGTTTTCTGCATGCAAAACCACAAGAACTTGCTGATTTACTTAGATTGCCCCAAATGGCAATAAAATCTGTGCTCAGGTAAATTAGATGAACTCACACTTTCATTTTTGTTGTGTTTACCAACAGCATTAAGAGTAGGTATATAAACACTACCTGAATTTGCTTAATGTCTCTTAGCAGGAGGGGGAGCTGTGAGTAGGGAAAAGATATTGGACATAAAACCTGACATGAATATGGAGAAAGCTGAAGGAAAAATATAAACATTTTTTACACGTTAAAAAAGGTTCATCCCACAGAGACATATACCTCCCATTAGAGGAAGCACGTGTTCACTTAAACACCTGGGGAAACAGAATGCTCTTAACACCTTACTTTTCTGCCTTATTATATTGACCATTTCACTTCTCAGTGAATTAACAGAATTCAAATAACTAGAAACTACGTTGATTCACAAATTATTTTCTACAGTTAAGATGGTTACTATTCATTGCTCATCTGCCTTCTACTTTTCTTTAGGCAACTGACCCATTAGGGTTACTAGAATGGCTGAAGCATATTCCTGGTACAAAGTGATATGTTGCAACATCATCCAGCAAAACATATTCATGCTTTGCTTTAAAACAGAAATTATCCCTTTGATGTAAGCTAAATACATGCTGAAATGCTTTGGTGGATTGGGGAGAATGCTTACCATACAGTGATAATGAATACCTGGGTTCATGAGCAAATACCCTTGTTTGCATGTGAATGCAGCTGTTTTCCATAATATTCTCCAATTATTTCTCTGCATGAGCAGCAGTGCAAAGAGAAATCAAAACCACAAGGCACCTGTTTGAAATCTGAATGAAAGTTTGCCAGAAATATTTTCTAGTATTTACCCAATTCTACCCAGAATGAACAAGTGCATATGAAACTCTGGCATTTACTCTCCATTAGTTTACATAGCAACTAGACAATTTAAAGGAGTAAGAAACCATTTCTTTCTTTCTTTCTTTCTTTCTTTCTTTCTTTCTTTCTTTCTTTCTTTCTTTCTTTCTTTCTTTCTTTCTTCTTCCTTCCTTCCTTCCTTCCTTCCTTCCTTCCTTCCTTCCTTCCTTCCTTCCTTCCTTCCTTCCTTCCTTCCTTCCTTCCTTCCTTCCTTCCTTCCTTCCTTCCTTCCTTCCTTCCTTCCTTCCTTCCTTCCTTCCTTCCTTCCTTCCTTCCTTCCTTCCTTCCTTCCTTCCTTCCTTCCTTCCTTCCTTCCTTCCTTCCTTCCTTCCTTCCTTCCTTCCTTCCTTCCTTCCTTCCTTCCTTCCTTTCTTCCTTTCTTCCTTTCTTCCTTTCTTCCTTTCTTTCCTTCCTCCCTTCCTCCCTTCCTCCCTTCCTCCCTTCCTCCCTTCCTCCCTTCCTCCCTTCCTCCCTTCCTGTTTGTTTTTATAAATTTTATTTTATTATGCATTAAAACTTCTATAGCTCAAGAAATGTCAGAACTACAGACACTGGAGGTTGGGAGAGTATTCTGGGAAAATGTCATGACACTAACCCACTTCTTAAACTTCCTTTGTGATCTTCTTTCCTAGATATTTTCATAACACAAGATGTGGTACTGCGTAGGTGTTATAAACAGCACCATTCATCATCTTGGTATAAGGAGTAGCTATCTACCTTTGGCCACTTTTGAAGATAGGATGGTTTACTAGGAGGATTTCTGGTCTGACTCAGTATTACTGTCATTATGCTCAGTCATTTATTTTTCTGTAATATTTAGCAAACAAAAAATCTGCATTTCATCCAAACGCTTTCATTATTAATTGTCATGGGACTCAGTCCCTGAAATTATCTTGGTGCAAATATGAGTTACAGCAGAATTATATGAAATGTGCCAACACAGACAGATTCAATGAATTGTTTATTGTACCCATTCTTCATCTTCCAACATAGTCAACTTTTCAAGTGCATAACTGTTAAATAGGGAGAAGCTATTTCACACTGTCTCATATCCCTACTTAAAACTGGGACTACAGATTTCTGTACATCCCAGGTTATGTGCCAGCAATTTGGAAACTGTGAGACACATAGCAAGCCTTCATGAACAGCTTGTGTAAAAACCTTCTGGTGTTCCTGGTGTTGCAGAATGCCCTGAGGGCACATCTCATCCCATTGCTGTCATCTTCATAATATGATGACAAGAAAGATTTTTTTTAGATTCTTTGTCATGAGAGATCTTTAAGAAAAGATTCCACACAAGTACAATGCCTAATTTGCCATTTTTTTCTCTGATGATACTCCTACCACAGAAAAACCAGGTGGATAAGAGGATTTAAATCATGGTAAAACTTCTTTATACAATGGGCACTGAGGGACAGGATTTAGTGGGCATGGTGGTGATGGACTGATGGTTGGATAAAATGATTTTAGTAATCTTCTCCAGCCTTAATGATTCTGTGATTCTGTGATACATATGCCTGATTTCCCATATAACATTTTCTCCTCTGGTCCACTCCATAAAAAAATTGTCAGGATTGCTTTTCTGCTGACAGTGGAGTTACTCCAAAAGTCAGCTACTGGAGAAAATAGACAGTTTTGTCCCAAGGTCTTTCTCAGCTTCCCATTATGTAACCATATTACGAGCTCTGATATAGTCTGGGTCCTGAAGAGGCATCAAAACAAAACATTAACATAAATTAAGTTACAAGTCTATTTCTCAGGTATTATCTGAAATGCACTGGGTTGTGTACAACTCCTGTTATCCGGGTAAATACCATGGCTATTCTGATTCCTGAAAATCTCTGTAGTTTTGCCATGACAACTGACAGACCCTTCCTTTTGTTTTCCTTCGCCTCATACCTATTAATATCTCATTGCCTTAAAACTGAAACAGATTGTGAGTTTCTCTGTTCAGTATTACATGGAAAGAAATAATTTAACTTCTAAACCAGCTAAATTTGAGCATTGCACCTGGCAAGGCTGTTCCATGATCAGCAGAAGTGATAATCCAAAACACAGATTTTAGGTCCAAATTGTTCTCTAATATCTCAGAAACAAATTTCAGAAAATAGAGAGACTTGCTTGGAATCTAAAGCTTTTTACATAGACTTAGGAGGTTTGGACAGTTTTGGATAGCAGTATTTTGTTGTATACATCTGCAGATCATACATAACAAAAAGCTCAGCCTCTCTGTCACCATCCTTCTTGAAGGGGACATGCTTCCTTGTTTCCATGCCATGCATAGCCTGTAAACTCTGGGACTGCAATTGCCCAGGACTAGTGGTAAAACTCCTCATTTCCATTGCTTATGAACAGAACTATGTATATATAAAATTCACTCACATGTCGCTACCATCTGAATTATCAGAATAGGACTGCAGTAGGCTTCTCCAGACACCAGGAGCGGAAAGATTAAGGTTTTACTTCATCATTACGAATTTACCAGCAGGAGGAAGAGTTGAGACAGACTCATAGTAAAGAAGGCTTGCTAGTGGAATTTTAGATGTTGACTGAATATTGTGGCCAGTAGGTGCCAGTAGTGCTCCATACCACTGAGGGGCAGACGCTGCTTGCTGTCATTTAACTTCTGAATATATTAATTGTTATATTATGTGACAGAAACATAAGGTACCAAAAGAAATATATATGTATATAATATATATGTATATATAAGGTCAAATAGCAACCACATTTGTAATGGCATATTTCAGTATTTAGCGCATTTATTCTCCGTGTTCAGCAAACACGGAGAATAACACTTCAAACACTTCAGTCCTCTACTTTGCTCAGTGCTATGCATGCTTTTATTAATATAAATATAATAATAATTATTATTAATAAAAATACTGTCTGAGGAGAGTAATTTCTTCCCATTCAGATTAAAAAAAATAATAATAGATTTAGATTAGATTAGATTGGATTCAGCCCCATCAGTCATCACTCACTGTTTCTCAAAGAAACCAGAAACAGTCACAAGTTGCAAGAGCAGCTGTTTCAAAACACACAAACAAACAAAATCAGTGAAAAATAATATTATAAGTACTGTCTCTCTTATTAATAAACATATGTTTGTGTTCACATGCATATGTATAGATATTTGCATGTCTGCATATGCATGCATGCTCTGCCTGCTCTACATTTAGCTTATGACTGCTTACAGGTGATTTTATGCATTTCTGAAAATACAGACTTTCTGGGTTTTGTAGATCTACTGAATTCTTCACTGAATTAATTTTCTGTCCCCATTTATTTTAACATCAGGTGATAAATGACATTTTTTATCCACAAGATGTCGGTGTTTCCTACAGTTTAATATCACAGAAAGCTTGCTTTTAATTACTTACAGGTTCGGAAGTGGAATTCAGTTAATTAAAAACAAGAAACATGCAATGCAAAGGATTCTATTTTTTAAAGAGCTCACCCAAATTGGAAAAATGGAGCTACTTGCCCTGCTTCAATATAGAAGACTTGAAAGGTTAACACTATAAAACCAACATTTTATCCTCTTAGTTTCTCTGATATAGAAAATATAGAAAATTGCCATGTAGGAATAGGTTTCTATGAACTGTGAAAAATGAAAGCTGTTTGAGGGATGTTTCTGAGTTTCTTATCCAAGAGCAAATTTAAAGTTACTGTTATTATATAGTTTTAAAGTATATGTTTGTACAAATATTATACATGCTCATAATCCCAACAGCATATCTTTGAACAGCAGTAACTAAATACTGATAATTTTCTTTGTGCCCACAGGATGTCATAGTTCACTTTAGAATACAGCCATTAAAAAATAGAGGGACAATTACAGTCTTTGTTATCAGCTTGGCAACATACATATTTTTACCAAAGGACCCAATGAAAATGGGCATAGGTATCTGCTATTCAGCATGTAAAATGTCAGAATCCATATGTGCACAGAGACATTTTTATTTTTACTTTTTGGATGGAGTAACAGTTTTTGCCTTAATTGAGATTTTCTTTGCTTCAGTGAGTTTTACATCAGTGGGAGCACCAACTTCAGTGGCATTGATGCTATTATGTCAGTTGGGTTCTCAAGCATCCAAGCCTGTCTGCAGAACTGCGTTGCTTTCATTGCCCAGTTACTTCCCATGAGATTTTTTTAGACCAAAGTATAGATCAAACACTATTGTCACCTTCAGCCTTTTAGTCTGGTCTAAGTGATCACAATTATTTATCCTGACTATTTATATCTAAATACAAAACTCTTTCCTTTTGCTATTATACAATTAAAAATGCAATTTTTGAGAACAATTTTGAGAAATGTTGAGAATTTTGCTTCTTTTTGAACTTTATGATTTAATATTATATCTGGATTTGTTAGACTGAGAAGTATGTTGTATATTTATATCTACCCTGAAGAGTGATTTATGATTCACCATTTGCATGCAAGCAGGAATCTCCAGGAACAGTCCTTCACTTCTTACACTGCCAAGCATGGTGTCTCAAACATAACTACAGGCAATGAAAGCTTTATTTTCCTTAAGGCTATAGAATCAAAAGGACACAGCCAATACTTGAGGCAGTTTAATCCACTGGAGGACGCAGAGCCTATTTTATCTGCAAATAAAGATGGTTTGGAGGATCTGTTTGCTCTTTGAGATGGTTTGAACCTTTTGTTTTGCTTTTATCACAGAGCTTACTTGGCAGCCGTCCACAGCCATTGGGCAGCTGGCAATTGGCTATGCAGCCAACAGGGTCGCCAATCTAAGATTTTATCATACATTTGATAGTATCTGGTACTTCTTCAAGCCTCCATTTCTAGTGAGAGAACCAATTTTTGTTAAAACTCGGCATGCCTGAATGTCAGTAGGCAAACAAAAAAAGCCCTTCCTCTCTTTTCAGAAAATGCAGGGCATTGCCATTGTAAATGATGAGTGGGGATTTCTTCTCACTATTAAATTTCTTTCAACGTGTTATTTACCAATATGCTTAAGGAACATTCCAAAACAATCTCTCATTTTTACAGTCTGCAGCAATTAATTCTCAACAAGGAGGTTGGAACTAGATGATCTTTAATGTCCTTTCCAGCCCAAGCCATTCTATGATTCTAAAATGACAGAGGCTTCTACTTATGATCCATTAAAGCTGCAAGGTGAAGAAAGATCTGAAGCATGGATGTGAATACCTGAGACCTAATACCTTGATACCGCAGAGCAGAACTCTGCAGGAAGCTTTCTGCTTGCTGGTAGTGAGATGGTTGATATAGTTTATAGCGCAATACTCACATATATCACCATTCCACAGCAGAGACTGCAGATGACTTTGATTTAAATGACTGGTGCCAAATTCAATAACCTTTCACTGTGCAAAACTGTTGTTAATTTTAACTGTGTTACACCTGGAAAATAATAATAATAATAATAATAATAAAAAGAAATAAACTTGTTCATATCTCTTTGTTTCATGTTTCTTATTCACCTACTGGCTCCTCTTCAGAAATCTTGGGAAGCAAATGAATGATATCTACTGCCACTACACTTCTAATCTCAGTAGAACTGTATCAGTTTTTGCTACCTGTGTATGTCACGTAGAGTACTTAAAGATAGAAAACTACTACCCAGACATTCTTTCTGTGCAGCCATCCTAATTTTACTTGTAATTTCTGCTCCTGCCCCTGGTTTCCACAATGACTTTGTGGCTTAGCTGCCCCATAAGTAAAATGGATCTCATGCCATCATAAGGAAAAAAAAAAAAAGGAAAAAAAATAGTCACATAAAGTCTTTCGAGAAGCTCTGCATAATGGCATTATAATTTGATACTGCCATTTCCCTGTTAGCAGTGATCAAAGATTCCTCCTCCCTTAGATCTGGTAAGAAAGCCCAGAGCTGTGGTCTTCTACTTCTCATCTGACGTATCTTCAGATGTCCATTTTGTTATACATACATCACATAAAACAAATATTATGCAAGGCATCACCGAATTCAAGAAATAACGCCTAGAAACTTAAACAGTGGATCCTGTTCCCATTGAAGCCAGTAGCTTTTTCTCATTAACCACACAGAAGACTTAGAATAATCCCCCACCTTCCGTTTTACCACTTAAAGAGAAAATGGAAGTAAACTCTGACAAACACATTCCTTTCCACCTTCTCTCCTCTCAGTAATATTGAACATTCCCTAAAGAATGAGTAAACAACTAATTTGAGTTGAGTAAAGTAGAAGCCCCAGAGGTGATCAAAGTCACAGTTGTTTGTGTTTTATTTGTTTTTTTTTCAATCCAACATTTCTTCATGACAACACATTTATGTTGGATTTACTAGCTCATTTGTCTGCTGCAGTTCTACTTTATCAGCCTGGAGTAAAAAGAATTGATATGTCTGGTTAGATAAAGTAAATGGAAACTCAGAACTCATTCCAATTTACTTTTCTCTGATATATTTCACAAACCTGAGAGTACTGCATGTAACACTAGTTGCTCTTTGTATATAAATATTGCACATTAGAAAATCTCTTAGAGTAATGTTTATGTTTATTTTTCCCCTTCCTGCCTTCCCTGTTTGTGTGCTTATTGGTTTTCTGATTGGAAGACAAATGTCATGCATTCTGACTACATTCTTTCTCAGTCCAGTATACTGCCCTAAACAAGAATTCATCTTCATTGGTAGCCTGCTAGCCTGATAAAGAAGAAGGTGATATTTTCCAGGAGTGCTAGATACTAATGCAGCTGAATCTTACAAAGGCAATAAATTATTCTATGCTGTGCAAGATGAGTTCTCAAAGATATTTGATCATTGCCACCGGTCAAATCTATCTTTGCTGTAAATTGTTTGGCTAAACTAGAAATGCACTGAGGATGGTTCCTGAATCAGGTCTTATTACAGTTTTTTTGGGATGCTCTGGTATAAGTCTTCAGAAGGAAGAACAAAAAGGGACCATGATTTGGAGGAATATAGAAATGGTGGTCATTGATGACCGTTGAATATTGTGTTTTTGTTGGGAGATAACAATTTGGATGTTTATCTTGCTGTCACTGGGGGGTAATGTATTTTGCCCATATGAATTCTAACTAAGACTTCATACAGTTAAACACATTAGAAAATGATACCTCCCTTTCAATATCAGCTGAAAAGTCATAGGAAATCAGTAGACACCTTCTATAAAGTAGGGACTTTAAAGTAGGGACTTTCTATTTATAGATTTCCTGGCAAATGATTTGAGAAGGATAGGAGCAGGCCCATAGCAGGAGAAATAACATTGCAAAAAGGAAGACATGGGTTAGATTTTATCTTTTTTTCTCTCAGCATTAAAACAGCAGTAACTGCAATTTAGATCTGGTTCTATGACAACACTTATTTGTGTCTATGCAAGGCAAATGTAACACAGTTTGTTTCTGAGGGGAAAATCAGCAGAAACAGGTGACTGTCATGTACTGAGGCAATCAAATAATATTTAAGAAAATAAAGTACAAGTATGTATCTCTTGCTTCTTAAAAATGCATATAAGACTTGGAATTTGAGTTGGAAAAACTTGATTCTTGTTTGGAGAAGACAACATATGATGTGTCTCAAAGGGCGATTGTAAAGGAAACCCAAAGTAGAGCTGGACCATTAGTAGAACTATATGTCGATGGACAGAATAGAGCTGGGGAATATGGAATAGTCAAACTGACAAAATTTGTTTGATGTTAGGTTTTTATTTTTGAAAATAAGAGCAAAAAAGTAATTTTATATTGGTCTATAATGATATATCTGACTTTAGAAGAAATATTCAACTTTTTTCTATGTGATTCAAATCTATAATTTCTCCCCTTTCTCTACATGCTTTTTTTTTTTCTTTCAATTTGAAATGAAAAGCCAGTAAATTTGTGTTTTTTATTACCAATATGATACAAGTTCATATTTTTTAGAAGAGACAACTCATTTAGAAAATGTGAAGGCTCGTACAGAGATTCATCCAAACTCTTCCATTTAATTAAGATTTTATTTCAGCCAAAGCAACTCACAAAGTTTAATCTGGACTCACAAATAGTTTTTCTTTCCCTGTACCCCCCCAAAAAAGGCTTTATTTGTCACCGGACTTGAAAAATAGCTCAGATTTAGAAATTGTTATCCTTTGTACTAATTATTTACCAGAAGGAAACCCTTATTCCAGCTTTTAATGCTATCCTTGCTTAAATTGGTATTTTGTCTACTAAGATTATTAAGTAACATGTCTGAAATTGTTGCCATGAATCACTTGTATTTCAGTACGATAGTGGCATCATGTGAATCCAAAACAGTGGTCATTAATATCAAGTCCATATAATTATACTAACATGTAATGTTCAGCTTGGGGTAGTGGCTTGTTGGAACGGCCAGGGGCATGCACAGAGCATGAAGAAAAACTGTCTTTCAAAAGTGACATGAGCTACATTAGTGCATCAAAAAGCTTGTTTGGGTAAACAGAACTAATAGCACTGGAAGTAATTCTGCTATGACAAACATGAGTGCCTCAAAGCAAACTGTAAGCACTATCTGTATTTGCAAGTATCTTGATTCTACTCCCCAGTCACATCTGAGGAATGTTTTTCTATTCATTGGAACTGTAATTATATGACCAAGTTAAGATAGAATATGGAGCTGAAAAAAATTATCTAGAGGCTCTCTTAAAGCAAAAGCAATGGACATTGCAAAAGATCTTACTCTCCTTCAAGAAAAGCCCATGCCTCCTTAGTCTTATAGTGGGAGCCTAGACTCAGCGCACTTTTACCTTTAATTCCTTACTGAAATTCGTGGATATATATGAAATTATATCAAGAAAAAAAAATTCATTCTAACATACAATGTTATAGATCATTTGAGAATGATCTTTACCAAAGACAGAGTGGCAAGAGGCTGTCATACTGATCATATATTATACAAACCAAGAAAATCTTTCCTCTTAAATAACTGAGCATGAGCAGACATCCTCTGCTTACAAAACACAATGAGAAGACTGTTACTATTAAGGTTTCTGTATCTGAAACTCAGACACTTCTTCTCCTTAACTCATTTTCACAGTGCAGTTGAGGAATATCCTTCTGATGTTCCCAGTGGGCATTTAACATTCGGTTCAAAGTGGAAGACACACAACAAAAAGAACTGGCAGAATCCTGTTTCTCAGACCTCCCAGAGGTCTTTTCTCCTGGTGGATAAAGCTCTTTCTTCAATGTTTGTTGGTGGAGAGTCATGTGCCTGAGAAAGAGGAAGAATTTTAATCAGAAATTTTCAGGTTGTTGCTCCATCCCATTCTGTATTGAGTGAAGATGAGAACCACGGCTGCTCTGTACTGTGGGGAACCTAATCTGATTGTCATGTTCTCAGAATACATCTTGGTACATGCCCTGGAAGGCACAGGGGTAGGGAATGTTTGTGATTCTCCCACAAATATGAGGGTTGTGGTGAATCATGTGTCACTCCAAGATTTAAGATCTTCTGGGCATGCACAGCATCCATGTATAACAGCTACACAACATTCATTTTGCTTTTAAAAACTTAATTACTTCCCAAGTAAGGCAGTAGGTGAGCTCAAGCTGGGCAGCCTGGATTTTAGGTCTGGGATCCTGACCTGGCAGTCAGGTGTTCAGACCTCTCAGTGCATGACAACTAACGCTCATGGCAAAGTAGGGACTATATTTTAGATGGAATCTCTGAAATATGTATACCAATATGAATGAGTCAAGCTTCACCATACACAAAAATTTTGAGCTAGGTCAAGTCCATTTGAGACAATAAACATGTAAAGTGAAAACAAATAAGACTAAGAAGAGAAAAAAGAAAAAGTAAGACTACTACTCTGTTGCCAGAATGTCAACCAAATTTTTATTTCCTCACTTTCATCTGCTGAAACTATAAAGTTTACAGATAAATCTGAGAAGCTAAAAAGACCCACAGAAATGACATATTAGCTCATGTCTCCCTTTTATATCTTAAACGCTTTGGCTCTCCCAGGTGAAACAGTTTTTTGAAGTCACAAGAATGACTGACTCCTTTTCAAATCACTGGTAAAACTTTAAATACAAATGAGTAATAAATAAATAAATAAATAAATAAATAAATAAATAAAATCCTTATTTTTTTCACTGAAGGCAATTTTTTAACAAAAATGACATGAGATTTGAAGGTGCGAGTTCAGACAAAAAAAAATTGTTAGAATTTTACAAGAATGTATTTTGAGATTTTGGTTTGTACCAGAGGAAGTTCAGGTTAGACATGAGGAAAAGCTTTTTCTCTGAGAGTGGTCAGGCATTGGAATGGCCTGCCAAGGGAGGTGGTGGAGTCACTGTCCCTGTCAGTGTTCAAGAGGGTCCCGGACGAGGAGCTACAAGATATGGTTTAGTTTGTGGTAGCAATGGTAATGGTAATTGAGTTGGACTAGATGATCTTACAGGTCCTTTCCAACCTTGTGATGCTATGATTCTATGACTTATGTGAAACATTTTCTTATGGGAAAGGAGAGCAATGACATAGTTTTACAAACATTTACACTTAGAACATGAGAATATATCTATATACATAATGCGTGCAAGTCATTTTTAGTTGTGCTAGAGAGCCCAACTGACACAACTTGAATTGTTATATCGATCTTCCTGTAAGGTCTACATGCCCACCTTAAATATGTCAGATTTCCTTAGAGTGCATGATATTAACCCAGTTTTATTTTAATCTGGTACTGCTGAGCATCTGCACACATCTGCATACTAATAAAGGTTTCATGCACATACACTTGGATACTGAAAAAGTATCCATACCATGCATGTTTTCCATTTATGTCACCTTCTCCCTGTGTCAATATCAATTAGACTGTACTACACAGACAAATTGCTCACAAGATTTTTTGTATCCTTTTCAATATCTTTTTAAAATGACGAAGCACCAGAAATGTATTTCAATTTCAATGGGAGGCAGAGAAAAAAAATTTAAAGTCAAACAAAAGGAAATTAGAACTTTGAAACAGATGACAGACTTCTGAGTGAACAGAAGGATCAGAAGGCAACTGGGCAAATAGGTTTGGGAGTTGGTTTAAGATCATAGTATTATATCTTGGTCTGATTCTGTTTTGATTCAGAGCTATGTTGTCTCATACTAACACTTGTACAAAAGGAATAGGAATACAAAATACTCCAATCTTCAATGTACATGTTTCATAACAGATGAGCTTCAAATTTATTCATTCCTTTCACTTTACCTGAGTTGATCATCTGCTTGATCTGATTCCGTCCCCTCAGCAATGAGCAATGAAAGCACAATAAATGTTTGCCAATAGTAAGTATTCACACCTGGTGAGTGTGAATAAACCTATATATCACGTTGGAAAATACAGATCAACATTCCACTGTGAAACAGACAGGAATATTTCAATGTAGAAACTGCATGAGTTGCTTGGAGAGCAACTGAGAAAGTTATGGACCTGAAGAGTAGGCTCAGGATTGGTAATAGTTTTGTCACTAGTCTGCAATAATAAATAGCGTATTACCAAGTGGCAATCATAATTCTCAGTGCTTTCCAATAAGTGGAATCACTTCAAGAAACCTTGGAGAGCTTCTAAGTTTTATTTTTTTTTTTTGAGACTAAATTGGACGAGAAAGCTAGAATGAGCTTGAGAATGATTCGTTTAATCTCTTGAGCCATCAGCTGAAAAAATCCATGGCACACCTTTTCATGGTGAGAGCAGCTCTGATGTGAACAAGTGTTTGCCAAGGTCTATGTGGCATTTTAATATCTACTTGAAATACCTCAGTTGTTTTTCCATAAAGAGAGCCAAGCTTTGAATATGAGAAAGGAGACATATTCTAAAGAGGCAAGTTATCACTTCGCTTTTAAGGATTCCAGTCTTTTTAAAGTGGCTGGACTGAATGAAGTGAATAATGGAAGTTACCTGCAATACTCTTAGTTTTAGTTCTCATCCTCTCTAACATATAGATGGTTTTGGTATTATCAATGAATTTAAATGTTCTACACATTGTAACTGTTGAATTTTTCATTTTTCATGTTACCTAATTGAGGTCCACAGTAAGGGACCTCATTCAAAACCTCTTATACAATCTACCAGTTTCAATGTAATACTGAAAACTTGACATTTCTCCCTATCACACTTGTCTGAGATTGTTTTAAGATTAAAAATATTTTGAAAGACGAAGAAGATGGGGAGTGGAAAGAGAGATAACTGGGGACTGGAATCAATGATCTCTAGAGGTCCTTTCCAACATATCAGAAATTAGTTTCTTTCTTCTATGGTCTCTACACAGAGCCTATTCCATCACGTTAATTTTTTTACTATTCAAGAAGGTTCTAGGGTTCTCCTGATGCCAGTAAATTTGGTACTGCTTTGTTTTACCAGCATCTAGGAGGGCTGCTCTTCACCTCCTTGAGGATATCTCCTTTCTCCCTCTTGTTACTAAACTGTCATCAGAGAATTTTCTTTCTCATAGATAAGCTGAAGTAATAGAGCTTCTCTCTAGTCTTTGTACCACGAAGTCATGCCTTCCTTCCCTGACCAGCATGTTCTTGTGCATCCTTGCTTCACTGCTTTTTGCTAATGTGTTGCATTAGCAGCAATGTTGAAGTCTAAGAAAAACAGGTACTTTTCTACTTGCTTATGTGACTTTGACAAAACTGTAATGCTGTCTTGCTGACACTGAGATGAGCTGGTCAGCAATTTAGGGGCCACCCAACCTCACTCTTGACATATATTCTATGACAACTGCCACACACTATGTATGTGCAATCACCCTGATGTTTCAGGAACAGTTTAAGGTCTGCTGAAAGGTCATAAGTTGGAAAATTACTCTCAGCAGTCATTGTTTCAAAAAATGAAATCAGATGAAGAGATTTGACGCAATCAGATCAAACTGTACTAAAGTAAGACAATCTATTCATCTTCGTTTGGGTTCTTCCTCCTGGTAAGACACAACGCATCTAGGCAAATACCACATATAGGCAAATGAGGTACTTTTATTTCATCTGGAACTCATGAGAACGTAAAAATTGGCATTTTAGCAATTTACTCTCATCTTGTGAAAGAGAAGGGAGAATCTTTGACCTGAAAACTGTTCACCAGCTTCAGTTAACAAGAAAGAAAAGAAAAGAAAACAAAACAAAAAACACAACAACCTTCTTTCTTAGAACACATATCATTTTGAGATGCCACAGATATGACAGAGGAATCAGTCAGAAAGATCTCTGTATGTCTGATTCAAACCATTAGAGAGGCAGTGGTAAACATACCAGACAGAGCATCAGCGTAAGTACAATATTTCCAACTTTTGCCCTTAATTTTGCAACTTACCTTCTCCACCTCATCACTAACAGTGAGATTGGAACCAGTTCCACAAGTCTGCATGCCCTCTCTCCCACATGTACAAGAGGGAATTAAATGCATTGTTCATAGTGGTCAGATTACTTTCTTCTTCTTCTTCTTCTTCTTTTCTTTTCTTTTTTTTTTTTTTTTTCTTTTTTTTTTTTTTTTGTCCTGAGAAAAAAGGAAGAAAGACAGATAAATTTTGATCTAAAATCTGATTTGAAAATGTCATGCCTGAGCATATTCTTTATGCCATATTTGAATTATGTACATATCACTGTATTTATTTGATATGTGAGGTAATATTTCGTGCCTCAACTTCAAGATAGATAGTATGAAATTATTGTTTTCCTATATATATTGCTATTATTATTCATTTAATATGTGAGTTAAAAAACAGAGAGCATGTTATTGGTCAACCTGAATATAATAGATACTAAAGCTGTTGAAAATGTTAATATTCTTTAAACCTGAGCTCCATTTCAAACAAAAAGTTATTTTCATTTACTTGAATTATTTTATTTTGGTTAAAAAACAAACAAACAAACAAAAAAAAACTTCAGCTTTATTTATACATTTCTTTCTCACATGATTACTGGTTTGCATTTTGGAGGCTGGAGGTGATTGTGACTCTTTGTGTAAAGACATACTTCAACCCCAAATCCTAATTTTCAGATGCTCATGAAACCAGTTACTGAGTCTTACTATTTTCTTGTAGTATATGTCTCTTGTAGGTTTTACATATCTTTTTTCCTGTTTAGTTTTAAAGCTGAGGATTGTTTATGTGTAGAATCTTAGCTCTAAATTAATTTTATTTCCTTATATCTGAAAGATTTTAATATGGCCCTTAATCTTAACTGCCTTGAGTGATCCTGGTAATTATCATGCAGTGGCAAAGGGATGTTCTTCGTAATCCATGTTTTTTTTTCCCAGCTCTCGATCTTTGACTTTTCTGAAAAATCTGCCAGATTTCCCAGTAACTGGGAAGCACTATAGAGATGCAGAATAATCTTGCCACTATAGATTCAGCTTGAAAGGTATACATCATTTCTAAGCTCTAAAAACTGTGAGTAGATTTTTTTCCTAGCTTGTATACATTATTTTATGCTTTATTGCTCTGGTGGCAAATTTGAATTTATTTTTATTTCCAGTGTTTTATTATGTTTTCACTCAACTGAGTTAGAGACCAGAATGGGTGATTGCTATACAGTAGTTTACTTTTAAAAGAAATAGGGCTTCTCAAGCAGCTAATACAGGAAGATGTATCACCAGCTTGAATAATTGTGACAACCATAGACGGTATCAGTGCCTGTTTGTTTGCACAATACCCTACTGCATTAAGAAAGCCATCCCAGCTGTCTTGGGCTCTGGAGTCACCCATTTCATCACTTGACACTGCAGCAGATGTTATGGATTGATAACAGACTTCACTTCATTCACTCCACATCTAAGATTACCTCTGGAAAAAAAAAAAAAAAAAAAAAATCAAATACATTATTACACTCCCAGCCATTTGTAAAGAAAAAAAAAAAAAAAAAAAAGGAAAAAAAGGAAGAAAAAAGATCAGCAATTTATTCTCTCTTTTGCAGTATTAAATGACTCCTTTTAGGTTTGAAATATATTTCATTTTTAAAGATAGTTTTATTTTTAGTTAGCACATTCACGGTTGAGGATATGTGTCTTATTACCTTCAGAAAGAAAAAGATGGAGATAGATTTAATGATTTAAATACTTTAAGACTTGGGCAGGTTTTAGGATTATGAGTTACATCCTCATTATATCAGATGCCTTATGTTTTCAGTGATAGCATGTAAATGTAGCATGTCTATTGTGTTGACAGAAAATACAAGCCAAGCACTGCAGATTTTGGTCTAGCAGATGAATGCCGATATTTGGATGCATGCATTCAGTTCTCCTTGTGATGCATTGTATTTTATTGGAGATAGAGTAGGTAAATGTACAATTAAATCATGTGTTATATGTTACCAAATAATGTGTATTTCAGGTGGGGCAGAGGTTACCTCTTAAAATTGTAGCCAATGTATAAAATGCATGGATGGAATGAAATGTACGATAAAGTTTATCACAGCCATGAGATTCTCTACCATTTATGGGACTGTGCCAGGTGTGCAGCAAATACTGTATTCTGTGAAAGTTGAAGGGATTCAAATGAAAGCACTGAGGTCCTGTTTCACTTTGCTAACTTTGAGCAGTTATATGAATCACCTAAAGTGGGAGTGCAGTCATCTTGCATTGCCTGTATGGCTGCTGGAGAGCGGTCCTGGATGGGCTGAGTCACACCTGGAAAAGTCAGTGTCTCTCAGCAGCTGTTGGAGCTCTCAGGGTTTCAACTCAGTAAAGTGACTTGAAATTTGTTGGAAAGATGCAAGGCTAAGAAGGAGAGTCAGGTTGTGTGTTAGGAACCATTTCTTCTCAGAAAGAGTGGTGAGGCATTGGCACAGGCTGCCCAGTGGGACAGTGAAGTGGCCGTCCCTGAAGGTGTTCGAGAAAAGGAGACATGTGGTACTGAAGGACATGGTTAATGACCATGGTGGGAGAGGTTTGACTGGTCTCAGTTGACCAGTGGTTGACTGGTTTCAGTCAACCTTTTCCAATCTATAATGATTCTATGACTCTATTCTATGATTTCAGTGAATGCTTAGAGACATATTTCCAAAGTTTAAATTGATATTATGTGTTATCTGGATGCTGATTTCCCCTAGACATTTTGGAAATAGTAGCATAAAACACCAAAATATCTCTCGAGAGCTCTTATGCCTTTAAATTGCTCGGAAGTATCTAATACGGTGATACAGTATTGGCTTCTCTTAGGACAGCAGGTAAAGTTCCTCCTCATACTGTGCCCAGTGCTGTCTTGATGGCTGATCTTTGTACAGCAGTTCCTAGTTCCTCATCATTTACAGCATGGCAAATTGAATCTGATGTTTTGAAGGACACAAAAAGACCTGAACTCAGTGTCTGCCTGTGGCAATACAAAAATCATGTCCTTCACATTAAAGCAATTTTGCTGTAAATTTTCAAATCATACAATGAAACTGACACCAACCTGACAAAGTTGTTATGAGACTGATTTTAGTATAAGCAGTTTCTGACACCCTATGGTTTAATTCCGAATAAAATCCACCATAGCTATTACTTCTGTACCGTAGAAAAGGGTAACAAAAGCAAACCAGAAAAATGGAATATTTTGTTTCAATTAATGTGTGTAAAGTTCAGCAAAGCAGTAAGGCATCTGAAACAGAGATAACATGAGAGATGCTTTTAATGCCATTTATGCTGACAGCTCCAGAGAGAAAAAAAATGTTATTATCTATCCTGTGTTTCAATTCTGAAAGAAGTGTACTACACAGCTTGTAGTTTACAGAGTTTAAAAATATTTAGATTTTACTTTTTTTCCTTAACAGGAAATAGTACATTGCTCAAGCTAGTGAGGAGCCAGTTCTATTTCTTCATCTAAATACAAACAGGCAAAATATTTTTTCAGGTATAAATAAGGCTTAATTTACCATATCTTTATTCATCTCCTGCTTCTTATTTTCTTCAAAATCCTCAGAGCATGACTCTGCGGGGATGGAAATTTAAGCAGAACCATTTTTGTTTAGCTGATTTTTTTCACACACTTACATTACTGCAAGAGCCAAAACAACACATTATCATCCTGAAACCTTCTAACTTCTCCCTGTGAGTAATAAATTAGTTGTTGCAAGATATGACAGACTTCGGTGTTGGGGACCTCAAGAAAAGGGAGAATTCTGGATACAGGCTCTGAACATCTGCAGTTCTGTTACACACAACTGCAGAAATACATGTTCTTGTCTGATAAAGGACTTGGCAGAGAAAAGCAAGTAGAATTCTCTCCCATTTCATATATAATGGAACATTAATATAAAGTCTCAATGAAGCTTTTCAACTGAGGAAAATACAGACAATTTTCATTATATTAAGTCAAAGCTTTCAATTCATTTTGTCTGCAGTAGAAAGACACGCAACAGTAACTTACTGTAGGCAACATTTCATAAGTTAATATCTAGATCATTATTCTGTGTATGTTTCCTGGAAAGAATGTTAGGTGTTTCTTTTTTTTTTCCTCTCGTGGAATACATATTCAATTAGCTTATGAACTTTCCATTGTTATTGCTTGTATTCTGCCTATTGGACTTTTCTGACAAGTATCTACAAGTCGAACTACTGAATTGAACTCAGAGGACATATTCCCATTTACTCCTGAATCAGCTTTTTCAGCTACCACCCTAACAGTTATTACGTAGGAGCACTTACTATGTATAGTTAACATTTTTACCCTCTATTTTACCCTCATTTTACCTATTAAATTTGCCCATCTGAGTGTTGGTACACTTGATCACTTCAAATTGCTCACCTCCCAGCCTTTTCACTGTTCATAGTGCTGCACAGTATTCATTTGCTGCTGAATCAAGCCCACAGGCCTTCAACAATAAAGCATCATCACCCCTTGACTCCATTTTTTGGCCACTTATACCTCATTTCCAGCTCACATGTGTAAGTAGAAGAAGCATAAGACCTCCATGAACACGGAGAATGTGCGAAATGAGAAGACTCATATGTTTTTGAGAACATCTTTCCATCCCTGCTTACAGAAGGGAAAAAGTTCAAGAAAAGCATACTTTTGGCAGCTTTGCTAAGGTGACAAGTCCTTGCATCTTCACCATTCTTCTTACCATTGGTGATATCCTGAAGAAATTTATCCATTCTCATAAATTTCCATAGATTAAAATGCATTTCTTCCATTCTTTCAAAAAAACTAGATTTTGCACATATTTTTGGACTCAAGATCTCCAAGAAAGCTGTTACTGTTATGGTCAAAGTGAATCCTTTACTTTTGTTATTTATCTTCTAAAAAATAACTCCATTCTTTCTGCTAAGGAAACAGTCTGGAACTCATGCACATCAAGAAAACCTGAAAGGATATGTATCAATCTAAGAAAATTTAAAACACTGAGCTATTAAACTGTTATAGTTCAGTAGAGACAGCTCTTGTTGATGGGATTATTTATTCCATATTAAATCACAGGCACCAAAAGAAGACCAGTACGTCTTCCATATGTACTGGTTTTGTACTTGAATAAATCTATTGCCCGTGATGGAGCAATTCCTGAAATATATCAGTGTCACCAAGGGGAGAATCAGGTGCCTGTAATAATGTTTGTAATACGAAACAATTAATTCTTCATTGAAGAAGTCAGAGAAAGGTCAAAAGGACTCCCTGCTGACAAAGAAAATATGTGTGCCCCTATTTGGAAAGCCTTTTTAAGATTGTTAGAAGATAGTTAATATATTTTTTGCTCTAAGTTTTCAACACCTATTGTGAAAAGGTCTTTTAGTTTTACACTGGATCCCACCAGACTGAAAATAAAGCAACTGTTATTAATTAGTAACATGTATTTCTTAAACATGCTGAATTTGTGAATCCTCTTAAAACAGACTTGATTCTTTGGTTTCTTATGGCAGTGGTATAAGTAATGAGCATTTTCTCAATGAAAATTATATCTCAAGAAAAAATATATAGTCCTTATGCCTTTTAGTTCTACTATTTTTTTCTTCTGCCAAGATATTCTCTAAATACCTATCACACTTCTCATGTGTAAATCCCCTGTGATGCTGGAAAACACTGTTCTTGCTGTTTCACAGACATTTGGAAACTATTTGCTACTGGAAGGTCTTTGGAAACCTTTTTCAGATAGCATAAGAAATATGTAGAAAGTGGAGAAGATAAACAAAGGTGTTCTGAGGCCCATGCTAGCACCCTACCTATGAGAATATTTAACAAGTTGACTGTAAGTTTCCTTTATTTTTAAAGGGTCCATATTACTTGGCAATAAATGTATGCCATTTGTATTATATTTCAACAGTCATTTCTCTGGATAGCAATTTTTAAATAAGTCACATTTTATGATTATCACCCATTCTTTTATCCATTTTAAAGGAACTACTGTCAGAAAATGGATGCTTTTATTCTTCTAGTTCTGCTCCCGAGTTCCACAGAACAACTGATGCAACTCAATGGACAATGAGAACAGAAATTAATGATAAAAAAGTATGATATTAAATTAGATCTGAATAAAACAATTGAAGCATGACTTCTAAGCAAAGACATAAAAACTTTATACAGTTTTTACCATTGTATATATTATAGGCTTACTACTCTGACAGAGAACTGAGAAATCTATGGTATTTCTCTTCCAGCATTTGGTATAGTGGGGAAAAAAAAAAAAAAAAAAAAAAAAAAAAAAAAAAAAAAAAGTCTCATTTTAAAATCAATAGAATACGAGTCTCCCAGCACAGATTATCCAGAAATGTCAACCCAGTATTTCAGAGAAACAGACATTGTAAGGTTGGTACCAAGTGACTTAGATGAAAGGGAAATATATTTGGAGGTTATGTCATCCTTCTCCACAAACTCTCTGATGTAAATTCCACTAACAGAAAATGGTTTAATATTAGTGATATAGTCCAGAGGTATGTAGCCAGAAGTATATGAGAATATGGGAATGCCAAGTGATGTGAAAAATAAGGAACCGAATAAGGAAAACAACAAGGAGAATAAAAATCCTTTGGTTCTAATGTTCAACATAAAAAAGAGAAGAGACATTTGAAATGTGGTGTCGCTGGTATCAGCATTTTAATAAAATATAATTCGTTCCACAGGGGTGGATGAAATCCCTTCCCTTTTAGAATTAGTAGTTTAAAATGAGGTACCTAAATTGATGTTCATCCCATTCAATTCAGTATAAAAGTAACTGCTCAGGCAGAGCTAGCATTTTAAGCTTCATCTTTAATCAAGAATAAGATAGGCACTCCATAAGCTAGTTAGAGCTAGCAATCTTATAGGATGTGCTACCTTCTGAAGGGGAATGTGAGATAAACTTAGAGATCAAAAGCAACCAGGCATTCTCTGTTCTCATTCCATAAGAAAGCATAGGATAGATCCTTGGTCCTCATGGATATGTGAATTCTATAAAAAAAAGCACAGGGAAACTATTACCATCAGAAACAACAGCCAATTTCCCCTGGGCTTGAGTGAAAAGCAGGAAGTCTATGAAAAGGTATTGTTTGAAGTAGTCAGAGAAACTAGAGTACTATGATGAAGGACAGAAGAACCCAAGCACCAAAATATATAAGTCACATGGGACCATGCTTAAGTTGTCTAAGTTGAAGAGTCAAGAAAGGGGGGAATTTGAAGGTCTCTAAAGACTGATCTCATGAAGATGCTTTTCAGAGCTGAGCAGTACTAGCCATTAAGACACTACAGACATGGTCACAAGCAGCATTCCAGCTGCCAGAACATAATTTGGTTTCTTAATCTTCTCGGTTACTGTACTGTCCTAGAATGGGCAAATCAAACACTTTTCACTTTGAAAACTGAAGTGTGCACTTTGGAAAAGAATAACACGTTCCATGAAATTTGACTCATTTGCCACTTTCTCAGATGTTTTCACTCCCCTTTGCATGATTAAACCAAGGAGAGAGCAGTGACTGTTCACTGACTTGGAACGATCCTTATCTCCTGTGAGGCAATACAATTTCTGCTGTGTGATCAGGGCTTTCTGGGAAACTTACCTCAAGTCCAAATACAAACAGTACACTGGGAGCATGGAAGAAAAAAAATTAAAGGAGAAGATGAAAACATGTTTTCTTCAATAACGAGAATAGGAACAGCGAAGAATGGTTACGCACTTCATATACTCAAATCTATCCTCAATATGTAGACCAGAAAAGCCCCAGTTTCCTGTGCTCTGGTGTTTTTCTATTTCCATTTGTCCTCCACGGTGACTATGTCTTTCCATTCAATTCTACATGTTCCTTAATGTACCAGAAGTTTTTATTCCACTACTTGATTGTAATTGAAATGTTATACACAAAATTAACACACGCCTTGTGGTGCAAAATGGCTACAGTTTTTCTTAACCCTGAGAGCTCTTTAGGAACTCAGCTAATTATTGTGGTGGAGGCTCCACTGGAAGACCCTTGAGCAGAAATAAAGGAGAGATGGAAAATATCTTAGAATAATTGTTCTCTTCAAGCCCCAGGGTTCACAGTAGCAGATCAAGGCACTATAATGAGGAGTTCAAGTCAGCACTCATTGACTCTTTACATTTCACTAAAGAGGGTAACATAGTATATTTGCAAACTAATACAGGTATTACCAAATTTTGATGTTTCCAGGGATATTGTCCTGATAGAAGTGAACATAAAATATAGTCTTTTCATCAGAATAAACCAAACACAACTACTTAATCTGGGGAGGAATTTAATCTCCTTATTTATACATAACCTAATATTTCTAATAAAGTATAAAGATATTTATAATTATCTGAATGAAAACACTGTTAGTATTCACTTCAAATAAACAGCTAATTTTGTTTTCCTTCAATTGATTCCTCTCCACAGAGTGAATTTTGTTCTACTATTTAGCCTGCAACTCTGTCGAGTGAAGTCCGTGCATGAGACAGTTACCCTCCTTCAGAAATTATTTTTGTACAATAACAAATCCCAGCACATGAAAAACAATAAATGAAAAACCATTTAGCGATTTAGCGTGGGCCAGCACCTCTTAAAAAAAAAAAAAAAAAAAGAGAGAGAGAGAGAGAGAGAGAGAGATAATCACAGTTAATAGTGATCACATCAGTAAATTCCTTGGCTCTGTGGGCTGAAGTTCTAATGAAAAGTGATTGCTCCCATATAATTTGCTTTACAGCCTGCAGCATTGAAATCCCAAACAGTAAATAAGGGCAACTCTTAGAAAACACAATGTAGGTGTGAGAAGGACAGTGGCTATCTGATTATCATGACTGTGATTCTAAATTGTGGGAAAATGTAGGTAGGCTGTGTGAGATAACAGGTCAAGAAAAACAAAATACTTGAATTGAGGTACGAGATTCCTTCTATCCACGCACTTAAACTCTCAGCTACCATGAGAAAGAAAAATCACCGACTACATAGAAGTTTGCTGCAAGAACTTCACTGCAAACATCACATCTGAAATTTATCAGAAGCCTAGCAGGATATTTGTTCCTATAATTACTAATCAGAGGGAAGATTTTCTTATCTAACTTACTGCTGAGAAAGTATTGTTTTTTAATTTTCTACTAAGGGATAGAGGAAACATTTTAGTGCCCATTATTTCCTAAGTCTCCAGGTGCATGAGCACATATGCTTTTCCATTGTAACTATGTACTACTTATCTAGTTACATGTACATTACTACATATCTAGTTCCTCATGTACTGCAACGAAAACTCTGTTTTCAGTGGCTCCTATGTCCTGAGGGGAAATCCAATTGTAAATGTGACTATGCTTCTTCAGTATTCTTACCAGAAACCACAATTACTTCAGAGTCTCTGATCTTGTGTCCACCTTTGTGTCAGTGTGGACAGTCTTCTTATCATGCACTGCATCATTTCTGAGATTTAGGATCTACTTTGAGTTTTGTTTTACTATACTGTTTATAAAATCTTACAGGTAGGCCACCATTATAATTAGAAACAAGATTGATTGTTTTCATTTGCCATGCAAAATCCAAAAATGTAGACAAGGAGAAAAGCAAATTTAATTAGATATTGTATTTGTAATAAATCATTTATTTCATTTTTATAAATCAGCAATGTTTCTGGTAATGTCCATCTCAGCTAGATCAAATAGCTTTTCAGATACCTCTTATAGAATCCTATTAAATGTACACACATTCCTATTCACATTATCATCATAAAATTCCACCAGATTTTTTTTTTTGCAAGGTTAGATGAGCAGCATTTTCATAAAGTAATGCTCATCTGGTTCAAGATGATCAGAGAATATACAGCAACTGACAGGGTTCTACTCACTGTACATTTATTTAAGTTATTTTATGGGGTATGATAGAATAGACACAATAGGCACAATAGACTTCAAGAGTTTTTCTTTCTGAAAGTAATACAGTGCATCGGGATTGGTAAATGCTAAATAATCAGTCTAAAGAATCTGTCATACTGAAAAGTCTCGTCAGAGTGCTCAATTAATGGATAAAGGTATCATATGTGCCTTCTATCTGACACATTTACACATGACATAAGATACTTCAACATGAAACAAAATCCCTGACCCTCTTTTCTGACAGTAGCAGTAGCTGCAAGTACTTAATATGTTGTAGAACTGTAGCTGTGAAATATTTCTTTCCCTGTTAATATTCAGAGAGTGCTGTACAGAATTTAACTTCATGTTCCTCAAGTCTCAAGTCGCAGTTTGAGACGTGCTCTCAAATTTTCAGTGAATCTGAATGTTATGAAGCACGTCATAAATTCTCAGGGTCTTGAACACCACATTTGGAAAACGCTCTCAAGGAAAACCCTTCCAGATATTAAACCAGAGATCACATCCCCAGTTGATATAGATGAGATTAGTTGATTTTTCCCACTTGAGGATTTGACCAAGGAATTGCATATTATTTGCATTTGATTTGTAAGAGCAAACTGAAGCTAATATATTTCAGATGATTAAAATTTCTTATAAAATCTGCAAGCATATCCAATAATCTTCTCTGGATTTGATTTTATGAATTAAACTATCTCCAGCCATGCAATTAATCAGATGAAAAAAAAAGATTAAAAGTACCTCACCATAGAAAATATTAGAGAAAGGGCCTGTTCTTCCCATTCCTTCCTCTCACAACTTAGTTTTAAAAGAGATAAGCAGAAACGGCCCTGAAAAAATAATGAAGATATTTTAGAATAAATGAGAGCACAAATCAAACTATTCAAGCTACATGTTTTATGTAGGTACATGTAACAATACATAATTTTCCAAAACAAATCCTTGATTAGGATGCCTCTGTATTAAAATGTTTGAATCAAGCCAAACTATTTTTTAAAAAAATTAGTATATTTAAGCTTTGTTTATGTTATATATCACATACGTTTATATATGTGATTATTTGATAAATGTTCTGGATTGCATTCGGCATTCTGGGGATCTTAATCCCTAACCATCCAGTGAAATATATGACCTTACCTAATCCAGTATTATGGCATAAATCTTGAAATGTACAACACGTTTAGTACTATAGAGGCACAACATTTACTGTAAAAATGTTCTACTTGGCAAAAAAATAGCATATATGCATATTCCTTATGCCACTGGCAACCACAAATTAAACAACTAATTTTCATACATTCATTCCAATTTGATGCAAATGAACTTCAATAGGGACTCAGAAATGACATGAGTGTCATCTGCATTTTTCTAACTTATGTTGAGAAAGCTCTTCAAACAAGGCTTGCTCACCAAAGCTAGATGCAGTTTAATATGCATGTGCATAGGTATCCTCCCATTTGAAAATACATGCATTTACATGGGGATTTCAACGTTTCTTCAGATCTCTTTTCAAACAACAAATATGAAAGGAAAAGAACTTAAAAAAACTGGTTTTTCAAGTAGAATAAAACTTGGCTTGTCATACTCCTTCTAATATGTTTTTCCTCTGTCTGACCTTTGCTCCAAATTTCTACGATGGAAGCTTTAGGGTTCTAGGACCCGAAGGTAAATGTGTGTCAACTTCATAAGCTTTTTTGGAGAGTACCCAGCTTCAGACCCAGCTTTGTAAGGAAAAAGAAAAAAAGGAGAAAAAAAAAGAAAGAAATATTTTTCATGCCGCTTCAATTAGGCCCCCGGGTGAAGATCATACAGCTTTGAAACTGTTCCGTTTTGACAAAGTTCCAAAGTGCTATACACATTAGGGAAAACTAGAGTTTGCTGTAATGTAAACTGTTTAACATGCAAACTGAGGTCAAATCTAAATTTTCCCAAGCGCTTGGGTTTGTTTAAACATTAGAACATGGTTTTGTGTCAGTGAATAGGAAAACTTTAAAGTTGTGGGTGGGAATCTAACCATCTTTCTTTGTTAAGGTTCCAAAGGCTACTGCAATAAAAACATTCATTTACTGAGGGGGCTATAGTGATAAGCGTCCAAAGACATTATGCATTGGTGTGAAAGAAGCACGTAGGAATAGACATTAGCATTGTGAGTGAAAAGAAGCAAGTATTCCTTTCTTTTCTTTTCCTTTTTCTTTTTCGTTTGTAGGAGTTCCAAAGTCCAGTTTTAAATGAGATTTTTTTTCAGGGTGTTCTGGTTATCAGCAGTTCCATATTTTTCTGTCTGAATATAATAAAGTTTGAATAGCTGTAAGATTTCCTAAATTCAACAATAATTGTGTATTTTATTTCTGTTTTCCAATCACACTCTTCAAGTCAGTGTGCAATATCTGTACCTGTCGAGTCTGAGGACCAAAACAGACTGCCTGATGGATATCAGTGTAGGACAATATCAACATCGGTGTAAACCAGGAGTGGTACTGAGGATATGGCTTTGGAAACTAAAGAAAACTCAGGAAAATTTTGTTGGCTAGCACGGAAATTCAGACTTATTAGTAGCACTAATCTAAACTTATCATTAAAATTTTCAGTATCACAGAATAAAGAAAAATCATCACTCTACTCGATACAGTTAAAACACCCTGTCCAATATATTAAATACTTGATATTTCAAATATTTTACACTTTTTATAATCCTTTCATAACTTAGAAAATAAACCTTGCATACATTTATTTTTTACTTTCTTCTGGTTTTAAACCATGAGTTTAAAGCAATTGTGTTTATTGTTTACAACGTCATCCTGGAGTAGGCAAATTTAATCCATTTATCCTTTAATTTATAAAACTTAAGTGTCTAAGGCATGAGAATTAGAGGACGTAAATAATCAGAGACAACAAGCAAATCCACACACTATATGGAATTGAAATCTGAGTGCTAAAATGAATGCAAAAGAAGACAGTAATACACCATCTTTTATTAACTTGGTGTCTGTTTTTTTATCAAAATGGATATATCGACAACAATGGAGCCTTAGGTACCTTGTCAAGCTACTTTTAATAGCTAGAAATATCCCAATCCTCTTGCCCAAATTTAGCTATCTGCCTTTCCTTATGATTCCCTGTATACTCAGTGAGGAAAACTATTGTTTTCTAGAAGGTTGTTCACAGCATCTTGGAAAACTCCTTACTAAAATGATACATTTCACATTAAAAGGAAAATAATAGGGAACATTGAAAGCAAGAGCATGTTTCAGGCAGGGCATTCTTCTTGATTGGTGCTTCCTTACTTCAGTGATCATTGTATGTACATGAACAATTTATAAACTGTTTCTTCAGAAGATATCAGCTGCTATAGAATAAATAAATAAGTAAACTAATCAAGCAGCAGTATTAAGCAACAAAAGCTCAAGCTGGTATTGCTGTTGAAACCTGTAGCAGAAATTTAGGATGGCTCTCATCTCAGAAATGATCAGAAGTGCTGTAAGATGGCATGTTTGATCCAATTTATTGAACATATTTTTGGCATTTCAAGAAAAGCTTGTTTTTCTGAATTTTACCAGTGAAGCCCCATCTCTGAAATCTGTTTCATATGAGCTTTTCCAAAATTTTCTTATAAAGCGATTTGTAAGTACTAAAGTTTTCTTGTAAGAAGTGGTAACTGGAAGTAAGAATTCAGGCTTCAAACTGAGGACAGGGAGAATGAATACTCTGCTTGCATGACTGCTGAACCACTTTTTGTTACTAGTCAAAATGAAATCACCAAGGGCTGGTTCTGGTACCTGAGAACAGAAATCTGGTGTACCTTCAGAACCCCTCTATCACTGAATTGTCTTTGTATAGCTGTAATTATAAATCAGTTTCTCACAGAAGTGCAATGGTTACATGAAAATGTGTGGGCATTTCCAGGAGTAACATGCTGGAGCTCTTTTGGTCTTATACAAGCACGTAATCCTGATAAGAAGTAGGGTATCTGTTTCTTCAAAGCAAAAGGAAACATTTAAGCCTTCATTAGGAAGTGGAAATATAATGATGACCGTCTCTGGAGATCCTCATAGACTTTCTTTGTTCTATATCCATGTATCTGCTGCTGATTCATAGCATAGATGCAGATCTTAGTCCCTCTGGAAAGAAAAGAAAGCTCTTAGATATTAACCCCAGACACTACCAAAACACAAAAGCCATCTGATGATTATAATGGTGCAGAGACTGGAACTCTGAGGTTTAGGTTTGAATCACCAACAGAGAGGACCCTCTTCTGATACCATGCCAAGTTAACAATGTGTCTTCTACATCACAGTACATCCGCACATAAGGTAGGTATAGTAGAATATTCTGCCTTACATGAATGACAAACTACACAGCATGTACTTTATAAAAGATTTTTATCAATATAAGATAGCAAATGATATTACGGCCTTTTTACACATATCAGTGAATATTTCAGAAGGGCAACAATTCATTTTCCATCAGTGAAAAGTTCAGAAATGCAATCCTTGGCTTCCAACTCCCACTCCATGCTTCTAGATCTGTAGATGCAAAAGTTATAAATCACATTCCAAGGCAATGGCCATGTCTTCACGTGGGAGCACTTCCAAGAGGTGGGGGAGGTGTCAAAAAAACAGCAGGTGTTCAGAATTAAGAAATCCTGTTGAGTCAGGTTTGTTATCAGTAGAATGATGTAATGAATTCATAATCTGCAGAGCACGTGCATATTTGCTGTAATGCTTCTATGCAGAAACACCAGCCTCTGACACTTGGATAAAGAATCTGTTTCTCAGTTAATTCTTGAAATAAGGCTCTTATTTCCCCTGGAGGGAAAATAGTAGATGGCCAATTTGCCACAATATGTTGCATATATTGCAGAAAAGGGAGATCACAGATTTCTGCCCCTCCAGATTTCCATTCATTGTGCCATCCCCTATAGTATGTGGGGAAATACTGTAGGTAATTGTAGACTGACATAACACTTCAGAGAGACTTGTTCAAGGCTGAAAAGGCTGAATCAAGCTCTACCTTTAGGCCCTTGTCCAGAACATTGAGTGCCAAGCTCATATGTGATTGCATCAGCATATCACATTTCATTCAAAAAAATAAATATCTCTGTGGTTCTCTAGATTGGGAAAAGAAAGAAAAGGTGTGAACTATATATAGCTAGTACATTGAAGTGGCTTAGATTTGCAGAGAAGTTGAAGGCTTGGAGAAGAAAGAACTGCCTCAGGCTTCATTCAGAACAGCACAGTCTTTTCAAGGTAGCTGACTTAGAAACTGCAGTACCATGGAATTATAGACAACATGCTGCTTTTTCTCCAAAAGGTCCTAATTTGCTACAGGGTGAAATGTTGGTGTAAAATCCTTCTGTCTGAAGAGTCAGAAAACTTATATTGAGGAAAAAATCAGCATCTTGAAGGTTAAAAGCAGTGATCTCTTTCAGGGAAGAGGCATTCTCTAAACAGCAAAAAAGACAGTTCAGGTGAAGAGTTCTTTTCCATTAAATCCTCAAGTATTGTAAGCCTTTCTGTAAATATCTTTTCATTAAAATCATATTTAATAAGACAAAATAACTTAGAAGGTGAAATCCTTAACACATGCCCAGCTGCATGATAAGGGGTCTAAATTCCCTCATCTGGTACTGTAACACTGATTTAAACAAATTTGGTGATTTTAACCAGTCTGCAAACTCTGTGGGATTTTCCTTGTCTTGTGAGAATACTAACCAGTGTTGTAACTCTTATCAGTAAGAAATATGCAAAAGTCTGGACAAAAGAGAGAATCTCATGTCTGGAAAGACCCCACTGACCTTAGGAATATCTGCAAAGTTTAAATCTTGTTTTTGCTAAACCCTGTCATGAGTCTCAGATCTCAATGACTAGAAAAAATCTAGTCTCAAGTCAGTTAATGCAAAGGAAGCATTGCTTTTGCTGTTCATGTTATATCCTTGATTCTGAAGTAGATCTCATTAGATACCTAGGCAAAACAAAACAAAACAATGACAAAAAAAAAAAAAAAAAAAACAAAAAACAAGAAACAAGAAACAAAAACACAAAACCTTGTAAAAGAATTGAGTTAATAAAATATAACAAAACGTCCCTGATTCACATAAAACTCATTGCATATTACCAAATGTTAGGTTTGTGCCTTCAGGATATGAATTTTATTAGTAGAATTAGCACAGATTATAACTTTCTCGTGTTTTACCTCTTAGTTCAGGATCTCCAGTCGTTCTATTAAGAATACTGAAATAATGGGTGAATGAGCATCTTTTTCCCATTTTTTCTTCAGTTTCTCTTTTCATTTCATGGACATAACTAAGTACCTTCAGGGTATGACTAACCTCACTGATATTTGAATTCATTGACTGTACAGGATCTTCATTCAGTTAAATGGTCTGAATTAATAAATAAACAAGTCTGTTCTTGTGTAAAAAAAAAACAACAACATAGTACTTCCAAATCTCCTTTCTGCTTTAAATGTATATCATCTGCAGACTTCTTGATTAATACTTAAGTTTTCATTTTTAACCTCCAGATGTGTCACAAATAGAAGCTGTGATGAACACGTCTCATGTTCTGCTGCTGACATTGCAAGCAAATGCATTTCTCTTGGTAAGATTAGCACAAAATATTCAAATAAGGAACTGCAGAAGATTTGCATGTTACAACTCAAAGTGAACCCTGTTTTTCTTATCACCTTCATCTTTCTCCTAGCTACCCTCTTCTGATACCATGACCTCCTACATTGATGAATACTGCAAGAGCACAGAGGTAGATATGAAGGGTGTAGGTTTGGCTTTTCTGAGGTCAATGGCTGTTTTGCCAACAACTTCAGTAGATCCACAGAGTCATTTCATGGAATAATTTGGCATCAGTTATGCATATGGTTACAAATGAATATATCATGCCTCCTACTCAGTAGTCCAATTAAGGTTGGTTCTATACGTAATAACAACCCCTTCCACTGAGTACAGTTGAAGATCTATAAGCACAGATACTTGTTGCTCTGGTTGTTGAGGACATCAGGTTGCCTTTCCACAAATCTAAAAGTCAATGATGCAGATACTCCTAGAAATTCAAAGTGCTATTTGAGTATAAGAAAAGGATTATTGAACTATAATCTTATCTTTTATCCATAACAACATGAATGAAGACAGTAGAAATGATATTTTTTAGTTGTCGACATAAGTAACAACTCCAGTATAAAATCTCAGAGATAAGAAGTGGATTCACTGTAACTGATATTTCTTTCTTTTTATTTCATTCTTGACCCCAAAATCAAGATGAAATTAAATTTTCATCTTGTTCCCATCCAGAAAGCTATAGAAAAATGATTTCTTTAATTCAGCTAAAGCTCTGCTCATCTAAGGACTATAGAATTTAATCTACTACTGATATTGTTTGAATTCAATGCAAGTTCACTGTGAAATGTTGGTGATATTCATCAGAGAACAAAAGAGGTTAGTTTTTTTAGACATATGATTATATTTCCATGAGTAAAACAATGCAAAGGTATTGTTGGATTTGAACACTGACAAAATCACAGTGCTCTGTAGAATAGAAATTCTTTTCTGTTAATTTTTGGAAGATGGAGCGAAAAGATTTTAAAATATGAGTAAAGCTGATCCCACAGGACATGCTCTCCACTTTCTTTACATTTTTTTCCTGATATATATATTTCTTTTCCAGTTACCAGACTCAATAGCAATAGGGATAGCAGATACCACCCTGTGAACAGCAACTCTGAGAAGCACAATGGACATCACTAGATGAGCTACACATACATAGAGAAATGTCCCAGTGCAGTTAGGGAAGGCAAAATTTAATAATTCCAGTACAAAGTGCCATGGAGAATATACAATAACAGTTTTATTTTCCTTAATAAATGGCAGTACAACTTCTCTGATTTGGAAGAAAGAATGTCAGTGATTGCCATAGGCATATTGTATGAGTTAACAATACCATGTAAAAGAAGCACAGGAAAAATAATTTGCTTCAAATACATAAATCTTTACATTTAAAAGTTATTCATTGCATTATTTTTTTTTAAAGCATGCAATTATATTATATGGCTATCAGATTCTTGTATTCTGTAAAAGACATTCATAAGCCCTGATTTTGTGTTATGTTGAGATACAACAGGAAGAAAGATAAACTGAGAGATTGGTCTAGGAATCAGACTTAAACTAATAACAGAACTGTCCTATCTGAAATCTTTATCCTGACTTTTTTTTCCTCCCTCCAGTGGAGACTCATGTATTATCATCATTTTTGTAAAAAAAAAAAAAAAAAAAAAAAACAACCAAAAAACCAGAAAAACAACAACAGCAACAAAACACACACACAAAAAAAAACAAAACCAAAACCAACAACAATACCAGCAACAAATTAAAATAAAACTGCGTGTGCTGTTTTCTGATATTTTACCTAGGAGAACTCGGGAAGCATTGAAAACTGCTTCAGGGAACTTATGCCATCTGACCTTATTTCGTGTGTTCCCTTCTATGAGCTGGAACAAAGGAATGGGCTGGGTGGAATTAAAGAGTGGAGTGTGTGTGTGTGCATGTGTGTGGTGCATGTGTGTCTGTGTGCATGTGTGTATAAAGAAGTGGTGATCAGACGTTGCTGATAAGAGAAGCCAGTGGTGCTTCTGGGTGATGTGTGTATTCAACTCCAGGCTGACTCCTCTTATGCTAATACAGCCAATTTCCTCTTTTATTTCATTTCTGGAGCCTGAATCTGTGATCTCTGATAAGGTTCCCAAGGATACCGCCTTCACTCACAAATGGGCAAGTAAAGGGGGGGCAGGTGACGGAGACTTGTAACTCGCAGAGAGCACTACGGGATGAATAATTTAAAACTCTGCCCGGAGATTTGAGGCAAAACGGAGAGATAAGAGACACCACAGGGTCTTCTCTGTTTATTCAGAGCTTCATCTTCCAATGACAGGTGACCTCTGAGGTCAAGGGCATTATGGGAAATGGAGCCAACAGTGGGAAAAGGTACTACGTCCCAGAAGGAAGTCACGATTCACTTCATGTCAAATGAAAAATTGATCCTTTCTTCCCACTTTGCAGTTTTTTTTTCTCTCTCCAAGTTTTCACAGAGAAACTTTGGGCCCAATGCTGCTGCAAGTTTGAAGTGCAAGTGTAGATCATGAACAAAATGGCTGGTAGAAATGGGATTGTACCAGTGTGAAACTGGTGCAAGATAAGAATCAGGACCTTTGTTTAAGCAGTGTGCTGTCTGTGTCTGTACACAGTGAGTCTGCTTTGCTAGCAGTTTTATCAAATCAGATATGTATAAAGGCAATACCTCAGAAACATCACAGGCACAATCCACCTCAGTTAAATTGCTGTTTTTCACTGGAGCTACCTTAATTTACATCCTCTCAGATTCTGCCCTCATGTTTTTAAACAAAACACTCCCTCTAAACAGTTTTAAACCTTAATTTCTTTTATTTCATGTTGGCGTAAAAGTATTTAAGGTTATGATTTTATTTGGTGTTATAAAGAAGTCAAAATAGCTAAATATTCTCAAGAAACACATAGTGTGTTCCTTACACATCACACAACTAGCTAAAGCACGTTCACAAACTCTGACTCTCGCTACTGCTACTTCACTTTCAGAAATTCTGAACTCAGGGCTTCTTCTACAATTAGAAAAACCTGATGCCATTCACCCTGGTCATATTTATATTGTTAGCTTTAGATTCTTACAAATTCAGACAGTAAGAAATATCCCTAGAAGAGTTCTGCTCCACATTATCAAAACCTTCTGCTCAGTCATTCCTATTTGTTTCAATATAATGCAGCCATGACCTCTTCAGCAAAAAAAAAAAAAAAAAAAAAAGGCGAAGTCAAACGTTTCTCAGTGCCGGTTTACATTTCCCTGCCTTTTAAACTGCTGTTTCTGCTTTCCTCTGTTTGAATGTTACCCATGTTTTCATTCCTGAGCAATCACATACCTTTTAACTTTTTAGATAAACATGAAAACATACTAAGGTCACTGCCCGGTGAGAACTTAAGATTTTGCGTGACTGCCACCCAGTCGTACCATGTATGCATTTCTTTTTCAGTTCCCCCACTCCCACCTTCAGCCGGTCCCATCTCAGAAATATTTCTTGCAGGCTTTTGGAACCGTTTGGACAAGTCCTGAGGTTGACTCACATCACACTTCTCTTACTAGTTAACCTAGACCAAGCATAGAGCAATGTGTTGGGTGGCAGCAACCTGCCTGGACTTCTAGCATGACTCACACCAAGCCATCTTGCCCACTTTATTTCACATCCTTGTTTTCATACTCTTACCCTGATGAAATAAACATGATCGCAAGCCTAAAACTGAACATCTCACCCACAAAAGCCACACCACTGGGAGGGCTTGAAGTAGTTAGCTGAGCCATATTGCCCTGCTGCTCATTATATTCACATTACATATTTTCCATAGGGGTCTTCTGCAAATTCAACTTGGTCAAAGGTAGCTTCTGCATCAGTTATACCAGCATGACTAAGTGCTGTCCCCACAGTCTGATCTGGTGTTGTACTGTGGCAAGTGAGATTGGAATCAGCCCTTCTATTCTCATAAGGGTGTTTTTCCAGACCTATGAGTAATGGTGGTGGGTAAACAAAATATTCTCCTTCATGTTGCAAGTGAGAATAAGGAGGTGAGGGATGTAGATATGGACTTCATTTTAAATCATTGCTCCCATTCAGCAGTGGTTTTTGCTCTGGAGGGCAGGATAACAGCATTGATACTAAAGGGTCAAATATTATAATGACTTACTAAGTGTACAATGCTATGTCTTAAGACGAAATTATATGTTTGTACATGTGCATGCCTATACATTGGCAAAGTCTAGAGTATGTCAAGACATTATACCTAATTAATGTAGAAATGCATACCAATCCACATCATATCTAAAGCAAGTGCGTCCTACTTTCAGCTCAGAGCAATAGCCTTGAAATTTGTGTTGGCTTTTACTGCTTAAATTGTTTCTCTCAAAAACAGAGCGGTGGTCCCACTTTTCTTTTGATATATAGTCATAGATTATTCTCCAAAATCTTTCTTTTTCATATAATAGGAAAGTAAAGAAAATGCACATGATGTAGGAGGTTAAGGCTCAGATCTTTCTCAAGCTAGAGAGCATTCATGCACACATATAGGCTATTTTGGTTTGAGTACGTGCTTAGAAGAAAGTTCAAGGTTTCATAAAAGAAAATAGATGTATTTTTTCACATTAGTCAGACCCTCTTTTCCACATTTTGTAGATTTTTTTTGTCCTAATTGAGGTGGGTTTTTTTGTGAGCTTCTTGTTCATCCATGTTGGTCTTCTACCACTTTTGCTTGATTTCTGACTCTTAGAGATGCAATGATATTTAGCTTGGAAGAAGTGGTGCTTGAATGTTAACCAACTCTCTTGGCCTCCTTACCTTACAAAACTCTAACCCATGGGATACTTCCATGTAGGTCCTTGAAGGGGTTGAAGTTGGCTCTCCTGAAGTTTGGGGTTGCAATCCTACTTATTGCTTTGCTTCTTCCAAGCAAGACCTTCAAAACTCTACTATCTCATCATCGCTGTAGCTAATGCTGCCCTCAACCTTCACATCCTCATCCAGTTCTTCTTTTTTTGTCATGCCATGAAAAACATTCTTGGTATATTTCGGGAACAGGCACATTCATGAGAATGCTCCTTTTTACCTGTTCACAAAATGAAAAGAAAAACAGAAAAAAAATTATGTTGTGAATCTAATACCTTTTACACTAACCTAAGAAGGTCTTTTCCAATGAGCTGACCTCTATCTCCCTTCAATACATCCCACCCCTGATACTGATTGAATTATAAAAAAATAAGATCATTATGCTGTTTAGAATCTGTCATTTACAATTTCCTTCTTATCCACATACTCTAAACTTTAGGGGAAAAAAATGTATTCTGATTCAGTTCTGAGTAATTATCAATGAGGAAAAAAATGTTCCAGATGTTATTCAGTCCTGTTTGCCTTACCACACTGCAGTGAGGATTGCTATAGGATATTCATTGTTGAATGAAAGAATGTATCAACATGATAAAATGTTAAAGATAACCAAAAATGAACAGAGGAAAAGACTGAGTAAAAATTTTTTTTTAATCTCTGTCTTATTTCTAAACATCACTGAATATCCCCTCTTCTAGACTATGGTTACAACAGGAAATTAAAGTGTGAAGAGACTGTCTACAAGACTGGACCTGATTCAATGAGGTGATTCATACTTCTGTAATAAGCATTGATGGTCAAATCTTGGACCCATTAAATTCAGTGTCAAGCTCAGTGATTTACTCAAGTGCTACAGTTTTCTGTCTCTAGCAATCATTTTCTCCATTTTGTAAAAAAGTGGAAGAGGAAGGACTGTAGACACTAAATAGTAGAAATATGACTGCACATCCGCTTTTCCTTTTTTTCTTTTTATTTTTTTAATGCAGCAGGTAGGAACAAGTCTCCTAAATCCCACCGATATATCCAGTTTAGAAGACAGATTCAGCTTTCACTGCTAAACAGACCTTTCAGATATTTAAAATTGGTTCACCCAGAGGTGAGATGGTTTCTAAAATGAAGAGTCCCAAAAGGAGCATAAAATTGAGAGAAGGGATATACCACAAACTAGGAGTTCCTTTTGATTCTGCCTCCTTCAGATAAAACAGTAGCAGAAAACAATGTTGTATTCTTTCCTTTCATTTACATAAGTTTTACACTGAGATAACACCATTCAGGTTGGTAGAGCTACTACTGATTTATGATGAAATGAAAAATGAAAGCAAAGTCAGAATCCAAAAAAATATAATATAGACCACCTGTTTTGAAAGAACAACTGGGCTAAGAAATGTCTTATATACTGTACATATAAGAAGCATATGAAAAAGGGCATGGAGGGAGTAACAAAAGCCTTCAATTATCCAAGCCTAGACTGGATTACATTAAGTGGAGGAAATAAGGTTGGCAGTATGTTTGTGGATCTGGGACAAGATTGCTTCCTAATTCAATATGTGCCACGACCAACCAGGAAGGAAACTTTATTAAAGTTGTGATTAAGCACTGAAAAGGGCATGATTGAATACCTTCTCTCCCTCTCAGAATTAGGGGAAAAGTGAAGATAATAAGCTCAAAAGTTCATGGACAAACCAAGCAGAGAAGATGATGGTAGGAAAAATGACCTAATTATTGAATTTCTGAGAAATTAAAATAGGGAACACTTGCTGAACACTAGCTTGTTTGCTAAAAATATAGATTTGACTTCTGTTGTCAAAGTGACTATATGACTTGATACTACTAAAAACAAACCATTGTAAATTCATAGGTTATGACAAAATCTCGTTTATTTATCATAAAAGTAAAATTCATAAGGAAGGTTACAAAACCAAATAAATCAAATGAATTCTCATCTGCTCTTACAAGTTGTAAGTGTATTATATGAATTGTAGGAATTGCTGTCGTAAAAACTTTCACTGTGTGGACGCAATTTATACTGACCATGTTTGATGTTTGCTGAAATGGCTTGAATGCTGAAATGACATTGGCTCAGCAAGTCTGATGAGCATGGAAACAAAACCAACATTTTGCTGGTTTATCATCTATCCTGAACTGGGACACACCTCAGTTAACCCTGCCTAGTCCCAGCCAGTCATCTAGGTCACTCTGTAATCAAAAGACAGACAGGCATTTCCAAAGAATGATAATTCCCATTTATATTAAATGTCTACTTTATGATGGGCTCGGTTTCCTCCAGGGTTTTTTCATTAACCAAAATTAAATGATACTGCCATCAAGTTTTCCAACTGACTATACTATGTTAAGACTTTTAAAAGGACCCAAATTATTTATGAAGATAAGGGAGTGACAACAGAGATTGGATCCTCCAAGTAGTAGTATTACATTATGGTGGCTAGTACTTGGGCTAGTAAACCTGCTGTTCTGATGGTTTTTCATGACTTTGTGGTTCCACAGATCTGGAGCCTTGAGTTAGCCCTAGCCATAGTTGAGAAATCTCTGCACAATACTGTTTATCATAGGCAGATCCTTATGGCAGATAAACATCTAAACAAAGTAATGAAAAGGATATCTCTAAACAAAATGCATTGAGGTTTTCTGTGAGGAGCTAGTTTAAATTATTGATTATATCTTGGTTCTTGCTAAAGCTGGGACTCAGCTGTCCAGGTGAGCAAGTTCAAAGATCAGGCCTCCCTTTCAGCTTCATTTTACTCATTCTATCAGGTTAGAAGCAGCTACTACTAGCATTACTGACACTGGGAAGAGCAACCAGAGGCCCTGTACCTCTCACTCATCACTTGCCTTTCTACTGAAGCATATTACTTGGATTGGCGTGAAATAGAAAAGAAAGAAATATTTTTTAAAACAAGATTAAAATAAAATAAGAGTAATTATAATAATAAAAATAAATAAAGCTATACTTTGGACATCAATTTGTGGTTTGTGCTTCAAGGAAGAAAACAGACAAGGTGATTGTATTTTGTGAGTAATTGTATCCTAGTTGAATTTTAGTTCAAAATGTTTCATAATTTCCTTTCAAACTAAAATTCTAATAGGATAAAGTGACATGGATTCCAAAGGCATTTAGTGAATTTAGAGGGAGAATTTTAGTTTAATTTCAAGCTCATCAGTAAAATCCACCTTACTTACATTCCTATATGCTTTTAATCTTTCTCCAAGTTTCTTCTCTGTGTGATAAAGAAGGCTGATTCTGTATCTTACACCCCCATTTCCCATATCAGAGTGGTTTTATTTCAGCGAATTTATCTTTAATTTTTCATATTCTCTGAGATCACTGCTCTTTATTAAGTCTTCTTGGTCATCTTCATAACATTTGTTCTTCATAACTGAGAGAAGGACTTGGAAAGTACTGAGGTGTTTAAATTTCTCCTAATGCAAATCATCAAAATTACAATAACTTTTCTTTCAAAATAAGACAGTGATTTCTGTCCTATATGCAGCCCACACACTGCAGCTGCTTTCCTTCTTTCCCTGGGTTTTCCAGATTTCACAAGGAAAACAAAGTGATGAAACAGGACTATGAAAATCTGGGGTGAGAGTGGGCTGGGGATGGTAGAAGGAAGAGGGGTCATTAAAATGTCCATGCACAGAAATGAAGAGTCATAAAAAAAATTCCAAAAAAGGCCCAAAGCAGTAGAGGGAATTGAAGCACCAAACTGAAGAAAGAAAAATAATGCATAAAAGAGACAGATAATTTGAAAATGAGTCAGTAAGGCTGTTAATAGAAAGTGTGGGAGAATCTGCGACAAATAAGCTTGACTTTTGGCAACAGTTTCAATTAATTCCCCCTAGCATAAAGAAATGATCAAAAACAGATATCTGATACTATCATACAGATCTTAAAAGAACAGTGGTAGTCTTTTGTCCCCTTACTTGTTGATCAGACATCTGGGTTTGGTACACAAGCAACTAGATTAAATGTGATAGTTTTGTTTTAGGGGTAGTTGAGTTGCATCATCTTATGGTCCTTTCTAATCCTAAAATCTTCGTTTCTTTGAACCTGAGTTTTTCAGTGGTAATACTTTCATTAAGTATCAGTTCATTAAAATTTTTAAGCGTGTCTCCATGTCCAACCAGGAAAACTATATTGGCAAAAACTGATTAAAGTTAAGCAAGTGCTTGACCACCCTGTTGAATGTAAGGACAGATGATCCTTTTAACATTACTCTAAAATTAAGGAGAGATGAAAGACTCAGAGAGAAACATAGCCAAGACAGGAATTGCTACCTAAGTTCAGACTTGGCTGTTCTGTTCTGTTTAGGTTCTTGTGACAGAAAACACTTTTGCTAGAATTTACATTACATGTAACACAACATGTCACTTAAAAGATGTAACAGAGTCATAGTGCATAACACAGCAAATTGATGCTCTGCTACCTACTGCTCCATATTATTTCCCCATAGAGAATTTGAGACAAAGTAAATGAATGTAGTATAGATTTTTCATCCCTATTTTTACTTCTAGCTGAAGAAACAAACATTCTTTATACCTTCTATAAAACTGTCAATTCAATAAAACTATGTACCAACAGATACAGTTCTGTAAAAGTGCTTATGATGAAAGCAGAGGAATGTTCCTGTATTATAGTTGAATGTGGGCACATATGAGTTACACTGCTTCGGAAACATTGCTATCTGTGGGAGATACAGAGTAAGGAGTAAAGCCTCTGACCCTTGGTCTTGTGCCATTATGTCCATGCCATTCTTCCCATCCAACATATATACACATACCTGCCTACATATGCATAAATACTTCAGATCAAATAGTCATCTTGAAAATACATAAGAATATTTCTATGGAACATTTCATGTATTCCACCAGTAATCCCAAATGGGAATATAGCCAAACCAAAAAAAATCATGTTCATTCCCATGTTTACTCCCTTTATTCATCCTCAGTATGTTATGATAATCAGAATAGCAAGTATTGCAGAAACTAATATGGAAAAGCATAAATCAGATTCTAAAACCTCTAAGACTGGTATGCAAACCTTGAGTTGGACACATGCTTAAATGCTTGTTTTGTTTTGCAAACCATTTTTGTTCTTTACAAGAATACATTCCAGTTGATTCAAACATGTCTCTCACAATGAACTGCCATTTTTTACAGCTTCGTATCTGAAGTGGTCAATGGCTAATACTGGATCATATATGCCGTCACATATTCCTAAATTTGCTATGAGGACCACAAGGGTTAGAGACTTGTAATTTTTAATTTGATTTAATGGAAATAGAAATTTCCAACTTCTTGTGTATTTCTGCAAGCTAGATTCAGAAAACAAAGAATTTGATAAGATGAACAAGATTGGAATAGAGTTATGCTGAGGTCTATCCCCTTATTTGTCTGTGTTTTTATCACTATTGTGAATAGAATTTTATGAGTCTATTTTGTTTTAAAGGGCAAAAAAATGTTAATTCTTTTTTTTTTTCTTTAATATATTCTATACATCACAATACATGGGCATTCAAAGTGAAAATTACTAAATTTCACTGTTCTCTGTCCCTGTTACTGTGAGTTGGAGAAAGCTGATTGTATCTAACCAACTGATATGGGAACCAAATTATTCAAATAAAGAAGTTCAGCTCCTTGCATTAACACAAGTTCACGTAAGATCTGTTATAAGACCCAGGGACCACCACAATTTCTTCATGATCTTTACTGGGGGAAAAAAAAAAGGCAGATAACAAGCCTGACTTTTGCATAAATGTAGCATATACAATCCCTCCTCAAAAATGCACAAAATTTCTTGCAAAATTATGAGTTTGTTCCTCCCAACCCGATATAATTTTGACATTGATCTCAATGACATTCTTAACACTTGACAAAGGTTTATGAAGACCAAACAGTGCATATGAGCACAAAGAGGTGGTGGGTTTCAGCCATGGAGACAGTGACAATGAGTCACCTTCGCTGATGCAGATTTTTGTGAGCACAGCATGAAGGCTGCTCTTCATTGAGCATACGTATAGCTCAACATTGATGAATAGGTTGAAAAATAGTGCTTAGTAGCTGAGAATTTACTCAGCTTCTAAGTTTCCTAAGTTCTGAGTTTCCTATACTCAGCACTGGTGAGGCCGCACCTCGAGTACTGTGTCCAGTTTTGGGCCCCTCACTGCAATAAAGACATTGAGGCCCTGGAACGTGTTCAAAGGAGGGCAACAAAGCTGGTGAGGGGTCTGGAGCACAGGCTATGTGAGGAGAGGCTGAAGGAGCTGGGAATGTTCAGCCTGGAGAAGAGGAGGCTCAGGGGAGACCTCATTGCTCTCTATAACTTCCTGAAGGGAAGCTGTAGTGAGATGGGGGTCGGCCTCTTCTCTCGTGTCATTATTGATAGGACCAGAGGGAATGGTTTCAAGCTACGGCAGGGGAGATTCAGGCTGGACATGAGGAAGTATTACTTTTCAGAAAGGGTGGTCAGGCACTGGAATGGACTGCCCAGGGAGGTGGTGGAGTCACCGACCCTGGGGGTGTTCAAGGAAAGACTGGATGTTGTGTTGAGGGACATGGTTTAGTGGGAGCTATTGGAAATAGGTGAACGGTTGGACTGGATGATCTTCTAGGTCTTTTCTAACCTTGATGATTCTATGATTCTATGAATTTGCTCTATCAAATAGTGTTCTTGTGTTATTTGTATCTGTTCTAGTATCCACGGAAATAAATAAGAGGCATTATTTTCAGAGCAACCTACTTATATTTCTGTTCTCCTAATTGCACATAGTGCTGTTCAAATTCCTCTAGGGAATTTTGGTAACATAATTAGTCACAAGGAGAAACTATCCCAGATGTTATTCAGAACACTTGATTCACCATGTTGCAGCTGGTATTGACCTGGTATTTTTAAAGTCTGTAGTGTATCGGCTGAATCTAGCTTTCTATCACTTGATCTCCAGAACATATTTAGGTACTTTCTCATATTCATTCTAGTTTCTTCCTTTTTTTTTTTTTTTTTTTGGTTCATTTCCATTTGTGCAATGTATGTGTAATTAATGCATTGCATGTAATTCATTCTCACTCTCACCCTTTGCCCAGAGGGAAGTAAGAGATTGCCATAGTACATTTTGTTTTTGTAGGGCCAGATGGGTGTATATAATGTTTTTGTCAAGGAAATCAATGCAAGATGCACCTGGTCTGAATAGAAAACAATATTTGGGGTAGTCTTTTAACTACTCCATAGTCTCTCACTTGTTTCAAGAAAACCCTGTCTCTTGTACAAATAAGTTTCTATAATGCTCTCTTTTATATTTTACCAGAAAATAACTCTTTTTAACCATTGCAAATATGAGTAAAGTAATACTAAACTCACTAATTTCCATTTCTTTCCAGTTCACCAGAATGCTTTTATTCATTCCTTCAGTTGTATTTAATGTGGTTCTTTTAGAGGCAATGTATATTTTTCCTGAGGAACAACCATGACCATACCTGACTCTGAATGCCACAACAAGTGAACTGGCTGTGTATCAAAATCAAACCTCTCAAAGCAGGAATATTAAAAAGTTGTTTTTTTCTAGTTTTTGTTTTATTTTATTATAAGAATAGTAAGGAACTGGAACAGGTTGTGCAGAGAAGTGGTGGACGCCCCATCCCTGTGGACATTCAAAGTCCTGAGCCCTGAGCATCTGACCTAGCTGTATGTGTCCCTGTTTTTTGCAGGGAAAGGGAGATTGGACTAGATGACCTTTGAGGGTCCCTTCTAATTCAAATGATTCTATGATTCTATGAGTACTTAAGAATTAAAATTTTTATAGAGTGTTTAAAATATCATGATTTTTATTTTTTAGCTATCACAAAGTTCTTGTGATATTTCTCAGGCATCGTGCTCAACCTGGTTGTTGTTTACACTTGTAACAGAATATTTGTCTACTTGACAACAGGGTATACTGTCAAGCAGGAGGTTCTCTCATACCCTAGACTAGGTATGGAGGTCTCTCCGTGGTAAGTTGAGCTCATAATCTTAGACCCATAATCACACCTAATTTAGTCAGATAGTTGTAGCAATTAAGGGATGTGTCACATCAAATCCCCTTAATGGCCTCTAGAGAAAAACAGACATCTTAAGGAGGTTGTTCATATTTTAAGGAGAAAATTTCCTCTCTAGGTGCTGTTCTTGTTTTGTGGGGGGAACATTGTCTGGTTGGTTAGTTAGTAGTTTCCTAAGGGGGTTTTGGTTAATTTTCTTATTATTCTGTTTGTTTGTTTGCTTTGTTTTCCTCATAACACAAGAGATGTCAGACCACTACAAAGTTAGGAGCAAACTGATCTGAGATGGTACCTAAACTCTCCCATTTCCTACTGCTCCTGTTCTGATGACTTTCCAAACTCTAAAATTTTATGGAAAACTTAGCCACTCCTAGTGCACAGTAAGGAGGTAAATGGTGCTCCTAAATGTCTGAAGATGCATCATTCTAAAAAAGAAAAAAAACAAAAACCATTATGACAGTAATACTGCTGCTAAAATCAAATGAGTATCTCAGTCCATATGGTATTCGGGGTCAAATTCATGCACAAAACAATTCCATTTTAAATGATCTGGATGTTTCACAGCTGCTCTGCCTTCTTGTTACAAAGCAAATATAGTGCACCAGAGAATCTGATGCCAAGTGTAAATCTTATAAATATGAAATAGCCCAGAGGGTCAAATTCATCCCTGACTGAGATACATTAACTTTATTCACTGTCTTGTGCCTCTTGTATTATAACTCAGCAGTTGTGTTAGTGTTGTTTAGATGGTACTAGCACAGCAATGACAAGAAAAAAAGGCATGAAATATGGTGGTTTGTCAGGCTTATATGACTACACGTAAGCAACTGAAATTTTTAACGACTAAATGTTTTCTCCACATAGCAGCCTCCTGCTCCCCATCTGACTGGGATCGCTTACATGATGGGAAACACATCACAGTCAGCTGTCACATCCATCACCTTCTTGATCAAGTTGTAACTTCTAATTTTCACATTGTATGCTACTCCCTTTAACTGAATGTTTCCCAACCAACAATGTAAAAAGAAAAAAAAAAAATCCTGTTTAAATTAATGCTTCTTGTTCTAGGTGCAGATTTATTTAGCAATGAGCAAGGACTTAGATTCCTTACAAAAGCAGGAGAATATATTAATCAGTCCATTTTTATGTGTGGAAAGAGAGGAGGAAGAGAGAAATCTTTGTATGAAAATGATTAAATTGGGACAGTTTAAACTCATTACTGGTGTAATCAAGCTTTCTGTTCACTTGAAAGAAAAGTTCAGAACAATTATATGCACTCACTACATGTTCTTATTTTTCTAATAGCCTAAAGATAGAAGGATTTCTCGCTGTCAGTGCATAAAAGATAATTTTTATTTCTACACTAGAAAAGAGCAGAAGGAACTAGTTTGATTCCCAAACTTTACTTTTGTCTTAAAAAGCAAGAAGGTCAGAATCTTCTATCCATCTGTGCAGATGCTCACTTCAAAACCATGTAATATTTCAGCTTTGTTATACCTTTGAAATGAAGGTTATATGCTATGGATGTCTTGTACCAGGGTGAGATGTGTTTTCTATGATACAGTGCAAGGAGGTTTTGCATACATATGCAGTAGCCTGTGGTACCACTGGATGGCAATGGTAACATTTGTCACTAACACTTTTAACTCTCCTCCAGTCACTGTGATCTTCTGTGTAAAGTACTTCAGTATTTAGGACCTGTTTTTTTTCCAGGGAAGCTATTGAGAACTTTTCCATTGCTGTCTGCCAGAGCAAGATTAGACTTAATATCTTTCAAAGAATGGATAAGTACTGCCCAGCTTTTTCCTATGTTCATACTCTGTTCAGTGTATGCTGGGAACTTCACAATGTGTATTGCAAGCTGCTGAGACTTGGCAACTTGATCCTATATGTAAGGATGTCATATACATCTGTTAGGTTCTGCTGTTCACAACCTCTCCAGTCACTGCGAAATTCTGTGCAAAGGACTCCAGCATTTAGGACCTGCCAGCGTCTTTGTGTTTGTTAATCTTTCCTTTCTGTTCAAAAGAGTGGGCTAAGAGTGGAAATTACCAATCAGACATCAACTGTGTATAAAGGTTCTGTTCAAGAGAAATGAAGATTTTCAATGGCTCATTAGAATCATTGAATCACAGTCATGATCATAGAATCCAAAGCTGGAAAAAAACACTAAGGCCATCTAGTCCAATTATCATTAATTTTTGTTCACACCTATGGAACATCAGGAAATGTGTTAACAAACTTATGCTCTCAGCTCTGGAATCAAGTACATAAAGAATGTTGCTTTTAATATTTATAGACCTGCAATTTACTAGGGTTTTGGCTTCATCCAGATGGTAAGAAACATAGCTGAAGCCTCTATGTGCAGGAAGAAGGGATGCTTACTCAGGAGTATACAGGGAGCTCAGATGACCTGCACCCCTGCAAATCACAGCATCCAATGCTTACAGAAAGATTTCCATTGATTATCTACTACCAGTGTCTGAATCATTCCTACTCACAAATTTTATTTAATTAATAACTCAAAATAACAACCATTCAAACAGAATAGGTTGAATATTAATATCACACATCTTATTTTGTCATTGGTTTGGTATGTTAGCTCTTTTCTTGTGTAATGAATTAGGGAGAGTATCAGCTAAGAATTTTAATCAATCTTTTGAAAACCTTTTCACATTTGAAACTTAAGTTTGTGATTGTTTTTTGTTTGTTTGTTTTTGTGTTTCCAAAGACAGAGAAAAAAACAACAAATTTTTATTAAATGTTCCAGGTAGCCATCACATTATTTATATTGTTGTCAATTTAGATAGACACTTCTGTGGTGTGATTCAGCTGACCTATTTTATGATTCTCTCTTGAATGAGATGCACTGTACCTGGAAACATTATGGAGTGGAAGCTCCACTTCTTGACTGCAAGATCAGTGTTTAAGATGAAATAGTGGGAACCCCACTGTTCTTTTTTGCTGATCATTTTGGAGGCTCAACATTGAACATAGTATTTCATAAATATTTTTCAAGGTAGGAGCTTATCTCTTTCTTTATCTACAACTATGAAGAAGAACTGAGACTCTTTCTCCAATTGCTTCAACTGTGGGTCTGAGCCTAGGTCTGAGATATAGGTGCAGACAGGCAGTGTTTTATTTTACTTCTTCTGTGGAAAGGGGAAGAAGTCAGAGTTGTGAAAATGGAATAACCAGTTAGCCTATACAGCAATGGATGGAAAAAAAAAAAAAGAAAAAAAAAAAAAAGGCAAAGAAAATGGAGGGAATTTGTCTCTTACAAATCAGCTGAAATTTCCTTTTTGGTGCATTGAGAATGAGGACCGGTGCCTTTGAGAATGTTCACCCCATTACCTGGCCTCGCTCAAAGAATTGAAGAAAATTCTAGAAAACAGTCATGGAGATGATGGAGATGAAACACTTCACTACTGTGGAGATATGCTCATCTCTGAAGTGGAAAGGGGACATGTAGAGCAAAATAGCACAACTTCCACCTCACTCTCAGATGGAAAGTATTAAATAACACAGTTTGAAACGTATCTCCTGTAAGTTGGGGAATTTGTGCTGTCTAACATTAAGTGAACGCCTTGTAACCTTTTGCATGTGAACCACTTGTCTGAAATCCCCTAACGGGGAGATAGGCAGACTTCTTGGGCATGATTCTTCTCATCATACAGTGGGCATTTAGAGTTCATGCTGTTAAATGCAATTTATAAAAGCTTTTGATTATGAAGACAATAGTGGATGCCTTATTCATCTGTGTATTTCTAAACATCTAAAGTAAGGATTTTTAGGTGCTTTTAGCAGTTACACAATTTTGTGCTAATTCAGCTTCTTCTCAAGATGAGGAGCTGAGGGACATGAAGCAGGAAAATTGAGAGAGTGTGTTGTGCATGAGAACTGGGAAGGACAGAAAAGGAAATGAAGATAGAAGGAAAAGCTTACTAATGGAAAGAGCGAATAGAAAAGTGGATGTGAAATGGACAAAAACTGAACTCGACTATACCTCTATTCTGCGTTATTTTTAAATCATGGAACTTTGTTTTTTACTGTTAATCTGGTTTTCTTAAATGTTTCCCCCCAGCTCCCTCAGAGCCTGAATGCAACCTTCCTCTTTCCTCCCACCCCCTTCGCACACTCATGTTTGCCTCTTCCCACATCCAGGACGTTTGACCTTTCGCTGATATCTGTCATAAATTAGCTGACCTGGGGCAGGACTTTAATCACAAGAGCAGGCTGTAAGGAAATAGATTGCCATGCAGAATTGTGCAAGGTTGATTGTACCATTTTAGTACACTCAGAACTGCTGAAAATGCAGCTTTATTTAAGGTAAAAGTTGCTCATAACAATATGAGAAAGAAGATGAAAAATTATTTCCACTTAAAGGAAGGACCACCCCACAGACTTTGTGGTCAGTTTTTTCTAAGCCTTTAGCATTAGAGGAAAATGTACTTGTGATAAACTAATTGAGTTCAGCAGATTAGCCACCTGGACGATGATTACGTATGTTAGCAAAGGCTTGGGAGTATAGTATGTATTTCCTGTGAGAGGAGTAAATTAATGTATGTCATATATTTATCTATGATGAGCTAAAAGCAGGTCCATTCACTGTTGTACTCACCAGTCTTCATCAGTACCCATGCAACTGCCATTTTTAATTGGCACTTTCATGTTGTTATTGCAACAGAGTAGCTTGAAAGATGGGGAAAATAATTTATCTTGTTCACAGAGAAGTAACAGAAATAGATTACAATATCTTCCTGGAGAATATTCTAGCAGGTGATTTCTCAAGCCTACAATATTCATTCCAACATGGTACCCATCACAGAGTGCACTCGCCCTCTTCTCCCGGGTAACTAGTGACAGGATGAGAGGGGATGGCCTCAAGATACACCAAGGGAGGTTTAGGCTGGATATTAGGAGAAACTTATTCTCTGAAAGAGTGGTTGCACACTAGAGCAGGCTGCCCAGAGATGTTGTGAAGTCACCACTTCCTGGAGATGTTCAAGAAAAGAGTAGATGTGCACTGAGGGACATGGTTGACATGGTTAATACTGGTGGTAGGTGGATGGTTGGACTCAATGATCTTGGAGGTATTTTCTAACCTTAATGATTAAATGATTCTATGATTCTATATGTAATTGAATAACAATTAAACAGGATCTGCCCAGTTAGCCTAAAAGTTTATGGTAGTACTTTCCAAAAGAGGATGGTAGAGAGTCTAGCTCATTGTGTAATTAACAAGAAACTCAGCCTGGGCTTGTTGTCCCCTCATTGGCTGTTTACCTGTTCCAACCATACACCTGGGCACTCCTGGAGATTAGTGAGGACGTTAAATGAATGAGGATTACACTGGAAATGAGGCCATGTTTCTTTCCCAGACTTCTGACTGTCTTGTATGAGATCCTACAGAGATTAGTCAGACATTCTTGGTACAGCAAATGTTGTCAGCTTGTGTATCCCTTAAAGGGAAGATGGTCACTTATCTTCTCAGGTATCTCTATTCATTCTTAGTGCTTGTAAAGAAATCTGACAAGAGCTGGGATTCATATTTAGGGATAAGGAGTAGGTGAGGGATAAAAAGTAGGTTAGTTTGCTTTGAATAAAGCTTGATCTTGAGAGAGCTGAGGAAATACCTTGTGTTCATTCCCACAGAACTCATGTGTGAGATAGAAGAAGTGGCGATTTCATTAGATTTTGGTGGGCAGATCTGATCTAATATAGTGGAGTTAAATACAGCATTTATGCAACTGCTTTCTAAAGTGAGAAGAAAAAAATCAACATAAAATAACACCTTTCAGATCATTCTTCCTTGTTAATGGTTCCTGCTCACAATAATATAAGATACTAGAAACTAGAAGAAATAAAAATCAAAAGCTGATGCTTTTTTTCCCTTAATCTTTCCTGAGAAACCAATCAACAATGAACTGCAGTGGGAATTTCTGAGTCTGAAATTTAACACATTTCTTATTTCTTTTTATAATTATGGCAGTGCAAGTCTACAATGATTCCATACATGTCTCTGTGCAAAAGTGAGACCCATAAATTAGGCCTTAAAGAAAAACTATTAGTACATAACAGCAGTTACCCACTGTAGTGGGTAACTTAAAGTGAACAAGCAGCATTTGGAAACAAGATCATAAACACTGCCATCTAAAGTAAAGGGAAAGACTTTATAATTGCACCTTCTCTTCCAGCTACATGTGTGCTATTGCTTAGACGTAGCCTGTCCTGAATAACAGAGTACAGACATATTTTCTAGCCATCAAAGTAACCTCTAGGCCCTTTTCTGCAGACGTGACATCAGAAGACTTGTTGAATCAGTCCAACTGATGGCAGTCTCTGTGGTTGTGTATAATGTTTATACTTCCCAAAAAATGAAAAAAAAATGGTGCAGACTAAAATCTCTCACATGCCTTCAATTACATTGACATTGACTACAGAAGCACTCCTTATTCTCCATGCTTCTAAGTGATGGTTTGAATTCAAACGGTGCAGTCTGCTCTTAACTTTGATGTTTCAAAAGCTTTAAGAGAAACTATGCAATCAGAAAAAAAAAATCTAATTAAAAGAAAAATGATGAGATCTGAAAAAAGTCATAGGAGTCAGGAGAGGGGGAGGGAAGTATGTGCTAAATGCCTGCTTTTAACTCCAGAAGTTCCCTTTTGGAGTAAGAATAAATCAACTAAAAGACTTTGTTTTTAAAAATTCATTTTTTTTTAATGATAGTGGAGAAAAATTTGTGTAACTACATAGAAAAATAGAAAATTCCAATTTAGAATTCCATAATGAAACGACACCATTCTAATTTCTCCAGGCCACGGTTTGTTAATATTCCACAAAGTCCCAGGATGCAACTATAAGACAGCATTCAAATCTATGAACATGAGGCAATCATGCTCAGCAGAGTATAACAATAATTATAATAGAGATTAAATAAAAATAATTAGAAAAAGTTCATCTAGTTTTGATGTATTAATTATTTTGACCCTGTTCTATTCAGAGTCTAATTATCTGGTTCAGTGAAAATGCCAAGATTTCTACGACTCATAAAAATTACATTCCAGTAATTATGTCAGCAAACTAAACAGTATTCATTTACCATGCCTTTTTATGCACACATTTGAATATGCTTTTTTAACTGTTTTTGCTCTTTGTTCCTATTCATGGGAAATAATACCTGTAGAGAAATTTGAAAGTCAGTAGCACTCTAAATGTAATGTGCAATTCTTGCTGATATTTTTCTTTTGTGAAGCTTCTGTAAGTCTCATATAACCTTTGTTTAAAAAACATGAATTAAAATTCACTCTTCAGTTGTTTCAAAGAAGCATTTTGAAGTCTGTGCTGTATTTAAAAAAAAAAAAAAAAAAAAAAAAAAGATTTTTAAAGTGGCAACACAAAGCAGAATTTCTTTTCAAAGATGTTACCCTCAAAAGAGACTATAAACCAAAGGTGAACCACCAAACATTTGGCCAAGTTATATGCACTATGGCCGTGGCACAATATTCTTTTAGAGGGATAGAATTTCATAGTAGTGTGTCCCTTTCTTTGCCTCATACAAAGGCAAATAAAACATGTATCTCTGCTTTGTTCTCCAAAACACAGTGCCAGATTATACACATCAATCATGCTCAACAAAATATCAATAAAATTACATTCAAGTGAAGATCCGAACCTCATTTCAATGAGTCTGAAGTGAGACCAAGGTTGCCTTTTTACACAGAAAGAAACTTCATCTCACCATAGGGTTGCTGGAGTCCAGTAAGTATTATCTAATTTTAAACAATCTGACTTTATCTAGCACCACAGCCTTGTTCCAGCACTTTTTAACCTGTCATCCTCTATCCAGATAAAATGTTGAAGTAAACCATGGGGTCAACTCTCAAGAGGCCAATAAAATCAATTCTAAGTTAGGAAAAGGATTGGAACAAATCACAGTATTTCACTGTATCAGTGTGGATACTGTGTGAATGGAAACAAAACAGCAACGAAAGCTTTCACCAATAAGGAAAAAGCTTCCTTATATGAAATTTATTTGTACCAAATACAGAAATGCCTTTGTACCATATAAGGAAAACAAAATATCCCAAATCAAAATGTTGCAAATATTCAATTGATTTAAAAATAAAGTCTTCATATAGTGCTTTATGATCTTCTTTGGCTTCCTATTGTTCTTGTTTCACCTGAACAGAATAGGATTACAAATGCTCACGCTTTGTTTGTGTGTTTGTCTCAGGAAAAAGAAAATACTGTTATGCTGATGGCTCTCATCTGTCCCCTAGAATTAGCCCAGAAAATCACAGTTACTTGGTGGATTAGTATTTCCATCTGCTGTTGCTAGCAGTAGTTGTCTGTAGAGCTTATCAAGCAGGACAGAAACAGAAGAGTACAAGAGGTCCCACGCGCATTCTCCACTTTTTCTTGTGTGCAGTTACACAACTGTAATCTATACAGCTCTCACAAATGGAAACTCACATTTCTGTCTCTTAGTTACCAGTTTACTGAAACAATCAAAAGAAATTTTCCTTTAGGAATAGGAAATGCACAAAATCTGCTAATATTTTCCAGTTCAGTTTACCTGCTCATCGTTAAGTGAATATATCTTAAGATAATTCAATGTTTACATATTTTTAAGGGTTTCTTCATAGTACAATTCATAAGTACAGTTTCCTGTCTTTCATCCTAAAAATTTCCAGCTGATACAAGTCAATCCCAAATCTACTTTCTAAAATAACTACCATTGTGATATTTTCTGTTCTACAAACAGAATGGTACTGGATTTATGCTTTATTTCCTTCTTGCTTTCTGCTTTATTGGAGATTGAAAGACCATTTATCTTTGATCAAACCTAATGAGCCACAAGAGAACATAAAAGAACATACATGGATAAGATACTAGACAGCTCCTTCTCCATTTCCACTTGTCTACTATGTTTAACTATTTTTGAAATCATAGAATCATAGAATTGCTCAGGTTGGAAATACTTTAAGGATCATCGAGTCTATCCATAACCTAACCAAACTACCCTATATCTAGCAGCTCTCTGCTAAATCATGTCTCTGAGCATTGCATCCAAACAGTTTTTAAACACATCCAGGGATGGTGACTCAATCACCTCCCTGGGGAGCCTATTCAGGTGCTTAACAACCATTTCTCTAAAGAAGTTTTTCCTGATATCCAGCCTAAACTTTTCCTGGTGCAACTTGAGGCCATTTGACCTGTCACCTGTCACCAGTGAGAAGAGAACTTTGGCATGGCTACGAGGCTTTCACCTCTATTGCTCTGGAAGAAGAATGCTCCAGTACGTACTGCTGTTCCAACAATGAACAAACAAACAAACAAAGCAAAACAAAACAAATAAATAATTGCCTTCAAAAAGGATTTTTAATTTTCTCTACTGAAATTTGAAGTCTTGATATGAGCATATGATGATCTTTCATATAGGAACAAAATATCACTGTGTAAAAAGGCAAAAGGATAATTTTATATCTTTGAAGTCTGCAGTGACGTTATTGTCAAGTCACATGGAAGACTGCCTCGTATGAAAGACTGTTTGCCTTAATAAAAAAAAATTATTGATAATAAAAATGGAAGTACGATAAATGTGTACCATTCCATTCTGTCTTCCTAAATTAGATTATTACAGTTTTGGAAATACAGATGACAAGTGTCTTGATAGATAAAATGTCTTTTGCTTGATATCAGTAGAACAGATAGGTTGACATTAAACTTCATCCTCAAGTATTACAATTACTATTAGATGCAAGTTGCTTGGTGCTCCTTGATATTCTTCAAAGACCTAGATATTATTCTGTACAGAAAACATGAGAACAGCTTGAAAAAAATGCTACATTCTTGATACATTCTCACTTGCTTTATACAGTGTTGGGGCAAGAAGGAAAAAATATAGAGCTAAATAATCTCTTTCAGAAGACACGAGGCAAAGAGAGGGGAAGAGGGGGAAGGAAGAGAAGGAGGTAGACAAAGAAGGGAAATGGAAGAAAGGAAAAAATCTCATCAGTGTTATCTCATTTGCAGGAAAATTTTTCTAACATAAAAGTATTCAAAAATCAGTGAATATTTTCCCACACTTCAGTAGAATAATGTATATTGCTATTGTTGTTTAGAGAAAAAAATTGCAATGCAAACCAAATTTTTCAGTAATCAAATATATATGAAATATGAATAGAATAAAGAAAAAATGAATCTTTATTATTCCATAGAAAGCTGGGCTATTTGCCTCTGATGTATAAAAGTTTCTGAACCAAAAAATGACCAAAACAGCAAATCAAGGTCTCACTCTTTCTTTCTGTCCCTTTAGCTGAAAAGGCTATCATCTAACAGTACCTATGTCAGACCGCAGCATTTTGATTTAGTATTGAGATGTCAACTTAAATTATTTCTATGGATAGTTCCCTTATGAGAAGAAAATTATCTCCATCAAAAAACTGTATCAGATGGGTGGGCTACAGCTATCAATTACCCTCCGAGTACAAGCTTTGACTAAATCTTGTTTGCTGTTTATTCCCCCATGGGCCAGAGGTTAACTGTTAAGTTGAGAACTGATCCCAAAGTAGACATTAATGTCTTAATGCATTTTGTGGCTGTGGATCTTTTTGGCAGCAGACCCCTGGGATTGTATTGTTTCTCATACTTGACTAGGTCACCAATTGCAGAGGGCACCTGGAATGCTTGAATAAATACGGCTCGGTTTACCTTCTTGCCTCAGTTATTATTTCAAAGCTGTGTGTCTTTCTACTGTTAGGGAGGTTCATGTGTCATGAAATATTTTCAAGAAACCAATAAGAATAACACAATCGGTCTTTGAAGTGGTAAGGCCCGCCTGTAGTGTTGTTTCAGAATGGCTATTGTAGCTTTGCAGGACTGCAGTTTTATGAAGGGAAATTATTTGGGTGTCAACTTTCTCTGCATTACACTTCAGAAGTGTCAATGAACTAAAATGTTGAGTGTTCATCATGGGTCAAGCTCCAAGGTCTGGCTGTGGTTTCTTCAGCCAAGACTATCAATTAGCATTTTTCTTTCCTCTAGAATATGCATTTAGGTGTCCCACTACGTGAGGATAAATTCCAGGATTCAATCATCGCATAACAGATAAGACTGCACAGGTACTTAGGATATTTTACAAGCCTTGCAGTACTTTTCCAGCCAATGGGGTTAGTTTCAGAGTTGTGAGTTTTCCACGCTGATAAAATATTTTTACAGTAAAAGTCCCTTTATAGGGACCTGGGGAGTACTGTTGTTGTATGATGTCAGATATTTATCCCTGCCCAGTCATAACCTTGGGTACAGAAAACCACAAATAGTTTATGGATACCACAGCTCCTATCTGCCGGTAAGGCTTTGCCTCTTCAGGTGTGTAGAGAGAAGTGAAGGATTGGCTTTGATACCCAGCAGCACTTCTGCCAACTTCACTCTAGTGTTTCTAGCTGAAATAATAGCTTTCTGAGGCAATTAGGACAAAGAAGAACAAGAGGGGTTTGCAAAACCATGCCAGACTCTCTAGGCCCACTGGGAATTGAAAAAACAAAACAAAACAAAACAAAAACTCACACGAGGACTTAACCACAAATTTCACAACCAGAAATACATCTACAGGTATTTTATATCAATTATAGTGGCTGCTGATGAAAGAAAATTACAGTAAAAATAATCAGACTTGAAGGGAAACTGCAGTCGTATGGAATAAATAAGTGGGAGACGATGTCTATGAAAGTCCTGTGATGAGAGGCTGCTCTTCTAAAGCACTACATTATCTTCCTGCAAAGTCCCAAGCTTCTGAGTTAAAAGGACTCAGCTGCTTATGGGTGATATCAACCTTTAGCTGGATCAGTCCCAAAACAAGCCACCCAAGGATCAGACCACACTGTTTGCAACCAGGACTGTGCATGCATAGGCAATTACTCCAGGAGAAAGTGATGAGAGAAAATGTAATGTAAACTCTGCACTCAGCCAATAAATCTTACAGTAGCCTAATTTTTCTAGGGCTGATGCCTCGAGCTATACCTGTGTGGGCCGGAAAGGAAGGAAGGAAAAAAAAGTCCTCAAGTTTCTAAAATTCCCTTATCCTGTTTATCAGAACAGTGCTGCTTCTCTTAAATTTTCACCTTTCCTTTGGGGATTTTGGTCTCCAGATGAGGCTTCAAAGCCTTTGGAATACTAACGGAGATGTCCTTGTCCAAGAATAGACCAGAAGCACATATTGTGCCCAACTGTGACTAATTTAATGATGTAATCTCTGAGTCAGCAGCTGCTGCTTGCTTTCAGGTGACTTTTCTAGTGCTGACCAATTTCATACGACTAAGGTTGAGAAGTGAAATCTTTATTTTTTGAGTCATACTCCACTTGATACTCAAGTATGGGACCCTCAACATTTGGAAAAGATGGTTAGCTCAACTGCAATCTGCTTATGATCAGTATGCACAGAAGAAAAATAAAGCTAGTTGCAGTCTTTGAACTTAAAATTCCTTTGTCTATACTGCAGAGGAATACACAAGATGACTTCACCTACCTCACTCAATCCATGAGGAATTCATTGTTTTTTGGTAGTGCTCATCAGAGGGAATAAAATCTGGAAAGCTGAAGAAATCACAACAGTCTTGAAGGACTGAGCTTGATTCTGATTGTCAAAGAGAAAAAATTAAACAGCTATTTGCTTTTCTGAGTGTCCTCACAAACTCTTTTTTTTTTTTTTTTCCCTAGCCTACTTTCTCAATATTTTTCTCTAAATAGAACAAGAAGTCCTCCATTAATAGCTTTGTTGGCATCTGCTTTCAGTCACATAAAGAAAAATTTTGATAGCAACTCTGTGAAAACATTTGATGAATGTTTCTGCCAAACGGATTTTAAAATTTTTTTTCTTCTGTTGGATTTTTTCAGTTTCCTTGGAGAACTTTTTCTCTGTTTATTTCAATTACAATAATACTTAGGAGAGGAAGAAATATCAGACTGGAAATAAATCCTCCAAATTTTTGTTCAACTATAATTTCTAACAAGAAGGCAAGAAATCCCTTGCAGCTCTTCCTATAACATAAAGAATATAATCAGTGTTTTTTTGTTAATAGACACAATTCTTAATAATTAATTTGCATTATATCTACACTGTATTTATTCATACTTATTCCTGACATATCAGGTTGAATCAGTAAAACTCCCTTTCCTGTACTAAGCTAAACTTTGCTTTTTTTTTCCTAAGTATCAGTACGGCTCAAAATCACATAGGGGGACAGTTACCACAGATCAAGTAATGTACCAAATACTACTTGTTATACTGCAGTAACCAACTATGAGCCTGAGCCCAAACTTGCATAAAGTAAGCACGTTAAATTCATAAGCTTATTTAATAGCACTGTGCATGTATGGACATTTGTTGTCAAAGCTAATTGTACTTCAGCCTGTTTTGCTATTTAAATAAATAGTCAGAATAAGCTTGATTTTAAACATATCAGATTTATTGAAGATGTTTCTTTTAGGCATTTATTTTATATTATTGAAGAGGCTTATTTTAGCTCTCATTTTCACCCAAGAAGGTGGAAATTGTTTTCGGCCTTCATTGGAGCTGTTGTGAGTGAAATATCATGAATTACTCAACGATTTTATGATTGTGGGATGGTTATTTACTCAACTTTTTCATATATTGAGTGCTTCTCAGAAAAAGGTAAATTATTTGACAGACTTTAAGTATCTAATCTTGCAGCATACAAGATTTGGTTGCATTTTAAATTGTACTGTTAGCAGTGGCACCCTAAAAGCTCTTACACTCTTTCACATAAATGAAACATCAACAAATTAACCAGTAAAAATAAAAATAGAACAAGTCATTTCTGTTATTAGTTGTGCTGCTCCTAAAAGCTGGTCCTGCCTTTCTTGTCCAAAACTTTAGTTTTTACCTCTCAGTCTTTTCTATACTACATTTGTGTTGTTATATTGTGGATAAAAACATGTCATACTTTAGGACTAAAATAACAATTTGTATTTATCACTGACAGTGACATTTTGACTGCCTATTTTTCAGAATAATTGGTTGCCTTTTCCAGTCTTTCTGACAATCCCATATCAATATGAATTGCAAGAAGATGAAAAAATCAGTCAGAAGGGATGGCAGGGGAGAGTTTCTCAAGCTTCACAGCCCGGAGCAGGAAGGTATGTTTAAGCATCCCCAGGAGCTATGTGTACCAAAGGGGAGGAGAAAGACAAGGCATTGCCTAGGCTTCAACTTTGAAAATGTCATGGTGGATTTAGGTACCTAAATCCCTTTAATAACCCATCCCAAAGTGATTTGGCTGAGGTCAAAAATACATTTTACAACAAATCAGGGAATGAAGCCCAGATGTGCTATGGCCTGTACAAGCATTTTAAATCTTGTTCTAGGTTTCCCCTGAACTCAATCAGAACATGCCTGCTATACTGTCTTAGCCTTCTCCTAGCATCTTTATGAGGTGCAAAATATGGAACCTCCATCTTTGGTGGTTTAGAGCAGCAAGGACCATCATAAAATTACCATGAGGGGGACAGGATTTGTAGCAACAACAGTGATCATGTGGACTTTGCTCTCTTTTTCACTCCCAAGGCGAGGAATTTTTACAATACCCTCTGGAGTTCCCCTGGCCTCGGCATCAAACATAGAGTGCAGCAGCCAAGAACAGGCCCACACCCTGAGCAACTTGCCAGCAATAATTAATTAACTAAGGAGCAAACAGCAGCAAATATTCTGTGCATAGGATCACAGAGTTTCATTTGGTTACATTCCAGTGATTGGAGGGTCACTCCATCTCTTTGTTTCAGTTTGTTTTAATGTGTGGGTGTATTTTTTTGTTGTTGTTCTTGTCGTTGTTTTTCTTGAAATGAAAACTCAGAATCTGATTTAATAATCAAAATCCCAAAACCGGGCCTTGGAAATGAGCACAGAAATGGAAACAATTTAATATCTCTTTGTTAAACTTGAAATTGCAGTGGCCCATCACCATCCTTTCAAAGTGATCATTGCTTCTACAACAATTTCTTGACCGCTAGGGTTTGCTCCACAGTGAGTACTTCTGTAAGCACTGCTCCTCAGCAGGTATTTTGGCATTACTGTCTTAAGAGACTCATGAGGGCCCTCATCAGTTTGTTACTTTTTCTGATGCTGCTGCTACCTAGCAATAATGCCCTCCAGCAGACTCCGATGTCCACAAGTACTCTTGTCAAGACTTTGGAGCTCAACTTGCAGGTCATTCGTAACCCAGAGGGGGAAACACAAATGATGTGTTTTTGTACTTATATTGCTTGCACAGCTCAATCTAGTAGGTATGTTCAAAGCATACTATTTCAAAGCACAGCTGTCAAACTTGGTATAGGTACTGCAGTCTCATTTTGTGTAAGGACACCCCAGCTAGAGTGCACCCCACTGCCAAGGATCTACATTAATTTTTGACCCCACTCCACAACTCTTATTTAACAAGTAAAGACTCTAAGTAGGAGGTTATGGAGAGCCTTTGATGAGGGCTCCAATTCGCTATAAGACACACAGAAAGGCTCGTAACTTTTGTGAGACATGGAGAATTGTACTCCACACTTTGCATCGCTGTTCTAGGAGCTGTGGTGTGATTAATTGATTATGATATAAACAAATTGTAAAATAAATTAGGGTGATCTATGGGCATAGATGATCTCAGATCTCCCAGCAGAAGCGTGCAGGTAATAATTCAAAATTCCTTAAGACAGAAAGTGTTTCAATGCACAGTGGGGAAGCTACAGTTACAGTGTGCAGTCAGCTACGCTTGGAGTCCCCCCTCTCCTTGTTTCTCCAAGGGGCATGTTGCTGTGTGGATCTTGGCTATGCAAAGATCCTGATATGGCATGGTGCTGTTTTGTAACCTAGTTAAGACACTCACCTTGCATGAGGGGAGGGGAAGCTTCAGTTCTAGCATAGAAGCCACTAAATATTTCAATACCTGGTATTAAGTATTCAAGGCAGTGGGAACCTGAGTCTCTCTCATCATTAAACTGTAGATCTGTGTTCAACTGTGCTTGTTCTTTCACTGAATCAATGAAAATTTGTGCAAAATGAAATATCCTTATCAGTAGGAACCTTCCCCTGTACACCCTAACCTAGTACACTTTTCAAGGTGGCCTGAATGTGAGTTAAAACAGTTCCACATAGAGAAGGGATCAGTTAAGACTATCAACTCAACAAATACAATGTATTTTGAAGGTTTTGGAAAAGAAAGGTAGGATGCATTTCTTTCACTTCACTCACTTTGAAAATAAAAGACACTAGTTTCTAAGTCCAGAAATCTTTTGGCATGTGGAAGTTCAGTGCAGGAAGGCTTGTAAGACCCAGGTTAGAAAAAAGCATACATCTAACTTAGCCACATTTTTTTTTCCTGCAAAATTAGGCAGCATTTTGCTGAATTTGATGGTGGTTTTGTTTTGGTTTGTTTTTTGGTTTGTTTGTTTGTTTTCCCTTTCTTGATAGGAAATTAGAATGTCACTACCTACTGAAGCTGTAAACTCTAGCTTGAAGGTAGGTACATGAAAATTGGCACTACGCCGATTAGTGCAGTGATGATGAATTTTCACTAATGGATTGATCTTTAGGAATTTAAAAGAAGGAAAGAATCATATGCTTTAGCTTTAGTGCTCTACAGAGCAGGGATGCAGCTATAGTGAAGACAGTAAAAATAAGTCATCTCTCACCTGTTGAGTCACATCAAATATCTCATCTTCCTGATTGATGAAAAACTTAACATGAGCCAGCAGTGTGCTCTTGCGGCTCGGAAGGCAAATGGTATCCTGGGCTCCACCAGAAGAGGGGTGGCCTGCAGGGACAGGGAGGTGATTGTCCCCCTCTACTCTGCTCTTGTGAGGCCCCATCTGGAGTACTGCGTCCAAGTGTGGAGCCCCCAGTACAAATAAGACAGGGAGCTGTTGGAGAGGGTCCAGAGGAGGGCCACTAGGATGATCAGGGAACTGGAGCACCTCCCCTATGAGGACAGGCTGAGGGAGCTGGGCTTGTTCAGCCTGGAGAAAAGAAGGCTGCAGAGCGACCTCATTGCAGCCTTTCAGTACCTAAAGGGAGCCTACAAACAGGAGGGGAATCAACTCTTTGAAATGTGTAGAATGAGGGGAAATGGTTTTAAGTTGAGGGAGGGGAGATTTAGGTTGGACATCAGGAGGAAATTCTTTACAGAAGAGTGGTGAGGTGCTGTCACAGGCTGCCCAGAGAGGCTGTGGATGCCCTGTCCCTGGAAGTGTTCAAGGCCAGGTTGGATGGGGCCATGGGCAGCCTGGTTTAGCATTAAACGTGGAGGTTGGTAGCCCTGCATGTGGCACGGGGGGTTGGAGATTCATGATCCTTGAGTCCCTTCCAACCCTGGACATTCTGTGATTCTGAAATTCTGTGATCTCATGAACTGAGAACCCATGAATAAAGTACTGTGATCCTCTCACATGTTATTATCTCTCAATCCTCTACAAAATTTAAGCTGTAAATGTATACAGCAGCCTCTGCACGTATGTTACTAAGATTGCCCACTTTTTTCATTTGTCTTTACATTTTTTAGGCTTTTGGAGGTCATGCTATTCTTTCAGCTTGGCTACAGGCTCCACTAGCATTCATTGGGATGTTTTTTATTGCCTGAGTCTGCCCTTAGTTCAATCTAGGCAAAGCAGGCATAAAACCTTTAACAGTTCTGGAAAGCTCAGATTTGCTAAGTAATTCTTCACCCAAATTTCCCTTTACTATATTACTCCATCTATTAATGAGTATGAACCAGCTATCCACACTTCTTAAAACACTCACTGGGCCAAGTCATTTTAAAACATATGTTATAATATATAGCTTGTCTTGTCTTGACCTGATTTTTACATGCAAAAGAGCAAAGCAAATGAACATAACTTTAGGTGCTGATAGGCTGAAGAAAGCTTAAGGCATATAATGAAAGTGGTCAGAATTAACTCAGTAAGAGATTCTTGGGAAACCTGCCCTGGCTGTAGGTGTAACATTTGAATGTCTAACTCATGTGGTTGCAAGTTATTAAACTTTGCTTCCTATCACTGCAGTATAAATGGAGATTATTTACAGAGAAGAGGGTGAAATATATTTTTCAATCTCAATAAAAAATTAGGTAGGGGAATTATTCTGGCTTTGTTTTCGTCCCAGTTCCTTTCTTGTGTTTGCAAAAAGCTCCCAAAATTCATTATTCTCAAGTTACATTTCAAATCATGGCACATGCAAAAGATTTCCCAGACCTGACTTATCAGGGGATGTGTATGTGAGGAATTTCAGAATAACCTAAGGACTCATCATCCCAGCATAGGAAATAAAGAAAAGAAAGAAAGAGCAAGCATTTAGACTATAGACTCTATGTTGCTTAGAGGGGAACATTTGGCAGCCAAATGGCAAACTTGTTTCAGTTAAAAGGTGATAATAGGGAAAAAAAAAAAAAAAAAAAAAAAAGGAGGGGGGGGAACAGGTTAAAAAAAAAAAAAGAGAGAAAAGGAGGACGGAGTTTTCAAGAAAGGAAAGCAGCAAGCTATAGTCTTTCCTTTTACTTTTGCTGGGCTCTTTATTTACCTATTTATCATCAATTAATTAGCAGCACTGCAGAAACACTAGCTCCCAAACAGCTTGCCACTTGTTCTCAGAGTAAATACCCAGCACACACAAAGTAATTAAAAATGTAAATAATACTATCGCCAAATACTAGTTTATGTGTCAGTAGAAAGGACACTGCAAGATGAGGGGAAAGGAATAACAACAAAGATCTGAAGGCTACAGATCTGCTCATTGTGTGTGTTGACCAGAGGGTAACACATGGGTCTAATCTATTTACTTATCAGGGTAGTACCTCATTGTTGATCACCATCAATACGCACACTGAGCATTAGCCAAAAAGAGAGCAGCCACTGTTGTCATGGTGATGTTGTGAAAAGAGGCAGTAAAGAAATCTCAGGCAGTTACAGAAACGGTGGCTGGGGGCTTGGGAAATGTAGATTTCAGTCCCTCCCTCTCCATAGGTTTGTGAATAGGATGCAGGCAGCTGACTCATTGGCTTGAATGGTGAATGTACTGATTTATTTGAAAGAAGCGTTTAACACTTTGGAGCCTCAGTTCACCATCTTTACTACCTTCAACTCACTGCTATCTCTACTGCTTTAGTATCTATGCCCATGTATAATTTTTCCTGAGTTTCAACTATATGTAGTACATAGTTCCCATGTGAATTCTAAGGTGTCTAATACAGTAGTATCTTTCCCCTTGAACAGGAGCATTCATATCCATCATCTTTTCTTAGTAACTTTTGGTAATTTGTCAGAACATGAGTACTCTTGCAAACTTTAAACATCTGTCTTTAAAAAAAGAATTTGGGCATCTCAAACTGTAGCTATCATGAGTGATAATCTGCTGAAATCTTGTGCGGATTTGCTGAAGCTGGGGATTTTGATAGAATTTGAGATTAACTGTAGGGCTGACGGTGTGAGGCGTAATGAGTTCCACCAACAAATGTAGTTTATGAATATTTTGTGATTCCAGTATCACCGTTCATCCCTTGACATAGGAATAATACCATAAGCTTTTTTTTCACTTCTATCTTGCACAAGCCGCACTGCAAAGGTGAAATCTTCCAACTACTTCTTCCCCCTCAAATCCCAAAATCTCAGTACTTTGCTGTTTACTGAAGATGGTATTCAGGCAGGTCACCTACCACATACCACAGTGGCTCCCCAGGAGCCTGTAGGGTTGCCCAGCTCTGAAACATCACCAGTCCACAGCTGAACCTGTTCAATAATTATGCTGTAGAGTTGTGTTCATTTGTTCTTGCTGAGAATTGAGAACTCCACATAACTGGAGACATTTACAGGCTCTGGAAGTGCCATCTCTGCCTCAAGGTGTGATGTCTCATTCTCCCAGAGCACTAAAAACACTGCAGCACTTCTCCCAGCAGGACACTTCTACCCTTTCTGCCCTGGTTCATCTTCTGCTCAGATACCATTACAATACACCACTTAAATTCCCACTCTCTTTCAGGTAAAGCAACCAACAACTTCCACAGCAGGAAACCTTGCCCAAGTGCTTGAAGCCAAGAAGCCAAGATTTGTGAGAAATCACTCAGAAATGGATAATGGATAATAAAAAACAGTCTGCTGTTTGAATTTCTGTGTTGCTGTGCCATTCACATAATGCTTCCTGATTTCATGAGGTGCCCTATTAGGATACTTCTTCATGGCCCTGGCACAAGGGTGGAAAATTGAGAGACTGTAAACTTTAAAATGTGAGGATGTAGAATTTAAGATTTTCTTGCAGACTTTTTCCAATGAAGTGACATTTCATTCTCTATCCCCAAAAGAAAAATCTTGCTTTGTTCTTTTCCTGACCTCAGTTCATTTTTTTTCTGCCTTAAAGAGCTGTGGAGCCTTGTTGGTGGAAATATATCACTGAGCTGGCTTCCTTGTGGCAAGATATGCAGCAAACACAATAAAATGAATGGTGTGCTTTTCCCCAGCAGCAACTACAGATTCAGTTCTTTGGAACAAAAAAATGGTTAGTTAGATGACAGCAGAGCATTATTATCTCACAATTAATTAAAATTCTCAAACAGGATTCCCATGTAATCACAAAAGGCAAAGCATTTTCTGTGCCGTAGGTTATTTCTAAGAAGTGACATCAGCTAACGTGAACAGCAGCAGTAAAAGGTTTATTACAAGTTTTCTTATTTTATATCTCAACACAAATTAGAGGTGATTCTCCACCTTTCCTTAAGGAAAACAATATTACTATTTAGATTAAAAAAAAAAAAAAAAAAAAAAAAAAAAAAAAAAAAAAGCCCTTAAACTTATATTATTACCTGTTTGCTTTATGAAGTTAGACTGAAAGAACATCCTATCTGTGGCATTGAAATCTTTCTTCCCTCTGTCCTTAAAGATATGCAGTTTTTGTTATTGTTAACCCACCTTCCTGAAGGAAATTCACAGGGTATGTGTGCATATATGCGTAAATATGCAAAGCATTCAGTTTAGGTCATTCAGTCACTGGCTGGGACTCCTAATTGCAAGTATGGTATTAAATAATAATAATAGACAATATGCAAATAACAATAGACAAAATATACAGACTAAGAGATAAAGCTCTTTGAAGTATGGTCTGCAAGGTTAACAAAATCACTTTTATTGTTATTGCTGTCTTAATTTAATATTCTGATTAGGAATTAAGAAGGGGTTGCGCAAAAAGCTTTATTTGGTGCATGCAGTGTTTGCATCATCAACATAATTCCTTAATAATAATATTTCCTAAACTGAGGGCACTGAATATGTATTCTGCTAGCATAGCATGCTGAAGGATTTCTGTTGTTTGTTCTGGTTTGTGCTAGCTTCATTTCATTTCAAATGAAATGTCCTTTAAAAATCTTAGAATTTATTTTTAATATCAATTATGTTGTTTAAAAAATCCAATTAGTCATTTTAGATACTGATCAAATTAAATGTATACAATATATAGTAACATTATTATATCTTATTCTACAAATTGGTACAAAACACCAGATTTTGATCTCTTCTTTGGACTTTGCTATAGTTTCTTTAAATTAACAAATAAAGTAAGCCCAAATTGAGATGCACTTCTTTCTGGATTGCTTCCTGAGAGAAATCATTTGAATACTGGTTTGTGCTTATTGGGAAACAGGAGGAGGAATTTTATATTTCTTGTTGAAAAATAAAACGGTTCATTTAGTCACTTATATACATGTAAAGCCTTCATTCTTCCCTTTGACAACAGCATTCTTACTTTTCCCTTCATTTTTTTCCTAGTGGTGTTTATATGCCATATTACACTCTCTAATTTCCTTTTATCTTTTCTTTGTTTTGCAGTGTCTCAGTACATGTCTCTTTAAGACAAGTTAATTTAGTCAATTACTCCAGTTTGGTTTCAGATAAAATCTTTAATTTATCCAGGCCCCTCTTTATTCTTTCTAAGATCCTCTTTCCATTAATTTCATGAAACATTCTAATTTTCCATTTTAGGAAAAAGCTAATTTCACTCACTTGCGCAGACTTCCTCTGTCATTTTCCTCTACTGCATGTTTTACTGAAACTAAAGCATGTGGGGATTGCTGAAGCTTGTACATACTAAAAGCAACTTTACTTTCCTGCACTGTTTGAAAACCAGTCTCAGATCCCTTTGTCTTCTCCTGTATCCTTATATAACAGAAAAAATGATGGGATCATACAGGGATGAAGCTGATCTTAGTGGTCTTTTCCAACCATAATAATTCTATGATTCTATAATTCTGTGATACATGTATCACAGTCATTGCAGCCACTCCATGTCTGCCAGAAGGATCCCTGAATGCCACAATATGGAGGATTGGTTTTTAGGTTAGGAGTGGATGCGACAAAAGTGGGACATTAATGCTGCTACCTGTAACATGTAGTGGCAAGTGTGTCAAGTTGCAGTTTATCCAGTATTGAACATAAAAGCTACAAAATTGTCTTTATGTCCCTCCATCACTTTTTGATTAAGATTTTGGGTTTCATGGGCACTTCACGCTCCAGCAAGTCTCTGAGCTCTGACAAGGACCAGCTTTGATACTTTCCTCTGACTTGTATTTCTGTTTTGTGAAATTTGAAAGACAAATCCATTGCAAAATTGCTTGAGCACCAGCAGCACCAAAGGGCATGAAGCAACAAAAAGGTAGAGATCATTCATTACTTTTTGTACTTATATTTCTGTAGAAACATTTCCCTGTTTAGTACTTTTCTCTCTCATCTGTACTCCACACCAGTGTCAAATAAATATTTTTAGGGTCAGGGATTGTGAGGGGTAGTCATCATAATCATAGAAACATAGAATGGCCTGGGTTGAAAAGGACCACAATGATCATCTAGTTTCAAACCCCCTGCTTTGTGAAGGATTGCCAAGCACCAGATCAGGTTGCCCAGGGCCACATCCAGCCTGGCCTTGAATGCCTCCAGGGATGGAGCATCCACAACCTCCTTGGGCAACCCGTTACAATGCATCACTGCCCTCTGTGTGATAAACTTCCTCCTAAGATTCCAGGTCCCTAACTATGATTCCATTCCACTATCACAATATTAAAAAACAGCAGATTCCTTTTTTTTTTTTTTTTTTTTTTTTTTTTTCTCTGTGTGTGTGTGTGTGTGTTTGTAGAAGATAACTAATTCCTTCCTTCTGTACCATCCACCAGTGCAAAATCATTGTTCTGATACTTGGTGTCAGCTCTGTTTCTCTTCTGAAATCTCCAGGTGATGAAGTTGTGTGATCAACTCATCTAAGAATGTACTAAAAAGAATGATCTAGTCCTATTCCTTCTCACCGTTTCCTCCTTTTCTGTTTGCTGGAGTGGTGAAGATGCATGGATAACAGGATCGAGAAACTGAATGAAATGATTTGATGAAATGAAATGAATTGATGAATGAAATGAAATGAATTTGATGAATGAAATAAATTAATGAAATCTAATAAAAAATAAGTAAAAAAAGAAAGAAAGAATTTTTGGGATGCTTATCAAGCTAACCGTTAAAGCTCACCTCCAACGTAAGAAGATAGAAGAGAGTTGGTGACTATAATGCTCAAAATGTGGAACACATAGAGGACTTAGGAGAAATACTAAGTGCTACTAGAAAGATCATATCTGTTCTTGGAGCCGTAAATTGAAATTCATCTTTCAAAACTGTTAATAACAAGAACTTCAGCAGCATGACTCTGCTTATTAAGAAAAAGCTTACTTTTTGCAGAGAAATTTTAAATACTTTTCATTTAAAAAAAAAAAAACTAGTAACAATAATAAAAACAAAAGACCTCAAAACAGACTGTGTATTCTGAAATTTCATCACATTACTCCATAAGTGAAGTTTTTATGGCTGTCTTCAGACCTCCTTCATCTTCATAAGTGAGTTTCTTGAGTTTGATGAACTCTCTCTCTTTGTATTGGGTGGTGTCAAGGACTGGTAGTGGATCAAGGACTGGCACAGCTGGCAATTGATCAGAACCCAAAAACGTGTTACAAAAGAATATTTGTATATAATTTCACAGAGTTTTGGAAAAATCTTGATTCTCAGTTCCAGGGTAGCAGAGTATTTTAGACAAAACTCACTTGGTTCAGTCAAACTGTGCTATTGCACACAAAATCTATTTCTGTTCAGCTTGTTGATCTTCCCTAAATTAAACCCATTATTGAGAAGACACTTAAAAAAAAAAAGACCTTTTAGAACACCACTCATTTGAACTACATTTGCAAAGATAACCCCATCACAGTGGACTCACATTTGGAATAATATTTACATATTTATTTTTTTCTGTCATAAAATACTCTATCAACTGTTACATTCCAATAACCATGAATGTAAATGAATGCAGATTTCACATGGACAATCATTAACCTATGTCATAATGATATAGAAACTCCTCTAAATACTGCACGTTTTGAATGTGATCAAGTGATTTTTCTTGTTATTTTGACTTTCATACTAATTATTAAATTTTAATTAGCCATTATGAATAATTATTAATATTTATTGCACATTATTGTCATTATTAAAGAGCTTTTATAAGCGAGACTATACTTAATATAGAAAAAAAATTAATTATATTAAATACTCATTTACATGTATTTTCAGTGACATATTTTTAAAACAAATGGGTATGAGTCTGTTTTTCTATTAGCTTTTGTGTTTATAAATGTTGACTTAATATCCATTATTCTTCTTGACTAGTCTTCTGTTACTCTCTGTATCTCTAGGTTTTCTCTCTAGGTACTCTCTTCTTTGTTAAGATTGCAAATATGAACAGAAAAAAAAAAATTAGAAAATTGAAAATTGAATTTCTACTAGTCATATTACTGTTAAAAGTTGTTGCCAGTGTTGTACTTGAAGAAAGACAGAAGTAAGACATGTAAACACAATGTGCCCAATTAAAAAAAAAAAAAAAAAAAAGAAGAAGAAGAAAAAGGTGGTATTTACTTCACAATCTGAGAAGCACTTACATTTTAACTCATTTTTTAATGTTCTTAAACATAGCAAGATGCCTAGGAGTATTTTCTAAAATCTCTGTGCCTGCAACAGAAATAAGAGGTATTCCTGTCAACAAGTTTGGCCTGGGAGTGAATGCAGACCTTCTGTGGGATACTTACAGAACAGAATGGTCACAGAAACACTGGATGGTTGAGGTTAGAAGTGACGTCTGGGTTGATATGTTCCAACCCCTACTCAAGGAGGAACACCAGAACAGGGTGCCCAGAACCACATCCAGGCAGCTTTTGATGATCTTCAAGGAAGTTCAAGTTAGATATCAGGAAAAATTTATTCTCAAAAGTGAAGTGAGCTATTTAAACAGGCTGCCCAGGGAGGTGGTGGAGTCACTGTCCTTGGACACATTCAAGAAAAGGGCAGACGTGGCACTGAGGGACATACTTTAGTGGGCATGGTGGTGATGGATTGACAGCTGGACTACATGACCTTAGTGGTCTTTTCCAATCATAATGATTCTATGATTATATGATACAACACTCCATAACCTCTTTGGGCAACCAGAGCTTCACTGCCTTTGCAGTAAAGAGCTTTCTGATGTTAGAACATCCTGTGCTCCACTGCCTTTTGTCCTGGTACTGAGCACCACTGAAAGAGCCAGGGAACTACCAAGAGATAGATGTAGAAGATAGGTCAAAGCTTGGTATATCCCAAGCCTGTCCTTTCTGTGGAGTTTGTTTTGATACTCAAAGATATAAAGCATCATTTCCCAATACATTCATTTATTTTTTTTTTGTATCCATCTTCATCACTTTCAAAATACAAATTGTGCAGGAGTTTCTCTTTTCCTCAGAAACAAAAAATCAGTATTTAAGTATGTACTCAGGGGCTAGTGAGGAGGGAAAAATCTCTAGTCACCCATCATTCCATTAATCTCCAAAGCCCAGTCGCTTTCTATGCTGCATTTTTTTATTGAATCATTTTCAGAGCTAAGGAGTGCAAGACCTTAACCTATTCTTTGGGTTGTTTTATTCATTCTTAGCATGTGATGTTTGATGAAGGCTATCCTCAATTTTTTAAAAGGCAATCAAAGTTGTGCCAAGGAGAGGAAAAGTAAGAGGCGTCCAAGAAAATGAAAGATGTTTCTTTAATTTCTCTCATAGACAAGCAGGACTCAAAGTGGAGTTTCTTATTTTCATTCACTCAAAGCAGTATAATGTATGGAAGTCTTCCTCAAATTGCAATTATTTTTTTCAAGAAAACACAAAAGACTTTTATTAAGAAGAGTGTTTCCTAAGTAGGATCCCTGTAGATGTGGATGCCACTGTGATGGTGTGCAGTCTCAAAGTTAATTGTTGCAACACCTAGCACTGCAGCTGCAACACTTTTGAAGGATGTGTAATAGGGAAAATGTACCTGAAGTCCCATGTGAGATTTTAACCCAGTGATAAAATCCTTGGTATCTGAATCGCAAAGTAAAATTCAGAAAAATTAAACATTAAATATGTTCCCTTTGCAAATTACTGCTGTGTGTGACATTTAGGCTTCCAGAGTTAAAATATGTGAGCAGCGTAAGAGCTGTGAATCAGACTCTAATCAGCACTGAATAAGAGAGCTGCAGTATAGAAAGATTTTTTCTGGTTACTGGTTATCTTACCGAGATTAGTTGTGTCAGCACACCTTATTGGGATAACTGGCAGAAATGGGAAGGGGCTGATCAGGCAATGGAAGCAGACTGCTGGAGAACAACACACAACGTTTAAGATAAAACCAAAAAAAACATGTGGCCACACTCCTAAGGATAGACAGAGATTAGTGGGTCAACTTCAAATGACCAAGGTATTGGAATGAACCTGAATGGAATGGAACGGAATGGAACAGAACAGAATAGAATAGAATCATAGAATAAAATCATAGAATCACAGAATGTCTTGGGTTGGAAGGGTTCTAAAGGATCATAAAGTTCCAACACCCCTGCCACAGGCAGGGTTGCCACTATCCAACCTCACCTTAAACACCTCCAAGGTGCATCCACAGCTTCTCTGGGCAATGTGTTCTAGCATCTCACCACTCTCTCAGTAAAAAGCTTCCCCTGACATCTAATCTAAATCTCCCTTCCTTTAGTTTAAAGCCGTTCTTCTTTAACCCATCTAAAAAGTTGATCTCCCTCATGTTTATAAACTTCCTTTAAATACTGGAAGACTGCAATGAGGTCTCCCCACAGCCTTCTCTTTTTCAAGCTGAACAAGCCCAGTTTCTCCAGCCTGTCTTCATAGGAGAGGTGCTTCAGCCCTTGGATCATCATTGTTGCTCTCCTCTGAACCCTTTCCAAAAGCTTCAAATCTTTCCTATGTTGGGCAACCCAGATCTGGATTCAGTAATCCATCTGGAGTCTCACAAGGGCAAAATAGAGGGGGATAATCACCTCCCTCACCTGGCTGGCTACCCCCTGTTCTGATGGAACCCAGGATACTATATGTAGGATAGGATAGGTTAGGATAGGTTGGGATGAGACAGGATGGGATGGAATGGGATGGAATGGATGGAGGGGACTTTTCAGAGATGTATTCCAGCTGTCCACTTGATGTTGCAAAAGATGAATAGAACAGGAAATAAATTGGGTTTTGAAGACTCAGATGAGATGACCAGATTTCTTGAGCAATTGTCTAAAAGTGTCTACAATTCTTTAACACTTTTTATTCAAAAACATTCCTAAAAATTTATCTGTTGGTAGCTTTTGGCCTTCATCAGTTTGTTCAGCTATCTCCAGCTGATGACTCTTGTAGTTCATTACCACCATCTGTGTCCTACTGTTACATGTGCTCCCCAGTGGGACTGAGCTAAGAATGTGCATTCATTTAGTATAAATACAAATTCAAAACTCAAAATCAGACCCAGACTCAATCATTATGTGCTTACTGAAAACATCCCAGCAGGAAAAGTCATATTTTGAATATTAATAAAACTGAGAACAAAATGGATGTGTGCTATGTAAACAAATTTTACATATTACTTTGACTAACAGTATACAAACTAAATTTTTGCAACAACTCTTCTTGTACATATCACTAATTATCAGGAATGTATCTCACCTCCACTTCCAGAGGTCTGATGTGAGTTTTTTAAAACCAGTCATACATAATGCATAATAGTTTCACCATTGTACAGGATTTGACACACATTGGAAACAGTGTATAATGCTGAGTCTTTTAATCTTAGGACAGTCTTGTCTATCGTTTTATTCAAACCTCACATTATCAGATGCCGTATTTAGGTTTGAGAAGTCCTAGTTTTCAGTGCATAGCTGGGTTACTCCTACTCTGCTAGAAGCCTGTAAGGAGGCAGTAGTAGCATCTGGTTTATATGCACTTGTATGCATACTGATATCATTCTTACAGGTTCATGCAAAAATAATCTCAGGATTTACTTTCAAACAGTCCAAATCCGCCTTTCCCTTTATGATAGGCACCACTATGCCTGTTCGGGTTTCTGAGTGTCATTTAAAAATGCATAGTGCTTCTGAAACAAGAAGCAGAACAGCTAAAACTGCTTCTGAAAGAAATGCCCCCAGCTCCTCTGCACAATAGATCTATCCATTGGATTTAACCTGGATGTATACTCACCTGATTTCTGGAGGAAAAAATGTTGATATTTCATTGCTTTTTTTGTGTGTATGGGTGGTGCTTTTTAAATACCATTCTGATTGAAATCAGAGAAAAACGCATTAAAAGCAATGAATTTATACCACCAAAATAATATTGCAGAGGTGTAATTTTTAACCTGGATTCCCTGCAAATGTGCAAACAATATTTTCAAGAGCACACCAGGATTTTTACAGCTCACTTTTCTACACCTTGTTGCTCTCAAAGGGGCAAACTGCAAAGTAAGACATTAGATTCTTGATTAGATAATAGCATTAGCATATAAGTTAAACTTTCTTTTCTTCACAAAGATAAATCTTCATTATTTAAAATGTGCTTCATCCACTAGTTTCTCCATAGGAGATACTTCTGCAAGCTACCCGCCAATTGCAATTAAAGCTTAGTTTGCAAGGGAAGTGGGTTTAATTGCCAAAGCACTATTTATAGGAAAACTCCCATGAGGATTACCAAGCTGCAAGAATGCAGATTAAGCAAAATGAGGGCAGCAGAGAATGTGATGCACTTTGGCTAAACAGCTCTGTCAGGCTGGGTAGGTGCGGGTGCCGAAACAGTGCCAATGACAGCCTGGAGCTTCTTCCCCCACCTCATGCAGAGTGTTTCAGACACTCTGCAGGATGACAGGGTGTCTCCACCGATTTCATAGCAAAGCATCTTTTCTCCCCAGATGTTTCCCCCGCCCCCTGCTACCCCCCCTTGTCTCACCAGCCGATAACTGTTGTAGCTGAGAATCATGTCCAAGGGGGTTGGTTTGATCCATGAACTGGGAGGCATATAAATTTTGTCTCCAATCCACATAGATGTACAAGGGAGCCCAGTTATGCAAGACGGGGTCTGAACCCTAAATTTCATTGCACACCTTGCAGCAGCAGATGGGTGAGTTTATCCATTTTCATTATCTAGAAAACAAAGAACAGCATGGCAGATAGCAAAAGATAACTTCATTTAGCCTTGACTCTCTTCATATTTTCTGTTACTGACTGCTTTTCTCCTTCCTAATGCACTACAAAATACAGACTGTGTAAAAGAGGGATGTCCAAGTGTTCTCTTCATCTGTAACTCAGGGTGTCCTTTCAGCTGTCCATTTCACCTGCCCAGTTCACCATTAACCTTCTCAGACAGTAACCTCCCCTCATTAAAATGGGAGTCAGCAGGAAAAAACAATAAATTTTACGCTTTACTGCTGATCACAAAATCATGTAATTGTAGGGGCTGGAAAAGACTTCAGGACATCATCAAATTCAACCCCTTTGCTAAAGCAGGTTTTCTACTGTAAGATGCACAGGAAATTGTTCAAGCAGGTTCTGCATATCAGAACATATCATATCTACAGAAGAATGTAAATGTTGAGACATTTTGGTAAAATGGGCACTGGAAAATACAGACATCTTGGCCCAACATTCTTTAAAAATTAAATATTTTGCTAAGATTTAATATGATTTGTTATTGGTTAAAATACATTTTAAAACAATCTTAAATAATACATTATAATTCATTATACAAAGGCAAGTAAAATATTTTTATTTTTTCAAGGTATTTTCAACTTTGCTTAATTGGCATATCTGTCATAAATTCACAGGAAAAATGATGTTGTCAAACCTACATTTCCACCAAAGGTGTTCCAACAGAAAAATTGCATCCTGCTCTGATTAAATCCCTCATTAAGATTCAGGTCTTTTCTGACAGTGAATTCTGACAGTAATCTATTTAAAAAACAAACAAACAAACAAACAAACAAACAAATAAAAACCAGAAAAATAATTAGATTCTCTGTTGGCTTGTCTGTGTCCATCTTATCCTACCTTTCTTACACTCTAAACTCCCTGCAATGGGGGTCATGTTCATAACGCAGTTTGAAACTTCCTCAGTTCCCAGTGCTCTGTCATTTCCTGCTAACTCTTATACTTCCTGAGTTGTAAAATGTCGTACTGTAATAATGACAATACAGCAAAATCATTCATCTGTTTTCAGGCTTTTGCTTTGCTCAATCATATGCTTGGATCTAACCTAAGTTTTCAAGATTTCTCTTTTACGGCAAATTTTGACAGCTCTGTTTGTACTCGTTGCTAAGGAAAATGGAAAATTCTTTCATAATGCCTTAAAAGATGGAGATGAGCTTCAGGAAAAAGAAACATAATGGAGAAATTAGTCTGGTTGTATACATGCGTGTGTTTAGAGGAGAACAAACTTTCTGAAGTCCCATCCACGGAGATGGTACTCTGTTGAAAGTCCATCAAGACAAACAGCAGAACCTAGCAATACCATAATACTTAAAGTTTAGGTTCATAATTGCCACACCGACTTTTTACTTGAGCAGTCTTAATGTTGTACCATGACATCATGTGAATTCTTGAGCATCTGCAAAACATAGCTCCTCTTGCAAAAGGCATCTATGCATGCTATGTAGACTGGGACAATAAATGTCCTCAGTCTGTGTGATTGACAAGCATTTCAATGTGGAGCCCCATGTCTCCTGACAGTGCAGGAATATAACTCTTTGAAGTGTGAATTAGTGGAACTTTCCCTGCTGTATAAGGCCAGGTATTTAATGACCTACATTCAGAGGCACATATCAACTGTTCTCAGAAGCCAAATTTTTAGAAGAATGATCCATATTTCTGCCATTTTTCTCTGGGGCAATCTAGGGAATTGAATCTGTATATGGTTACGGAACAAAGCAAGAACTGAGTGTCTATGAGTGAGAAGAGACAATTGGATCTTCCACCACTCAGCATTTCAACAGTTGTTATGTATTTCATGTTCCAGTTTTCACATTCATTCTCCTCTTTTATTTTTCTCTTTATTTTCCCACTTTTGAGACCTGTTCTCTCAAGGATATAAATGGAAGGAATCCCACTGACTCTCACTGACTTTAAAATGGGGTTCAGGAACAAAGTGATGAGCCCATGCTGAAGCCAGGATCCTCCTACCTTCGAAGCCTGAGTATATCTAGATCTGATCAAAGCTTGGCTCCTACTCACTCAAAATAGTTCTGTATTTTCCCATCTTTATGGTTGGATCTTTGTTCTTAGCTGGCAAAGAAACAGTGTAGTGATGCACAACTGAACCACACTCCCCAACAAAAAATAGAGACTGCCTTTATGGCTGACTCACAAGCACCAGGAACAAAATGTAACACAGAGGTTTCAAGGGGAAGAATCTTGCTCAGAATCCAAGAACTGCGCTCTCTGTTGGGTATCTTCTTGCCAAAATTATCATTTTTAATTAATCTAAGACAGAGGGGGAACTTTTTTTTTTTAAACAAACCTCAAAAATTATTATTTTTAATGCTGGTAAATCTATGCTAGTCAGTTATTGGTGCCATGTTCAGAAGCTCAGACAGAGCTAAATTATGCTGCAGATTAATGTATTGAGCAGTTCAGAGGTTAGACAAACAGCTGTTTCTCAAGCAGGCACACTACAAAGCTTAACTGTTCATTGGAAGGGCTGATACAGCCTAGCTAAAGTCCCACTGGGCTAACTTTTATTTGTTTCTGATTGGGAGATATCCAAAGCTGACTCCACGCTACTGATGACCTCCCTTAACAGGGGCAGAAAGTTGAACCTCTGGAGCCAGTGTGATTTTACCAGTCTCTGGGAAAAAAAAATAAAAAACAACACCACAACAAATATTCAGTGACTTTGAGATAATCTGCAAAATGTTGCACTTTCAGAAACAAGTATTTTAAATTCTGAAAAAAAAACCAACAATTGTATATTTAAATATAAATAGAATACAGGGGAAAAATCAACAACACAAAAGCCTTGAATCAAACATTGCTTATGACATTTTGCAAAGCTGTTAGTTAACCAAGGGCAACCATTTCTTCAAAGATAGTTGTGACATGCATGCTGAATTGAATCTATTCTAAATGTCAAATTCCTCAGTGGGAAAAGTAGCGCGCAGAGTGTTTAGTTACCTGATATCATTGTAAGTATTTCAGCAAAGTACCAAGATCCTGATCCAGACCAGCAACTAGTCACTTCAGAACAGTGTTTAAACAATTAGTCTGTGTGGAATAACTGGACACCAGGAGAAAAGAACTAAATAAATAAAACAAAAGTTGGACACATATTTAAAAACAGAATTAATTGATTCAGTTAAAAGTTCTTTTAGTTGCAATGAGTGATTTGATCCCAACTTGACGTCAGTCTACAGTCCAAATGTCTTGAGAACTGTTCACATGGTCTGTTTTAGACATCTTCCTTCTGTGTCTTGTTCTGAGATTTGTCTATCTAGAGCACCACAAGAAGTGTCAGCAACCAACCAAAACCGAAAAAAATCAAGTTAAGCTGAGTAGATCAGAACAGCCTCAATAATAATTGTGGAGACTTTTCTGGTGCTTCATAGACTCAAACTCAGAAGACTTCAGCACATTAATACGTTTTCTGTGACATGCAATAATTTTTCTTTCAGGCAGTTTTCCTGTAATTACCCTGTCCGATTCAAACATGAGGTTACCAGAGCACACCTGGACACTTCCATTTAGGAAAACTCAGAACACAAATGAAGTGGAACCTGTGGATCATTAAGTATTCATTCAGAGAGTCAGAGCAATTGGCAGCCTATATTCTTAAGCATGGAAAAAGTAGTTTTATTCCTCTGAGTTCCTGCATCTCTTAAACTATTCATATACCTGAATTGAGGTGTATGACAGAGGACACTGAAGAATGTATTTCCAGTTCTACTAACATAAGAAAATGTGACAAGATCTGCTAAAGGTGTTCTTGGTAAGTATCTGTGCTTTCTCACTAACCACAGTTCATTGCATTTTCAATGTCACACTGCAGTTCATCATACACTAAAAAGGATGGGAACTAAGCAATATTTGCCTTCAGGACCTCGTCTGAGAAAGTGAAAGCTCAGGCCATATGTGTCAGGGTCAAATTGCAACTGACATTCTAAACTGATGTGCTGGCACAGGCTAGATACAAACTCCCCATGGATACGCACTGTCTGTCTTTTAGATCCTATTCCAGTAGAAGACAGTGTGACCATAGTTCTTCAAAGTCAACTCAGCTGTGTGAATTCAACCCAACCAAAAACAATAAAGCTGGGAAGAACGCAGTATGATGTATGTACATTAGGAGTAAATTAGTTTTTCATGCAGACAGAGACGGTCACCCATCAGAGTAACAGATACTCAGGAAAGCTGCACTGCAGTTGGATGTCTGCAGCTTCCTTTTCATCAGGAGGTCACCAAGAGGCCTAACAGGGGATTCAGTAGGGCTATAAGACTGCAGAGGTGGCTAGGAAAACTCTCTTGTAGCTTAAAAGCAAGTAACACAGAGACAATTCATACTGAGAAATCCAGGGGGAATAACTGGTTATTAGTTCACTTCTTGTGGGCAGTATGGAAGAAGTGAGTCATTATGAAGGATAAACTCAAATTGCGACCGGCTTTACTTTCATATTGATAAAATCTATTGCTAAATTAAAACAATAACAGTGACGTTATCTTGAGAAAAGTGCTTCAAAGTGCCACTTCCCATCTTATTTGTGCTCTGCATTGAGAGGAACACTAGTCACCTAGCAAAAGCACAGAGGAGATGTGGGTTTGATTCCTGGTTCTGCTATATGTTTCCTGTCTTGCCTTGGGCAAGTCCCTAATTCTGCCTGGGTCTCATTTCCACCTCTGTGAAATGGGGATCATTGTGCTGTGTGCTTTTCATCCACCTCTATTTGGAAGGTAAAAATTTTATGTTGCAGATTGATTTTAAAATATATACATCACCACACATGTACAGAAAGAGGAGAGGGTTTAGATGAGATTCCCATTTTTGTTGAGTCCCTGAAGTGCTGCAACAATAGAAACATTGGTAAATGATTAGATTTATTTAGAATGTACAATACAAGCAGAGTGCAATTCTTCTAAACAAACATTAAGGTTTTCCACCTTTAGCTTGTAGTCAGGATTTATAACCAATGGTGAGAATTGGGTTCTTCTTCCTGTAGAGTGGATATCACAAGAAGATGAATATAGTCTATTTATTCTAATACATACAAAGAGATCCTTTCCATCAAATGTTATACAAAATAATTCCCCCCAGCTAAAACTATTGTTCTTTTTTGGCATATGGCAACATCACTGGAGACCATCACAGCACACGTTTCAGGCCCAGAGGGTAATGGCTGTTTGGTGCAAATCAGCAAAGAGTATTGTAACACGAGAAGATTGAAAGCTCTAGCTAAAGATAATATTTTTATTTGACAAAGCTTTGTTTCCATTAGTAACATGAAATGGGCAGAGTAGGCTCCTTATCTCCAACACTGTGCCTCTGACAAAGGCAGCATTACCACACTGATTAGAGGAAAGTAGGGTAACCTGAAAGTAGGTAAACTCTTACTACCTACCACCTACTTCATCATTTACCCTAGAAGTGAGAAATGGAGAGTAAACGACACTTTTCAATCCTTTATTCTGAAGTAATTGTTAGTTTTTACTGCAAACTGAGGTATTTGTCTGAATTCTTTCATATGAAGTCCTTGGCCTGATCTTTCTTAAAGCTGAGGACTCTGTTAGCACTGACTAAATCAGTGTATCGTTGTTTGTTAAAATCAAAGCCAGTTCCCCAAAATTATGTTAAAATAATCCTGAATAAACTTCATTATTTCCATTGATAGAGTCTACCTCATGGACAGACTCTGCCCTTAAGGTAGTTCCTCTTCCCATACCTATACCAGCTCAAGTACAGTGCTTATTGCATCCTGACTGATAATCCACTGATTACCAGATTATAATTTAAGAATTCTTAATGGTTAATTCACTTACTGACCATGCTCAATGGCCACACTTCCAGAACTACGTGTCAGCAGGTTTCTGGAGATTATCTTTCATTTTTGGATTTAAGCAAGATTTTTATAGAAATGTTCGTTACCACATCTTAAACAATGCATTTGAGGTGTTGCAGGAATTCCCAGGAATATATGCAAAGTAGAGAAGCAGATTCTAGGTCAAGCAGATCTTTTATTTGGAGTTTAAGTTTCACACACCTCCTTCAAAAGGAACTTCTATTCACTTGATGTCAAAATTTCACCATATTATAACCTCTTTTGTTACCCACTCATGTACATTAGTAATCCTTGCTTTTCAGCTGCAATGACAGCAAAATTATGGATGGGTTTGATACTTTCCATAGAAAGAGGTTGCTAGGCTTAAATAACAGCAAGGTCTTGAAGTACCATTCCACAAACCTTATATTTTAGATTATCCTGTACAGTCACACAGGATACCCAGTCCTGACATTCGTGGCCCTGCAGGTCTTCAGCAAGAGCCTTTCTTGCTCCTTCTTGCTTTCTTTTGCTACAAGTTTCGTCCTGGATTAAAGAGAAGAGGACGAGGATGGAATTTACCAAAATCGTCCTTTGCTCTGTAAAATTATGCAAGAAGTGATGAAGAAATTGCTGACCAATTGAAAGTGCCACAAGTTATTTTCCCATGGGAGTAAGTGGAGGGGCAGGCAAGGAATTTTGTAAGGATCACTGAAAATAGTATTTTTCTATGAATGATGATTCAGTTATTTTCCCTTCCCTTCCCTTCCCTTCCCTTCCCTTCCCTTCCCTTCCCTTCCCTTCCCTTCCCTTCCCTTCCCTTCCCTTCCCTTCCCTTCCCTTCCCTTCCCTTCCCTTCCCTTCTCTTCCCTTCCCTTGTCTTCCCTTCCCTCCGCTCCCCTCCGCTCCCTTTCCCTCCCTTCCCATCCCTTTCTCTATCCCCTATCCCCCATGCCCTATCCCATATCCCTTCTCTGCCCTCTGCTCTGTTTTGCTTTGCTCTCCTTTCCTTTCCTCTACTTTTCTCTACTTTTCACTTTTTTTTCCACTGATATGGGAGACTCATTTGCGGTTCCAAACTGTCTGTCTTTTGTCTAAAGCTGGGAAAAGAAATCGTAACAAATACATGACTGGTAAAAAAAAAAAACATATTTCTGCAGGCATCATTCATCCCTTACTCAATAACCATAGAGCAAATAAACAAGCAAACAAAATGAATGCATTTCTGGTTTGTTGTTGTGGGTGGGGAGAAGTTCATTACTAGGATCACACTAGGGGGAAAAATACAACTTGCCTATGAAAATGCTGAATTCAAGCCTGGGGCAAATGCATGGCAATTCTTCATTTACCTGAGAAAGATAAATAGATCTGAGAGATAAGGTACCCAAGGAAAATCCCAGTTCATATGTATTTCCATAACTACTTTACCATAAAACAAATATATTTAATTAAAATATAGGTCTGCACCTGACTTTTTATAAGCAGCCTCCTGTGACTGATCAAAACCACTTTCACTTTTTTAATGTTTTGCTTTATAAAAAATTAACCAGTGCAAGTTTTTCCCCTCTGTTTTGCCTGAAGCAAAACCGAATATTTACCTGCCAAAGGCAATTATTTTTGAGTTTACTCTCTTGGGAAAAGGAGTCACCAGTGTTCAGAGCAATCGATATGAGCTATTTTATCCTTTAAATGTTTTCTCTGAGCAGCACAAACCCATCTAACATCTGGAAAATTCCACCTTTCTGTTCACTATCTGATCATCATGAGGAATATTACAAATAATCATATATTGAGAGAAAGATGGAGATGAACGTGTGCATATGCGCATGTGTTAAGCAAAGAGAATTGTAGAAAAACAGTGGCTAAGAAGGAGAAAAAGCCATTTGAGTGCTCAATATCTTGGTAGACAGAACAAACATACAAATGAGGATGCCAACATCTCTCCAATGTACTTGTTGATTAAATTGGTTGGTAGAGAAATGGGACACAAGCTACAGGAGGACATTAAATGTCCATTAATACCTGGAAAGCAACACAGAATGTGAAAATCAAATACTAATCTAGTGATTGCAATTCATCTAGTCAACAGGTGTAACTATGGCTAAATACCTTTTTAGGACTGATGTCTATCGGGATCAGAGCAGATACGGGAAATGAAGACCAGAAGAAATTTGGGAAGAAAACAGCACAGACTGTCTGAATAACTCACAACAGAATGGTGATTTGAGCTGACAAAATGTTATTTGAGGAATCACTCTCTCCAGCACTGTTTGCTTTAGGAAGTCAGAGAGAGGTTTATTATGGCTGAAAGCCTTTACAGCTGTCAGATATAAGTGCTAGTTAGAGGAGAGAAAATAGTAACTTAAATTAACAAAGGTAGCTTGGGTCTGAATACGAGTTTTTATATACACATTTTATCTAACTCAGAGCATTATCAAAAATTGCCTGGAAATGCATTAATTTCAGATCATGTTACATACCGGTGAGGTGGTTATTTTTTTTCATTTACTGTGCCTTTATTAGAGTATGTATTAGTGATTAAAAAAAAATATTACCATCAAAACAAAAACTTGTAACAAATCTCCAAGCTCTGCTCTTTTTCTTCAGCATAGCTGTTTCTCTACCACTGAGACTGAAGATGGTGGGTATATGCATGTTGTTAGGATACTGCTCATAGATATTGTCTGAAACACTGACAAAATGCAATTTTTCTGTTCAGTGGATTTTTTGGTCAGGCCAGGACAGAGGAATGAATGTCTGGGGATAGTTACACAGCATACACAAAAGCTAAGAGCTTGGTTTTTGATGAACTGAAAAATAAAATTCATTGTTTTTATTTGCCTTTGGAAAAAGTGTAAGTGAGCAAAAAAAAACAATGAAATCTGAATCTCTGCTTTAAAGTGAATGATGGACAGGAGGAATTTTTGTTTTATTTAAATACTGCTTGGGCTCTAAACAGGCTTAAAGATCTGATCATCAGTCCTCAGAAAATACTCAAGTCTCTCCAGAATATGCATTACTCATTCTGTTAGTTGAGTCAATCCAGTAATACTGTCAGTCAAACTACCTGGACATAAGGACCAGCTCATCCTTCAGATGAATGTGAGCACTTAATAGTAAAATAGTGGGATACAGAAGATGCCCAGAGGAAGACACAGCAAATTTAATGAAGTTATAATTATAGCATCGTAAAATTATTTAGGTTGGAAAGGATTGCTGGAGGGCTAGAGAAATCTGCCTCTCAAAGAAGGACCAAATTAGATGACATTAGTTTGTTGCATACCAAAAAAAAAAAAAGTATTCAGAGGGTATGTATACTGGAGAAATGCATATTTTGTCATGTTTAAAATCTTTTTTGTGTGCCAAAATTTAAATAAATCAGTGTCTGGTCATTTGTCCAACTGTTTTTTTTGGTGTACTGTGGAGCAGAGCACTACAAAATTGCGTAGTGAGAACTAACTTTTTTATTGGAAAGCCTGAAATCTAACTCATAACAGAACGGTTGAAGTTCAAAGGGACTTCTGGAGGTCATCAAGTTCAACCCTCCTAATCAAGCAGGGCCACCCAGGGCAGGCTGCCCAGGACCATGATCAGACAAATTTTGAATATCTCCATGGATAAATATTAAACAAATTAGCCAAATAATCAAACATATCAGAACGTATCAGTCAAAGAAGAGGAGGAGAAAGAGAGGGAGAGCAACCCCCCTCAAAAGTGATGTTACCTACAATTACCAAATAAGCCAAGTGTGATTAGAAAGCAGAACAAGATTGAATCAGGGATCAAAGTATTTCTAGTCAAAATACATTACCATACTCTTAAAAGAATATATATATATTTTTAAAAGAATGCATTGTAGGACCAGATTATCCAGAATTAGAAGTTCTGTTTAATAAAGTGTTTTTCCCCCCAACCTACTTATTAGCTCTTCCAGGAACTATAAGAGCCCTGAAATCTGCTGCAAAGCGGTGCTTTAAAGCTCATGAAATAGCTGTACGTTCTTTATTATTAGAAGTGACACCATTGTGCCATCCAAATGGAGGACTGCCAGAAAATGCTGCCAGTCACATTCAGAGCAGCATTGAAAAACCTAACAAAATGCTCTCCTCTTGCAAGTGCTCTCCCAGTTCAGCTCACAAAAATAATTTAGCTAGAACAAGGGTTGTTTAAATTATTAGTGAGCTGTTGAGCAGAAAAAGATAGTTTATAGTTGCTGCTGGCATCATAGGATTTGAGGTCACATGGCAACAACTCTCCTCACACAGATTTGTTTAGTGCGCTGGGTTTGTTTCAAGGCAAAAGTCCATTCTTAATAACATAGACATTACTGCAGATTTTGTATGAGAGACGATGGCCTTGAAAGCTTTGGCATAGATCAGTTATGTGACCCTAGAGATTGCCAGCTCTTGGGCAAGGGGGGAACAGGAGTTCATTTCACACTTACAAAATGCCTATCAAAATGAGAGCTCAGTCCTCTGACTGCTAATAATAATAATAATGATAATAATAATAATAATAATAAACAGCCTGCTTCTTATGCTAAGAGTTTAATCAATGCAGGTGTAAGTCAGTCACATACCTATTTTTTTTAATGTAATATATATGATTATCATATTTGCTTGCATAATGATTGCTTATGTACAGCCAGATTTCTCCCTTAAAGAATGATAGTATGGCTATTAGCTAAAGTGCTCCTCGTGACCAGTCAGAAAGTGTGGTTATATAGGAAGACCATTGCATGTGTACAGCTGTTATGCAAGTGAACACTGTTATTTTAATGTACTGCTTGAAACATGTTGGCTAGAATTAATTGGAGTTGTGGTAGATGGCAGTAGATTTGTTGCTAGTTGGTGGCCTGCAGTTTCAAAAGTACCTAAAATAATAACAAATCCAGACTACAAAGTGTTGGGTGCTCTTCCCAATGAATAAAGACCAAGCAGTTAATTCTGCAAAATGTTTATGTACTTTTTTATTTATTTATCATTTTATTAAAGAAGAAGCTAGGAATTCTAGTAGGGAAGCAGAGCCTTGGTGGACAAACAGTGGACAACAAAAATGTGAATAGATGATATTCAAGTCAGAAAGCCTTCTTTCTGCATGTCAGACAGGATGCAATGTTGGATATTAAATGGACAAGCAGAGGCTGGTCTGGGAGCGTGGGGAATGAGGCAACAATAAAACCAAGTTAATTTAGTGGGGTGGAAGAGGTCTGGACTTGTTGCTTGTCTCACCTGAGTACTCCCTATGTGCCTGGGAACAGCTTGTGAGCTCTATCACAGAGGGAGGAATTACAGGTTCAAGGTGAATAGAGCTGCAGGTTCTCCAGTCCAGTGCACAGAGACAAGCAGGGATGCTTCACAGGCACTCAAGATTCACAGGCCAAAAATTTCAAACTTGGGTACACAGAATAAAACACTTTTCTAAACTATCTATTGTGCAAAGATGTCAAGCAGCTGTCTCAAATAGTTCTTACGCATGACTAGTTTAAGCTGAGGTATGATCCAACATACATGATTTTAGCCCTCTTCTTAAACAAAGAAAGAGAGTAATTCTCTTTAACCTATGGAGCGGATATTTAAGTTGTTCAATCCTTAAGACTTTACAGAAGTGGTAAAGTTATTGGCCCGCTGGAATCAGCTGCTTTTGTATCGTAAATTTATTTTGCTTTATTATGTATGTAAATATTTGGTATTTGTATCCAATGCACAGTCTTAAAATCCTTTGAAAAATATTTATGTAAATTCAGGAAAGCAAAGAGCTCCTTCAGATTGGAAAGATTTTTAGCAGATTAATGAATGGGGCAAGTTTGACCCTATCTGTATGTCAAAGTGAGGAATCGCAAAGTGCAGAGATTGTTTAGCACACATATTTATGTTGCTGCAGTGACAAGAGCTGTCAGTTTCTGTTTCAACCAAAACCTGGAACAATGATTTGGGTTTTGTGAAGGAACTGCCACAAACTCGTCCTGAGAGATTACAAATTACACACTTTTCTTCAAAGAGGGGAATTGTCTCCATTTAATTCTATGTCTCCACAGGGTTGGGAAATGGTTAATTTTTATTTACTATACCCCCAAAAAATTATAGGAGACAGAGCCCACTTGCATCCCAGAAGAAACTGTTTTGGAGAACTACTCCAGTTCAAGACCATCTCACCTTTAGGAGAGACCCTGTTGTTACACAATCCTCCTGCAATTTATTACTAATTCCGTTCATTATCATTTAGTTCTTTCTGATAAGATGGAAATAGAACAATATTGTTTAATGAAAATAATCACACGCCCACACACACATGTACAATCAATCACATTTTAACTGTATTAAATAGCGGTGCTGTTAATGCTGTGGGAAGTAAGTGGGTTTAGAAAGCATGATCTTAAAACAACTGTTAAACAATTCGTTGCTGATAGTGTTTCTTTATAAGGAACAAGGATGGATTTATTGTGGCTAAACAGTCCTTTGGGAAACATTCACTATTTTCAATGTCATATACAGGAAACCCACCACATATCTTATTAAGACAAAATGTGTCCTTTCAGATTGTAGATTTTGAGTGAAATACTGCTTGCACATCTCATGAAAATAATTACTTATAACAATGTAGATTTATTTTAGCATTTATTAATACACATATGCAGGAGTTAGTTGACAAAAAATACTAAAAAACTGCTGTTACCATAATGTTACCAAAGTTGGGAGCTTGCTCTGAGCTGTGCTGGGAATAGGCCTCAAAATTGCAACAGAGTCCAATCTGTAAAGATTGATGTAGACAAACATGATCTTTTCTCCTGCTCAGAGCTGGTCAGGAGAATGTTAGCTCTGCTCTGGGAATAATATGAAGCTGTATTATTTTGTGCTGTCCTTTCCCCTACATGGGTCTCCCAACAAGATCCATGTGCAACACCGTGGTGATGAACCCATGCTAACTTCCACATCCAAATTGGCTGATATGAATGTGGCTTAAGTGAAGTTTTGCCTTTACAGACTCTTAGCACAAGAGAATGGAGTCTCTGTTTGCATTAAAATTATGCAGGAAAGTAGAGTGAAGGATTACTCAGTGTTTGGAATAACAGCTTGTGTCTTGATCACCAATTCTTTCTCTCCCTGGGAGTTTCTGGGGCTGTGCCCCTGAAACACGTACAGCAGGATGGGATGGAGAATAGCCTCCTGTGGTTGACAGGAGTCAGCTGACACTAACGTTTGAGGCATGGATCTGGAGAGGACCAGCTAAAACTCCCCTAAATAGCACTCAGACATAATTTGGTATATAGCACCAACCAAGAGCTGTTCCCAATAAGCAATTTGGATGCGGCCACTCTGTGTTTATGTTGCATTTGTTGTTTTTGGTTTTCTTTTCTGGGAGGGAGAGTTTAGGCATGTGGACATGAGTCAGGCTGCACCACTTGGCCTCAGGGCTGGAGCACAAGGCTTGCTCGTGTTGTTCAGCACTGGAGAGGTGCTGTGTGAATGGGAAGGTGTACACGTCTCAGGTCTCCAGATGAAAAATGGGGACCACAACAATTCCTCACTATAAATGAGATATCTAAAAACCAAAATGCACTAAAGAATAAAAGACACGGAGATATGAGTACAGTTTTCATGAAAATGTATATCCTAAAGTACACTTTCAACTTGAAGGTGCAAATAACTGTGATTTTAACAAAAAGAAGATAAACAATTCATTCTCTTTATCTTATGTTTTGCAAAAATGCTTGTGCTAAACCAAAACTAAAAACAATAAAAATGTCATTTTTATGTTTTTAGAATGTTTTCATTTGTTAATTTACTGACATACCTGCAAACTCATAAAACCAGTGTTGCAATTTATATTTTTCCACTCTTATGACCTACTTGAATTCTATTTTTTCTTCAATTATTTGAATTCAAGGAATTCAATCATCTCTTTTCCATTAAAAAATTGTTTAACAATTGTTTTGGCAGCTGAAGATTTTTTACATTTTGAAGTAAAAAACAAAAAACAATAGCAACAAAAAAACCTGGTTATAAAATCATGAAAAATCTTAATTTTTTCATTGTTATTTTTAAAGTTCACTCAAAAAAAAAAAAAAAAAGGAAAAAAAAAAGAGCAAGCAAGCAAAAAAAGAAGAAAAAAGAACGGAAGGAAAGGAGAGAAAAATAGTAACAAGAAATACAGAGAAAAAAAGACGTATTTGTTTGAGGGCATAAATAGAGAGAGAAAATAAATGTTTAATGAGGTATTCTTTGGAGTATCTTTTGTCGAGGCTTCTTTCACAAGAGGACAGTGCATTTCACAGCCCTGAGTAGGATACTTATACGTTTGATTCTATGTGAAAATTGGGGGGGAATTAGTAAGTCTGTTTATGTGTTTTTGCTCCATGTTACAAAACAAATCTCTTCATTGAGTATAAAAGGCAGAAAAATAGAGAAGGAGAACAGAAAGCCAAGCCTGCATGGCAATGAGCAGTGGAACTGGCAGGAGCTATTACTTTACATTCTCCCTGCCTGAAATTATCTATTTCCATTCTATAGTATCTTTGTTTGTCATTCTCCTGCTTATGTGGTTGCACATAGGCTTCCTTTGTTTCTACATCCAAAGCCATTATCGTGTTACCTTTAAAGTTTGGCATCCAGCGACACAGGGGTCATTGGTGCCACTTTGTGCATGGTTTGTATGACTTCATTAGCTAAATAGAACTGTGGGAACAGTCTCTAGGTGACCCTCATAACACGAAGAACTGTGGGCTTACTTCTTTCTTTTCTAACATGCTGTGTTAAAGACACCCAAAATGTTCTTCCAATTTGTTTTCAGAGACAGTCATATAGAAACAAACGTTTGCTGGGAGTAGAGGGCACATCTACTTCTATCACGAGGCTAAATTCTGCCCCATTATATATATCTCTGTGGTTGTAAGTCTTGCTCTTGTTTTTTTTCTGCTGACAATGTGACAAATAGACTCAAATGTACAATTTTATCATATTGTCTTTATTATTTTGCCAGCAATTCTCTTCATTCAAAGATGCCACCTATGGAATCAAACCACCAGCTTCTTGTTTTTCTCAGGTATCTGGGACTGATTTTGTGTTTGGTACCACTTCCACATGAGGCTCTGAAACAGTCTCATTTGAGATTGAATCCTTTTGAAGTCCAGGCCATTGAACTCCACCGAGATTTACACTGCTCTTTCTGTAGTGTTATACTGAGGGAAGTCATATAAACTGCTCTTGAATGACAGCCTTGTCTTCTACTGAAAGGAGCTTTGGCAGCAAGCATTTGGTGAGGTATTGGAACAGGCTGCCCGGAGAGGTGGTGAAGTCATTATCCTTAGAAGCATTCAAGGAAAAGGTAGATATAGCAGTGAGGGACATGGTTTAGTGGGCTTAATAGGGATGTGTTGGTGGATAGACTAGCTGATCTTAGTGGTCTTTCCTGCATTAATGATTGTTCAATTCTAAGTAATGTTAGGATGATATGACTTTTTTTGTATTCATCGGAGCTCAGAGAATCTGTCTCATTTCTACCACATTCTGAGATACAGAAGCTCTCCACGCAATACCACTGCTTAGACTTCCAGGACTTTCATACAGGTTCTCAGCTGTGTTGATGTTTTGTTTCCAAACTATTTTACTCAAAATAGTTCAGCTTCTATTACATAGAGAAACACGAGAGAGGAGTAACTGCAGTTGTGGATCACTAAGTGACAAACTGTCAATGCAAGATTCGTGGATACATCTATTCAGTGAAGATACTGGAGTTTCGCCTGAGGCCTCAATATGCTGGTTCAATCCCTTGGAATCATCACAGAGAAAAAGAAAGAGCGACTTTAGTCTTCCTTTTGCATCCTTTCTGTGTGGATGCCTGGTCTAGTATTAGATGGGGAGGTTGGTGGCCCTGCATGTGGCAGGGGGGTTGGAGATTCATGATCCTTGGGGTCCCTTCCAACCCTGGCCATTCTGTGATTCTGTGATTCTGTGATTCTGTGTACACGTGTACAAGTAATGCTTTAACTACTTCTTTTCAACAAGCAAACCTATTCACTGCTTTAAATCCAAAGAATAGTCAACAAGGTTCTGATAGACTCGGTCTGTAATTTACAGCCCAACCCTAAGATATATCTTAGAGGTACCTGTTTCTAAATAATACAGTTGCCCCATGGGCAGGCAACTATGAGGCATTGCACTGACTGGAATTATTAGCCAACATACTTCAACTGCTCTACTAGATTCCTACTCTCCCACATGTTTCCTCAACTTTACTTTATTTAAATACATTAAAGCCCATCCTTGCTCGCATCATTAATGACCTACATAAAATCAAATGTGTAGGAGATCAAGTGGAGGAATCATTGTTTATATTTAGATGTTATTGTTTAAAGCAAAGCCAGATCATTAGATCAGTAAACAGTACTTTAGTTAGAAGCTTGGTCAGATGATAAGCACAAACTTTATTATTAGATAGTACTTTATTATACTTTCAAAGACAAACTGGATTAACTGGGTGAAATGATCATTTTCCACTAGTAATTAAAGTGATGCAATGTCTTAGAAGATGAACCATGCTGAATTTTGAAAGGAAATGGCTTAGAATTTCAATGTAGACCTGAGTCCAGATTGTTATGGGTAGGCCCATCTTCTTATAGTTCCCATGGTTCTTCACAGCTTACTTGGAAAAGCTACCAATCCAAAATGCAGTGCATTTTTATGTGATACTTGAGTGAAAACAATATTTAGCATGGATTAAATAAAAGTTGATCTATTTATACCTATGAAGATTCACATAAATCCACTGAAGACAATAGCCAAATTATAGTTACAAGGTCTGGATCTTCCAGAGGGTTAAAAAAAAAGTGGAAATGAGGATGGAAAGTAAGCAAGATTTCCAAAGATTCTTGATTAGATTTTCAGTAGGTTCATATTTCTCCCTAGTGCATATTCATCCCTAAATGAATAAGGACCCAGAGCAGTTTCTCAGCCTCCCACTCTGATTTTCTGATGAAAGTACATACTGATGTGAACCTTTGGGGCTGAGCCAGCCTACAAGGTCTGCCTTTTGGTTCACATTCAGAATTGATAAAATTTCCCTTCTGAATCCAAATTCTACAGAGTTTTACCAGAACAGAAAAACAAAAGCAATTTCTAGGTTGTCTCCAAGATGATCCTAAACACAAATCAAAAACCATATTCTGCCTTGTATATTACCTCCTGGCCTACCTCTGTATGGTAAGAAAATCTGGAGGATCAGAAAATTTGGGATGCTTTGTAATGGTGAACACACCTACTGCATGACTTGGGCTATTCACTGGCTCCAGTTGCCTTTGAAGCATTTACTGAGAAATATGAAATCCGTGCCTTGGTTTCTTGTTTATGGTTTGTTCAAGCTGTGAATTAAAGTCCCAAAGTTATGCATAAGTCACTGATGTGTTAATTTGGTTAAAGCTAGAGGTGAGCAGCTCATCTCTGTGACTGACAGATACAGTATTAGTGCCTGTGTCTGCTTTGCTTGGCTTCTCTCCTTCAGTTGTAATTGCATCTAAAATCCATATACAGAGAAAGTCAGAGTCACTCATGGGAGTCGGTCTTTCTGGAGAAAAGATGGCAATAGCTTTCTGCTTTCAATTTTCTCTTAAATAAATAAATAAATAAATAAAAGTGTTTTTTATTCTTGTTCTGAACCATTACTGGTGGCAGACAGCAAGTAAATTTGGCAATATCTACTATTTCTCAAGTGTCAGCTATTTCTTATTTAGTTTATCATTTATCCATACATGGATGTGTATGAGGATTTCTTCCAGTGCAAGCCAACTCTCCAGTCTCATATCACTGTTGCTGAATTCACCATAAAGACAGGCACTGGTTTCACCAGAGCAGAGTCTTGTACAGGGCCCAACATGTAGTTCATGCTGTATAAATGGCATTGATGTGAATTTACCCTCTCCATCTAAAATCACTCTCAGTGTTTTTCAGATGACTTCCCACTGTTTGAAGCTCACTTCTGTGCACACAGAAGGCATGCAACCTACTGGGGTTGCATCATGGTGTGTGCTACTGAGAGTATGAATATATGTGTGTAGAATAAAAAGAGGAAAACAACTGGTTAGAGCTTTATTATTATTTTTAAATAAACGCCCTAACATCAACATTTTATATAGCATCCTTTTTTTTTTCTCTTTTATTTTTTTCAACAATTCAAATGTGTCTATATATAACTGAAGAGAGCACTTATATATGTATAATATTATTCTGAATTTCACAGCTCAAAATTAAAAAAAAAAAACAAAAACAAAAAAACAACTAATACAACTTCGCCTCTTTTCCAGTGTAGATCTTAAAAGTACAAAGAGAGACATTAGATAGGCATCAGCAGCTTCCCTAAGCACAGAAATGTCATCCTCATCCATTTGACCTGCTAAGGAATTAATCTCACATCGCTCTAAGTTTGAGAGAGTTTTTAAGAAGGTAAATGCATTTTTTTTTCATTTTTCCCTTTTTTAATAGCAAATACTATCAAGAATGTTTGAAAACTTTTAGAATTCCCATCCAAGTTAATCCTTTTAAACCTAGCTATGCTTATTAGCTTTCTTTGAACAGATAAGGCTTAAACAGATGTGTCATTTGAAGAACTGAAGTCAATTTAATAGCAAAGAAGGATACAAAATAGTGGCTACAGAAGGTGAAATGTGGCATTTGATGAAATAGTGGTGATACATTTTTAAATCTCTTCTAAAACTACATTGTTGAAATGACAGAAATTACTAGTGAGCTGTTATGGTTTTAGGAATTATAGGCATCAACCTATTTAGTGGTGCTAAGAAGCAGCTTGAATCCCTGGCTGTCTCTCTCAAGTCATTTCTGATGGCATGGCAGCTTCTGCAGCTAGCTGTATCTGCAGACAAGAAGTGCCTTGAATTTATCAGCCAGTGGGTTGAAATGTAAAGATAGGAAACCTCTTTATCCATCTTTAGGAGAAGAAGGAAATTTTTAAATCAGCTGAATTAAAATGGCAGTTTTAATTGAGTTCTTGCCTGCAACTCATTGTATATCCTTCCGGACGGTGGCAGCTGAAAAACACAACATTACCTCGTTAGGATTGTCCTATTGTGCCAGCGGATCTGTCTGCTATGGCAAGGCAGGGTGGCTTAATGGGGATGCATATAGCAAGTGTCTATAGAGTTGAAAGACATTTCATTAGACATATCTGCAGCACAGATGAACAGGAGAACTTTACAGTGAGGGCCCTTGTGCTGCATCGTCAAGGAAAAGTCAAAGGAATTTTTTTCCATTTTGCCATACAGAGCTTATCTTGGAAGGTTATTTACAGTTAATATTCCAAACAGGAGCTTCTGAGTTTCAGAGACATCTCTGAAAGCACGCTCTAGGAATTTAAATCAGTTGCAGTTTTGGAAACAGGGGATGGAGAGGGAGTTACAGCTGAACAGCTTTACTTCTCTGCCTGCAGCTTAGCAGACACTTGGGGTCTGACTGCTTAAATCAGCATCCCAGGTACCTTGGGAGAGACATCAGAGGGTACAAGGATGTATTTCCACTTTGGGTCCCCCTGCAGTGCCACAATAAAATAAAGCCTTACTCTACACACAAAATATGTCCTTGAGGGGAAAGACCCTTGCAGTTGTAAATCATCGTCATTGCCTGATAGTCCCTCTGTCTTTTGCAGACAAAAGGCAGATCAAATCAACAAGCTTTCTTAATAGCATTTCTACATCTGAGCAAAATATGTTGTAATGAGCTTTAAGCTTATTACAGATCATCCCAGGGGTAACACAGGCACTAGGGAAGGGTTAACACCTGTGCCCAGGATGCACACTGTCCATGAAGATCAGTCCAACAGATGAGATAATAGGGTTTTGCTGAGGCAGAGGAAAGGGATGGCTTAACAAGAGATGAACGGGAGCTGAAGCCAAATTTAAATTAATTAACTTCAGCTAGACTGAAATTCTATTGTGAAAAGTCAATGGCTGCGGTCAGTGAGCAAACTTGGAAACAGCAGGCTGGGAAGGGAGTAAAATATTTAGTGTGGATCCCACAGCAATGTTGAGAGACCCCAGTTCTTGAAGGAAAAAATAAATAAATAAATAAAAAATATCTATTATTTTCCTTCCTTCTTTTTCTTCTTTATTTCAAGAAAAATGAAAATCTAAGCATATACAAATAGCTTTAAATATCAACATGATCCTCTTACTCCTTTATTTTGCAATTTAATTTTTTTAAGCCAGCCTCCTGATTCTGAGCACGTGAAATATACTACACTCTTGTGGGACAAGAGCTAATCTTGAATATGAAATCTCTCCACAAATGAAGCATAAAAATCTTTAAATATTAGTGTTTTTGTCCATTTTCAGCAATCAGTCCTAGACCTGATCTCCAGTTATTTTCAATCAGGAAGATGCAACTAAAAAGAAACTTCACAGCAGTCAGTCATACTTCTCCAATATCTGCCATTTGACAATATTGTTAATTAGAATGATTTTAAAGTATAGATAAATAGACATATAGATAGATATTTACCTATTAAGTGTGCAGGTGCAATTCATTTTCTCTGATTTTACTCACCAAAAAGTCACCATTTTATTGCATGTTTTGATTTCCTTATTAGTCAATGGAGAGTGTACTATCTCCTCAAAAACCTTGGAGGTCCCTGGAAAATTTCTGCAGAAATAAGGCAGTCTGAAGGGCTACTTTGGGAAGATATAGTAAAATTGGGAAAAAATCCCAAGAGGGAAAGGTACAGGAGAAAAAAATTGTAAGTTTTGGAGAGTCTCTAGACTTGGATTCAACAAAGTGTATGTAGGCTAAAGTGTTGAGTATGTGCACTTGTGCTCTGCTGAGAAGAACCAGGCCAAAGTTATGAATGCCAAGGCATGTAGCTGAGCCAGACTTCCAGTCACTGTTCTTTGGTACTTAAGGCACTATTTTATCTTGAACACCAGCTCTGAAATCTGTTAAAAAATAAGTAAAAAGTAAAAGGAGATAAATTCTGCTCAGCACAGCAAAGGGCAGCAAAGGACTTCCAATGTCAGCTCAAGAGTGCTGTTTGTGCCAACAGCATTGGTGGGGTGACATGGGGTGCAATTAGCTCAGAGTGTAACAGAGACTCAGCAGTGTGGACCAGCATTCTCCATGTGTGCCTGCTCTTTCTTTTAATAGACTAAACACAAATGTCTCTTTAGCCACTTAGAAAGAGACGGTATGAAATGGCTGTAGTCACAAATGGGGTTTTAAATGATTTTAATGTAATATGAAAATCCATTCACAAATCCTGATGTGTTTACAAAACATATCCTCGCTGCCTAATACGTTTATTTTAACACTTTATTCAGGCTTAAATGCCATTTTCACATGCTAGGTTTGTTTGGATTTTGCATAAGGTTGTACCACTTATTCAGGAATGTCTGACAGTACTGCAGCATTGGGAAAGAGTTCAACTTTTGTTTGAGTTGAATCATATTCAACTCCTGTTATTCACCATTTAGAGCCTGAGTCATCAAATAACAATACACATGGGTTTGGACTGTTTAGTTTCTGTTCTCAGTCTGAACAGGTGACATTCTCTTTAGCACAACCACAGGCAACAAAAGTTAGTCTCATCTGTACCGAGCAGGACAGAGGTTAAGTGAATAAAGCATTTTGCCTTAGCACAGTTTCCTTCAGCTAAGAGTAGACATCCTTAACTTTCTAGTTCAATGTGAAGCTGAGGAACATAGATGGATTCTTCCCCAGCTTTACGATTTTTGTTGGTAGGTTCTATAATTCACTATTTTCTACTGCTTTTAGTAGAGGACAAAATCATATTACACCTGTGTGAAAAATTAATTTCTTCAGTTGCATTCATCATTTCCTGAGACAATTTCAGTACGTACCATATTCTTGCTCCATGCCATTTACCCTTGTGAATCCTCCAGCCATAGTGAATAACACAGGGTACGACACAGCATCTCTTCAACAACAAATGTGTTCATTCTTCCAGACTTTATGTGGGATTATAATTTAATAGCAAATCTGGTCCAGAGTTTCTTCCTTCTCAAGGTGCTCAAGGGCCAGTATATCTAAAGGATATAAAAACTGAGTGATGACAGTCATGTATACAACTTTTTTCTTTGATATAATGAACTTGTACAGACAGGAAAATCTACTTTGTGGAAGAGAATGACCTCCAACCATGGGTTTAGCTGTCATAGGCTCTTTTTTTTTAATGATCAAAGTGATTGTGCTTCTTCAAGGACCTCTCCTATTGACAGAATTGACTATTGGCCTCACTCTAGCTTTGCATTCAACTCCTGAGATCTTAGGGTAAGCAAAAGGCAAGTCAAGTATTGAATCTAAAGACAAGTTCCCCTTTCCATACTGAAATGTTTGATCATTGGTGAGTTAAAATAAAGACAGCAAAGAACATAATTTCAGACATAACCTTCAGATTACCATTTTCTGTATTATGAATCTCTCACCAGTGCTCTGTACAGATATATAATAATTTATTCATTTTCACAGGAAAGTCTACCAGTGTGTCATGACTGTTAATGGAGAGATGCTATGCAGTGTCAGTTGGAAAGAATTTCCAGACTTTATGACCTAGGCCATGGGTAACTGATATTACAGTCAGTATGGCATATATCATATATCACACTTAATACTTATTGCAGATCACTTTAAACATATTTCTCCAGAACTCATCCTTAGTGATGTTGAAGAGTTCAACTTTGATTCTATTTGCTGATGAGGATTTCACCTTCCTTTCATCTTGTTTTTCTATCAAGTTGTTATTATAAACTCTGAACTTGTAGCCTGTATGAAGAACCCAATAATTGTCAGACCTCACATTTTTTGGCACTTAAGCTAAGGAATTTCAAAAAAAATTTGATTGTAGTTTTAGTTTTCTTCAAATTTTGCCTAACCAAAGTCAACCTGCCCATCATTTGTGTTAACATAGATTCAGAAAAATAAGGCAGCAGCAGACCACACCACATATGCCACAGTGTATTATTCTTTCTAATCAAAGCATTTGCTTTGGTTTCCAAAGTGTGGGAAACCTGACACAGATGCCCATTGCAGATAGGGAAGGATCCTCTGCTCTTCAGCATAGTGCAATAATAACAACAACAATAACTTTGATTTTGTTTCAAGACTTCTCACTTGGGATCCTACAGAAGTTCTAATATCCCACCATGCCAGCATATTATTTTTGGATTGAATGACTGGATGAGCTTGATTTACATCTTATCGCACTCCTTAGCCCATAATGTGTTTTTAAATCATGTCTAAACAACTTACCACAAAGCAAAATTGGAGGCAGGCGGTGGGAAGTATCTTTAATATGTGGAGCATCAAAGAAAGAAACCTCAGAGGACTAAGAGGGGTATGTTTGCAGCTGGCTGAGTCATGTTTCATGTGGGGCATGGTCCCTTGCTAATAATAAGTAAACTGCTAAAATATTATTCCACACTTTATTAACTTGTTCCGTAAGTTTGCATGTCCTGTGCAGACATGCTCACTGGTAACTTCTTTTCTGTAAGAACTTTTCCCCTGATAATCATTCTGATAACATTAGAAAATAGCTTTTTTCCTACTGTTCTCCTGCTTTTAAGTCACACAGCCAAGGCTCTGAAGATGTTTCCTTTGCAGTGCTGTGGGGTTTACACTATGAGTCAATAGTAAAGTCTTTTCAAAGAAAAGTGATAATCACATCCAGTGAATTGCTATACAAAAACAAAACAAAACGAAGCAAAGCAAAAGAATGGTCAGAGCCGATAAAAGTTGTTCAATAATGCTGTTCCTGGCTGAAAAAATGGGATTTTGTTTTATTTTGTTTTCTGCAACATACAATTTTTAATAGATTAACAATCCCTGAAGTGTTTTTTATACAAAGTAGGAAGAAAATGTATGAAGTCATTATTCTCTTTTATAAATAAATAAATAAATAAATACATATGCATATGCATATACATATACATATACATATACACATAAAGTTGAATCAATTTGGGAATTCATTTTTCCGGAACAAGATTTCAGTCTTTGAGATAGCTCTTCCTAAACTATCAAGTAAGGAGATAAATGGAATTTCCAGTCACATTTCAGAAAAACTGATCAACTCTTTGTCTAGTAAGGCAAATATTTACCAGGATGGGGCTGAGCCCCATGACATGTTTTGTTTTCTAGAAACAACCACATATTACAGACTCTGAAAACTGCAAGTTCTGATGAAGAACAGAGGGGAAATATAAAGAGAAATAAAGTAAGAAATGGAATTTCTGATCAAAATGAAAGATGTCCTTCACAATGGCAATCTTATTTTTAAAATATTCTGTACTTCAATTTATAGACATCTTAGTTGGGATGGAGAAGATTAAATTTCCCATGCTGGTTCAGACAAGATAAAAATTTGATCCTTGGTCTTCTCTGTCCAATGGAATTTTCTTAACTGGTGTATTCTGATGGTTTTAGGAACTTGGACACAGTAGTACTGAAAGATCATCTCAACTTTGATGAAGAATCTCATACTTGCTAAAGAAATCATGGATGTTTCTTCTATGATCCCCTCTTATAAGCTGTGATGTTTCCAGCTGCCAATGTTTTCTGTAAAAAAAAAAAAAAAAAAAAAAAAAAAGAGAAATATTTGAAAAATCTTTATGTGTCCTATTAAAACCCTAAAGGATAAGTGAAATATGCATGCATTCATCCCATTGGAGCAGTAAGGTGTTCAAGACTCTTCTAAGCAAACCTCAGTCTTTTCACCAGCTGCTGGCACACCTTATACTACATTTTTTTTTGCACACATGGCAGAATCTCTTGAGTTGGTCAACTTGTGTCTCAGTAGTGGACCTGTGAACCCCTATCTGCTAAATGGACTGGATTTGCACGTAATTGTAATAACATTAACACTTCTCCTCTGAGGGTCAGCACTAGAGGGCAATGCAGCCACATACTTAAGCACACACCAGTGATTTTCAGTGGACGGATGTTGCTCCAGTGTCTTGAAAAAGAGGGTGGAGATGAGTTGTCAAAACCATGAGTCAGAGAGAAAGCTGGTCCCACCATAACTATCCTGGAAATGCCAGTCTTCTGGCAGGCAGCAATTTGCCTTATCAGGCTCCCATCACAAATTAACAGTGGACAAGGTTTCAAGATAAATATAATGAATTCCCTCATTAGAGATAGATCATACAATACAGAAAGGTTTCACAATGATCTTGGAAAGTAACTCGCATGTATATTGTATGAAATCAGCAAAACCTGTTCTATTTTGATTAATTAAAAAGAAAATTTCCAAGACTGTCTAAAAGGGGGTTAAATTCATGCAAGATAAACAGCAGAAAAAAAAAATCACTCAGACAAATGTGCTAAACTGACGTTATTAATGACAATCTCTGTTCAGGGTCCTATTCTGAACTTGGCCTTGCCCTCTACTTTACTGAAACCCTATATCTAAAAATGGAGAGATGGCTGATATGGTAAAGGCTAAGAAGTTCAATCTGTTGGGACCAGGATTCATTTCAACCCATCAGAGCTCATTATTTTGCTAAGTGGTGACATAATCACAGAGCTGAGTTCCACTGGGACTTGGCTCAAGCTGATGCCGATGCTCCTGTGGAAGAACACCAACTCCAAATCAAGCAAAGCAATAGGTTATCAAAGATGGTCAACTCCATGGCTACTAAACATGAACTTCTTCCCTTGAACTGTCAGTCAATCAAGACTGATTTTAAATCTCGGGGAATAATGAAAAGAAATAGAGTTGAAGTAAATGCCACACAGCCTATGTCATGCATAGCCCTGCTCCCTGTCCCCTCCCCCCCTCCCCATACCTCCCCTATTTGATATGCCATTATCACTGCATTTTGTCTAAAAAGATAGACACATTCAGCCCTTAGTGAATTGCACTTAGAACCGAAAAATAAGCTTGTCTAGTTATATTTCTTTGCTGTTATTTTCTTGTTGTAGCTGGCACAAATCCCTCTGTTTATTGAAACAATAAGATGAAAAATTTTACGTCATGAAAAGATGTGACCAGTACTTTTACATAGGTTCACACTTATGAGTTCACAGCGACTCAGAGCCTTGTGCTCTCTGTTTAAGCAGTGGGGATTGAGATAGGTGGAAATGTGAGATTTGATATCTTTTCTGCACTTGCACAGTGGAACTGTGCCAGGTTTGCTGCTCATTGAACTGCATCTATGTAGCCAAACTGGGATTTGTACCTGGACGTGTTTGCTGTTGAACCTAGCATCTAGTGCATAAGCATGTCCTACATACACAGGGAAAATAGTAGTATAGTAACCCTTTACTCTGATTCAAGTCTCTTGGCCACTCAAAGTATTTATTTTATAGTTCAGTGCTTCTGCAGCTTTCTGTTGGCATTGTGTTGCTCACCACAGTGCTTCAATGCAGATCTATGTAATGATTTCAGTTTTATAGAAACTCATCAAGGAAAAAAAAAAAAAGATTGAATACCAAGGTGCAACACAAGAAGAAACATTCTGAAACACTGCAGTGTAGAAGACTCTTAATGACTGAGAAGAAGCGGATAAAAGATTGTCAGAATGGAAGAAGCATTTGTGATTTATCAAGGGAGATTATCACATAGGGTGACATGCAGTAGGGATATCTCCAGGTCAGTCTAGAACTTTTGGAGCAACGGACTGGCAACAGATAAATGTACATTATGATTTAGGCTGTTATATTTATGTAAGGCAGATTGAACATTGACACGTGTTACGAAGAAATGTAGTGGATTCTTTTCAAATGCACATTCTGGCAGATATGTTTGATAACATGGAAGTCCTGAATCAGTCAAACAAGATTCAATACTTCTTGCAGAAGCAGCTGAATGAAATAGAAGGGCCTGCTTTGTACAGCAGGTTGTACTAGCAGAGCTTAAAGTCTCTGGAAGCCTATAGTCTGAGCTACAGACTTAAGCCTCTTAAGCCTGAGAGTTGAAACAGTTTTGTATTGTCCATAGATAGTACACAGAGGAGAAAGCAGACCAGACAGTGAGCAGTGGGTTGCACGCCAGGGAAGGTGTAAATTGAAAAGGAATCCATCCTTACACTGAGTCATAACAGAAGTTATATTATTACTTCTCTATACGTGGGTATAATACGCTATTTAATGTTTGAAATGCTAGGTACCTCTGAAGCGAAGATTACAAAGCAGAATGACTTTAGAGTGGTTAACGAGATATTACACTAAACATTACCTTACACCAGAAGATGAAAGAGGGAAATCAACAGAAGTGCAAACACTTAAGAGTTGCTATTGTTGTTTTTAAATTTGCCCATCCTCAATGAATGTATAAGCACGGAGAAGTTATGCTATCTTGTGTTTGCTCATCTTTTGTCTTTTTATTCAGCTCACCTAGCACATAGTTACATTAGAAGCCAATAACACCTTAAAAAAAAAAAAAAAAAAAAAAAAAAAAAAACCAACAGAAAAAGCCTCTCTGATTTGCATCAAATCAAAGGAGTTTTCAGCCATCTGAAGTTTTACAAGTAGGGACTTCACTTTAGTGATGAAGGTTGAGTGGCTTATTTCCTGGTACTTAAAGGAGATTTGTGCTGCAACAGTAGCTTGTTAAGCTGTTACCCTGTTTTGTTAGATACTAATTTCTTTTAACATGAGTTTACTTTGTCTTGCTATGTTTGCTGTTATTTCTTGAGTGGGTTTGGTTATCTCCTGCTTAAAAGGAGATTCAGACTGATAGTATTTACCTAAGTGAGCCATGGACATTGTCTTAACCTTTAATGCATTTGTCACTTGACAACAGTTAAGGAGGACTTACTTTCTGCTGTTTCTAAATAAATATTTCTGCATTAATCTGTGAGTGTGAAAAATTTCTTTGGAATGTGACTATTAATGTTATGTTCTCTGTGAAAGACTTTCAAACTAAAACATCAAAAATGTGTATGAAAGGAGAAAACTGAAAATAGTAAAGAGGTAGACTTGCATGGCCTTTTTTTCCTTACCAAGCTGCAAAGCTTGGTAAAGCCAAGGAAAGATCCCCTTACATTCTTCTTCTAATTGAGTTCAATTAAAAATAAAATAAAAATTATTTACTCCTATGTTTTTAAAACACACAAATTGACTACTGTGTGTATACCAAAAGCAAGGCAACCGCAGATATTTCTGTGAAGTTGAAAAGCTGCATATAAATCAAATGCAGCAGCTTCAATGTTGAAGCTGATGAACAGCTCAGGACAAAAAAAAAAAAAAAAAAAAAAAAAAAAAAAAAAAAAAAGAAAGAATTTCCTATTTATCTCATTTACAACATATCTTCTCAGAGAGTTTTTTCTAATCTCAATTTTCACCAAGGAACAAAAGCTAAGGCTTGAGCAGGGATGAAGGGGAGCTAGTAAAGGCCTCACCAAATCCTACTGTTGGAGGTACTGGTGTAAGAGTTTGGAGCGGGCTGCTGGCCATGGCCATATAATGGGAGATCTTGCTCTAAGATAGGCATCTCTCACAAAACCAATTTAAAGAGTCATTCTAACAAAGTTCCTATATTTTACAAACATTTTCTTAATTGCAGTTACAGCAAATTGTTCTACTTGGTGAAAAACAGCAGTGAATGAACATTACTTTAATCTTCAATCCCATCTGATTTCTTCAGTTTCAAAGAGAGGTTCAAGCATTGGGAATACATTCATGTTAACAAAGGTGTCATGGATCCAAGGGCAGCCTGCTGCAGGGGTTGGTCATGGCAGGAGATTAGATCCATTAAAGAACTTCGGTGCTGTAAAGTGCCAAGTGCTTTTATTTTACTTCATCAAATGACTTTTTAATGTAAAATGTACAAATCTAGGAGCAGGGATTAAAGTCAAAGGTTCCCTTCCTCTAGCTGAATTCTCTTTGCACACATTAGCATCTTTTGAGGTCTTAGACATGACAATAGTATTGACAGAAGTAGAAACTGTCTGGGTCAGTAAATTCAGACCAAGTATAAAGCATCAGCCAGTTTTCATCAAAATTTTGTATTTTGTAGTTGAAAAAAAAAAAAAAACCAACAAAAAAACCCTCTCTTATCTTTCTTGTTCTTGAACTGTAATTCCTAACTTTTTTTTTTTCAGTTCCTCATCTTCACCACCACAACAATAACAGAAGTGAAATATACTGAAAATTAGGAAATTTTCATGCGATATTTGACTCAGCATAATATCTAAGTACCAATAATTAAATAACATCAAATTTCCATTTCAATATATATGTAAGTACTAGAAAAAAAATCCCATTATATATATAAAAAAAAAGTCTTTGAAGATTCATTATTTTAATCACTTCTGGATTCTGAGCTGCAAAGAGAATCACTGAACATTCCTAGCAGAAATCACCAGTATCTTCAATCCCTCCTTCTTGTCACTTTCCTGCCTTGTTAAGCAATATACAGGCTCAGCATTTACTCCATCTTTTTCCACCAGGAGAGTTTAGGATCAAAATATATGTAGCACATTTTATAGGAGAAAATAAGGATTCAGTAGTTTTCCTGAAATCATTCTTAAAGTGTCATAGCAAGGCACAGACTCAAGCACGGACCTCAAATTCCAATCTACCGTTCAAATTATTTGTTAATTTACTATTACTGTTTTCATTCACATACATTAAATGTAAGAACAACTGACTGCTGTAAAGGCAAAATAACACTCTCAGATATGTTATTCTTGGCTCCACTGTACTTTTTTTTTTTTTTTTTTTTTTTTTTTTAGATCAGAAGCTTGAGACTTTTGTGAATTCATGATTATTATTGTTTATTACTGTAAAGTGGCTTATGTGACACTTTCTGAGACTGTATTATCATAATGAACCTGAGCACAGCACCCACAGTCCCACCTACACAAGGGAATTAAAAATTTCTAAGAATTCAATTTCTAAGTATGATCTTTGGAGAATACCAAAGAAATATGAATCACTTCTCATGAGTTACATGAAAATGTTACAAAGCATAAAGCAAGAACTGTTCATGTGAAACATTTTGCATGAAAGAAGGTGGCCAGCTGGCTAGATCAGCAAAGTGACTGTGGAACTTGTGAATTTCCACTGAGATTTTTTTTATTTTTATATGTGGAAAAAGAAAATCTGCTTTGCTCAAGGCCGAAGCATACAGTGGATGCCCTGTCCTTGGGAGACATTCAAAGTCAGGCTGGACGGGGCTCAGAGCAACCTGATTGAACTGTAGGTGTCCCTATTCACTGCAGAGGAATTGGAGTAGATGACCTTTAACAGTCTGTTCCAGCTCAAACAATTGTATGATTTGATTCTGATGCAATGGGGAATTGTGGGCTGTAAATAGCCAAAGTGCAGTCAAAACCAACCACTGAAAAAATAATCCTTGCCTGGACCAATTCAGTGCACCAAAATTTTTTTAATGGATTTGAGTAGCAGGTTGACTCTGAAAGCAATACTGATAAATAACAGGTTTCCTATTGGTCTTACCACATTCATACTGCAGATTCAGTGTTTAAAAGATAATCAGTATTCCCGTCTTTAACCCTCTCCGTATTACATGACTCACTGCTGTGTCTGCTTTATAACTTTGATATACCTGAGCTAAACTTGAAGTAGGTCTGTACTGTGGTTGGTACCATTGGCGCTACCTATGCAGGCTTATTTAGAATGGGAATCTCCACCAAAACCACAGCCTCTTTGGAAGAGACCTGCATATATTATTTCTTTGCGGAATTTTAATACTCCCATCAGTAAGACAGTGAGTTTATAGCCTCAGCACCATTTCAGAGATGATAAACTACTTCCTGGTGAAATGGTGGGGCTTACCCACAGTCAAACAGAAAGTCTGGGGAAAAGCAAGGAGCTGCCCCCAAATCATCTCAATCTTGCACGGAAATGTGCTTTACTGTCACAAAATTTTTATCCCGGAAAGATGGCTGCTCTACACAGTTCTGGGAATATCAGCTATGAGTTTTCTGAATTTAAATCTCTAAGAGATTAAATTTGAAATGAGGAAGACTAGGCTGATAAATTACACTGGGGATGAAGGTTTGGCTTGGTAAAGGCAGCAGCTGACTTCGCTGTTTGTGATACTGCATAAGTGCCATATGAAGGCAGCAGAAGTATTTTGCATTGTCTTGAAAGCCAGGAAAAACATACCAGCATTTTTAGTAGTCTGTAGGAATGGTAGTTGATCTGATCATCTGCTCAGAAATGCAATAGGAGCAAAAAGCAGGGAGTGCATGACAGTTCATAGAATCATACAATCATTAAGGTTGGAAAAGACCTCTAAGATCATCTAGGCCAACTGTCAATCTATCAGCAATACTGTCCATTAGACCTTGTCCCCACGTACCACACTTTTCTTGAACACCTCAAGAGATGGTGACTCTACCATGAGGTAGCTCATTCCAATGCACCACTCATTTGGAGAAGTTTTTCCTAATATCAAACCTGACTTTATCCCCAAAAAAAGCATTCAGATTCTATTCTCAGCAAGCCACTTCCTAGAAAATCTGATGTTGTTCCAAAAGAGTTGACATAAAGGTAGGGAAACAGCAAAAATGTAAAATAATTTCTCAAAGCATCCGTTTTTCTCCTCACCATAATATTTACTTCTCCTTTAATATATTGAAAATAAAAGATTTCCATCCCAGTGGAAAGTTCTGGACATGCTGTGTTATGCAGTAACATTATGCTCTAACATTTCAGTCATCTAAATATTGTTTTTGGGATTACTCATGGAAACTTCTCAGTGGAAGAGGAAAGGGGAGGGGAAGCAGCACAGGGGAGGAAGGGGGGAAACATCCTTCATTAATGCTCGTTTAGCTCCAAAAAGTAACTCTGTGAAGTCTTTGGATTATTCAAGATATCCATGGTTTGGGAGTCTGTTTTCAATGTCAAGTTTCCTTCTAACCCATATCACTTTTTAATATATATATATATATATTTAATTTCTGCAGAGGAGGATAATGATTATTTCAGAAGCAAGTGAGGAAAAGATGGATTGTCTTTATACGAAGTGTAAGTTTTGGGTAAGGCAATTAAGCGGAACAGAAAATAACCAGGATTAAAACCCTTTTTTAGATCCTGCTAGGGCTGAAATTGTTGTCACGGGGAAGATGCGTTTAATCTCCAGCAAAGTTTGGGTGAGGCAGTCATGAAGATGACTGTCTAATTACTGCAAAACCTTCAAAATGGCAAATGCAGGGGAAGTCTTGCTGCAAAGAAAGAGCAGCTTTTTTTTTTTTTTTTTTTTTTTTTTTTTTTTTTTTTTTTTTAAATGTCAAATGCCAACTGCACACCTGTGATAAATATAACCCTACAGCTGTCACTTGGGGGTGGGAGCCTGGGTAGGAGTGGGCTGTGGGGATGGCAGCTCTCCCCATCCTCACACTGCTTGATTTCGTCTGGGGTTTCAGCTCACAGTTCCAGAGAAAGCAGATGGCGGCACTGGGTGAATCACTGTGCTGATGACGATTGAGTAAAGGTTAAGGAAGGGATTATTACACAACTTTCACGTTTGGGGTGGATAGATGCGAGCCAGCATACTCATTGCCCAGCAAACTCATCGCTTTCTGGGGAAGGTAGGAGCTTTAACCCTTTGCTCTCTCTATTCCTCCCTTCTCCCAAAGAGATGTATATCTATGGATAAAAAGAGATTATCTGAAATTACACAGTGATTTTTTGTAATGTTCATCAGCTGTCATCACGAGACCAGACCTCTGGTTAGGAGAGTGAGGCTTAATAGTCTTCAAACTACAGAGAGTGGGAAATACCAGAAAAAAGCAACCCCTCAGACACATGCATGGAGAGAGGAAGCAGCTGTGTAAAAACCACCTCACATCTGAAGTTTCTATACCAACTGCTTTAAAACAGCTTAATTTTGCAGCCTCAGGTGCAGGATCCTTGGTTGCTGAAGCCCTGATTCCTGCATAATACCCAGGGCACTTGCTCTCCCCTAGCCCTCCTTGATAGGTCGGGATGACAGATCCTAATAACAGTAGTAATGACAGCTGATGGTATAATTAGAGCTGTGAATTAAGTGTGGGAGTTTTGCAATCTGAGCTTGTGACCTCTGGGCTGTATTCCTCATTGATGTGTGCCCTGGGACACCTCTCTGCAATCAGGAGGATCGCATAGGCAGTGAGTGAGCATGTGTTTCATTCATTTCTTGCAAAATCACATGGTGTAGGGGAAAAAAAATAGGAAAAAAAGAAAGTAGAAAAAAGATATGACGTTCTATCAGCCCTGAAGTTCAGAAAAGTAGTGATTTTGACAGTGGGATGGGATACTGTGTGTCTAAGAAGGGGCTATAAGAAAGAAGGGGAAAGATCCTTTAGCAGGAACTGTTGTGATAGGACAAAGAGAAATTGTTTCAAACTAAAACAAGGGAGATTTAGACTGGATAAAAGGAATATGTTTTTTACTCAGAGACAATGGCATAGGTTGCCCAAAGAGGGTGGGGATGCCCTTTCCTTGGAGACATCCGAGGTCAGACTGAACGAAGCTGAGCAACCTGATTTAGCTGTAAATGTCCCTGTTCATTGCAAAGGAGCTGATCTGGATGGCTTTTAAGGGTCTTTTTCAACTCAAACTGTTCTATGATTTTATGATTCTTGTTCATACCCTTAAGCAATCTGCTTCCAGTTAAGAGTAGTGTGCAATATTTCAAAATTTCTTGTACTCAAACAAGAGCCATCAGGAATCAACAGATGACACTACACCCTTGCTATTCCCATACAGCAGCCTGGACTTATAGCCTGGCTTCTGGTTCTGGGGATTGCCTGGCTGCAAACATTGCCTTTGTTGATGATCAAAAAATTATCTTTTTTTTTCATGTGCTACACAGTGAAATTTCAGAACTTTCTGGCACTTGCTTCTGAAGAGAAAGTAGGGAAAATTATCTGTTCTGTTTGTTCTGGCTTAAGCATTGAAACATCTGTTAAATTGTCTCTGATTACCTCCTGGCTGCATTAACGTGATGACAAATTTTACCACTGTTTGTTTGGTATGTTTCATATTTTTTGCATACAAGCTCTGCACAGTGCTTGGGACCACCATACCTGGTGGCTTGGCTGTCTGCAAAATAATTAGGATTAGATTTGCAGATCAGTCCTGTGCATTGTATTGATGTGCTTCCTCCTAGCTTGGCACAAATCTTGGGCAACTCTCCAGAAAAGTTCCAAAGATATATATATTTATGTGTGTGTGTGTGTGTACCTTGCTTCCGGGTTGGCCTTTTGACCAGAAATTGATTTGAGGCATAAAAAGGAATGTGAGCGTTAATTCCATTGCTGAACCAACATATATCTAAGCAAAGCAAATAATTCAAAATGGGTGTGCAGAAAAAATAACCTAACAGGAATTCATCAGCTGGGGAGAATGGGCTAAGTTCGGCAAGTGATGGTCACCTCTGTCCCAAGAATCAGAAGATAACCCAGAGGAGAGCTGTACAAAGGACAGAAAGTATGTAAAGAAATTGAAATATTTCAAGGGAGAAAAAGAGTATTTGCAAGTGTCTCTGGCTTGGGGGGGAAAAAAAAAAAAAAAGAAAAAAACAAAAAAAACAAACCCTCCTGGTTATCTGAATGGGAAGGGATAAAAGCAGGGAGAAATCAATGGGCAATGAGGTTTGGATCCATGTTTAGAAGTCTGGAACTGCTGGAGAGTCTAGCAGAGGATTAGGAAGATGAGGCCTGGAGCATCTCTTTAATGAGGAAAAGCTGAAAGACCTGGGACCATTCAGCCGGTAGAATAAAAGGCTGAAAGAGAATCTTCTCAATGCTTACAAAAATCTAAAGGCCGGATGTCAAGAGGATGCTGCCAGACTGTTTTTAACACTATCCAGCAACAGAACAAGGGACAATGGGCACAAACTGGAGCACAGAAAGTTCCATACAAACATGAGAAAAAACTTCTTGACTTAGAACACAGTGACAGAGCATTGGAACAGGCTGCCCAGAGAGGTTGTGGAGTCTCTTTCTCTAGAGATATTCAGAACCCTCTTAAACTCTTTCCTGTGCAACCTACTCTAGGGAACCTGCTTTAGCAGGCAGGTTGGACTAGATGATCTCCAAGAGGTCCTTTTCAACCCTTACAATTCTGTGCTTCTGTAATGCTTCCTCGGCTGCTGAAGCAACCTAGATTGCAGCAAGCATTTAAGTGGGCTGAATGCAATTACCTGTTTGGCATTAAGTAATAGTGTAATTAGCAGTTTTTGGCACATCTCCCTCTGAATATATGACATTCAACACTTTTGTAAATAAGATATTTATATGACACTCCTAGCAGTACTCTTAATGACTACCTTAAAGGTTATTTTCCACATTTTTCAGAAGTGGTACTTAAATTTGGTGTGAATAGTGGGGGTTTCCAGATTAGAGAGGTTGACTCAATATGTACATGTTCTGCTGAATGTTATAAAATACGGCCAGCACCAATAGCTTTGGTGAGGTAACTTTTGAGACTGTAGTGGTGAAAGATTGTGCCTTTACAGATCATCAAGGAAATTCCTTTTACTTGTGGAATTCCTCACTACGCAGAAAACTGAGGCTAGCTACAGGAAAATGGCTCAGGATTATTGACAGATATGATTTTAACATAAATATTGGACATTCATACATTTGAAGGAATTGAGGAAGAAACTCAGCTTCATTCTATAACTTTGCTTGGATCAACCGTCCTCAGAAGTTTCTCAGTTTGAGCAGTATAAATACACAGCTTCAAGTGCATTTGTTGCAATTCTTTAATTACTGTTTCTAACAAAATAACTTCTGAAATAATCACCAAAGTTTCACTTTTTCGTGAAAAAGTAACAAATATCAGAGTGATGTTTAGTCATGTTCTATATGACCCCTATTTTCAACAGAAATGCTTTGCACAAAAAATATTGCTTTCTATTAAAGCTGAACAGAAAATTTTTCCTGAGGTTGTTTAATTGCAATCTTAATCTACAAGTCTTATTGAATTTTCCTTGTTAAAGATTGGTTCTGATCATGCATTGGATCAAGCTTCCTTTCTGGAGGACTAGTAAATGTTTTCTTTTTTTTTTTCTTTTTTTCTTTTTCCTGAGAGAAATGAATTTCTTAAGAATTTTGTAGCTAACTATGAATCACAACATTTGGTCAATCACCTTCAATACCTGTCTACAGAGTGCTGGTGATGGGTGGGAGGAGAAATGTAATAAACTCTGTGCTTTCTCTGCAAAATTAAATTATTACAGTGAGCTTTGGATGATGTTAGGAAAGTGACACAGTGAGAAATGTAACTTTTTTCCCTCTATTGCCTTGAGTCAGTTGATAATTCACAGCAGTGAACAAAAGAAAGCTGGTGGATAACATATGTTAGCAAGGTCCCTGCAAAATTGCCATCCGCATTAAGCTCCGTCTTTATCACTGAGATCCACTGTCAGTTCATATTATAATTCAGTGCTGACAAATGCATTTCTCTTAACAAGATCACCATTATTTTATTCCTTTTGCAAGGCAGGAGCAAAGCAGCAAGCGGTAAGCAGAGCTCCTGATGCTCCTGAAGGCTGTGTTTTGAGGGGGAAGGATCTTATCAGTCTAAGACAGCTACATCCAGCTCATGGGGTCTGAAAGTCATGCAACCATCAGCATGAAGAATTTACCCGTGGTCCTTCATACCATTGTGAAGTGCAGACATCATCCGACACATTGCCCTCATCCTTCCTTTCCTCATTTCTGTCCTCCCCCATGTGCTGATACCCAGCACTTGTTCTTAGGAAAGGATGATTTTCATGACATTGCACCTGGGAGTCCAAGCAGAGGTCAGGGCCCCATCAAGATGCAATTCCTTCAGAGAGGGAATCTGTGCTTCAGCTCAACTTCATCTCTTGAGCTCTGCTCTCCAGTCACCAAAAAGACCTAAGGCAGAAGAAAGATTTTAGTTTTTTTATTGTTATTATTGCATTGGAAATGGGATTTTAATATCCCCAGATGTATGCAATATCTTCAAGTTGCAAACCGTGGTGGCTGGTTCCCTTTTGGGGAAGTTTAACAGCTATCCCATGCCTCTACCCAGCCCCTCAGCTGTGGCTAATAGAATCATAGAATCACCAAGGTTGGAAAAGACCTAGAAGATCATCCAGTCCAACTGTTCACCTATTCCCAATAGCTCCCACTAAACCATGTCCCTCAACACAACATCCAGCCTTTCCTTGAACACCCCCAGGGTCGGTGACTCCACCACCTCCCTGGGCAGTCCATTCCAGTGCCTGACCACCCTTTCTGAAAAGTAATACTTCCTAATGTCCAGCCTGAATCTCCCCTGCCGTAGCTTGAAGCCATTCCCTCTGCTCCTATCACTAATGACATGAGAGAAGAGGCCGACCCCCAGCTCACTACAGCCTCCCTTCAGGAAGTTATAGAGAGCAATTAGGTCTCCCCTGAGCCTCCTCTTCTCCAGGCTGAACATTCCCAGCTCCTTCAGCCTCTCCTCATATGGCCTGTGCTCCAGACCCCTCACCATCTTTGTTGCCCTCCTTTGAACACGTTCCATACACTCAGATGAACTGAAATTTCTCATTGCATCTATCTGGCTTTTACATGAAAATGTTTTGCTATGCTAGACTCTAAATGCATATTAGAGAAAGGCAGGACAATCTTTATCAAGGACACAAATAGGGTTTCAGCAAACATTATTCATTATAAGGCTGTTAATAAAAGTCTCATCTTTTGATCAAAACTGTCACTGTTACACTTCCAATATTAAATATTCCAACTTTTCACTGATTTGGGTACGAAATATCCCACTGTTTGCAAGCACTGGAACTGTCAAACCTGCCAACCCGTGTGTACATGCTGTAAAATCTGCACTGATAATCAGTGTCTCAATCTCCAAAGATCTGAACGCTTTCAGGAGATCATCATCTCCAATACAAATATCTAACCTCAGATCATCTAATCAAATCCTCACACCTCTCAAACCTTGCTAGCTGTTTATCAATCACATTCACGCCATCAGAGTGCCTATGCTGATAACAAATGTAATGCTCAAAAATCCAAGGAAAGCATTGGCAAAACACCTGGACAGATGCTACAGCCCAAACTCTCCTCTTAAGGTTGCTACCAGGTGAATGTAATAGAAAGCAATTCCAGGCAGAGTCTCTTATCTGCTGATATGTGATTCAGACATTTTTTCCAAACATCCTAGCTTGATTTTCATTACCCACTGACAATATCTGGGGGCAGGGGGAAAGAATTAAAAAAAAAAAAAAAAAAAAAAAAAAAAAAAAAAAAAAAGAGGAGAATAAATGCTGAATATGCAGTCAAACTTTTATTCTTACTGGCTGTTCAGTCTTCCAGTGGGATTTTAGTTGATACTGTAAATATTATAGACCTATGTACATTTTTGGAATTAGAACAAAAAATGTTCAGTTATGGAAAAAGAGAAACCTGGACTGTGTACACAGCATATTTTGTGTCTTGCAATATGTATTGAGTTTACAATTTTTCACTGTGAGCTAGAGTTCATCCAAGACACCCATGATTTTCCAGAGAAAAAGAGATTAAATCTGAACTGCTGAGTCTTTTTCAGTTTCAGTGATGACTGGTGAGAAACGATCTGAAACTCTTGCTTACACTCAGCCATATGCAGTCAGACTCCAAGTGAATAATTAAGAATCATTTGCCTGTTTACTTAACATCATAACCATGGCTCTAATCTGGGGTTTTTAAGTGTTTGTTGCAAAGCAGGAGCATAAACTTTAAGGCAATTTTTTTTTGCAATTTCTCAGTGCACTAGATGGCACTAAAGCATGGCTTTTATATACAGGGGAAATATCCCCACAAAAAATATTGTTATGTAGGTTCAGTAGACCTGAACTATTTTGGTAAGGTATATTTTATGAAAGTTCTTTGATATATTATTTGTAATTTTTCATTTTAATTTTCAGATCATCAGAAACAGAGAATTAATTACACCCACTTTGATATTAAAAGAATTTCAAATTGAAAATAAATAATGCTGAGAAGCTGAGAAGAAAAAAAAAAAAAAAAAAAAAAAAAATAGCTGTAGAAACTAATTTACCCCAGGCTAGATGCAAAATTATTCTAATGTTCAAAGATTAGGGGGTTCGATGCAAATAATAAAAAAAAAAGTTCTGTACCAATTACATGGCTTTTTCATGAACTTTATTTGCCAAAAAAAAATTAAAGTCACAAAAAAATTGATTAGTCTTCAGGTTTCCTATATAGAAAAATCATTCATCACGCACAAGCAAACAGCTCTGTACTGTCTCCGTGCACAGCACATTCAAAACAAGAAGTAGAACCATCTTGTAAGAGCAAGGTACTTTCCCCTCAATATTAGCAGCAAGGAAACAAAATTAAACTTTGTGTATATATATACTGTATGTATATATATATATATATTATTATTTCTTCCCCTCCCTTCAAATAAGAGCAATGGTTTAGCTAACTTGAAGTTTCTCTTAATGTATTCTTCTGTATTGTATACAGCAGTGTTTTCTTTCTTATGTGATCACAATAAACAACAACAAAGGAAATATGAAGGGTGGATCCCTTATAAAAATAAGCCTTCTAGACAAAACCATAAAGAAATATGTCTAAGGTCATCTTGGGTATTTTTGCATTGTTGTAATGCTCAGTGTGCCTATAGACACATTTCAAATCTGTGATGTGAAGTGATTCCAAGATTATTTAATGAAACTCCTTTAAGAAAGGAAGCAGAAAGAAAAGACTGAGCAGTTAAAAAGAAAGAAAAATAAAATAAGGAAATATGGTGTGGATTTTGAGTTTGCTCTAGCAGTGATCTTGCAGCCTTTCATATAGCAAAATGGTGCTGCTGTATTTGGGCTTGGAACCACAAAGGTGCAGCATGAAGTCCAGGGGGTAAATGCCAACAGCCCAACTTGTAGTCCATGAATGTCATGGTTTCATGTTCAGGACCATCATCGTTGACTTTGGCCATCAACACTCATTTAATTTCAAAAGCCATCCATTTATTTGCAGGGTCTGACATAATCTGTTCCGCTTTTAAAAGATGTTTCTTCATTTAGCTGCAGAGCTGGCTAAGGATCTGACCCACCTGATTCTGGCTCTGCCATGTGTAGTGCAATTTTGTTTTGGGAAGAGAAACCTGTACATCTCTGAGGAGAATTTGCCCTCATGTTTAAAACAGAAAGCCCATAAATGCATGTTATTGAATTTATTATCTGTCAACTGAATCAAAGCCTACATCTCAAGAAAAAGTATTTCATGGGAAAAAAAGCTAAAATGCTCACATGAAGCTATTAAATGTGACCCAAGCAAGTCCTCAAACTACAGTGTTTGTAGCAGTCAATCCATGCTACTCTGGGGGCTAACATTTTTAGCACCTCTGCAGAAAGTAGCTTCCCTGAGAATCAGAAGAGAAACAGCTTAACAAATATTTGTTTTCAGCTTTCCAAACACTCATTTTTTACTCATCAAATGCATAAATACAGAGAATGAAAACAGAAAGAGTAATACAGGAATTCTCTCTCCCATTTTTTTTTTTTAAATAATATATATTTGGTTGACAATTTTGAAAAAAAAAAAGAAAGAAAGAAACAGAAGAGATCAAGTGGGGGCATGGATAATATGGTTGCATCCTCACTAATGCTAATTGGTATAATTCCATCACCTTGCTGTTTAACTATGATAAAAGGTCTTGTCTTGGCTTTTTTATATGAATACTATTGATCTAAAATGAACATCTTAAAAAAAATTAATTACAGACATTATTGATAACACCTCAGGTTATTAAAAATGAAAGAGTGTTAAACTTCCCAATTTGCTTTTCAGCATGCTGACTGCAATTCATTCAGTCTAGACAATTTCACTTTTTTATCACTCAGTTTCTTTTTTTTTTTTTTCCTGATTCTCATGTGATAAGTTAATGTTGCAGCAACCAAAGGGGACTTTTTTTTTAATAGTTTCTTAACAAGGAAAAAAAAATTAAAAGCAACCCGCTTGTCCTGATTCTCTCTCACTTTGCTTTCATGATACATCTTTTGCTCACACACAAGGGGAATTACACCATGTAATTATTATACACTCACAGCTCTTCTAGCATTTGGCTCCTGTATCATCTGCTTCACTTCTTTGGCAGAGAGTTTGGATGCACACACAGGCACACATATACACATCAATGTAAAATGTATATACATATGAGACAAAGTCCTCTCTAAGTTTGCTCAGCCTATTGCGTACTTACTCTTCTTCCCAAGAGTCTGAAGCAACATAATGGCACCTGGATTAGGGATCTTTCACCAGGAATAAACATAGTTGCCCACGTGAGGGATTGGATGGAAAGGAGGGAGGTACATTCCACTCTGTGATCCTGAAGAATTTTATGAGCTGTTCTCTTCTGCTTTCAAGGTTTTCACTTAAATGTTTCCTCCTCAAGTGAAACTTATAGGATCTCAATATCTAGTCAGGCAGTGGCTTTTGCATAGAATTGGGAGTTTTTCCACCCCATCTAAGGATAGGTAAATATCTGGTCCTGTCCCAGGCTCAAAAGTCTTCATTCCACCTGCCTTCAGCACTTAACCATGTACGTACTTAGGAGCAACAGTTCAACTGAAAGTTCAATATAGGACCACTTTATCTACAACACCTACTAATGACACTATCTTTCTTTCTGTAAGCTCCCAAGACCTCTGCACATCTAGGATGATTCATCCTAAAAATTGATTCCTGCTCCAGGGTGGGAAATAATATAAAAGCACTGCAGTCCCTCTTTCCTGAAGCTGAACCTCAGGAGCCATGGGTCAGGAGGACGCTTGGGTCACCAGTGGGATGAAGTTTCTCTTATCCTTCTATCTTCTTCCATTGACTAGTGAGCAAACCTAGAAAATCACTTACGTGACTAAACCCCAGGCAGAGGCTTGCTACGGGGTTTTATGAGCTTTGAACCTGTCTCCAGTTCAGCAAGTAATTAAGGACAAGATTATGACTCTGTGTATGATTAGTTAAGTAGATGGTGTTGATTAGTAACTATGTCACTGTGCTGCACTGCTGTAACATTTGTCTAAATTCAGGCATGTGTCTAGCAGATAACTGTAATATTTCAAACCAAGATTTATATATTTTTCATAAAAAATACTATTAGCATTTTTAATCAGCTACATTAATTTTTGTAATGACAAAAACTATGCTTGCTGATTTTATTCCTAATTTTCTTTCTCTGGTTCCCCTTCTCTCTAGTTTTTCAACAAAGAAGAAAATAGGTGATGGAAAAGTAGAGCAAGACATTTAACCAAAACTATTAGCAAACAATGTTTCAAAGCCTGATTTCAGGTTTTAATGTTTTCCCTTGATGATTCACACACAAATAAATTATTTTATTCAAGTAGTCATATGTTAACACAAACAAATGTTAGAGTCTTAAATAAATATTAAAAACAGATTTAATTTTTAATTTTTGAAAATAGGCAAAACTGCATCACAGAAAAGAAGCTTGCACAACTCAAGGGAATGTTCATTTCTTTGTAATTTAGGAGCAGCAGTAAAAAAATAAATAAATATGCAAGTAGAATACATTGTAGGATAGATCTATCTTTTCATTTTCATCATTTGCTGAAGGAATTCAATTCTGAAGACCCAAATGCTATGAACCACTAATGAACACCTTCAGAAAACTAAATTAACTGAAACTTTATCACATCAATACTATATTCTGATACCTTTTGTATTTTTTCATCAGTCAGTTGTATTCTTACCATGGGAAATGTTGCTTTAAAAGGAAGCCTGCTTAGATCACTGGTGCTGATGCAGCCTTACTGTGTAGTTAGAGAAGGAGAAGAATAAAATACAGAGAAAAAATCCAAGTAGCATAGGGGGCTGTTTTATTTCTTAAATATTTTCTGCATGATCCAATCCAACCTCAACTGATGGGATGCGATATAGGAATTATCATGTGCATTTTTAGGTCCTGTGTTAGCAGAAGATTTGTCTATATCTCAAGTGTCCCCGATGACCTTACAGCTTATGAATCAATGAGGGAAGAGTGGTGAGAACTAGAGAAAGAAATGGGTAGCTTGCAAATGTGAGGCTAAGGAGATTCTGCTGTGTGAGAGATTTTTATAGACATACATAATGTGTACGTGTGGGTCTGTACGTGTCAGAGTATATCTATCTATAAAATAAAAGTTGGTTACAATAGATGTTCTTATCTGACCTACTTAAAATTTTACATGAAAGCACAGTTAATTTCATCTCCTATCTGTCAGATTGATATAAATCTCCTGTTCAGTATTAATTATTGTAAGCATGAATATTCTTCATTTTAAGGGGAGACCTGATGATTAAAGCTGCTGCAGATAGAAACCCTGAACTCATTAAAATTCCCTCCCACACCACCTCACTGAGTGTGTGTGCAACTTTTCAGACAAGACTCACCACTGTTCAGGCTGTCATGCAGGGTTTTCTTTTTTGGATAAGGAATGTAATATGCCCCCTCTGAGATACATTCACAATTTTGAATTCACTATATGTTCATTTCTTGGCAATAAGCAGGAGCAAAGTGGCCTCAGTTTTCATCTAAACCTTGCCTAAATGTTTGCAGCTCATTTTTCTTCTGTTTCTTTCTGCTTTTATATCCTGTAAAGTAGCTTGACCACATTAGCTCATGAGGACTTGTAGGATGTTAGCAACATTTTTCGTTCTCTTTTAATAAGATGTTTCTATAAGACAAAGGGAAATGATTTCAAACTGAGGGGAGATTTGGATTGGATAGAAGGAAAAGGTTTTTTAAAATAAGAGTGTCAAGTCACTGGAACAAGGTGCCTAGAGGGGTGGTGGTTGCCCCATCCCTGGATATATTCCAGGTCAGGCTGGATGGGGCTCTGAGCAACCTGATTCAGCCGTAGGTGTCCCTGTTCATTGCAGAAGAGTTGGACCAGATGACCCTTAAGGGTTGTTTCCAACTCAAACGATTCTATGACTCTATGAATTCTATACAAAGTGATGAGAAGTGTACAAAAAATGAGAAGTGTAGAAAGCAAAAACTGAAAACTAAGATCAATTTGTCATAGTTCTATGAGAAAAACAAGACTGGTACAACAACTTGATTTACAACTGTGTCTCTGTTTATGGATTTAAACACAGTAGGATGGATTTTCCTTCTACCTGGAAGTCAGTCTTTTCTGTCATGATGGCCTTGATCCTGAAAGTTGGTATTACCAAGCATATATGGGAGTCTCAAGGACTTGTGTCCCCTACTGAATGATGATCAGAACAGCTCAGTAGAGCTCTTCTCTGATGTTAATCTCAATGGTTGGTGCACTTATAGGAATTGGATATTATTTCTTACCAGGAAGCTTCATTATGTACATCAAACATGCAAATGAATTGATTTGATTTTCAAGTAGCACCACTGACACCAAGATCAGGTTAATGAGACTACTGTCCTTTGTTTTAGAGTAATTGTGTGTCAGGAACATGCTTCTCGATGGCAATATTTAGAGAAAGGACTAATGAATTGTGGTTTAAAGATCAGAAATACTGAGATTTTAGTTATCTACCTTGTACCCAGTATTTTCATAAGAAGCACAAGAGGGAAAAGAGTTTCAAAGGATCAGAGGGACTCCAGAAGAAAAAGTACCTAACATCATGCAGAAATGCCTAGCTATTCGTACGTTGTTTTCACTAGATGCTTGACATTGGTATCATAAAAAAAAAAAAAAAAAAAAAAACCCTAATCAGACACAATTGCCCCCTAGCCCAAGAAAGACCCATTCCAGAATAGTCAATGGACTCATAATTACGTGTTCAGCCAAGATTCTTGAAAATCAGGTTCAGCACTCTGCTCTGTCAGAGGTAAAACCAGAACTGTCTCTGATGTGTTAACCTTGTGTTATAATTGCTGGACTGCTTTGGTTATGAGAAGTGTTCAGAAAAGGATTTAAACTGATAATTTTTTGATGAAATCGCAGCAATTATAGTTTGATAGTTTTTCTTAAAAAAAAAAGTGAAACAAAACAAAACAAAAAAGGTATAAACTGTATTGAGCAGTTCTTTGAATTGTTGGAGCTTGATTTCTCAGTATTGCTTCAAAATTATCTTCCCTCCTTCCTGTAGAACAGATAGGAAGGAGTTTGATTCTTGAACCCTTAAGAAGATGGTGTCCAGAGGGGCTAATGTCACTTCTAACATGAAGAACTCATCATGAGATGAAGGACTTCAGAACACCATAATATATATATATATATATGTATATATATTTGCATTTGCATGTCTTTGTCTTTGATGTGCTTAAAAAAAAAAAAAAAAAAAAAAAAAAAAAAAAAGGAGTAGAAAGAATGTATTCATGTTTTTCGCTGAAGAGGGCAAAAAGCACAGTTTTGATCCATTTGTTCAGTTACTCTTTAGTGTATCCCTATTCTCCAGGTCTTTCTTTCTTTTACATTTAGTAAATGGACTCTCATGTTTTAGTCAACAACCCTTATGCCACCATTTCCAGTGGGAAAAATACCTCTGCAGTGCCAGCACATAATAGTTGGTTTAAAAACTACTTGCTCAGCACAAAGCATCTTTATGGCACTAGGTTTGTCTGTCAGGATCAGATTTGAAGTTGAGATTTTGAAGCAAAAAAACAGTGGCAGATGAAGGGCACCATAAATGGATCTGATCTAGATATTAATTCCCTAATCTCTCAAACATCTATGGTTTTCTTTAACTCTGCATGAATCTTTGTACTGTCTGTTTAGCTGCAGTGCACACTGTGTTTCCAAAGTTCTTTGGTTTGAGAAGAAATAAAAGGAAAAAAAAACAACAAAAACAAATCCTCATGTCAGAGACATTCTACAAGCCATTTATTCACCAGAAATAATTGTGGTCAGACATTTAACTGAGAATGCTGGTATTTGCCCTAATGTTCTGTAAATGTTTATACCAAACCCAAATGAATGTAAATACCCCATCTCTGAGCTCTGTGGTAAATCATTTGTTCTGCACAGAGAGAGTTTGGCCGGGAAGTTATGCTCTAGCCTATTCCTACTAAAGTCATTGAGACTGATGGCAACTGGCCATCTAATCTCTGAGCTCTGATGTAAACACTTTGCTCCACAAGCAAAGCTGAAAAAACCTGAGACACTCTTCTTCCAGAGAGAAAATAATCTGCACCAAGGCTTTTTCTATTTATCTCTGCATACTGCTGAGCTCTGCAAACTGACACATTAAAAGCCAAGTCTAGGCTCTTCCTCTTTTCCTTACAAAACAGAGCTCCAGTACTTATTTGTCTTTCCATATTTTAGCTCATGAGTACTCAAAGGGATGAATAGAAAACAAAAGTTTCAGCTTGCTAGGGGTGAAACCTTCAGCATTTGTTTTCACTGCAGGGAAAAATCTCATTGATTTCAGTGGGAAGAAGGAGTGCAGTCGTGCTTCCCACTTCTGAGAATCAGAGCTCCCAGATACCCATTTGAGACTAGCAACAGACAGGTATCTGTTCTGCTAATTAAGTCTCATTTATCTTAACCATTTCACTTCTTAATCAGATAGCACAGTGATAAGACACTATAAAAATCTATCACAGATAGTCAAGGTCTAGACTTCTCTAATGTGGCAATTTTTTATATTATGATCTTCTTTTGTATATGCAGATGAACTGCTCTTTTATTAATTTCCCTTTGTAAGCATTTCACACGCAAAAAAAAATCAGATATGAATGTGAAGAAAAAAGAAAGCTTTCTAAAGTGATGAGAATGAATTAGTCCATAATTGGAATGATTGGTAAAATTCAGTACAAAGCAAAAAAAAGTGCACTATTATCGGGATTTGAACTTAACATGAGGATTTTTTTTATTGCTGCCCATTCAATATAAATGTATATATATATATATATGTATATATATATGTGTGTATGTATATATTTATACACAAAAGTTTTGGATATATTCTGTAGAAACTTACCAGTGCTGAAGTAGGAAAAAACATCTGTAGAAGAAACACTGTAGACATACAGAAATAAGTAGGATAAACATTTAATTCCTCTTATTCGTGACTTGATTTACACTATTGTAACTATTCTGAAGTTGGGGATTTGTTTACTGAGTGTTTTCCATACATCTGTATAGTATTTAGTAAGCATAAATGTTATAGAAGAGTGGCCATCTATCCCCACAGAGCATCTCTGCTACAAAAAAAACAAAAACAAAAACAAAAACACTGCATGGCTTCTTCTTTTCAGGTAAAAAGATTCTTCATAGTTTTCGTAATTTTCTGATTTGCATGATTCTGGAAATCTACAAATGAAAAAGCATCCTGTAGAAGGCTTTTTGGACAAGATATTTGCTTAGGAAACTTAGTTAAATTTGTGGGTTCCTAAGAACTCCTTGAGATCTCAATAGATGTTAAGCATGATACATTCAAAAAACTTTGGTGTTTCTCAGTACCCTAATTACTTGACAAACTTTTGGAAAGAGATATGCAGTGTGACTTAAAAGTTATCTTGATGGGAATATTTCAGAGAAAAGTGTATTCAAAGAGTGCATAGAGAACATTAAGTCATTCTTATGAATTCTAACAGAACTCCAACTAGCACATTGTTGTATTGTATGAAAAGAGATGATACTTCAGGTAAACAAGTAGAACATAAGGGAGTTACCAAGGTGAAAATCATTGTCTCTATCTTAACCTGAGGCTCTCATGGAAAAGACTGGTAACAAGTCAAGCAAAAACAAAAACAAAAATGTGGGCCTAACCAAAAAAGCAAAACAACCCAACCACCAGTGGTAAGATGCTTAGTGGGAGAGAAAATACACAGAATAGCAAAAAGTGTAAAGGTCTCTTTTGGTGAACAGGAATTCCCACAAACAGCCGAATGCTGACGAAACTTCCGAGCTGCATGATCTCCCTATCAGAACCACATCTTTTGTTCAGGGCAAATTGTCACCGCTTCCTTATCTGTGTCTCTGAGACTGCTTTGTGGGGCTCACAGAAGGCAAAATAGAGGGTGCTGAAGCTTTCAGATAGTTTTGCAATAGAAAAGTACGTGTGAGCTACCCGGCCCTTATTCTTCGAGGTCACGCTTTCTCCATTTACACAGGACTATCACTGACAGCATGAATAGGTTTTAGTTTGGTATTTATATATATATATATATTGGATTTAAAGGAGAGACTTAAGAGAGACTCCTAAGTTACTGCTTAGGAATTACTAGGATAGATAACTTCATCCTGAGCCTCTGTACCCTGAACAAAATGCTGTCACATATAGGAGAATGAATAGCAGAGTGAAACATCAGATCAAAATTAAGCAAAATTAAGTCATTATGTTGGACAACTTGAAACCTGTTTTCTGATCCTAAAACCAACAATCTAAATGGTTACATTAATGTTATAATTTGTCCCACAGCATTTCAATTCTTAATGATTCATTTGTCTTACTTGGTTAGCAAAGTGTTAAGGTATTAGTGTCATAATTATTATTAACATTGATCAATTATAAAAGTTTTAAATTCATTTTCTAATAAGCAATTGGCTTATTATTTCCTTTTGTGATTTGGAATACATGACATGTCTCAGAAATTTTCACTTACAGAAATCATAGAGTTCCATAAGAATTCTAGTTCTTATGATAACAAGGTTCTTATACCTTAGGACTTCAAAAAGAAAAGCATATATTGCAAATACTCAAGTACAAGAAAATAAAAAGAATTAAATACAAGAAAGGACCCCAAAATTTACTCTTTCATATTGTTTAATCTTCTGATTATATGGATCACCTCAATATTTAGAGAATGACGTGACTTATGAAAATTAAAACAATCAGTAATTAAAATTTCAGCAGCAAAGAAAAAATCTTGACATTGATGTCTTTAATTGTAAAGCTGTTTTTTTGTGTTTTTTTTTTTGTTGTTGGTGGTGGTGGTGGTGGTTTTTTTTGCTTTTTCTGACAATCTTCAGCTTATATTGGAAACATTTGAATAGACTGTGCCTGTTTCTTTGAGATTGCATTAAGCTATTGATGACAGTTAAATCAGAATGTATTTTTAAAATGAAATTCAGAGTATGTCAGAACAGAAACTGAACTCTCTTAGGTGTTTGAATAGATTATCAAGATGATACTTTATCAGTACATTTTAAATGTATTTGTATTGCAGGAAAATAAATTATAGGGCATTTAACACAAAAGATATATTATATTGATTTCCACCAATCCCTCAGAAATTCCATTCAATAGTATTTTTTTATCCTGTAGTTCTAAAACAATATAACTTGTGAGGAGATAAGATAACTTGCCATTTTAATTGTCCTTTCTGAAGGGAAATTACTCTGCATTACTTTCAGCAAGCTGTTGCCTGAACGCTTCCAAAGCAGAACCTATACTGAAATATTAAAACATCCTGAATGTCTTTTATCTTCATCTTATTAGGGAAGAGCTGAGCAGAAGTGGTGCAGGTATCCCTTTTCCATGCCTCATCTCTATGCGTTGTATCACCCATTTTGGTCTGACCGCAGATAAACAAAGAATAGAGCTGCAGCAAGATACTGTGAGAGCTTTAACTTGATTATTTTTCTCTCCAACTTGTTCTTCCTTTGTCAACAGTTGCTATCCCAGAACCCAAAATTCGTCTCTAGAAGTTGATGGGTCATGGACAATAGAGTCCACTGGCTACATTTCCACCATTTTATTACACAGATCCCCAAATCAATTTGCATTACGCAGTCCTCCAACACTATTCCAGTAAGCCTTATACTCTCACAGATGTCATTTAGCATCTTAGCCATCTGGGTAACATTTACTTTCCAGTTATGCTATAAAAATAGATTTGGTGGACTTCAGTGCAGCCCTTGCATCACTTCATGAACATTAAAAATAAACCATGAAATAATAACAACACAACAGTATTCCATGACTGCAGGACAACCCTTGGGAATCGTGTCTCTACTGAAGAAAAAGTAGCATGACACCATGCTAGTGAATACAAGTAGAGGTAATGGCTTTAAGTTGCTCCAGGGGAGGTTCAGGTTGGATATCAGCAAAAATTTCCATTCAGAAAGTGATGAAGTATTAGAACAGGCTGCCAGGAAGGTGGTAGAATCACCATCCCTGGAGGTTTTCAAGAAACATATAGATGCTGCAATGGAATGACATGGTTTAGTGGGCATGGTGGTGATGGTTGGACTACTGGTCTTTCCAACCTTAATGATTCTATGATTCTAACCAGTGTGATGTGGATGCTGCTTGTCTTCTCTAGACAGACTACTCCAAGGTTTGCGAATATTGCACTTTGCACCTCAGATGACCATATTTTCATGCATTCACTCTTGCATCCTTCATGCCCTGTCTCTGTTACGGCTTTATCGTAAAAAGGAAAAGAGGAGATATGAAGATGATTTTCTAACAAGAGTGACCCTAGTATGCCCTGTAAGCTCAGTTCAGCATGGTGGGATCCGTGGCTGGAGGTAATTTCTGCAGTCATTTTACCAAGCAGCAGGCTGTTGAGGAATTTCACCCTCCCTTCTCTTAGAGGACAGCACACTCATCACAGCACTGCTATTACAGCCTGCGGTCATGGAGTGGCAAGAGAGCAGCCCTCACAAATACTGAGTTTACAAATAACAATGAAGTACTGATTCCAATACTTGGTACCATGAACTCAGAGAATGTCACTTTTTCTCTGTGTATAGATTAGTTCCTACAGCTGGAAATACCTTAGGGGACAATGCAAGCTCTCCAGACAACGGAAGCTCTCTGGACAATGGCATCCTTTTCATTTAGGTGCTATTAATCCGTCCCACGTTGCTTGTTTCTTCCTTAATCACCTAACTTTAACCAAATGGATGATTCTCAACTGCATGAATAGTCTATCTCCTGTTTCTGTAAATTATGCAAAAGAAAGATGCTGTCAAAGTGAAAGGGTTTGTCATTTTTACAAGAAAAAAAAATTCTTAGGAATTTCAGAATAACATTATGTCTGTTTTATAGGTGAGTAAACAGAAACCTAGAAAGATTTAAATGAACCAGGCTCAGTAGCAGGCTGATACGGGAAAAGAAACCATTTTTTTTCTGATGTTACCCTGTTGTCTCTCACTGTCACGCCACTCTTGCTATAAAGCTATCAGAGAACCACTCTTCCTTCCTCTCTCTTGCTTTGCATGTCCTTTGAAATGACAAAGCATCTTCTTGATATAGACATCAGGGAAATAGCTCTGTCTAAACATTTCTGTAGGCATTTTTTTTGAAATAAGGTGGACCATTCAGCTCTGCGTGTTCTGGTCTTGATGCTTTATGCACACCTATAAGTATTCCAGGCCTTGAAGGGACCAATTAAAAAGAAATTTCCTAAATGTGGGTTTTAACACAAAATTGGATAAGCAGCAGCCAAGCTTCACATTTTCTTTCATTGGTTCTGTGCTGTATCTGCATGTAAATTTATTTCTTGACCCGAGAGAAGACAAAGATTGTAGTCAAGAACTAATCTGCCCATTTTAAAAATGTTTGATAATTAGACTTCATTACATAAATTAAGATGATTCTGACCTGAAATTAGGCAAGAAATCCTACACCTTAGCTCTATTCTTTGGGAAAAACACCAATATCATCCTTCCAGTACTTGAAGGGAGCTTACAAGCAGGAAGTGGAGACTTTTTGTATGATCTGACAGTGATAGAACAAGAAGGAATAGCTTAAAACTAAACGAGGGGAGATTTAAGTTAGTTGCTATCAGAGAGTGATGAGGCACTGGCACAGGCTGCCTAGAGAAACTGTAGATGTTCCATTCCTGGCAGTGCTCAAGGCCAGGCTGCATGGGGCCCTGGGCAGCCTGATCTAATGGAGGACAAGCAGCCCATGGGCAGGGGTTGGAGCTCAATGGCATCTGAGGTCCCTTCCAACTGAAGCCATTCTGTGATACTATGATTCTATGATTCTATGACTCTATGATTATGCTGCTCTGTAGAGGTTGCGCTGGGTCAGCATGCACAAACCTTGTCCAGCTCTCACTGAATATTCCCACGGCTATACAGAAACTATTACAAACATGAAGATTCCTCTGAAGCTGGTCGATGCAGTGCATCAAGTGAAAGGTCCCAGGCTGCAGTGAGATGCTGAGCATCATTTGAACTAAGAATTTGAGCCTCGGGGCTATTGCTGGGCAGCGTTCCTGTGTAGCAGATACTGCTGCGTTTTCTAGTTCTTCTCTCTATCCTGCTACGTATGTCACAGAAAGATAAAGAGCAAAGGAAACAAAGATGAGCTGATGGGCTTCTTCCATCACAAAACACTAAGATTAAGTACCAAGAAGGAACTGCCACAGTTTTCATGACATACGCAAATCCCATATAATCACTATTGCCCAACTAGTCTGCTCAGTAGGATAAAATGTCTTCTCCATGCCCACTCGGTGGGAAATTAGTTGAGCAGAGGTATTTGCATAACCATAAAGCTTTTTTTTTCATTCTATTTCTAGATGACCTTTTATAAATCCTACCAAATTCTAGCTTGTTTCCCATCAAGTTGCTAGTAGTTTGATCAGTGGCCTGCTAATAAGGTGCATATTACTTCACCTCTCCTAGATGTATTAGGGTGTCTATTCTTTAGCACCATGGAGATTACAGTTGTCTGTGCCAGGAGGAAAAGAAATTTCCAGAGCATAAGTCTTCATTTAGAGTTATTAACAAAAGGATTTATTACATTGCTTTGTTTCAAACAGTGATATACGCTATAGCTAAAGTATGCCACAGTACAGCTGCCTACCACATAATGTCCTAATGAATCACAATTCACTGGAGAAGCTGCAGAAAGAACATCAACATTCAATCACACATTTCTCTCCCCCCCCCAACCAAACTGACAAATAAGGCCACAATGGCTTTGCAAATTTATCAGGTAAAACTGATCTCAGGAAGATGAGTACATTGAAACCACGTCAAGAACTAAGTGGGGTGGGTGGAAAATCCACAGTTTGAAAAATAGAGAGAAAGAAAGAAAAGAAAATGTACTGATGCAGCTAACCAGCTCTAGTATAAAGTAACTGCTCACCCCTAACGTTCCAGGCATGAGGGGGTCTGTGCCCAAGAAGTAAACCTTTAATCATGCTGGACTCAGTGATTCTTATGGGCCCCTTTCAACTTAGGATGTGGAGTCAATTCCTGTTCTGTGTGTTTCCCAAGAACCTGTAAAAATAAACTCACTTTCCAGAGTCATGAAGATGAGGCTGACTAAAGGCTATTGAATCCTACTTTTCCATGCCTGTTCTCAATTTAATTTACAGTAATCGAAGACCAAAGACTCTCCTCTAAAACAAGCAGTTAAAAAATAATTCCTTATTTACTGAACAAGGGAATGGTGCGGTTTAATTAAGCAATGTTTAGAGTGCATCTTGAGCTCTCCAGAAGACGGGAGAGAGAAATCATTATTTATCTGCTTTTACTCATTTTATTTGTATTTTCAGGCTTAAAGGTCAAAATGCTTTGTTCTGACTTTGCTTTCAGTGAAGATGATTCAAATTTTCTTATTAATATATCAATTAATGTTTCTTTGTCCATGGTTAATAGTTAAAATAATTTCTGAAGCACCAAGGTCCTTTTTTAGTTATGTTGTGGGAAAGGTGAAAAAAAATTCTTAACACCTTGTGTAAGAGTGAGATTGAAACAAGTCCTGTAGTCAGCTCCCTTGGCAGCTAGCACCATTTCTCCTGCCTCCATTTATTTACCCTTCCAATCAATAAAATATAGGAAGGTGGACTTTTCCCTGCTTGCTAAATTATTGATTCTTTTTGGTTTCTTGCAGGGCAGAAGACTGATGGCACTGAAGGCAATGTTTTTAGGATTGTATTGGCACCTAAAGTGAAAAAACTCCTAAGAGCAGAGAGCAGTAACAGAGGTAACTCATGATTTATTTTTAAAGCAAACCATGGACCAGATTCTACTTCCATCGTTGTGGCACAGCTTCCAAAGCTTGTGCTAAGAGGAAGCTTGGACCCAAGGGATGACAAAGCCAGTGATTATACAGCACATCATGTTAAAGAAAAATTAAATTAAATGCAGATGCTTTTATATAATTCAAAGACAGAACTCAGTGTTTTCTTAAATTATTTTTGGTTCCTTTTCCCTTTTCCCCTCTCCACACACTGATCGCTTGCCTACAAAGAAAAGCTTCAAAGAACATAAGCAAATCTAAACCTTTTATTTAAGTTGTGCTTCCTCCCACTTTTCTTCATTAAAAAAAAAAAGGAAGAAAAAAAAACTGGAAAAAGAAAAAAACTTCTACTTGACTATGTTGCAAAAAAATATTGCTTTTTTAATTCCTTTGATGTATTTGTGAAATGAAAAATGTGTTAATAGGAACAACGTGATGGAAAAGAACCAACTGTCCTTCCAGTCAGATGAAGCTTGCATTAAGACACGTCTGTTTAGTAAGAGTTGTTTTCTAACAGGAACCAACATGCTACTGGTTACTAGAACCAAATGTGGCTATGTGGTTGATGAGAAAGCCACAGTATATATATAATAAAATGTACATAAAACTTAAAAATCACACGTTGTTAGCAAATGGGAAAAAGTCACCAAATGAAGAAGAAAAAAGCTTTATTGCAGAGTTTGCCTTGCTAAGTGCAGAATATCACATCTCCTCGAAGAAGAAAGAATTTAGCTGAAAATATTTGTCTTTTTATTGGGTCATTAATGTGATTTCACAGCAAAGGTCATATTTTCTTGCTGCTGATTCAGAAAATAGCTTAAGCCTGCATGAACCCTGAGCATGTTTGTGGTTCCACACAGTTGATCTGGAGCACAATAACATGAATAAAGTGAGATATGTGAGTCCCTTTCTGAATCAGAGCCCTATGCCAATGACAAAACTTCCAATTGCAATATGAGTTTCCAGTAGATGCTGATTTTTTTTCTTGTTTAACAAGGTGACTTGATATTATTTTGTTCTTAAATAGATTATACGGGTGCTAATTTTAGTAGATTCTTCATATCCAGTGGAAATCAGACTAGTGCTAAAATTCTGATAAATTTTAAGGTTTTTACACCACTTTGCTTTACTTTGTATTTCTCAAGAAAAAGCAATAGCAATCACATAGGAAAATTCCCCCAGATCTGGAATAAAAATGTCTCTGAAGAAATTCTACATTTTTAATTAGGTGAGATGTTTAGAGCAATGCAGAGAGAGTCTCAACTCATGACTTAGTGGATAATTTTACCAACACTGAGTTCCAAAATACAGCACATGCATTTGTAAGAATCCAATTATTTTATTTTGTCCTGGGAGATGAGGTGAGAGAAAACTACCAAGGAGAAAAAGAAAAAAGAGATAGAAAGAATGCAAAACAACTTTTTTTTTATGGAATTGTTGGGGAAACAGCACACTATTAGCTTGCGTACATTTATTTTCCAAATATAAAGTACTTTGTCCTAGAAGAGATGTTCAGAAAAGCTTCTCAATTCAATCATTTGACAGATGAGATCTGTTCTTGGTGTCACTCACTGAGTTACAGGCTTCTTCCCCTATGCTACTGTGATTCTTATCCTGTTTATCTTTGTGCCCAAACAATAAATCAGTATAAAATTATACACATGCATGTATATTCTATACATAAAGCCTATCTTTATTATGCAGACGATAGCAGTGTTAAGCTTGCTGCAGAGGGCATCTTTGTCATATTCCAGATGAATGTTAGGCAAGAAGATCTGTTTTTGAAGCTTACAATGTCAGTATAAGAATAAAACAATTTTCATAGCAACATAGAAGGGAAAACAGTAAAACAAAGAGAAAAGTATATATGCAGGGCCCTTTTCTTTATGAGATGCAGCAAAACAAAATCTGTCTTTGAAAACATTTAGAGCAACCTGAGCGCTCAGAATTGGAATTGCTAGGACTCATGGGCTGATTCACCACTGCCCCATGCTCTGCACAGTCAGAGAGCAAAGTGTGTGGAAATCATTACTGTCCTCCATCCCAACATGGGCTTGTTCTACTCCTACCTTTCTTGATGTAAATGAGTATAGAAAAACAGCGCTGTGGAAAGATATAGCCTTGGTTCTGTGCAAAACAACAGATTATGCTTTTTCTTACACTTTACAGTAGTTTCTTTTTTTCTTTCTTTTTTTTTTTTTTTTTTTTTTTTGAGCTGTTGCTAGTGCTGCTTTTGTTATTGAAGTACTATGAGTTCAAGTTACTGGTTTTTTTCTGCTTACATAAATGTCAAACCTATTAAACAAGTTCTGTGTCTGTGACACTATCAAGGTCTGTTTTTCAGTGGACTGACGTTCAATTAGGACTTGTATGAAGGTTTTCCATAGGTTGTACATTCACTAGCATCTAAGCCTTCTGAAAATTCCTTGACATCAAGTCAAACTGAGACCTCAGTCCAGACTAATTATTGTAATTGTCATTAGTCAGCTGTTCATTTTTAAATAAATTCTCAGGATTCAATATCTTTGGAACTTGTATGCATTTTACAAACTTTTGTTAAGTTGATCACTAACTTCTAGGAAAACAAATAAAGTAGTTGGACAGCAGGTAGACAAGCAATCAAAAAAAGTAGCGTGATGGTCTCAGCTTTGTTTTTCACAAAAAGTTTTGTTAATGCAAACCAATTTTTCATCCCTTTGTTATTGGCCTCAAAGGTGAAGATGCACCTCATTTGACCTTATTTGTCTCATAGTTAGGCATGTATTTGGAAGTGTCATGCAGGATGCATGAGAAGTTTGTCCTGAAAGTAGACATCTGAATCAAACAGAAAATCTTGACACCCTGGAATAGCTGTTTCCTTTTCCATCACTTACTGAGGAAATTCTTAAATATGGTTTACAGTAAATATTTAACACCTAGATCAGGAGTGTCCAACCTTTTGACTTCCCTGGGCAGCATGGAGTGAAGAGCGATTGTCTTGGATTGCATATAAAATATGTACTATATTTATATGTTAATGCATACAAGTAACAAAACTTCTTTTTTATTCTTTTTTAAATTTTTTTTTTTAATTAAAGCATTAAAAAAAGAGGGCAACAAAAACATAAAACTAGAGGGTTGGATACATGTGACCCAGATGCTCAAGGCTATGTATGATTTATCTGGTTGCTTAGAGCACACTGTGGGAAACCACTGTGAACTACAGCAAAGATATGCTGCATCTCCTGAAACAGAGATCTGAACAAAGATGATGTCTCTTCATGACTCATTTTTCATGAATTCAGTGGTGTCTTGCTCTGCCATTGATATGAACAGTGATACTAGTTTCTTCCAAGATCAAATCCATGAATCCTTGGAATCCTTGCTGTAAAGTGGACTCCTTGATAAGTTGTATGAGAAGTGAACTACTTCTCAAGTGTCACGACACAATTCCTACTTATACAAATCAAAGTGTTTTAAATTATCAGTCATCATCTGCTGGGTATGCTCATTCAGTCTGCAGATATGCACAAATACACACAGTTTCATTATGTCTCTAAAATGGCTTGCTCTTACCCTAAGATTTTGCTTTTGAGCTCTGAGTATCCTTAACATTTGAAAAGCCAAGACATGATGAGGACAAGTTTCCATAGTATAGATGAAATAGCAGCCACTATAGTAAAAATAGCAAAAAATAGTAAAATTCCCCACACCTGTATATCGAGGAGGTTCAGCCAAGTTGTCCTCTCAATAGCAATTCATTAATACAGTGAGACAGGCAGAGAACCAAAGATACCTCACCAATGGCTTTATTTTTAATTTATTTTTCCTTCTGAAGTAACCCAACAGATCAGCTACATACCAAATATATGTCTAAGATATTACTGAGGCCAGAGAGGAATCCTGCAGTGCTTAATGCTTGCAGAGAACTAGTTCCTAATTCCAGTACAAATGTCTGGCTTTGGATTGAACTCACAAATTTCCTCAGAAAATATTGCCCCAAATTTTCCTCTGGTTTTGCAAACCCCAAAATCTAATAATGCAAGAATTCCATTTTATAAGTGATATGGTGAAGAAAACAGTTGTTTAGACATAATGTTAAAACTGCTACTGTAAAATCATTGCAACATAAGGCCTACTTCTGCATATATATTTCCAATTTCATTTTAATTTCTGCTAAGCAAGAGGAATATAAAATGAAGAATATGAGACATTAGAAAGAAACTGCTTCTTGACATCTCTATCAAGGCAATACATTTTAACTTAGAGTGTTAAAAATGCAAAAAAGCCTTTAACTCCTAAGATCAATTGCAAGCATAGACAGACTCTAGGTTTAGAAAGAGCATTTTGTCTTGTCAAACCCACCTTATCATCTTGGAAGAATAAACAGTGTAATTATTCTCACCTTTTTGTTTGTTTTCTAATTGGATCGTTTATTACTTTCAGGAAATTCAAATCAACATCAGATTTATAGCACGAGGCTTCTGAAATATTGATTTGGTTATAGAAATGTCAAAGTTGGCAGGTAAGCTGTCTTGTTGCCTCAGGAGTCTTTTGCATTAGCAGAAATTATGGAAAAGGCCTTTAGAACTGAATAAGTTTAACAATTTGTTTCTGTGTTATGCACAGTTAAGAACTCTGTTCTTTTACCGATATTTTAGCTCCATCTATCAGCCTATGGTTTACAACATAGGTTGGAATCGAATTCACAAAGAATGCGATTGTAGCTGTTCTGCTTTGTAGAGTAGATTTTATTTTGTGTTGGCTGCGACAGCATTTTGGATGGTTATTAATACAATTTTTTTGTTGTTGTTAGTTAACAAAAGTCTAATAATGTAAATCACAAACAAGCCAGAAACAGCTCCTCTGCATTCACTGTAAGTTCTCAAGTTCTCAGCATGTGCTTTGTTTATTGCTGATAAGGCTTATGCTTTCTGCTGCTTACCAACTTCTGTATCTTCTATTCTTCTCACTAAAAATGCAAAACAAGCCCTTACAATATAATTATCTTAAAAGTGTACATTAGAAAACTTTGGTTAACTGTCTACCTTCATGATGTGAGGATTTTTCTTTCAAGTTCCTAACCTCGTTTTGTGAGTGAAATTCATCCTACTAGTCAGCATAAACTACCTTGTACAGCCCCGACTGCAACTTCTGCTCTTTTTCATTATTACAGGGACTGATTTTCCATAATGAGCAAAACAAACAAACAAAAAGAAAATAAAAAAGTAAATCCAAGAAAACAGAGAGTTCAGCATTTGATCTAAATCTCACTGAAGTCACTGGAAAAAACACCTGAAATCATCAACCACCCCAATAACCAATCATGACAAAAGCAAAATCCTGCCACGGCTTATGACTTTTCTACGCATAAGAAACATCCGTCAGTGCAAAGCGTGATGATGCTTGGAAGAGATTTTCCATTCAATAAACCTTATCTCCACTGCGTCCATGAAGAAGGTGTTGTGAGGTGACAGAAAGTGCACGTATGTTCACAAAACTAGTCACCCTGGATAACTTTCAAAACCAACAAAAAAGAAAGAAATGGGTACTTTTAGGACTGAGTTCATCTGACTTCATCTAGAAGTTCATCTTAAAAAAAAAAAAAAAAAAAAGAAGGCTGTGCTGTGAAGGCTGTGCTTTGAAGATTAATTTGGAAGTAGGTACCCATAGGGGGGATGAGAAGAAGGTCCTCCTATTAACTGTCAAATATTCTGAAAAACAAAGCAGTGCTACACAGGGTGCCCAGAGGAACTGCAGAGATGGATATTAGAAATAAAAGAAAGAGATATTCTCCTGTCTTTTTGTTGTTGCTTTGTGAATAGAGATTTTAGAACTTGTGATAAAATGGGGACATCAGAGTTTTTACTTTCTCTTCCTTTCTTCATACGTACATATGCAATTCTTAGAGACTCCGAAGTTTTACAAGATAAGAAGAAGAGAATCAAAAGAGAAAGTAACAGTTCATGTATATACTTCTCCTTAGAAACTCCATTACAATTTGGTATTATAAAATTGTGAATTGAAATGTAATTGAAATCTTCAAATATAAAGATCAATTCATTCAATTTTGCAATTTTTTTCTTTGATAGACCTTGTCTGAATATTGCCTGAGAAATTTATTTTTATAAAATCTTTTTAGCAAAATTGTTCAAACAGCATTTCCAACAGGAATAAGAAAAAACAAAACAAAAAGCTTTGCAGTTTCATCAAATTTAGAAAAAAAATCTAGTTGTCCCTAATCACTTGTCACCAATTATAAAATTTTTCCAGAATGAGTCTGTAGTCACTACAGGAAATATTTTCTGCATAGTAATGTGAAAATATTGGTGAGGCAAGGTATCTCACCAGCCCTAGCTAGACAGGGCCATTTATATTCAGAATATTAAATACTATTACAAATTAGGAATGGAAAAGTTATCAATTTGTTCCACTGGAGGAAAAAACAAACACACACACACACACCAAAAAAAAAAAAAAAAAAAAAAAAAACAAACAAAAAAAATCCCTACAGAATCATAGAAAAAGGAACAGTTACATAAGACGCAAGTAAACAAATTACAGATTAGTCTCTTTTTTCAGGAGAAATGGAATTTTAAAAATGGAGCTTGCCTTACAGTGCATATATACTAAGTGAAGGCAGTATCTTTGGAGATATCATATAAAAAAACACGGGATACCATCCCAGAAGCACACTTTCACGTGGTAAGACAGAATAATGCAGTACTCTGCAAGCCAATAAAAGTTTTTTAAATAAAATATGACAACAGAGATATTCCAGAGCATATAGACAATATTGCAATAAAGGGACAAATTATTTCTAAAACCCTAAAACTTTGTTCCTGCAAAAACAAACATACACAACAGTAAATGCATATAAAGAAATGTAAATGTATATGAACATCTTTAAATATTGAAATATTTCAAAATTCATGGGTTCAAGTGTTTGTTCCATTACTTTTTTGGATCAAGGAAAGAATTTTCAGTCTTGGTCAGAAAAAAATGACAGCGACACATTCTGATGCTGACAAGCTTCATTAGGCTTTTATGTCACATTTAGATCTATGATAACCCCCCCCTAATTGCAAGAGGAACAGGGACTGACCTTTTCCATTAGCTTTTATTCAGTTACTTGTGTAAGTGCAAAACAAAAAATTGTGAGCACATGTGGGACCCACTGCATTTTATGTATTAAAGCCAAAGATTATCAGCTGTATCACTTTGATTTTAATCCTCATTTTTCCTGATTCACAGCCACCCTTGGTAAAACATTTTCCTTTATTCACCTGTGAAACAAGAGATTGTAATAATTCTTATCTGCCGCTGGCATGCTGGCTCATCATATTTTAAATGCAATAAATACTTTTAAAATGCTTTCAGATCATAACTGAACAGCATAACAGGACATGATACTGTCATCATAATGACATGCAGTGCTTTGTCTTGTAACTTAACAAGTTCTTAATTACAAAGAAAGCATGCATGTACAAGGTTTGGTATAAACTGATGAAGTTCACCAATAGCCACTCCTGAAGTCAGTTTATCCCTAGTAAGCATGCAGCATAAATCCTTTTATTCTCAGAAATGAGAGCCAGCAGTTAATATTTAGTAGCCACAGTGGCTGTCGTTTACCTAACAGCTGCTTACAAATGAGTGTGAAATTCACAACATTGCTAAGCTGTGCCACTAGTGCCTGCCTCTCCATCATGACCAAAAGAACTGTCTCACATACATAGGATTTCATCTTCCCAGGTCAGGCTAGGGTATGGACAGAAACCTTTATGAATTCACACAGTGATTAATTCATGCTCCAAAATATATATTAAAAAAAAAAAAAAAAAAGATACAGCATTAAAAAAGTGACCAAGTTGTGGCCTGCATCTGGGAACCGCATTCTTTCCCTATGCAAATCAAACCACGCTCAGTGGCCTTTCTGGTCCACTTTGTTACAGGAAGGAAAAACCCACTTTTACCAGCAATGGTTGGAAAAAAAAAATCAAATATTCAAATTTCATCCAAAAAAAAAAAAAGAAAAAAAAGAAAAAAAAAAAAAGAAAAGAAAGGAAAAGAAGAAAAAAGTCAGTTTTACACATAACATTTCTTTGTCTTCTTCGAAGTATTCCTTTAAATAGATCTTTCCTTCTCCACACACATTTTCCTATGTAATACTTCTTTCATTCTCTATCTTTTTCCATACGCTTTGTTCTAAGCAGAAAGAAGACATTTATTAAACAAAGCACACACGGTCTTATTTCACTACAGGTCTTGCTCTCTCACCTCATTACAATGCAAGTTAAACAGTATTATTAAAGAAATTTCTTAATGTTTTTTAACTTACCTTCATTTTTCTTTTTTCCTTCCTCTAAAGGAAAACGCTGTTACTCATTCACAGTCCATCTGCCTAATAGAAACTAGCTTCTGACAATTAAAGTGCTAGCATGTAAATTCTTGTAAGACATGCCCCTATCTGAAGATTAATTTGTGCAATTCATGACTGATGAGATGCATTATTATCTACAAACTTATCACCTCTCTCACCCAAGTCCCAGCTCAATCTGATCTTTTTTAAGACTTAATGAAAACAAATGAAGTTCTAAGAACAATGGAAAAAGGTACAAAATGCAATGTATTTTGTTTAAATCATTTTTAGAGTTACTGTCTGTGGGTGTTAGTACAGTTATGAATTGTTTTATAACCTAATTTGTTCTTAGAAAACTAACAAAACATTACCTGATTTAGTACCAAAGAAAGGAAAAACTGGATTCAAAGGATTTGAAACCATAAAATTATAATTAGGGAACTTAAAGGTAAGTATGTGAACACTGACATTTGGAGAAGTGTTGTTGCTTTCATTTTAGAGAAAGTTGACCCATTCACTCCATCTGCTTCAGAGACTGTCATGAAACCCTTCACAGAAATCTTCCTATCTTAAACATAATTGTTACTTAATACGGCTCTTTATTAACAAAAGTGATTCTCTATGAGATCTTGGATTTTTTCTGGATGATTTGCTATGGCTGTTGGTTTTGGGGAGTACAGCTGCTCATCCTGAGGTGCCACAGAGACTAGTCCTAAGTCACCTTTGTAATTCAACAGTAGCTTTGTTTTATATATTGTAGTAGAGTCACGATCAGCAGCCCTAGTTGTCACAGCCCATCGTCAATGCTGCATAACTTAGCATTTTGTGCTTTTTGTCCCGGCATTACATTTAGCAATGGAAGCTGGGAAGCCTTGCATGAACAATGTGGCAGTGTAGAGATTTACATTCCAGTTCGTCATCTGCTACGAATCTATGTTGCAGTTAACTCTTCCTTTCTGCCTCTGTTACCCCTCCCATCCTACATCTGCCTCGTCAATTTAGGCTATAATCTCTCTGTGTTTTTCTTCAGTGTGAATTTCTGATTTCTAGAGAACTTCTCAGTATTAACACAATAAAACCAAATCACTGTGTCCAGGAGACTCCAGAGGCTGAAATCTGCCCTTACATGCTGGTAAATACCAGTGGAGTCATCTGTATTACAGCGGCATATCAAATTGAATTTGAGCTTCTCTTATTAACTGCTGTAGTTAGGTGGTACTTTCTTCTGTCAGAAGAAGGTTCTCTTTGGGGATAGAGCAAAACCTACAGTTTCTGTGGTAAAATGTTATCTTGGGACATGTGATGTAGTTCTTTAACCCAACACTGTTGACCACAGAGGTTAAAAAGAAAAGCTATAATGAGCAAAAGCTGAAAGCAAAAAGGAAGAGGAATCTGTGGACTACTCGGGGACCTTGAGGCTAGACTGAGTGTTTGTTGGAAAAAACGAGAGCCTTTACATGGGTTTTAGGAAGGCTTTGGAGGAAGCCCTCAAACAACTCTGCTACTTAGTTCTGCTTTAATTCTTGCCTCAATGTGGAGAATCCCTCTTAGCTTACAAAAAGCACTGCCGAGGGCAACGGCTCATGTTTAAATAAATAACAGGGGAGCAAAAAGGCTAGGAGGAGAATAAAAGTCTAGAACTTGTCAAAGACTTCTGCAGTGTCTTTTCCTTCCTGTGCTCTGCATTGATCTCCTTTGCTTAGATTAAAACCTCCAGCTTCTGAAAGACGCCCACAACTGACACCTATCCCACTAGCCTGAAAATAATTTGAAAATGATGCTGCACTGTGGTTTTCTACAGTCACATAGTGATCATAGTGAAATAGACAATCATAGTGAAAAAGACAAGGTTATTTACATGTAAAAAAATTGATTGCTTGTCTAGCAGGAATACATTGTTATATGTCATTAAATGATAAGGACTGAATACAGCACACAGATATCTGTTCATTTTATAACACTGAACACATTTCTTATCCTTCTGACATTACAGTAATTTAACTTCACAAAGTTATACTCAGATTTTGTGATCTTTAAATGCTTTTGTACATGCTTATACAATTCATACTATGATTCCCATTCTCAACATAGCTGTCAAGCACTTCTAATTTAAAGAAGACGCAGTGCATTTCCTTGAATGGATGTGTACTTCAATACTAAAACAAGGAGACAGTTAACAAAATTTTAAGACAATTATGTGAACTACTATTGCCTCACATGGAAGAATCACTGTTTAACAAAATTTCATGTGGCAAATTTCATTTAAAAAGAAATCCTGCACAAATCATGATTGAGGTTTCAGTGTGTTTGGGAAAGGTAAAATTTTTAAGGTTTTTCCTTTTTTTTAATTTCATATTTCATGTCTAGAGACTTGAGTAATGTCCCTGGATAACAGAAAAATGAGCTTTGCATTCAAACTTGGATCAGCTTGGGCGAGTGAGAAAATGAAATGCTGAAGCCTAAAAAGCAGCATATTGTTCATAATCTACACCCCTCGGGCTGTGATTCAGCTCACCTGGCTCTTGGCAGTTACTGACTCATCTTGATCAGGATCCTGGTTGCTTATGCCTCCCCCTGTAGTCAATGAGGAAAGATAAGCTCATAGGGAGACCAACTTAGTCTGTGGGAGGTCTGTATTACTCTGAAGGGTGACATAAGTCATGGGGACGAACTTATACCCAAGAAGCACACCACTATGAACCAGCCTTTGGTTCACAATATGAAATTCAGGGAGCAAAATTAATTTAGGTAGAAAAAATCCTTCTTCTCCCCTCCTTATTTTGAACAGGAAGAGACAGTTCTTTTCAAAGGGCAACACAGAGAAATACTTGTTGTGTGATGAGCAAAGACTGAGGAAACTAAGTGGATGTACTTCTGAGCACTCTTTCATGACAGGAAAGGGAAATGAGGCTTTCACTTCAAAGGTTCACTCATCGACTATTCTATTACTTTTTAGTTAACAGTGTGGAGATGGGCCATTTTATTTGCTTGACTATATTAAAAGTGGCCTTCCTTACATCAAACTATGCTGGCTTTACAGCAGCTGTAGTCTGCAGTCCTCTTTCTGAAGGACTATATGCCAAGATTTCTTGAGATTAATAAGCCTTGAAGATTTCTCTTCACATCTTTCAAACAGCAGAGACTATTATTTAACCTATTTTAGTGAAAGAATGCTGGTTAGACTGAGGTGAAATGGTAAATGGTATGAATCAGCAGACTATTCTATCATTAGATCATCAGCTGGTCATTTCCTCCAACCAATGCACAGCCATTCATAAAATGGATCTGTCATGAATATCTACATGAGATTGCAGCTCATCATGGCAACAGTGAAAATCATGGCAATTATGGCTTATGAAAATCAAAAGTTTGGGTGCAAACATCAGTGCAAAGATCTCCTTTTGTCTCAGAATTAGAGCACTCTATAAAACTCTGGATTTATTTTAGTAAAACTGATATAAAATGAAGCCAAATATTGGAATTCACCATGTGTAGAAGTTACTTTTCAAGAAGAGAAAAATCGAGGTCCATAGCATGATCGCCAAGAAGTCACATGTGAAGTCTATAGATAACAATTCAGGGAGAGATTTTGTGGACTGTGTCAGAATTGGGAATCCCGTCTGTTCTGAATTAACAACATATATTCAATGGCACCATTTTAAAAGTGTCTTCCATTTCGAAAGGCTTTAAGAAATCTTTCTGTTGTTTATTAAAGATGATAACTAAAGAATCTGGCAGAATCTTTCGACCTTGGACATATCAACTTCACTGATTAATTTCAAGAGACAAAAAGAGCCCCAAAAAATTAGAAAGAGAAATAGAAAAAAGAGACTGAGTACTACAGTTTTATGAAACTTGCAGATATCTAGGTTAACATCAGGTTTTTCATCAGCTATTTTTCTAGCTAATGACTGAAATGCATTGTGGTAAATAATAAATAAATAAATATTTTATAAATAAATATTTATATATTTATAATTTATATAAATATAAATTATTTATATTTATAAATAAATATAAATAATTTTTTATCTGATAAAATAGATCTTTTCCATATCTTTTAATTATGTTTTCTTTAAGTCATGACACAAAGTCACATGGTAATGTTATTTCATTAATGTCATCTTTTCTGTCATAATCACGACCTTCATCATTGTTTATTGCAAGTACAGCAGTACGTTAAGCAGGTTTGTGTTAATTGCTGATAATCTGCTGGGTTACCTTTGCATTTCCAGGATGTACACTCTTCCGTTTGAACAAGGAAAAATCAAATTGGTTAATAGGAAACTATTTTTCAGAGGACTTAACAAACACGGGGTTTACATACTGGTTAGAAATGTTCCAAGGCAGAATAGAACTGAGCACAAGTCACTAGCCGTGGTTGAGAAGCAACACAGAGGGCTCTGCCAGAGAGCAGTGCCAGGGTACTAGAGTGTGCACACTGAATTGTCAAACATATTTTTAAAAATGTAAAGATAAATAAATAAATAAATAAATAAAAATAAAAATACTGGATTCTGCCCTATGTACCACTAGGCCAGTTAATCAGAGACTGCTTGACAAGTCATGAAAAACAGATTTTGTGACATGGTAAAAAAAAAAATCCTAATCTGTCAGTGTGCCAACTAAATCAGAATTTATAAGCTTGCTCACTTGGCTATATGTTAAAACACACACACAAAAAAGGGCAGAACTTTGGACTCTTACTGCATCCTAATTCATTGGTAGAAACTGATAAAAATTTGTAAATATTATGAATAAAATTTGTGGCATTCAAAAACTGGAGTTAAAATTGAAATCTGACACTCTGTAAATAATAAACATTGACATAATTTAAGGTATATGAGGCTTTCTTTCTTATTTATCAAACACCAAAAGAATGCATTGTAATGAGCTTCTGTTATCAGACCAGTGCCTTCTGAAAGTTGCTGATGTTAAGGATTTTGATCAGCATATCTGCATCTAGTGCAAAGTAGAGATATTCCTCTCATTTCATTTTTGCAGAAAATCATAGAATGAAGTATTTTCATATTGATTTACAAGACATAAATAAAGCTGATTCTTAATCCTCTATCTGTTCAAAAAATAAAAAATAAAAAATGTTAAATTATTAGGCAAACTAGAAATTGTAGCATTTCAGGTTGAATTATCAAAATTAACTTAATCTCAAATCCCGATTCCCTTTCTTCTCCTTATTTTTGTTTGTCAGTTGATACAGAAACAAGAATAATATGAACAGTAACACCTTTTACAAATTCTTGTTATGATTTCTATTCCAATTGCTGACACTTAATGCATCTTAAACTATGGGAAATATTGAAATGCTTAGGATACAGCTGTTCAGTTCTTTGTATAATGAGATCAAATTCTGAGTTTGGGTGTATAAATCATTAGAATTGATTGATTTGTGGTGCAGGGTCTGATTGGAGAACTGTAACCAATGGTGTTCCTCAGGGATTGGTGCTGGGTCCGGTCTTGTTCAACATCTTCATCAATTACGTTGATGAGGGGATAGTGGCCACCCTCAGCAAGTTTGCTGATGATATGAAGTTGGGAGGATTGGCTGACACACCTGAAGACTGTGCTGCCATTCAACGAGACCTGGACAGACTGGAGAGCTGGGCAGTAAGAAACCGGATGAGGTTTAACAAAAGCAAGTGTAGAGTCTTGCAACTAGGGAGGAATAATTGCATGCACTGATACAGGTTGGGGGATGACCTGCTGGAGAGGAGCTCTGTGGAGAGGGACCTGGGTGTCCTGGTGGACGACAGGTTGGCCACGAGCCAGCAGTGTGCCCTTGTGGCCAAAAAGGCCAATGGCATCCTGGGGTGCATTAAAAAGAGTGTGGCCAGCAGGTCGAGGGAGGTGATCCTCCCCCTCTACTCTGTCCTGGTAAGGCCTCATCTGGAGTACTGCGTCCAGTTCTGGGCTCCCCAGTACAAAAAAGACAGGGATCTCTTGGAAAGAGTCCAGCGGAGGGCCACAAAGATGGTGAAGGGCCTGGAGTATCTCTCCTATGAGGAAAGGCTGAGTGAACTGGATCTGTTCAGCCTTGAGAAAAGAAGGCTGAGAGGAGACTTGATCCAGGTCTATAAATATCTAAGGTGTGGGGGGCAGAATGGCAAGGCTGGACTCTTTTCAGTGGTGAGTGGAGACAGGACAAGGGGAAACGGCTGGAAACTGCAGCATAGGAAGTTCCGCACAAATGTGCGCAAGAACTTCTTTACAGTGAGGTGACGGAGCACTGGAACAGGCTGCCCAGGGAGGTGGTGGAGTCTCCTTCTCTGGAGATGTTCAAGACCTGCCTGGATGCCTACCTGTGCGACCTGCTGTAGGGAACCTGCTTTGGCAGGGGGGTTGGACTCGATGATCTCTGGAGGTCCCTTCCAACCCCTACAATTCTGTGATTCTGTGATTTCTTTAGACTAGATTTCTAGTGTAGATCTCTTTGAGACAAGGAAAATTATTTCAGTAGTTCCAGTCTTCCAGCTGCTTTAGTTTGACAAGATACAGTTTAAAAGAATATTAAGTTAATTAAAGAATCACTGCAATAAATAAATAAATAAATAAAAATTAATTTCCTCACATTTTAATAGAACAATCTAGGAAAAGCACCTATTTTTTTATTTAGTTTTTTTCATAAACATTTTGCTTAATGATTCTGTTGATAAAGGAAATGCAAAGAATGGTACAAAATTTTAAAATAGCTGAGCACATACACAACTTTCTAAATACAACTGCAGCCATTTGATGCCCTCAAAAGAAATAGTAGTGCTCCTTAATATTAGAGCAGTAATAAATGTTTGCAAATCTATGTTTAAAGTTTTGATTGTTAGTGATCTTATGTTTGTCTTAATTACATTTTTAATTGAAGCATGCAAAGATGATGCATTGGATTTACTTGTGAATAATTCAGTCAGTCATTTTAACTAAGAAACAACAAACCTGCACACACACATAAACACACACGCACAAAACAGCAATAAACAAGAAGAATCATTTACTTTTCAGTGAATCCAATCCTGCAGAGTTTCAGTCCCTCAAATTTATTTTGAGAAAGTTAGGCGTGTCTGAGAAGAAAGAGGGGGAATAGGCTGGAACAGACTTATGAATGCCACATTGTGTCGTTAAATCCTGTTTTCCTCTCTGCTATTATAGCATGTTGCTCCTTCCCTACAGATTAACAAATAAGAAAAATATATACTAGAAAGATTCCAGTCTTTCCAAACTATGTATTATACACACTGCTTATGATTGCTTTGATCTTTTCAATTTCAAAATTGTAAGTCTATTAAAGGTTTAGTATACTAAGAATCAGGAGCTAATCTTACATTAAAGTGATTTGACTCACAATAGTGTGAAATGTTGATACAACCATATACGCAATTTATTTAGATGCCATGCAAAGACCTTGGAAATCATGGTGTCCCTTTTCAATTACTAGAGGGAATATATTCAATTCTCATAGTTTCCTTCTGAGGTGACAGAGACAGTGGGTTGCCTCCACTGGTGCAGATTTTTATAAGCACTGCATGCAGACTATTGTTCATCACTGGTGAAAATGCATAGCTAATGGTGGTGACTATGTTAAAAACTAATGTTTTATAGCTGAGAATTCGCTCTATCAGAGTGTTACCGTGCTCTCTGTAGTTGTTGTAAATTCTATGGAAATAAATAGAAGGCATTACTTTTAAAGCGATCAAGGTATATAATTTACTGTAGGTGTAATTCTGCTCTTCAAGCCCTTATGTCAATCACCCACATTAACTGGGAAGTGAAATGATTCCTAGTAGAGTCTTTGAGTCCTAGTTCCATTTAACAAATTGTTTCTAGTCCTGTGACTTAGGTTTTAATTCCACAAGATGTTCAGCTGTCCAGTTCTGATCCTATATTTACATAAAGCATACACATAAGCGATTTGCTGGGTCATTGCAGATTAGTCAGTGCATTCCATGACCAAATCTCCAGTGTCATCTGAAAAAGAAATAAAAATTTTCTCCTTTGTTCTTGTATATCTTAGGTTCTAAATGTGACTGCTAGCACACACAGAGTTAATTACACTTGCTCGATTTCCACATCCTTCCTCCAGCAGAGTATATTTATTGGTATGATAAGAAAAAAAAAAAAGAGAGAGAGAGGTTTCAGTCTTCCTAAGCTATACGTTCTTGGGCAACCACAAACATCTGCGTAAGTATAGAAGCCAGAACTATCACAGCAGACTATTGATTTTGTTCCTCCCCGTGCAGCAGCATCAGTGAGAGAAACCCCAAATTAATTAACAAGCTTATAAACTGTTAATTATGTTCAGCTTGGTGTCATTGGGTAGTAAAGGTTAAAGACTACTTCAAAAAGAGTAATCTTTGATAATAAATATCCATCTGATCTCCAGAAGATAGAGTACTTCATTTTCTAAGATCTGAAAATGTCATGGTAGAAAATGAACTATTTTGTCCTTCTCAATCAGAACACTGGAACAGACTGCCCGGAGAGGTTGTGGAGTCTCCTTCTTTGGAGATATTTAAGACCCACCTGAATTCCTGCCTGTGCGATCTAGTGTAGGGATCCCGCTTTAGCAGTTAAGATGGACTCGATGATCTCTACAGACCCCTACAATTCTGAGATTCTGTGAAACGAAAGGAGAAACAGTAGTAGAGGAACTTTCCTTTAGATTTCTTTAAGTATATCAGAATCATTTATATAGTAATATGTCCCTCCTCTTTCCACTACATATGCAAACTGCAGGTTCTTCCAATGTCTCAACGAGATAAAGGCATGGTAATTTTTTGCATTACTTCATGACATTTTATGAAAAAGTATTGGAAAATATAGTTCTGATAACATGAACATTTCATTTTTATGCATTTCATAGAATCACTAGTATTAGAAAAGGCTGACAAGATCATTTAATCCAACCATCAACCCATCACCACCATGCCCACTAAATGAGGTCCCTCAGTATGACATATTTTCTTGATAACCTCCAGGGATGATGACTTCTTTCTCATTACCAAAAGCATATTTTTTTGTTTAACATAAGTTGAAAAGTCACACTCCAAACTAAAAATACGTAAAGGAGGAATCACAAATTAAAATCCAATTAATTTGTATAAATAAATAAATAAATAAAAAGAAGGAGATACCAATGGAAGTGTATCAAGGAAAAACTTTTTGTACTTGGGATGTTATACTAGGTTTGAAATGACAATACTTGGATGTCATCTTGGTAGATACCTTTGAAGATGTGCCTGTGAATAAAGAAAGCCTCCAATCTCAGGTTCTCTCTCCATTTTTAGCCCAGAAAAACAGCACTCTTTACTTCAGGAAGTATGTCTGGTGAGTCACTCAAATTCAGCTTTTGGAAACAAGTTTAGCTGGCAGTGGAGGTGAGTGTCTGCAGACAAACCAAGTGTAGGGCTTCAGTTCATCACAAAAAACATTGATCCCTGGGATGATGGAGATTCAGGCTGTATGAAATACCTGCAGAAATTGTTTCTCTTCCTAATTTAAGCTCCAGATCAGAGCTATCTATAGTTTCAAATATAAAAGCTTTCTGAAATGATAGTTAAAAACAAAAGACTATGACCTAAAGATTCAGTTTCATAAAAAAAAAAAAAAAGAAAAGAAAAAAGGTAAAAAGGAAATCAGCAATTCAGCAACACTGTTAACAAGTTTCAGATGCCAGGCTTGCAACTCTACAAGAGATTGAATCTGATTTAGTCTTATGGCCGCAGGTTTCCTAATAACAACAACATCATCAACAGAATTTTTTTCAGAGTCCCAGAGAGTTTGCATAGTTACAGGGACCCCATCCTTTGATAAAGAATTTTTTTCTTTTTCTTCAAGTTTTATCTGAAGTTCAGCTTCATCTAAGAGCAGATATTATTCCAGAAAAGCCACCCTTTTTCATCCAGGAAATTCAGTAAGTATTAAATTAAATACCAAGGGCTGAAAGCATAGAATAAGTGAAGTGATCAGGAAAAAAAAACAAACAAAAACAACATAGAAATATACCTTTGAGGTCAGATCTTTTCAATCAGATTTATTTGCCAGGCTAAAATGTGGTCTCATCCTAGATGAGATACTGCTGTGTTAAACCTTTGTTCATGTATGGAGAAACCTAACTTATGAAAAGAATACAATATGACCTTGACTTGAGGTGGCTCTGCACCTGCCTCTTCTTTAAGGAAATATTTTCAACTTCTAAAGACAGGTTTCATTCTTACACAAATCAGATCAACTGAGAAAATTCAGATCCAGTGGACAACAAAGATAAAGCAGTTCAAGAAAAAAACTTTTCCCCTTTTCACTCTACCTGTGTATGTCAAAACCTTTCCTTCCTGTTGCACGGTTGATCTCTTTGATAATGCAGATGGAATTTTCAATATGACCCTACTGTTCAGACAAACCATAAACAAACTAGTCAAATAGTTTTACATTTCCTCACAGTGATGAAGCCCTTTCTACCTGGATGCTCACAGTATATTTTTAATACAGTTGTGGCTGCATGAAAGAATTTCACACAGGATGTTGGTGAGAACTTTGTTCTCCAGCCTCCTGCACCTCACTGACTTCTGGTGTGAAGAATCTCAGTTCAAGTTCTACTGAATTAGATCAAGGATCTGAACCACAGATTTTCAGAAAGCCTGTGAAGGCAAAGGTGATTTTTTACCTGCTTGTGATAAAAAGGTTCCATTTTCTCTGTCACCTTTTAAAAAGCCAAAAGGGGGGGGAAAAAATGTCCAACTGACCTCAAAAGTGCAGGTTTTAATAAAAATTTGAATAAACTGACACTGAAGATTTGAGTCACTTCCATGTTGTGCAACATCTGGGGGAGGCCACCACTTCGTGTGTATTTCTCTGTTCAGATCACAGCTGCTGAACCTGCCCCACATAGTTTCAAAATCATTCATAATCCCAAATGTTCAAAGCCTCAACAGTGAATGAAAGTTGAACTCATTCAAGCATCCCCATGAGAGGGAAGGTTTCCTGATAATTTAGCACTCAATATTTTTTCCAGTGAAAGGAAGAAACTTTCTTCTCTCCATCCCACCTGAGATTAACAGAATAAAAGAATTCTAAAAGAATAAATTCATTCTCTTTGCACATGTTTGAATAAACCAGGCTCCCTCTTTGGACAGCCTCTCCCCTCCACCTGAGCACTGGCTTTGAAACACAGTTCAATTATCATGTTTTGATGTTACTCATTTAAAGCAACTTCTAGCATCTATCGTGGATCATATTAATGGCAATATAGTCCTATCTTTGCTAATGAGTTATTGGGCCTGCATTGATCCATTGCTGCCTGAAAGCAGCCTAAGTTAGCCACCCATGATCCCTATTGGTAAGAGACAGGCACTTCCAGAGCGCAATTCCTCCTAGCCTGAGAAAGCTGTCCAAAATAGATAGGATGACACATCTTTGGAAATGCTTGTGCTTGTGTGACAGCATTCAAATCTCTTTTCCTCGGTTAAGCTATTTTAACTCTGGAATTATTATGCTGCTTTGCTTCTCAAGACCGTCGCTCACATGATTCACAAACTGCTTTGAAGGTGAGAATTGTTGAGTTATGACTCAGGATGTGTGATTGCGGCCTCTCTCCAATGACAATGGATACCAGTTTTGGTTGCTGAGCTAAATATTAAATAGTTACATAAATGATTAAAACAGTGGTTTTGTTAGCCTATAAAGTATGATGCTAACTTATACTCCATGTTTTAAGACAAGTGAATGTTTCTTGACCTCTCTATAAAAGTGCATATGCTCTTATGTAAAAATAACGTACAATTTTAGGACAGAGTGAATTCATGAGAGATAGCTGCAAAATGCAATAGATATTAGTTTTAGAATTCAAAAGCCAAAGTAAAAAAAAAAAAAAAAAAAGATTATTTATAACTCTATCAAAAAATATAGTAATAACATTGATTTGAATACTTTAAGACGACTTTTTCCTGCCAAGAATTCAAATTCTGCATTCATTATATTACTCTGAATTTCAATTGTTAAAAGACAATTTTACCTCACATTTAAAATTATATCAAATAAAGAAAACATATTGAAAAAAGTGCATTTTGTATGGTTGTAATGAAATCAAATGTTTGAAGAATCTGTCCAACCCTGCTATACCAACTAGTATATATATCTCATAGAAACACTGGGATAAAAAGAAATTCATATGAGAGAAATACATAAAAAAGGAGACAATAAGGAAGAAAGAAAGAAGAAGAAAGAAAAATAGATTTACCTAATTTAAAAAATTTTCTAAAGTCTTCAATTTTTTTTTTCTCCTATGTTAATTTTCACTTATTGAAAGAGTTAGGAACTAAGAGAAAGGAGACAATAAACTTAAAATGGATAACAATCACAACTAACTTTGGTTTAGATCAAAAATAATGAAAACTTGAAGAGCAAAGGAAACTCCATTTAGTTTTCTTTAGAGTTTCTTCACATTTTGGAAAAATTACATTTTGTCAGCCCCTACCCTTCTTGTATATACATTCCTTCTCAATCATGTTTTTCAGTTAAAGAAAAGTTAATGTAATGTTATATGTCCAGATTTATTTCTATATAAGTGATTCAAAACAATGTGCATACAGAGCAAATTCAGATTAAATGGAAACAAAAATGCATGTTTTTACATAAAGAATTGAGAAAATCAATTCTGTTTGGTATCAGCATTTGCAGACAGGAGTACAGTAAGAAAAATGGTGGGCGGCTTTGTGGTAAGAGAAGGGGGAAAAATAAATTCTAAGAAATAAGAAGAGGTTAGTATCTATCTGGAAAAAGATGTCCTATTTTTAGAGCTAAGGGACATGCTATGCTCTTATGAATGTTTAAGACTTGAACAATCCTTAGGTAAAAAAGGTCAAGTTCTAAAATCTCATTTTTCAAGCTGTTTACATGCATGAAAAGAAATAATTGCATAAATAAGACTACAGTAATTCAGGTGTTTTAGATCAACAATTTATTTTTCTATGTAGAATAGAGCTATATATTATTTATGATTGCAAGACCATTTATCTCATATGCATGGGAAGCACTGCATTAAGTTAATTGGTAAATAAACAACAGACAGTACAACTAATATATTCTTTTCCATCCATTGTTGACAGGGATGACTCAGACGTATCCCTAAAACTGACATATCCTTTCAAGTTCTCTGCCTTTTTGCTCTCTTGTCCAGCAGTTTAAAATGTGCCTAATGTTAATGGTTTGAACTATAAATACTGTCTAGACAACTACTTGCCACAATGGAAACACAGATTCTGTGCTCAAAACATTTAAAAATACCTGTAAAGAAAGAATAAGAATTTTTGTTTGTTTGTTTTTGAAGAAAAATCTCAGTAGATCCCAGTTATAAGCTTTCTCCTCTTTCAGGACAAATAACTGGTCTGAGTAGAAGAGATATTGGACATATTGGAGAGCTGAGCGGAAAGCCATCAGGATGATCAAGAGACTGAAGTACCTCTGCTACGAGCACACACTGAGAGAGCTGGGAATCTTGTCCAGGTCTAGAAATATCTGAGGGGAGGATGCAAAGACAAGACAGGCTCCTTTCAGAAGTGCCCACTGACAGGAAAAGAGCACAAAATGGAACACAGGAAGTTCTATCTGAACATCAGATTGCACATATTGTCCAGAGAAGTTGTGGAGTATTCTCAGGAGATCTTCAAACCTATCTGGACGTGATCCTGACCTATTCTGGTGTCCCTCCTTGAGCCCAGGTGGACTCAAATGTCCCTTCCAACTTCAATCATTCCACTATTCTGTGATTTTCTAAAAAGTCTGTGGCAGGAAGGCAGTTGGTTCATTTTAATCACTGAGTACTATCCAACAAAATCTGAAGGACAAATTATATTATTTCCAAGGGCACATTATGATTGCCTCTTAGGGAATATGGAACTCAGGAACATCAAGTCTACAAACAAATCCCACACAGGCAGGTACAGGTTAGGCTAATAATCCATCTCCAGAAACATCCCTGTTGTAAAAGCATCTATAATCAATGTCCCAGTTGCAGGTGGGTTGGTGTATCCTTAGAGGGTAATAGCAACATGAAGATGTTGCCAGTTGTTCATTTTTACTATGACTGCAAACTGCACAAAATACTGCATGGACCCATATATATCTTTCTAACGGTAGGACCCAGGCTGTATTTACCTGTCTACTGTCATGGAGGCATCCAGTTCTCTGCAGGAGCAGGAAAGTAAAAGTCTTTGACAACAGCTCATTGAGTCCTTTGCAACCTCAGCATGATGCAGATGACAGTGTTCCTCTCACCTCTCCAACCTGTTACCACAATATTGCTGTGTTTCTGTTTCACATGTGGTCACCCATGAACAATTTTTTCCTACAAAATGGTATTGAGAGAGATATGGGTGATTCAGTTGACTAAGAAAAGCTGAGATCTTCCATTCTAAGTTGTCATATTTGGTTCTGAGTTTAAGTGGAGAAGTATTCAAGTCCTTCCTAAAAGACATACAACAAAACCCATGTTTGAGGTGCCTTTTCCTTTCCATTAAATTTATAGCTTATATGATCCACTTACAGTAGAGTTCAATTTTTTTGGATGCAAAAAGGAAATGAAATTTTTCCCAACTAGACTGAAAACAAGTCAATAAAATGATACAGCCTTGAAAAAGGTAACTACAAATTTAAGTGTGCCAAGTCAATTGTTTTTCACAGAGACAAGGAAGATCCAGTACCATTTAAAGCACACCTAACTCTTTGTCTGGAGCAATATGAATAAGGCTGCTTACATGTTTTCAAAAAAGTTTAGTTTAAATAGAAAAGGAAAGCTGGAAGGGGTCACGAGTATAGGATTAGTACAATGATCTGCAAATATATTTGAGAGTTGAATGCAAAAGAGAGATAATCTGAACCAAAACATCTTCATGAGTTAGAATGAAATAAATTGTCCATTAGTATTTTGAGCCTGAAGATAAGGATATGATCATATGTTTTAGCAAGATGCTGACCTATATAAAGCAGGATTCACCATCCAATTCCATGTGTCTATGATACCAGGCTGTGCAATCTCCTTAGCTATTCATGTCTCATTATACATGACACATCCTTCTTGATTCACATTAGACACAGAAAGCTGGTTTTTGCTGACTCTGTCTTTCTCTTAAAAGACATTAAAAGGGGTGAGGGAAGTGAGAAGAATACCCTTAACTGTGAAAGCAGGAATAGAAAAAAAGAAGCTTAGTGCAATGTGTGCATGTGTATGTTCATTTGCAGATGTCCCTAACACTAAACACAGTGTAAAACGTTTAGTCAGAAATGGATTAAGACATCAGGCTGGAACTGAAATTCAATTTTTCATCTGTCTCACAGTTCTTAATGGATTTGAGATTTCTTAGCCTATAAAGTACCTCATAAAATGCATTGAACACTAAGAAAAAACACAGTCAACAACCTTGTCCTGTAACAACTTTTTCTAAGGTCAGTGTAAAAAGAACATATCCTAGAAGTTATTTTCCCATTGTTTAATTGTAGAACAGGTAGATACTGGGTAGAGTCTCAGAAAGAGATCATTCACAGATTCAATAGCTCAAGTCTGGACAAGGTATTGAATTTCTAGGCCACAATGACTGGGTGGGCACTTAGTCTTTGACCTAGTGACTAATCCAGTTACTCCTTAAAAGAACATCCCACCCAGAGGCATATCTTAAAAGGCAGAGTCCATGCTAATCAGTGCAATAGCATGACCTACATCCTACCACAAAAATCCATGTATGTGAAATATCCCTGTGCGGCCTGGGGCACTCCAGAGGTTAAAATAAGAAACATATTTACTTAATAGTTAGCTAAAGCCCTAAGAAAAGCTCTTATAATTATAAAAGCTCCCAAAAGCTCCCCCTTTCATACATCTTCCTTCCTCTGAAACTACAAAGAGAACACACACCAAATACTTTCTTAGGGTGCAGAACAACATCCAGTTAGATCTTTTGGGGTTAGTTGATTGGATGCAATTTATTGCTTCAAAGGTCAGAAAATATGACAAATGAATCAAGAAACCAAGAAAAAAAGCAGCACCAATTTCAGCAGCAGAGAAGAGCAAAGCAAACACATATGCAAATGTGGCTAAGTGAAAATAATTATATATTTGCAGAGAAGGATAGGGATCCAAACCCTGTTAATTTTATGCTAGTGACAGGGCAAATGTTTTTGCCAGAGTAAAGTCAACAAATATAAGACAAATAGACATTTCTTATAGATAAATACCACAAATGATGCTTCTGGCTACAGGCACAATCAGCTCTGGTTCTTCCTGCCTTTGAATTCCATTATTTTTCTCAGAAGACAACAAGTTTTAGTTGCTGAACCTACAGAAGAGGAGCATGGAGGATCTTTTGATCACAGAGACAATATAATTTTAAAATTATATACAAACACATGCAAACAAAAAATTTCTTCTCAAAAATCTTGGCAGTAGAGAAATATTTTGTTTTTACCCTTGCACAGAAAATAGAAGTAGTTGGACAAGGTAGATCCCCTAGAATTAGCCCAGACACTAGTACACACTTCTAATAAAATTCCTAATAATTCCAGAAAAAAAAAAAAAAAAAAAATAGAAACAGCTTTCACCCCCCAGTGTATGGAGAGATTTTCATGGATTTCCATTGTGTATGATGTAAGGTAGAATCATAGAATCACCAAGGTTGGAAAAGACCTCCAGGATCATCCAGTCCAACTATTCACGTCCACCAATACTTCCCCACTAAACCCTGTGCCTCAATAAAACATCTAAATGTTTCTTGAACACCTCCAGGTACTGTAACCTAACTACCTCCCTGGGCAGCACATTCCAGCACCTGATTGCTCTCTCAGAGAAGAAATACAACCTGAAATTTCTCCTGGCTCAATTTGAGGCCATTCCCTCTACTCCTATCACTAACTGTGCAGGAGAAGAGGCCAACCCCCACCTCAAACAACCTCTTTTCAGGCAACTGTAGAGAGTGATAATGTCTCCCCTGAGCCTCCTCTTCTTCAGTCTAAAAAATCCCAGTTCCTTTCATCGCTCTTCGGAAGACTTGTGCTCCAGACCCTCACCTGTTCCATTGCCCTCCTGTGGACATGATTCCAGGACCTACATGTCTTTCTTGTAGTGAGGGACCAAAACTGAATGCAATACTGAGGTAAGATCTCACCAGTGTTGAGTACAGAGGGATGATCACTTCCCTGCTCCTACCAGCAACAATTTCTGATACAAGCCAGGGTGCCACTGGCCTTCTTGTTCTCCTGGACACACTGCTGGCTCATGTTCCAAGCACTGACCAAAACCCCTAGGTCTGTACACAAATTCTTTCAGCTACTCTGCCCCAAGTCTGTAGCATAGCCTGGGGCAGTTGTGGGCAAACACATATTTTGCAACCTGTTCCAACATCTCACCAACCTCACAGTAAAGAATTTCTTCCTAATATTTAGACTAAATCTACCCTCTTCCAGTTTAAAACCATTTCCCCTCATCCTGTGGCTACATGCCTTTACAGAGTCCCTCCTCAGCTTTCCTGTAGGCCCCTTCCAGGTACTGAAAGGCCGCTATAAGGTCCTCCTTGAGCTTACTCTTCTCCAGGCCAAAGAACCCTGCTCTCTCAGTATTTCCCCTTATGGAAGTTGTTCCAGCTTTCTGATCACTTCTGTGGCCCTGCTCTGGACTCACTCCAATAGCTTGATGTCCTTCTTGTGTTGGTAACCCAAGAACAGGATGCAGTACTTCAGGTGGGGAGAATAGAGGGCATAATTACCTCCATTGATTTATTGGCCATGCTTCCCTTTATGCAACCCAGGATACAGTTGGCCTTCTGTGCTGCAAGTGCACATTACTGGCGCATGTTGAGTCTTTAATGTTTGAGTCTTTAATCGACCGACTCCCCCAAATCCTTCTCCTAGGGGCTCCTCTCAAGTTCTTCTCTGCCCAGCCTGTATTTATGCTTGGGATTGCTCCAACCCAGGTGCAGGACCTTGCACTTGGCCTTGATGAACTTCACAAGGTTTTGATGGCCCATTTCCCAAGCCTGCCCAGGTCCTTTTGGATAGCATCCCATCCATCTAGTTTGTCTACTGCACCACTCAGCTTTGAGTCAGAGTAAGATGAAATACTTTCTGAAGTCAGTAGGAAGTCTTCCTCTGATTTCAGTTGATGTTGATAAGCTCTGAATCTACAGCATGAGAAAGAGAGACGTAGGTTCCAAAAAATATATTCAGATTTGAATATCATCCTATAGTTTATACATAGTGACTTTCACAGAGTGAAAGACTTCTGAACCTCTCCTTCCTTGTCCTGAGAATGAGCACATTAGTCTGTGATGCTAATACATCTTTTGTCATTTGACATTGTTTCAAGTGACTTCTCTGCTATTCAGTCATGCAAGATAGTCTGGAAGATAAGTGCATTTGGGAATAGCAAAGAACTAAACAGCAATATTTTAATGTGTCCTAGGTTTCTCTCTCATACAGGTTTTCTTTTTTTTTTGTTTTGTTTTGCTTTTTAATTTTGCCCTTTAAAGTTTACTTCACAACTGCATTTATTTCATGTTGCAATTGGTACAGGTTAACAATATTGTTTTATCAGGAAACATTTATCTTCAAAAGGAAAGTTATCCTAATACAGCAGATAAGTTATCCAAGGACAAATAGAAAGAGGAGCAATTCCAGAGGGTAATGTTAATGTCCCTAATGCTATAAAAATAAATGAAATCTGATTAACATCACTAGGAAGAAGTAAGTCATAGCTTGTATGTAATATATAGTTGTCTTGATTGGAAACATTGCTATTTTTTGGCAGCTTAAGGCAGTGCATTAAGAGATGTGAAGGCATTAAAACTATGAAAAATACCTCAGTGCTTTGGCATTATAAATAGTGTTTCAAATCTGGTAACCTGTAGAGCTTTTAGAGCTCATCTCTTTATGGAGTGGACATCCAAAGGTGAGTGCTTAGACTTGCCTTTAGATCAGGATTATCTTCTAACCAGAGACAATATCTTAGATGTGCAGCCAGCCAGAGGTAGCCAGGTTGTCAAGAGAGGTGCCGCCTTGGCAGCAGAGCCCAACGGCTGTTATCACTCTGTTCATCAGAGAATGAAGGGACAAAGGCAGCTGAAAGTCATAGAAGAAACAGTGATGCTCGTATACAAGTAGCCATTTTTCAAGTGCTTGAGATAAAGAAGGTTGCATGAGGAGCTTGGTGAGATTGTGTGTGGGGAGCAGATGCCTTGTCTGTATGATCACATAATGACCTTCTCTATAAGCCTTAAGGCTGTGACAAGCAATAGAAAAGCTCTTTGTTCAGCCTCTGCATCATTTATTCATTCTTCTGTTCTAGTAAGCACAAAGACAGTTGCCCATACCTTACATGCGAATTCTGAAGAAGTTACACTATGGAGATATGTTCAAGATCTAAGAATTCTCTGAAGACACCTAAGGAATCTGAAAGGAAAATAGTGAAGACAAGACGAAAGCATTCATGCCTAGAGTCTGGCACTTCATAGGAAGTCTACATCCCAAGAGCGCCTGGAAACTTCAGAGAGGGGATTCCACTGGTGTAACAACCACAGGTCACCTGCAGGTGAGTCTTTCATACTTTTATCCTCTGGGATGAAATTTCGGAATTGAAAAATTATGCATCCAAACACTGAATAATGGTTATTATCAAGCAAGAACACAAACATTAAGTCTTCTATGGTGCCCTGATTTCATCTGTGTCTTTCTTTGAGGATTTTTCCCTTTTTTCCTCTCCATTAACTTTATTCTCTTGCTCTTCTGTTATATATAAAATTCAGATGTATGTGGAAACTAAGCAACCATTTAGGATTCAGAGAACTGATAAATTTAAGGGGATTTCACTTGACACAAGTCCTTACGTCAGATCCAAACTTAGTTTTCAGTTTAAGACAAAAGAAGATGTACGCTTCTTGAAAAAGTCCACTTCTGAGCTGGAATAATAAATATAAATTTGTCCTTGTATTATTGCATCCTGCTGTTAATTGATCATCACACTAATTCATAACTAGCATGGTGGAAGCAAATACGTGGAAGCAAACAAGAACAGATATGACATTTTAGTCATATCTTGTTACAACAGTTTCAATGTACAGCATTTTTAGAGAAGCGAGGACGACTTTCATCATGATTCATTATATAAATGATAAATGGAACACAAAACCCCCTTTTTTTTTTTTCCCCTCCACCTCCTTTGGGTGTCCACTCCATAAAGAGGTGAGCTCTAAAATTACTGAAGCAGATTCAGCTCTGGTTTTCAGTTTTCACAGACGTCACTGTGTTTCCCGATATGGAATTAGAAATATCAAGTCTATAGATTTTGCATTAGCTGTTACTCTAATATCAAAACACTATTGCTAAGAGAAGATGGGCATGTTTACGGGGTATCAGTATGTTAAACACCTACTTTGGACATAAGTTGTAGACATTAAGTGAAGGAGGCTTTCTTAAAAGCCTAAAAGTCCTATTAAAAAAAAAAAAAAAAAAAAAAAAGACAGCTTTGAAAACCATCCATCTTCCCCTCTTCAAAGGCAAGTCCCTTCATGAGTTTAGATATGTAACTTAGATGAGATCTTCTGGAGAGCTTCAGAGTTTTGTACCTCTACACAGTCCACACAGAAACAGTGTAAAAGGTGCCAAATATTGATAAGATACAGTCCCTGCATTGCATAGGCATCTTCAGAACAGAAGTGGAGACTTACCTTTTAAAATCAGAATTACAGCTGCAGGAGATTCCCATTTTCTGCAATACTGAAATTATCTGAAATTCATGTCATCATTAGAACTGGAAATGATGGATTTTCACTGAGAAGTGTCACTTAATGGAAACTAAATATTTCCATGGAAATATATGCCTGACCTTAGAAAAGGATTTAATTTAAAATATTTTCCTTCTCCACTAACTTGGCATACTAGAAATGTTCACAGTAAGAGAAAATTAAGGTTCAAGTCCTTACTTTGTGTATCTAGACCAGAATACAAATATGTAGATCATTCATTTTTTTAGACAGCAGCCATGAACTTCCAGTGAAAATTCTTCGTATCTGACTTACTGTTGTTGTTCAGCTCAAAAGAAAATCAGTGATTATTTATTTTTCTGTTTATTATTCTATTGATACAAGCCACTAGATTCAATCTGAAAACAAAGGAATCAAAAAGTTAAGGTCTTCCTTCTTTTTTGTCTATAGTTGTTTTTCTTCTGTATTATTAAGTTTTAATTACACATACAAAATAATTATTCATAAACAGGCCTTTAAGTGCAATTTAAAGACTTATACCAAAGATTTTTCACCATAGATAGAAAGGATAATATTATAGCACTATAATTGACCTTCAAACTATATTTATATGGGAGTCCTTTTCTTTAGGAAGTGACAGACTAACTGATTTAGTCACTTCAATGTAAGAGTTAATTGAGAGATAATTTGCTCCTCTACAAAAAGAGGAAAACTTTCCTACTCTCTAAATTATTGCTTAATCTGTATTTCCTGTTTAAGTGCATCCACTTAAACGCATCTTGAAGATGCAGAACTAATCTGAATTAAACTTACAAGACTACGGGGTCAATGCTTAATTTCTTGGCTCTGGCTGGATTTTCACAGTTCTGTGATGCTGTGACAGACACAGCCTTAATCTTAACTAGAGATGTCCACCACTTAAAGTCTGCAGATGGGCTAGTTATGTCAAAGTATAACCCACATAAGGAGATTCCTGCTGCTAGAAAAAGGAAAATGTCTCCCCAGTAAATCCACATCTGCATTCACCTACGGAGAAAAAAAGGAGAGATATGAATAGTATAAAAAAGAAATTTTCAAAATACAACCTACATGCTAAGGTGTTGGAACAGTTTGAGGATGGAAGGCTGGCTCTTGCTTTGAATTCGTTCCTGTTGTCACAATACATAAGCAAAACAGTTTTTGGAAACAGAAGAGATACAGGGCCATATCATTTGCAGCCACTGAGTTTATTTACATTGTTAAGAAATAAAATCTTCATGATGTTTCCATTATTTAAAATTTCCAAGTTAACAGAAAAATCTTACAGGCTTTGTTAAACTTGTCTATGTTTCAACATTTACATTTGCATCTCTTTTTCTGGTACATTATTCATTAGCTTATTTATCTATCTTTTTAAATTTCTATGCTCATCTATTTAATTATCTTCTTAGAGTGATTATCAATGCTTTCCATTTTCTTTGATGTCAATTTGAAAAGGGACAATGAGTTTACAGACAACTATCATTTCAACCATTTTGATGACATGCCGTGGCCTTTGACCATCTTGGCAATCATCTGACTCTCCTTCCTGACCTTTGCATAATTATCTATCCAATTTCCTTATCACCATTCTCTCTTTGTGTTTTACTCTTTACTTTCAGCTCCTAAAAGCAATATAGATGTGGTCACTGTCAAAGTCACGGTGAACTTCTTTGGACTTTTTCTATAGTCCTAGAGATAACCAATTAATGACTTATTCCTTTATTTCAGCGTCAAGTAATTTCTAAAACTATTGTTACGTTGTTTTTTTTTTCACTTAGACTGTTAACCAACTTTTTCTCTTGTGTATTCATACATGATTTAAAACATATCAAAGCACATTTGAATAGTTTTATTCCTATATTTCCCCCAAGTATTTATAGTCCAGTTGCTTTTGGGAGTCATTTTCCTGTTCTACTTAACTAAACACAAAATCTAAAGAAACACTTCGGTAACATTTTCAAAATAGCCACTTTGGCCTGCAGCATCTGATGCACAGACACAGATGTTATGTGAGGAAACTCAAGATGTTGTAGGTCTACAAGGAATCATGTTTGATTTTAGGTGTTAAAACTTGCAGAAGAATTGAGAAACCAACGAGAATCTGTGTTACTGTGGGCTAATGAAGATCAAACGAAGTCCAGATTGTTCTACTTTAAAAACAAACAACAAAAATAAAGTGCTAACTTTCTTTAAATACTTTCACAGCTAGCTTTTGGAAGGGATAGCATATACAGCAATATTCTTTCTAAATGTTATCCAAACATATAGTCCAGGAGCTGGGAGTCAATCTTTTATTTCTCTCAAATGTATAGTGCAATCAACTGTCATGGTTTTATACTTAAATACAATGTTTACCCTGACAGAGTGTAAATAAAGAGTGTAAATAAATCAACATTGATTTTATTGTGTTTCTTTAGAAAACTTTCTTTTTTCAAAGGACTGCCCTGTGAGAGTGGTGAGATAAGGAGGCATGATAATTTTGTAAGTGTAAAGCCAAGGCAAAATGGATGCAGGAAACAAATAACGGAATAAAAATGTAGGGACCATCAAATTCATGTAAATGTAATTGAATGGATTATGGAGAGCTCCATGCCAAGACAATTTAAGTAGTTGCTGTGTAACATTTGAGTTACTAAACTTTACAGACAACACACACACACGCACAACTGGCTCATATAAAAGTAGATCAGCTGCCCCTGTCCTATATCTCTTCTCTGGTATGATTCCAGGGGTAACTTCTGAGGAGCCAATTCAGGTGTTTGCAGCCACAGGATAAGCATGCCTCAGGAGAAGTTGAATCAAGGCTGAGAGTACAGGATCTGGCATGTTGTCTGAGGATATCAGCAAGCTGGTGTTCAGAGAAAAGACAGCCATAGAAGGGAATAATTTCCAGGGGATGTCAGGTGAGAAATGAATTCTATAGGCCTTTCATCTAGGTCTCAGACAGGCCATTACAATGAAAAATTGAAGTGAAACTTTTTGACAGACATATATATTTTGTGGTCAAAAAGGACTGTTCTGACTATCTATTCTGATCTTTGACTTTTACCACTCCTCCTTAGACTATTGCCATCCATGAATATCTGCCTTGAAAGATGTGAAGTCTCAGAAAAAAATAAAATTCTTTGCAATGAGTCTTCTTAAGTTTGCCATGAATCCCTCCGAAGCTGCACATAAACGAAGTCAACAGATGTTAAATAAATGATCAGTAGGCAAAGGCTGTAACTGAACAATATTCATCTCTCCTTCAAAACTGACATATTCGTGGAAAGAGTCAGTGCCAAAACAAATACAAGCAAAGCAATAGCCTGGAAATACTTTAAACATATTATTTGAATTCTCAGAAGTAACATTTTTAACTTAAAGTAAACATTGGCATGCAAACCTAACAGTCTGCATAATCCAGTCTTGAAGTGTAACTTTATTTGTTATGGGGATTTGCTCAAGGAAAAGGGGAGGAGGGAGAGGTGGAAAAATAAAATAAAAACACCCCTCCTTCCAAGAAACCTCCTCTTCTTCTACTACAAAGAGGAACTGGTTGTTTCTACAACACTGCAGACATTTTATAAGAAGTGTCTGCCTCAAGTCGCTTTAGCTATTTGTGATAGAAAGATAGATTAAATTATTATGCACTTGGCCGTTCACTTGGCATCCTGAGATGGGTAGACCTTTACACTGCTTTAATAAAAGTCAGAGGCAAAGATATGTCAACCAGATCTGTATCCTCACAAATGCAGGTACTGGGAGCTGTGTGATTACACATATGAGGCCATACCCTGCCACTTTGGGAGTCTCTTGTGTCATGATATGGTGAACCAGATTTCTCTGAAATATTGTCAACTTCTGTCAATATCCTAATAAAGTTTTCAATTGACGGAGAAACAAAAATTTCAGGCAAGATGTGCTAGTAAACAGATGTGAGCACCATTTCCAGCTGTAAGATAAATAAGAAAAAAAATATTTTGTTAAGATTTTTAAAACAATCTGTTGGCAAAAAAAAAAAAAAAAAAACACCTTTCCTTGTTGGTTGTCAGTTTCACGCACCAGGGAAAAAACATAAATCTCACTTAGAGAAGGAAATTATGTGAAGGATGTACCAGCCACTGGATAGGAATTGGCTGGAACAACATGTTCCAGTGTCTCACCACTCAGAGAGGTTTTTGATACCCTCTTCTTGAAAGCATTCAAGGCCAGGCCTGACTGAGTATCATGGTTTAATGATTTTTGATTATTGGTATTCCACATCATAACATCATGTAGTGCACGGGGAGTTAAAGACTTAATGCTCAAGTTCAGGGCACCTGTCCGGAAGAGAGGAAGAACTGCATATCCCAGAGGACTTTGCATTCAGAGAGGAGATATAAGCCCTGGAAAGGTCATGAGACCTTCCCTTTTCAGGTCTCCTTCCTGCTGCTCAACTCAACTGCGTGTCTCGCCTTTGGATAGAAAGCTTTCAGATATTTTCTCTCATCTTTGATTTATTAGTTTCAATTCTAATTATATTGTATTCTGCAGTGTTATCTTGCATTCCGATACCATATTTAGTAAATTAGTTTTTTTCTCCTCAGATTGTTGCCACTGTTTTTTATTATTGTAGGGTTCTATTTCCCCTTTCCAGTGGCACAGATTCACAAATCTCTCCACTCTGCTAGTTATGGCATTGGGTCAAACCAGCCCGTAAACCATTGACACTGGGTTTTCAGCAACCTGGTCTGGTGGGAGGTGTCCCTGCCTGTAGTCTTTCTGCAAAGGACTTTATTGACTCACCCTGCGTGGTCAGGGGGTCTCTAGCAGATCCCTCACTATAATATCACCTGTCCCTTCTCTCCTTTTAATCTCAACCAGTAAAATCTTGATCAACTCCTCACCCAACCCCAAGCAGACTCCAATGCACTCTGTCTCCTCATTGACAAACAGGTTGATATTCCCAATTTGTTCCCTCAGCTTCCCTAAAGACCTTATATCTTTCCTAAAGCGCCTGTGTCATGTGCTAATACATCAATAATGGAAAGGATCTACTAATTTTCAGCATATATCATGTCTGAAATGGTATCTTTAGGGTGTGCTTATAATACAATTCTATAAAAAAATTATGTTATGAAACCACTCTCTGTTCCAGAAGATCAGAGCATGCTCAAAGTTACATTAGAATACTTAGAAGCATTATCACTTACCAGTAAGAAAGCACACAGAAGTAATAGTTCATATGCCAGATTACATGGACAGTCTATGACAGATTTCTGCCTTCATAGAGTACTTCATATAGAAAATGGAGGGGAATTTGTCTGTACTTTATATTAAACAATTAAATATTCATTATAATGAGGAGACAACCTGGTTAAGTAATTAATGCTTTTGTATGGATTTTATGGAAGATCATATTTTAAGTCTTTTCCTTAATGACTGTTAAATAATTTAGATAAAGTGGAAACACTTCAATAGGAAGTTCTGAGAGAACTGCCACTGCCACCTGAACACAGATGATTTCCCAAGTGTGGGGTTCTTATCTGGACTGTGAAAATATGAGGATGAAGCTTCATTTAATAGGGGAAAGAATCAAAGATGGGAATTTCTGCAGAAATAAGAAATGAGTTTCAGAAGCCACTGTGTATGTCAATATGGACATCTTTTTTTTTTCTTCCGAAATTCAAAAAAACATCATCAGTTTGTCCCAGCTGTGATGGAAACAGTCATGATAGAACATTAATGTTTTAGTTGTTCTTGAGTAGTGCTTACATGGAACCAAGCACTTTTTGGATCTTGTCCTGCCCTTTCAGTGAGGAGCTGGAGGTGAAAAGAACCTAGGAGGGAGCAGAACCAGGACAGCTGACCCAAGCTAACCAAACAGATATTCTATACCATAAGGCATTGAGTTCAGCAATAAAAGCTGGATTAAAGGAGGGAAGGGACATTCAGAGTGATGGCATTTATCTTCTCAATAAATTCATATCTTCCCAATAAACTCATTATGAGTGATGGTCCTGGAAGTGACTGAACATCTACCATAAAAGGCATATTTATTTAAAGGAAATAAAAGATTTTAATCTCAACCTTTCCTTTCTTCCACATTCTTAAAAAAAAAAAAAAAAAAAAAAAAAAAAAAAAAAAAAAAAAGAAGAAGAAAAAGGAAAAAAAAAGAAAAAGAGTAGAAAACAAAAACTCAGTGTAACTGAAAGCCAACTTACCTCAGGAAAATAATTTGGCACCAGCCTTTATCGACAGCTGCATTTCACTTCAGCACCTGTGTGTATCATTTCAAGTGATGAATGATTGGGGAGGCTGCTTTGTATTAATAAAACATGTTGTGGCAAAGCATGTGTTTATATTTACAGGAGAAGTTTGAGTTGAACCCGTCTTATGAGACTTAGAGCTTAGTGGTAGAGGTGGGGTATATTGGCTATGCTTACACTGTTAAATTTGAGCACCTCCAAATTCTGAATCTTGAGTAGGTACTTTGGCCACTTCCCAACTTGGTGTGAAGGTAAGACCATCTCCACTTCATCTCAAAGTCATGGCTTACATGCAATTTAACATAATTTCATTAGACAGAAGCAATTCTGATTAGCAGCTGCTCTGTGACTGTGAAGATCACTTAGCTAAAATTACATGGCATTTAATTTTGAATCATAGAATGGCCTGGGTTGAAAAGGACCACCTCGTTTCAGCCCCCCTGCCATGGGCAGGGTGGCTATCAGATCAGGCTGCCCGGAGCCACATCCAGCATGGCAATGAATGCTTGCAGAAATGGGGCCTGGGCAACCTGGTCCAGTGTGAAAAACTTCCTCCTTTGCACAAAAACCAGGAGCTCACAAGATGAAATTGGCTTCATTTGTGTCAGAGAAAGCAGAAAAATGACCTGTAAATCTGAACTAAATGTTGTTTGAAACAAGAGGTTAGCCTTGTGTGCCCTTAAAGAAACAAACTGAATTTATTAAAATGTTGAATGGAAAAAGCACGCAAATAGTAACATCACTGAGTAACAGACTTCTGCAGCAATCACAAATATTCACAGTGTTTGATCCAAGTTTAGAAATAATTTCAACCAGAATTAAGGTGGAAAGAGAGTATAAAAAGAAAAAAAATAGTCAAAGTAAATACCTTTGTATTTCAAAATGCCATTTCACAAATAAATTTAATTGCATTAGGAAAAAAATCTTAAAATGAGGATAAATAATTAACAAACCAAACAGAATTGTTTTACGCACACATGCACAAAACAAACAAAGCAACCAAGATATTTCAAACTAATTGAGATTGAAGGTGTTTTTTTTCTGTTGATTCGTGGTTTCCTCCTTAAACTGAAATCTCTTTCCTTATACTGCTTTAACTTATTTATTTCCTGAAGCTTGCTTGAAATCTGTTAGGTGACATTAGTGAGTGTTCATTTAAAGCCCATAGAGAGGGAATTTTCATTTGTATTTTCCTTTATTTATTTATTTACAATCAAAGCATATCGTTAATTATTTATACATTTTAAAAAAGACAAAACAAACCAAAGCCCTCTTCTCTCAGTGATACTTATTTTTAAATGTATCCGTTATATCACTATCATAATATTAGAATGACAGATTCTTGGCTTTTGGAAATTGTAGCATCCACATTGATGGATCAGAGACAGTTTATACCTCATAATAGCCAACCATACCATTTCTTACACATCACCTAGTCATAGCAGAGAACAGGCTGAAACAGTATGGAGTAATGTTTATACTTCATCTCTCTTGCACTGGTTCCAGAATACAGGAACACATTTGCTATGTATCAGTTTTTTTTATCCAAAATATTTGTCTAGATATCAATGTTTAGGTAAGGCAACATTTACAGTGGAAGGATGTGATAATCATTTAAGAGTCATTGGCTTTGATTCTGCTTCCTTTTACTGTGGTTTAAATTGTAAAAGTTTATATTTGTTTATTTGGTGTTTTTTTAGTTTTTTTAATGATGATGGTCTGATAGAAACAGTATTATCTACAATATTTAATTTTTACTGTATATTGCTCAAATCTTTATTACTGTTAAAGATATTGAGATTTTAAAGACCAAGTTAAAAAAAAACAAACAAACAAAAAAACCCCACAACTTAAAATCTAATCTCCAGAAGGCAATGTATTCTTTCACATACACTGAGCTGTATCAAGCACATATTGACCTCCACTTGTCATTCAGTATATTCAGTTGAGTTGTTCAAATGTACAACTTGTCTGTTCTCAAAGTTTTTCCATGTACTCTTTGGGAATTGAAAGCTGAAAAATTCTATCAAAACAGTTTTAACCTCCATGAAAACAGTTTTTGGTCCCTTCTGTCTTTCTACAAAGCACCTTTAAACATGAAGTAATTTGAGTGCTTGATGACAATAAAGAGCTGAGATTCCTGAGGAAACAATGCCCAGTGTATACCAGTGAAGCTTTGGAGTTGGATGTCTCCCACGGTGGAGTGCAATACTAGCTGTGATAACTTTAAGTAAAGCTGATAGATAAGAATCAGTATAGCTGAAAAAAAAAAAAAAAAGAAAAAAAAAAAGAGTAAACTTTTCTGACCTAGTAGAACTAATTTCACAGTTCATATCTTATTTGTAAAAGTACATTTTTTCTTATCACTAGAAATGTTTCTGCATCTTTCTCTTTACATCCATCAAGCATGCATACACTCACACATATATAAATAGATATTTCAACTTGAAATGGTAAGGAGTGATGAAGATTTTGAAATAGGGAAGAAATGTTTATTTTTTCTGAATTTGAATGAAAAACTCTCTAGGAAAAATATATTTTAAGCAGATCAAACTAGGATTTTGACACTTTATATTATACTGCATACTTACGGTACAAACAATGACATGAAATTCATAATGAAAATCCATTTCCTAAGAGGAAAAAAAAAAGAATAGTTTATTCAGGAATTATTTATATTGTCAGAAATAAATATTTATTTATATAAAAAACAAAGTCCTGGTGTACTTTATTCTAGTCAATGAATCAACTTTCATTTCAAAGTGCTGCTCACAATGAAGTTACTGTTGTAAAATGCATTTCTATCTGCTGACCTAAAGCTTCTCTCTTCCTGAATAATGTAGTCTAATAACATTTTTTCATTGCATTTTAAGCTCACAATTTAAAATTAAAATATATCTACACTAATTATAGCAGCTATACTATTATTTTTACAAATGATATTTAGTTCATTTTCAAGGTAATTCCATGTGTTACCCAAATAGTTCCTTTGGAGAATGAGATGCATTTGCCTAATTACACAGGTATACTATTCCTAAATGAAATGATTGCTTTAAAATAAGTCTGATGCATGTCACTGGTGTCAAGAGAATTATCTATTTGCCCAGATCTAATTATGCTGAAAGGAATCTCAAATGCAATTAGTTACTTCTCCCTTTCTCATAAGGCAAGAGAAAATTAGCTGCTTAATTAATAATGAAAGCTTATTGATTTTACCAATAGATGAATGTTGATACTTTAAATGATCATGATATTTGAAGTGTGGGTGAAGTTTCTTTGCTTATAGAATGCTACACTCGTTTTTATTGAAAACAGACATCATTTAAATTGGAGATTGCCTTGCCTAACCATTAAGAGCTTAGTCCAAGCTACCGTTTACAAGGGTGGATAGTGATAGGACAAGGGGGAATGGTTTTAAACTGAGACAGGGGAGGTTTAGTTTAGATATTAGGAGGAAGTTTTTCACACAGAGGGTGGTGACGCACCAGAACAGGTTGCCAAGGAGGCTGTGGATGTCCCATCCCTGGAGGCATCCAAGGCCAGGCTGGATGTGGCTCTGGGCATCCTGGTCTGATGGTTGGCGACCCTGCACATAGCAGGGGGGTTGAAACTAAAATGATCATTGTGATCCTTTTCAACCCTGGCCATTCTGTGATTCTGTGAATCTACTCATCATTGTCTTCTGGAGTCAAGGGAGACAGGATACTATGTTTACAGAACATATATGGATAGTTGAATTATCTGTGAATTAAATAGGTTTAGGAAGGATTTAGATGTATTGTCTTCACAGTTTTGAGCTTCAGTTGCTATTTAGGGTAGATCTACCCACTCAAAAATGAAGGATCAATGTGTTCAACAAACACTGCATCATCTGAGCAGCTCTTGGACATCAAACACACTCCTGGCAAGGTGTAGATTTACTGTGCTTTCTGATTTACCGAGGGTAAGCAGGAAAAGACAGATTTACATCACTTTTGAAATCTCTGAAAAAGATAGCAAAACAAGATAACATTCATCTACACCAAGGTCTGAAACACAGCACCCACTGCACAGGAGGATGGTTCTTACTACTAACTACATAGAGGCTTCCAACACCTTCCTGAATTTATGGGAGATTAGACACAGCAGCAGAGGTGCTAATGTAGTTTTGTCCATATAACAACCTGTTTTAAACAGTAGTTTTATGGATATTATAATCTTGTGCATTCTTCCTTGGACCTGTCAGTTGTCCACTGCTGTCCATATCTGTCCATCACCTAATAAGGCATGCTTTGAATCTCAAGCTAAGCTTCACAATACTGGAATTTAAACAGCCTCCCAAAAAAAGATAATAACATGTCCAAGAGTTACCCAGTTCCTACAAATTAAGCATATTTTTCTCTGAATTAAATGATGTCTCTCTCACAGCAGTCAGGAGCATATATTTTAAAACAAGCACATACCACAATAAAACACAAATACTAGATCTTCTAATTAAACAAATTTTACGTAAATGCAATAAAAGAACCAGATGCAAAAAATTATCTTGATAAATATTTCTGGTATGTACTATGTGCATACTGCTTTGCACAGCAGTATGCTTTTTTTTTTCTTCTGTTTCCTCTGCTCCATCCTCACTCTTTATTGTAACTCCATACTGTATAAATTTTCAGTTTCTTTTACACTTTGTTCCCTTAGGAGTCTTCCTCTGTGTCATCTTACTTATGCCCATCTGAATAACCTGTATGTTCAACTTCAGGGTGTATATTCAGCAATTCAATGGTTCATCCAGTTGGAAGATGAAACAAAATTGTTTACTGTTACTAAAATGCCTTTATTTTACTGTTTAATTTGAGGACATTTACTATACTACATAAAATACTAATCTATTAGTATTTCACTTCACAGTCTAACCTGTCAAGGCTTTTCTCATGCAAGAAGATAGGCAAGCTGCAAATAGGTGCAAGTCAAGATGGATATATCAGGCAACATTCCTTAGGATACTGTAGTTGGTTAAAGAAAACTTTTAAAAAATCCTCCATACCCTAGAGGTAGAATTTGTCAAAATGCTCACGTAATTGAAATTTTCTATGGCTGTTAAGAGCCAGGAGAATAGTAGTTCTTCCCTTCAAATGAAATCTTACTGCCAGATTTGTATGACATTTCATGATCCAAGCTTAATTTGTTATACATTGTTCCCAGAAGGTGAGATGAGATTACATGGAGCCATACATTAGTTAGAAGATTTATTTTACACTTACCCACTCAAAGTTCCTTTCTAGTTATTCAAACAGAATAGAGCAATCTTGATTAGTTAATCTCTCTACATCAGCGTTTTTTTCCACAGAGCACTTCACAGAAATGTTTTAAAATTTCACCACAATTAAAAAAGCAATTAAAAAGGATTATCAAAATCAAAGTTGATCTTTAATTACTGCCTATATCTAGATCTTTATTCCATGATATACCAGATAAAATACTCTTAAAAATGCTTTGTTAATAGCTTTTTACTACTGAGAACATAAGAAATTTCAGTCTTTTGAGGCACATCCCATTTTAGATCAACTTCATTTTCAGGTTGTCATCTAAAACTTTATTTCCATCAATCTTTCCTTATCATAGCTGAGTAAGCCATTTCTTTATCTGCTACCTACCATAAGAATAGGCTACCTTGCAATGACTTGAGGAGCATGTTCAAAGTGCAGCCATAATTTCTCCTATGAATAATTACTCTTTAGCCACATTTTAGTGAGCAAATATCTTCTGGCATCTGTTCAGTTACGTCTACCTATGTGAATATCTGCAGTCAATTCTTGGTCATTTGGACTTCTATAAACATTGCAAGGCCATCACTATTTTTTTTTTTTTCTAAGACTATATACCATTGGCACAATTGCAAAATAGCTTTTACTGAGCAGAAATAGTAGCAGAATAGCAGAAACATCTCCAAGGATGATTTTAGCCTGGATACCCTAAATAGAAGGAAATAAGCTTGTTCAGTTCTGCATTTGAACATATTCACACTTAAAATCGTATCAACAGTGAAAAATTCTCGAGCTTTTCATTGCCACTGATGTTAAGGATGGCTTTGTAGCATTTGTAAGGAATGTAACCTTTCATCTGTGTTGTCTGCTCCATAGAGGACATTCTGGTGAGAAATATCCAGTATTGACAATACGGATTCTTTCTTCAAGCTTGACCATGAATTGCATTATCACAGAAATATACATATCTTTGCTCTTTTTGTAAATAAAGCAAAAATATCTTCCTGGCTATGGGTGGTGTCAGTGTCTTATCCCTTGAGATATTTGATGGTAGTGTGTCCTAGACAAACCTTCAAAAAGCCTTAATAAAGATTCATGTCAGCTATAACAAAAAAGGTCCATGTCTTTCTTTCTAAAATTCAAATTCCTGATCTTGCAAGACCTCAAAAAAATTAGTATTTTCATTTTCATTTTCATCTTCCTGCAGACAAATGCACTTTATCCTGTATTTCACAGAATCGCAGAATCATAGAATTATAGAATGGCTTGGGTTGGACAGGACCTACAGGATCATCAAATTCCAACTCTCCTGCAACAGGCAGGCTTTCCAGAAGCTAGATCAAGTACCAGGATACTCAGGGCCCCGTCTAATTAGCATTAAACACATCCAGGGATGGGGCATCCCCAGTCTCTCTGGGCAATCTGTTCCAGCACCTCACCACCTTCTCAATGAAGAACTTCCTCCTGTCATCTCCCCACCTTCAGTTTAAAGCCATTCCCCTTTCATCCTATAGTTATACATTTTGCTCATGAGAAGTGACAGGGAAGACCAGCTTCTAAAATGAAAAACAACATTGATTTTGCAGTTTTCATGAATTTTTACTGAGCTTGCAGGAAATATTGAGGCATATGAAAAACAGTGAACATATTTTGCTTGTTAGGTTTTTGCTCATTGAGTCTTCTTTTTAATAGAAGAATTTTCGTCACGTTAACCATACCTCCCCAGATAAGCCGAAGTCAGATTAGAAGAATTTACATCTTACTATTTTGACAATAGTTTAATGAGTGGTATAATTATCACATTGGTTAAGATTAAGAATGGGATAGAAAAGTGAAGAAGAAAACTGATTTTTATCTATACCACAGTAGAGACTAGAGGTTGCTTGTAACATATAGTATATCATACTGAGCACAGAGGAAAAATCATTTTGTTCTGAACTACACTAAACTCAGATATGTGGTTATCAAGTGTTTCACCCTGCCCAAGAAATAATACCCTCTGCTTAATTGTCAATTTATATTTGTCTAGGCCTTTTTTTAAAAATACCACTGATGGCAATTGCCTCTGTGATTCCCCAGCACTCTATTTATCCGTACATGCAGAAAATTCCTCTTCCACAATAACCAGACTAAATGTTCCATAATTTCTGAAAGATAAATCCTCAGTTCTGGAGTTTGTTCCAAGCAATTTCAGAAGAAGCCTAAGTACTTGAACTTTATCAGGCAATTTGAAAAGGTTCAAGTACTATTTAACCTTACTTGTTCTCAGCTGTTGTACTCTCTTTATTATAGTATTAATTACACTGGTTCTTTCATTATTATTGGTCATTTTATTTAAAACCAAGGCTGAGACATAAAATATTAAATATAAAATAAAAGACAGAAAAAATACCCTGCTGTTCTCAGCATCATCTATGTCTTGTTTTTATTCTCTACAGAACGGCAGATCAACTCTTTCTTCTAGTTCTTGTTAATGTTTTATAGACAGATGATTTGTTCTTAATCTTTATATTTCCAATAGCAGTACCTCTGTCTGTTATTTATCTTTTCTAATTTTACCCCTAGATAGTCTATTCATTTATTCCTGTATATTAGTTTGTCCTTTAATATAGTTGCCTTGAGGTGCTATCAACCTTCCTCATGATCTTTCATTTTCCATGAGATCTTATCTCCCAGTTCTTTTACTTTATTCAATCTACTTCTTTGTATTAGTTACATTTTTTTCCTCCTTTCACTTATGCACTGTGAAGTCTTCTATTCCATATGCATTCTTGTTCACTCTGCCATCATGTGTTGTCTACTCCTACTTCCTTTTCGCTGGTAATGATTTCCTTCAGCTGCTTTCTCAAAATTACTTGTCAAAAACTGTCACTTACCCATCCCATGAGATACCTGGACAATGTACTTCCTATTTTATTTTCTACTCCAGAAATATGAATCTAGATGAAAAACAACTGATAAAAGGCAAAAAGTAGAACAGATACAGAGGTATCAAACTATTTTTTTTTTTTTTCAGGTGTGTGGAATAGTTATTGGAGGTGATTTATTGTCATGTCCCCTTCTTAAGAGAAGGTACAGTGTCGAGGAAACCTCCAAGGTGGAAAATACTGAATATGCAAATGATTTATTCTATGATATTTTCCTAATAGCAACATAATCTGCACCCTTAGGTGTTTGAGATACCAGGGGAGCTGGCATGCTGAATCTAAGAGAAACAGCATAGAGGTAGAGCAGAACAAAAAGACTGTGGCAAGGTTCTGTAATAACATCACAGGGATGGGCACTATGTGGAACTGTGGGGCTGATAAACTGCATAGTTGTTACCCTGAGCTGTCTCTAAGCAACATTTTTCTGTTTTCTGTCAAAAACATGTCCCAGAGTGAACTCTGCTCACTATAATCTTGTTATAATACCAAAACACATCTCCATCCCAAAAGCTATTCACCTCCAAGATGTGACCACCCCTCTTTGAGCATATGCTCTGAATTTTCTAGCCTACACCTTTAAAAGCAAAATGAGAAGATTTTACATGAGTCAGACCAGAATTACGTAAGACTAGAGTCACTCAAACTCCACTTGAAAGTAAGAAAACAGCAAAAATTTCTTAAGAGAGGAGGAATCTTAGGGAATATATCATCATAGATGGGTTGGACTCACATCACATCAGTTGACAGGCTAAGCATCCCTTCCTTGCTATAGGGACACATGCTGAGTGAGATTCACACACTCGGTTACACTGAGTGCTCCTTCTGGAAAATTAGAGATCTCTGTAGAGTTTCTCTATCATATTCTTGTTACTCACATGTGCTCTGCAGACTGTATTTATCACCAAAAGAATCTGTAATCTGCTGCTTCAATAAACAGCACTATTCATTAATCTGTACATGGGAGTTCCCATTGAACACTTGGAAGATTTCATAATGTACAGAAAAATTATTTTACTCTCTATTATGTAAGGGGAAATGACATGCTAGAGAATTCTGGTGAACTTGGGGCTTTTGAGTCCTATCAATATTATAGATTCAATATCTAATTTAACTTTGGACACTAAGGTAAAAATCAGTTTCAAATCTGAATGCCAGTATTTAGCATTGGAACTTAATTATTATAATGTAAGCAACTAAAAGACACCTGGGCTTAATTCAATTTTCACATATAGATGCATAGTGCTACCTGAAATTGTTAGGTCATCCTAGCAGGTGTGCTGCTACTGCTCTAGAAAGATGTCAGTCAGTCACAGTCCCTATATCATACCTTGCAGCTCTAAAGCAATGTCTTGAATATACTGTGGCATCTGAAATGATACAACATAATTTTATTAATAAAGGGCTGAATTGAGTCTTACATATGAGCTTGTAGCAGTGCTAGATTTTATTCTGACTTAGAGATAAAACTTCATGCAATCTGTACTGTACTGTGCTGGGACAGTAGGGAACAAGCTGAAGCTTTCAAACGTGGAAAATTGATTGTGGCTCCTGGTTTGTGAGGAGTTATGTTTGACATTTAGAATGAGTTAAATATATGTTTATTTAATTTAAAAATGCAGTTCCCCATCCACAAAGTTAGAGCACTTATTTCTCAAATGCAAAGCAAACTTTTGGACTTTATGAATTTGAAAACAAGCCCTGGCATTTATCTAACTTTACCCCATTAGGGTATTTTTTCAGTCATAAAATAAAACACTCTTTGAATAGCACATGTTGAAATTCAATAGGATCTCAGACATGCAGAACAGTAAATGTTTGTTGTTATTATTTTAGAACAGGTTATTATTTCTGCATTTATTTTTCTACTCTAAAAGCTTGTTTTTCAGCAGAAGTTGATGATTTCTTTCTCTTCCAACCAATTTCTTTGATAGCTTCATATCCCCACAGCTCTCAGCAGAATTGATGCTTCAAGATTTTCCCACTGTACATTAGCTGATTGAATGGCACGAATGTTGGCCTCAGTCATCTGAGCAAACCGCAACTGCACTCATTTTAGAAATAAAAGCAAGACGACTACTTTCAAAGGATCTGGTCAATAGACTTAATCAATTATCCAACTTATAACAAAACCATGTGGCTGAGTTAATGGAGCCTGACTTCATTTTTGTACTGCTGCATAAAGCCACCAATTTGGATATCTATTTTAGTAATATGTTTCTATTCTGAATGTGTAAATTCAAGATATTTTATCCTAATATTATTTAAATTAATTAAAAACCTTATTTCCGCATTTGCAAGCTGTTTTGCATATAACATTACTACATTATATAAACAGCAAAAAATTAAATGCATATACATGTACAGCTTTAATAGCATGTCGACATATAAAATACTTTAAGATCACATAAACATACTACTCAACAGTTTATTTTTTTCTGAATAGTAACAGATATATTTTGTGTATAACTGGGAGAAAAAAAAAAACAACATAAAAATAGACATAGATATCACTGGAATTAAATTACTATTCTGTTTAAGATTATTACTGTCCCTAAACTCCACATTGTCAGTAAATTTTCATTTCTTAAAAATAAATAGGGATTACCCACTTCTGCGGGAAGCACTGAGAGTGTTCTCTCATTAGATTTCAAAAATCTAAAAACTGTGTGTCTGGTCTTTTTTAATCATCTAGGGACTGACTTTCCGAACTCAAAGTAAAGGCTAGGAGATATATGAGGTATTTTACAATATATTCAAGATTTTCAATTGTCTTCCCAAAGGGGCATCCCATCTCTGAGTCTTATGTGAATATGTGGGAGAATTCCTAATGACAGTAGACACTTACTGCGGGTAACCTCAATGCAGACTTCGCTTCCAAAATGCTCTGGTAACTGCTAGTATAAGGTTGCACCAAGAATGCGAAGATGTGAGTCATTTCATCTAATTCAAATTCTCTCCTGTTTTAACCCCTAAATTTTATCAGCTGGATGTCTGAAGTCAGTAGTTAGATAAATACCACGGAAAAGAGGGAAAAGAGTAAAAATTAGGTCAGGATATAATGATAAGAATAATTATATAATGAAACCTCTCAAATGTTCTTTAGGCTAGGAAAGACAAAGAGAGCAGTTATTCTCAAGTCTCCTCCAACCTCATTTTGAGACACTGGAGAAAGCCCTGAATCATTATATTACAGGTCATTCTGAAAATAATGCCTCATTTATTTCCATGGAAACTAGAACACAAAGAGCACAATAACACTATTTGATGGACAAAATTCTCAACTACAAAACACTGTTTTTCTACATAGTTGCACCATGAGCTATGCATTTTTTTCCAACTATGAAAAGAATCCTGCATGCTGTGCCTGTAAAAATCTGCACCAGTGGAGGTGACCTACTGTCACTGTCAGCACTGCTGAAATGCACCACCTACCGCCTCACTATGCTCACATTCACTTTTTTATCTCCATAAACATTTAGTAAGTGTCAGTGAATGTCAATGGGTACAATTTCTTCAGCACAAAAAAAATTCAGTGACACACCTTCGCTTCATATACACTTCCATGTCAGCTGCCATTTTGCCTCTCTACAGCCATCTGTCACATAGCAACAAAATGTAATGGGATATTGGTGGGAAGGTTCAACCTCTATTTCCATACCACCAACATCTGCCTCTGATGTCATGGCCCAACATAATAAATCATGAGGCACTACTTTTGGAGCAGGCCTCATTCATCCTAACACATACAAGATCATAAGGTCAACTTTTGCCTTACAGCATGTGGAGCCTGAGGACCTCTAAACCTAACTTGTTTGGACTAGTGCAAATTGATACATCCAAATCAATAAATCTTTTGTTGGCCTCTTTAAGTCAGCCTGAAATCTTTCAGATCCCAGTCACACCAAGCCCCTATCATGATAGTGCAAGCATTTGGCAAATAAATTTCTGGGACAAGTGACGTTTTTTTGAAGTGAAGCCAAGTGAAGATCTTGACATAGAGTTTTATTAAAGTCATTCTCCACTCCAGCAAATGTGTTGGGCCACCAGTGTTTTCAGATTTGCTCTCACCCAGGAATTTGATCTTACATCAAGACACAAAATCCAAGTGTTCTCAAAATCTCTTCTTTTGAATATCTGGATTCTTTCCTAATTATTTTCAGATTAATTTCTAGCTAATACATAAGGATGAAATTTGGCTTGTGACCTATAACCCTAAGCATGTTGTAATTCTGTTACCAATCTCCTGATTTCATGAGGGGCTTAACAAACACCATATGTGTAGCACTGTATTCCTCTGCATTAACAGAGCTCAATAATCCAGGGAATCTCCCTGCTACTATCCTGCTTTGTGACACCATCAGAAGCTCAACAAAAGCAATACCAAGTTCTGTAGAAATATCTATGTCTGTGTCTGTGGTCTTAAGGCTGTACAGCTACTAATGTACCATAAACCCATACATCAACTAGTCCAAAGAATGCTCAAGCTGACATGTGCTGAGCAGCATGATGGAAGGAGCAAGAAAGGGCTTGGTTCCATGTCTCAGTGTCCTGCTGACTGCACCCTTTCAACCATAGCTTTGGTCTCACAAGTCTTCCATATCCATACTCAAAGTTCCCTCTTCCCCTATATTTCCTCTCTTTTCTTCCTTGCCTCATCCTTCCATCTCTGAGATGTTGTATGGCCATGCAATGAAGATGAGTGCTTTTAAAACTCATCAAATTTGGAAAGAGGAAGTTCTGTCATTTTGTCTAAGCTGGATGTATTTCGAGGCCCAGTTCACTGTGTGGCTGAGCTGAAAGTTTTGTCCCCACAGGATATGGTCCATTGGCTTTTTGTTGGTGCCTCTTCCTAGGTGATGTCCAGGTGGATGTTGCTTTCTCCTAACCCTTGATATTGCTATTGCTGTTGAGCTCAAATACAACAAACTGATGGTATAAGGTCTTCCAAATGGCTCAGAATTAGTTAAAATAGCTCACACTGGAGAGGATTGGGTGGCTCTGGTGGCATTTGGGAGCAGAAAGCTTTACAGCTCTGATGAGGTCAGCATGCTGTATCATTTTAAATGGGGAAACACATTTGGCCAAATACCTCTATCAACACAGGTGCTTGACCTCCAAAACAACGATATTCATGGGAGTATGTTTGCTAACTTCAGTGGGCTTTGATGATCATGCTTGATAGGCATGTTTCCTGCTTCTGGAAGACAGTTTAGACTTATTTGATAGAAAATGTTTTTAAAGTGCAGGCAGTTCCCCCACTGAACATTATAGGTTTTCCCAATAAACTCTGTTCTCTCCTGGACCTGTTCCCTCCTTTAGGAAGGACTCAATTTTTCTTGCTTGCCTCAGAGAAGGACTCTTCCTTCCTCTCCTACTATCAGACTTGCTAGATCCTGTCCTACAAAAATTACCTTCCCAACACCACAGAATTTTACCACCTTGACTATATCCTCAATGATTTTTTTAAACCCAGCTGTCACAAAATTCCATGGATCTAAAATACTGTCTGAAAATGAGCTTCAATTCTAAAGGTTTGCATGTCTGTGGGGGAGACAAAACATTATATTTGGCGGGTCTCTGCAAATATGGGAGATAACAGAAAAATCCTCCTTAACATCACTGAAATTCTCTCTGATCAGCTGCATTCGTGGTTTCAACTTACAGACTGAAGGAATGAAAAGGCTTCACTAATGATTTCTACAGTGGACCAAATGATATCCCTGACAACAATGTAATCCCAGAAACCCTCACTCTTTTCCAGTTCTCACCATTGGGGCCACAGGTTTGCACAGATCAGCCAACACGCTCCTTCAGTCCTGCACTTATGTTTCAACAATAAAAGCCCAAATGCAGAAGGTTTTTTCTCCCTCTCCTCCCTCCCAAATGCTACTGATCGTCCTATTACCATGGCAACCAACTCCTGCTGGCATGATCAAGAAAAAACCTGATTTGGGATTTTAATTAATTGCTTGGAAATGGAAATGTAACAGTGACTGGCAGTTCAACTAAGCACGTTTGCGAAGTGAATAAAAATAGAGTTTCTGAAATACTTGAAATTGTTTTACTGGATATAACCCACATTTACTAGACACCTTAATTTATTCAGCTCCATAAAATAAATCTGCCACATGTACTAAGCCATTTTGTCAACACAAATCATTTTGGCAAATACTTTAATCCTTCTTCTTAACAAAATGTATTGTATTAAAAAAAAAATCTAACCCATCAGTATAAACCCATAGGTTTCATCGGAACATATGCCTTTTTCACCAGTAGGTCATGTTCATAAAAGGCTTTCATCTTGTCTTCACAAAAGAGGATGTGCTTCTTTCGATGCACGTGATCTCTCATTAACATTTGTGGCAGTTACACTCCCATGTTCAGCCGAGAATGGAATAAAAATGGCTTTCGGTGGATTTTTTATTTTTATTTTTTTATTTTTAATTCCAGTTTCCCTATCCTCAAAGTGAAGTGGTCATTGTTTGCACAAACTATCGCCCTCTTCTGGCTGCTATCAGGACTGCCGAGGTGAGTGGCAGGTCCTACGTTGCCAACTCCTGAAACTTCCTGATCTCCTGATTTTTAGAAACAAGAATACAAGAAAGATATCCTTGTTTCTGTGCAGTTTCTGCAGAAGTTTTCAGAATCATGCTATATTTTTTAAGTCTTGGGGTTGTGCACTTTTCATTATATGTACACTATATATATATGCATACATCCAAAACTTTTCTGTTTAAGCAATAAAGAGAGATTTTGAAGGATTTAGAAGCACTGCATCACACCTAATACTGGAGCAGTGACACTGAGCTTTTCGGGTAGTTTCCTACTTTCAAATGATGGCCTAGCAGAAAGGATTAATAGAATGATTATCATTGAAAATCATGGACACTTCTCAAAAACAGCACATCAATGGTGCACATGGAGACCAATGTTCCTGTGACACTGTCCAAGAACCTTGTTATTCACAAGCAAAGGTCAGGTCAATTGGTAGAATCAGAAGCTTTGCTCCACTAACAGTTGCCTTACTTTCCTCCTTAGGATTGTTAGCTTTCCACCTTCTTTTATGCCATAGAGGCATTGACATCTGACAACCAAAGTAAGTTTGAGCAACGCTACCTTAAATTGTTTATTTTCACTTATTTACTAATTTTCCTCCAGTCAGTTTTTGTCAGGATTCCTGGAGCTCCTGTTGCCAGATCCAGAATTCACATTGCAGGATCATATCACTGACCCAGATGATACTAAACTTCCTTATTCACTGGCTTAATTACGTTTGAGAAGTGATTGTTCTTGCCAGTTTTCACACATTTGCAGTGTTGCTCATTAGCAAACATTATTCACTCCACTTCTGAACTTCTCCTAACAGATAAGCTCAGTAAGCAAAGAGCCGTGTTAGATGACCTGAATTGAGGTTAATGGACTATCTTTAAAGATTACACCACAGGGCTGGAAAGGTGTCCTGGAAAGGTCATCTCATTTTCACTCCTGGACAGCATTTATTCACCCTTCTTTTCCCTTCTCCTGTGACATCTTTAAAATGACAATAATACTTTTCATTACCGGAACATATTTTAGGAGCTAAATATCATTAAGGCAGTAGAAATTGTGATGTAAAATGAAAACACAAGAAATCTGGTGGCTATTTATCTCTTCAGTTCTATCATCTATTGGTATTTCCAAAGCAACTATCACTGTGTTATCTAAGCACTGTAATATAATATAATCACTCACAAGTTGTATCTAAGTATAGTAGGTTTTACTTATTAATAACACAGCACTTATCTTCAAAGTGCTTCACAAACTAATTAATTCTCACAGCACCTTCTCCCTGTCAGGCAGGTGAGACAACTATTATTCACATTATACATATGATTATGATTATTACTTGAGGAAACAAGGCTAAGTTACTTATCCTATCTCCCAAAAGATACAGGGAGCATTAGAAAGAGCAACCGACTTCAGATATTAGGAAACAAGGGTTTCTGACCTATTTTGAGACCACTTCAGCACAGCTCATGCTTGGGCAACATCACTGGTAACAACATAATTATGCATTTCAATAAACATTAGCTTGGTAAAATAAAATGAGATTTCTTTTTTTTTTTTTTTTGGTCTGGGATCAACCATGATTTTATATATATATATTTTTTTTTTTTCTGTATATATATATATGTATATATATATATATAAAAAGACCTCAACCAACCATGCTGCTCCATTATGTTGTATGACTCATCACCCAGACTCTCTAGGGTTGTGAAATAATTTACTCACTTGGCTGCTTCAATTTCACGTGCTTCATTATGTTGATATTAATCCTCAGCCAAGCAGTTGTTGCAATAAAATACTCCTAATTTCTGCATCTTCAAGGCAAGGAAGACCATCATGAGAAAAAAATAAAAAATTACAATGATAGAGGCTGCCATAATGAATCATTCTTGATAATGCAAAAACATTTTGTCTTCATCAGACTATTTACAACTCTCTCTTTTAGAGTTATCTGAAGGTATTGACAACTGGTGCCATGTAAACATGCATTTAAGAACTAATTCCACTCCTCCCAAAGTCAATGGCCTGCTTGAATTTAGGAGTATGCCAAGGGATATTGCATAAGGATTAGCAATATCTAATGACATTCACAACATAAGGTAGTTCAAGGAGATAAACAAAGATAAAGGCATAACAGTTGCCCAAGTGAAGGAGGTCTTATAGTAATTTGCCTCATACTACAAAGCAATTTTACCAAGTTGTAGGATGGTTTACAAGTTACTTAAGTTCCCAGTTGTTGTGTAATGATGCTACAGTGGCAGAAACACACCAGCTGCCTCCTTGCAGGAGAGTACCTTCCGTGGGATACTTGCCAATGAAAACATTATGAAGTGGGCTTAAAACACATTTTAATTATTTGCTGAAGGTCAACTTGACGCTGTAAGCATTAAGTATATTCATGCATACACACACACGCACATAACTTTCTTGCTATATATTAAAAACATGAGACATTGAATATTGACACACCTGTATTCTATAAGGATGAGGAGCAAACTTCAAAGGGTGGTTTAAGTTTCAGGAAAACACTCCAAGTCTTTGAGGCAAAATGCATCTGTCCTGATTTGGACATCTTAAAGCTAAACAGCTAAGTCTGAGCTTGTCACGCCATGCACCCTTTGTGGATACAAATGGGCATCTCCATCTTATCCCATTGTGGTTGTTTCATACAGATTAGTTGATTCACTCCCTGGAGATGCCCATTTCTCTATGCTGATTAAGAAGTGGACCTAGATCAGATATTGACATTTAATTTTTTTAAACAAAACATTAGGTCAGATGAACCTGACCCTCGTATCTTCAGATTTTCTCCACGCTGTTTCACAATTGATTAGTGCTGACAGGGAAAAGGTAAAAAGGAGTTGAAAGGTTTTTGATTTTGTTTTTGTTTTTATTACTTTTCTCTTTAGGTAGGACAGAATTTCAGAAATAAAGTAGTACAAGAAAAGGAAGGAAGAAAGAACCTTATTTCTTGAAGGACCCAAGTAGCATGCATGACATTCAGTAATTTAATAAAGGAGGGACTTGCTGGCGAGATATTCTTCATTTGATATTTCTTTACTGAGCCACGATATACACAACTCTATTTTAGCAGGTGAGTAGTGTCTTTGAATTCTGGAAGATCACACAGCCAGTGAAAGTTGAGAACATACATAAATGTTTTCAGGATCAGGCACATATAAATTAATTAAAATTACGTATTTAAATACCTCTGTGGATCTTGGCCTTTGTTCATAATCTTCCTCAACTGAGGCTTCAGTCTGTAACTTCAGAGAACCTGATACCAGACTTAGATTTTCTGTCTGGAACGGTGAAGCTGAGGATGGAAGGAGGAGGAAAGCAAAGGAGGTTTACAGTTTTGGCTGGTCTGTATGATCATGATTTTATTGGCGAGATTTTTAGATTGCTTCTGAGATATTCGTATTTATGTAAAATTGCTGGAGACTATTTATTTCAGAAAAAGAACTGTAGTGAGTATTTGCCAGGAGAGGTCTGAGCTTTGAAAGGGGATGAGGGTAGTCTTTGTGTTTCTATGCATTTATTTGAATAACACAGAGAAACTGGAGGAGGAACAAAAAATACCTTTTTCTACACAACTTCTGAAAATGCTTTAACTGTAAAGAATTGTAACTGTGTAGAATCAACTTTGCAAAGATTTTTCATTTAACTGTCTTGCTGTTCTTCACAGTATTCAGAACAACAGCAATAGAAGTAGTAAAAATAAGAAAAACACACACACACAAATTGTGCGTAGATCAATGGAGAGAAGAGGACCCAAAATCATAAAATCATTCACTCAACTTCATTACATAATACTTTTTTTCTTCATATTTTTCTACCATTTCAGACAAATCAGAGTCCCCACTCCACCCCAGCACGCATAAGCACACACACCAGACTTTCTTATATCTCAATTTTCAAATGAGAACTACAAGCTTGATGGAAAACAATAATGTAAAAGCAACAAATTCTTATTAATGTAGCCTGGGTGGGCTATCTCTCAGGTGAGAAAAGGCACGCTGCAAAGCAAATACCTGAAGTGACTTTTTCTTGTTTGAGTCTATCACCCTTAGGGCTGTGTTCTTTTGGCTAGAGATATCTGTTGATCTTCCCTCTTAACAGTAATTATGCCAGACAGATTTTTGGCATTCAGTACTACTCCATAGGTAACATAAATCATACAAATTATTACCACAATACTAAACTGTAATTACCCACAGACCCTGACATGCCAAAAGGTGTATTAATTTGATAATATAATAAATACTTTACTGCATAAAACTATAATTATTACTTCAAAATTGACACTTATATCCATTTCATTTTTTTTTTCCAGCAGGCAACTCAGTAGTATATAAACCAATACCAGAAATTCTATTTAAATTCAGTGAGATATATTAAAATATAATTCGGTAGATTGTGAAAGGACTTTCTTAAAGCTATAAGTCACTAGAATTAGTTTGCTTTTTGAACATTACAACACATAAAGCAATAAATTATTCAGTAGTACAAGAGGAAAAAAAATCCAATATGAAGCCCAGGAAATGGGGAAAAACGGGAACAATATAGTATATATATATACATATATAAAAATAAATAATCAATGAGGAAAATAATTTACAAATCACTGATAAAAAAAAGCTTATTTAACTTCCTTTAAATAATGCTGAAAAAAAAATTACTGACTCTATAGGATAAAATGCTACTTTTTTGAATGAAAGGATTGGCAAAATATATCTGTGGGAAGGACTGAGGTCGTCATTCTGCAATCAGATGGGTGTGGATGAATCCTGGTATGGCTCCCAAATTTGCTTTATTCCATGACTGGCTAATGAAAAACTCATAAACAAGATAGAGAAGAGAGGTCATAATCCAGAATTGCTCCTTCTCAGCTAGGCAGCTGAGCTGCTACCGCTGCAGTCTTCTTTACTTTGGTTTTACAACAAGTATTAAAAAAATTTAAGCTACTGGTGGGAATTTTCATAAATATTTGTTTCCAGCTTTCCTCTAATGAACTGACTGGGCTTTTTTCATATTTTTCCTTTTTTTTCTTCTTTTTTTTTTTTAATATTTGTATATATAAATATGATATATTTTCCATATTTCCTTCACCTTGCAAAGTTATTAAAAAAAAAAAAAAAAGTGAAGGGCAAGGAGAGAAATAAGGAGAATCAAAGGGAAAAGGAATATCAAATTTATTTCAAGTTTCCATTCTTGGGTGGTACTGCTATCATTTTACATTGTGCATTTACACTTAGATGTTTGAGTATGAACCTGTTGCCATAGACGTCTTGTGTTTTCAAAGGACAGCTGTAGGCATCCTTGGAAGAGGATTTTCCTTCTAAAAGTGCTCCAAACTTAAAAAAAAAAGGATTAATAAAAAGTTTATAGATGAAGAGATACTTTGATATGTAAAACATTTGACAGGGAAGCAGATGACTACATCTCAATACCCTTGACTGATACACACTGCTTTTGAGCAGGGATTTTTTCTACATCTACCTACCTGCAAGATAAATATGTGATTATATGCAAGGAGTATTAGAAAGATATGTATTTTGAAAATTCCATATTGTGAGAAATGAAAACACAAAAAATAGTAAAAATGTGCTGATTCTCTTATAAATACATATATATTCAGCCTTAGTATAAGTAGGCTCAGTTAGGTGAGTTCCAGGGTTTCTCCTTAGGGTCAGCAAGTGTGGCTGCTGTATGACTTATTTATTAGGCTTCAGTAGCTACTCTGCCAATGCTCTTCTGCAGATCAAAATGAATGAGGTAAATAGGTCAATGAAATTGCTTTGAAACTACTCTTAGTCTGACCTATGATACGTATTATGTGAGTCTGTATTAACATGGTTCTCCTCATTTACCTATTGAGAGGACATTAAAGATTTAGACAAGGCTTCTTGTGACCTTCACCCTAGTAGGGCAAAGAGTGAATCATTTCTCCTTTATGGGAAGAAAAACAGCATTATCACTGAATCATGACCTGAAAAAAATCTTTTCTCTCTGCTTAGATCAGGGCAGAGTTGCTAGACAAAACTGAAGGGAAGGAAAAAAATAAATGAGAATTTGGCAAAACAGTTGTGAGACAGGCTGTTCCAATCCCTTTCCTAATATGTGAAAAATTAGGACCCAAACCTGAGATATGAAGCCTATGTTAATTAGCTTCTTAGGAAACAGTTTATACACAGTCTAACAGGAAACTAGATGTGAAGTCCTTTCTAATAATTTTCCAAATTCTAGGTTGCATGAATGTGCCTTTTAAACAGATTGTTTATTACTTCTGCTCAGAGATATTTTTTATCTCAGGAAATTGATTGTAGACATGTGCAAATTCCACATGCAGACAATGAATGTAAGTTACCAAAAGTCTTAACCTATTCACCTGTTTGTCTCAGTTTCTTTTTCCTAAGTGAGTTATTACAGATAACATTTTGATGTATTGGGTATTTTCATGGAAATAACATCTGATGTACACTGCTGCAATTTCTTTTTCTTCTTTCAGTATTTTTCAGGAAAGAGAGAAGAAAATAAAAAGGTAGTTATGATTGCCTAAATCTTTCCTTTGAATAATGTGTTAGACAATCAGCAATGATGATGTGATTCATTACTTGCCTATAATGTTAAATACACATTATTAGCTGTTTCATAGTATGATAGCTGGCAATTGGTGATATTATTCATAAAGAGCTATTGTTAAGCAAATCTGCAAATCTGTTTGATTTAGGTTAAAAGAAAGTGCAGTAGGTCATAAGAAGTAAAAAAAAAAAAAAAAAGGGGAGAGAGACAGAATAAAGAAAAGACATCAACTTAATTTGTGGTTCTGTTTTTATTTGAACAACAAGGTTTACAGCGAAAAGCTGTTGTATACAGTTTCAGTGAGCAAGGATTTTGTAGAGAGATTAGATCAGTTACAAATTGCTAAATCTGATGACTTAGATAAAAATTTAACCAGAGGCTTTGAAAGAGGTAGAACATGTTTCTGTGGAGAAGTGATTGCCCCGTACTTGTGAGATAGAGCTAATCACAGATGGCCACACTGACTGTACCCCCAGTAGAAATAGGACTGGGAAGAAATAATTTGTTGGAAAGAGAATATCACTTTTTCATGGAACAGAATGAAAACTCCATCTCACCATCTTACTCTGCAAATGCACCCTATCATCTAAGGAATCCCCAGAAACCAGTCCCTCAAATGCATTGTAACACGGTTTCATCCATTGTAACTCTATCAGATCTATGTTAACACCTGAAGAAACTGAATAAAACAATTATTTCCTCCTCTACAGACTTTGTAAGATACCAAAACCTTTCCCCATTCCACAAAAAGCCTGAAACGTTAAACAGACACTTAAAAAAAGAAAGATGAGAGCATTTGCCCAGAGATAGCAAATACTCTCAAGTTTAAACATTCATTCTAGACCGGTTCATATCTGCACTTTATCTGAGCTGGGAAAGGGAATTTAACCTTCATCTTCATTGGTCTAGCAAGCCCTGACTTGTTCAGAGTGGACCTCATTTTTTCACTCTTGTAAGTAAAAGATGAAATTTTTTGTTGATCTGTTTCAGATCTGCTGATCTGAAATTCTGTTTCACAATAAAGGTACTGCCCATACAGGCCCATTTCACAACTGGATTTCAGTTTTCAGGAGTAAGTAATACCTGACTAAAACTTCTTGCTTAGAAAAAAAAACAAGAACAAAACAGAATAAATAAAAACAAACAACAAAGTTAACAGAAAATAGTAAAACAATTCAAACATCACTTTATTTATTAATTTTAATGTCCCTTTTATTAGAGAATACTCCTAGAGAAAGGAGGGAACACTGAAGCTGTATGAACTTGAATACCATAAATGCCCTTTACCAAACAGTACCACTTTTCTCATCTGTCTCTGTGTATCTTCAATGCAGAGGAAAACATCCCAATTAATTTGAAAAAAGAAAGTGAAATTGTGTTAAATTGTATTCAATTCTATTAAAGTATAGATTATAGAAATATTTCATGGAAATTTTTAAGAGCACTTGTTGCTGTGTCCTTTATTCTGTAGGAAATGATTTTGTATGACAAAATTAGGCCTGCAAGATAGGAATTCCTGAGTACTGTCTCCAGTACTGGCTTGATTGTCTGTTGCCCACGTATCACAGTGATAGGGTGATTTATTTATAAAACATAGATTAGATTAGCTCAAACAAGATTAAATTAGATAGAACAAGTCACCAAAACTCTCACTGTCTATTTCCTCATCTGTAAAACAGTGATATCTACATTTACCTGCTACGCGTGGTGACTATGAGGATTACTTAATCTCCCTAAAGAATTATCCTGATTATCATTAATCTGGAACACACAAAACAAGTCCCGATAAGGAAACAAGTTTGTGAATGAGTTGAGGTGTAAGGGTATCAAAGCATTTCTGCTGATCGTAAAGTTAAGCATTCTTGATAAAGGTGGCTTTGTCTCATGCTAGGAATCTAAAAATTTAATGTTATTATAAGAGTTGTCTAAATTTTCTCTATAGTCCAAATGTTCATAGAAAGACAGCATGTATTAAGTGAGTCACTCATCTCATAATTGTGGAATGAATCACCTTATGTATTCTCTGCATTTTATAAAGGAGTCTAGATAACTGGTCAAGATACATTTTAGATGGTTGAAGTTATGAGTTACAAAAGGATTTAGTAACTCTCTCGAAAAACTACAGCAAGATGTCATGTTCTGCCTGGTCTGGAGCAGAATAATGACCAATACCAGCCTGTTCTCATGTGCTTGTCATCAACTTTGTGCATTCTAAAATTTTAATATCTTATTTGAATTGTCAACATCACACAACAGTTTTGGGAAATTACATTAAACTTTTTTATTAATTAAGACACAAAAAATGTATCACAGTGTTACCACGTGTCACAAAATGATTTTATATTTTGTACAAGCTCTGTATTTTGGAAGTAGGGAGAAATAACAGGGAAGGGTTATGGTAGGTTGTGGTTTTTGGTAAGCTGTGGTATGTTAAGCTGATGTGGTCTTTTGAGAAGAGTCAGGACTTGTCCTTGGAAGAAGTAATTTCATTTTGGAGTCTTCAGCAGAAGAAGTCATTAGAGTCATTTTTTCTCTGCATAATTTCTTCATCACATCACTGTGCTATGAAGTCAATGTACACATAAAATCATAGACTCGTTAAGGTTGGAAGACATCTCTAAGATCATCAACTCCAGCAGTCAGCCCATCCCCACCCTGCCCACCAACCATGTCCCTCAGTGCCACATCTGCCCTTCTCCTGAACAGGGACAGTGACTCTTCCACCTCCCTGGGCAGGTTGCGCCAATAACATCACCACTCCTTCCGGGAAGAAATCTTTCATAATATCCAACCTGAACCTTCCCTGGCACAACTTAAGGCCATTCCCTCTTGCCCTTATGCTGTTTCCTGGGAACAGAGGCCAACTCCCCTCTCCCTGCAACCTCCTTTAAGGGAGCTGTAGAAAGAGATAAGGTCTTCCTTGAGCCTTCTCTTCTCCAGACTGAGCAATCCCAGTTCCCTCAGCTGCTCCTGTAAGACTTGCGCTTCAGATCCTTCACAGCTTTGTTGCTCTTCTCTAGACGTGGTCCAGGACCTCAGTGTCTTTCCATCTTTCCACACCAGCTCTTCATTTCTTACAAATTATACCTCTTCACAGAATTGACAGAATCACAGAACTGTAGGGGTTGGAAGGGACCTCCAAAGATCATCCTCAGTGAAAACTTATATTCCAGAGTTTAAGAGAAGAATTTGTCCCTGTGAGGAGGAAAAGGAGACATCTTCAGCTTTGGCTTCTGTCCTGTAAGGGAGGTAACACAATAACAGGAAAAATGTGAAGGATGTGAGGCCCCTGGTGGGAATAAACATGAAGTAGGACTGTATTGCACAGGTTGAGAGGGAACTGGGTGCAGGTTATTGTCACATATGCTATAATTACATCAGTGCTTGGTTGTTTTGGTATGATTTGGTGTTGTGCACGTGAGTTGCAGCATGGTCATGGTGCTGCTTGTATCACAGTCCCAGATTCACTTAAATGTAAGCTGTTTCTCCTACAGAGCACATTAACAAAACCTGATCAGGCAACAACTGTCCTGATGACACGTTTGTGTGTGTGTGTTGGGAGAGAGAAGTGAGAAATATTTTGTTAGCACTGCAAGGGAGGGGACTGGAAGGGAAAAGTGAAAACAAGCAGGTGGGAACAGGCTGACTTACTACCTTTTAGCAAGGTTCAGCTGCAGAAAAAGCTTTTAGGTTAGATCTAAAGCTTTTCTGAGTCAATAAGAGAGCTGATGTTGATGTAAATCACATTACGTGAGGGAAGATTATTGGAAAGTTCCTTTGAAAGAAATAATGTAAAAAGCCTGCAAATATATGTTTATACAGAGAGAAGCAGTTTAAAAACTTTTCTGTTTTTTTCTTTGCTGTTTCTTCTTAAAAGCAATGACAAAAAAGCAATAGGATTGAGCATAATTCTATTAAAGTTATATGAGCCAAAACAAGTCTTTCCTTAAATTTGTTATAATCTTAGATTAGAGGAGAAAAAATAAAATTAGAAACAATTAATAATAGAAAGACCACCCTGAAAAACCATCTGGAATTTGAAATTAATCCAGGCTACCTGTAAGATCTGCAGAGAAGTGTCTGCCCTCACTTGTGTCTTGTATCTTGTACCAAACTAAGCATACTGCCAGCACTTAATAAATAATGCTAATAGCAGTGCTTCTTTTCACACACCACTTCTTGGTGCTGGCTGGGACTGCAAAGAGAATTTCCAAATGGAATCCGAGAACATTAAAAATTACATTTTAAAAACAAAACAAAATGGAAAAAAAATCAAACACACTGAGGCTGTGCTGAAGTTTTCAATCCTTCAGTCCAATTCTGGAAACTCATTATGGGTAGATAGTTCAGATAAGCTATGCATCCAGATGTTTCTGTGTTTGTCTTTGGCAATACCGAGTCCAAATTTGTACAAAATAAATAAAAAAAGTAAAAAAGGCTGTGCTCCCAAACCTGAATTTAAACATGTAAGTAAATGTCTTGATAGGTAAAAGCACGAACACATGCAGCTTCTCTTGACCTTAATGAGATGTTCAAGGTACTTAATACTTGTGAAAATCAGGCCACAATTCAGCAAAGCATTTCAACATGTGTTTAACATTAAACACATATTTAATCAGATTAAAGCATATACTTAAGTGCATTCCTGAACCAGGATCAATTTAAACATGTGCTTGTGATCTTTGCTAAATAAGGTTCTCACTTAAGTTTTTAAATAAGAGTTTGGGAGTCTATAATTAATTTTATATTTTTGGAATCTTCAGTATATTTTGAATGAAATAAAATTCTAAGTGACAAAGAAAACACTTATTACCCTTGTTTATTTTATGAATCACATTTATCAGTGCTGGAAAACAAACAGGCAATTAAAAATTCCTGTCACTTAAGAAAAAGTAAAAATGAATATGTTTCTTTCATTTGCCACCTGATTTTGGTTCCTCAGAAGTGCTTTGTATCAGATACTTTGACACAATATTATAAAATATTAGAGATGCAGATGAAAGTTCAGTTTGCTTTGTTTGGTTTTAGTGTTTCAGTTGAAAATATTGGCACAAGGAACACATTTTTTTTTCTTTCATTAATTGTTCTTCTAATTTTTCCTTTTAATTTTCCTCTACTGAGTTTTTCTTGTTCTTGTAACAGAACAAGCTCCATTCTGTCCCTTTCTGTTAACCCTCCAGCATACATTTAAGTCTCCATCAACCACCCATCAATCTGCTAGTTGTGCAATTACATGCATTAAGACAAAAACAGTGTTGAATGCCACCATTTTGATTAGGGTAATAGTGACTCATTGAGACAGCAGCAATTCAGAGCGTGTCTATGCACTCATTTGCATGGATTTAAGTCAGCCAAAGCAGCATACAAGCACATAAATAAGACTGAACAAGAAGGGTGAATTTGCAGTTTGTTGGTAGCTAGACGTGCACTGTCAGACTGGATGGCTATTTCTTGCTTCATCCTCTCTGTCATTCCTAAGAGTTAGAGAACCACAATCCAAGCCATGGGATAGCCCTTGCCCAAATGTCTGCCTTCTTTCTACAGTTAACATTGAACATCAAGTCCTGACTGCCTCACAGTCTTCCTATGTAAACGTTTTCACCCAGTGATAGTTTATATAATTGGAAGTAGATTATCTATCAGTGAAAATAGAAGGGTTTTGGAAAGAATGTGCTGGGGGGTAAGTGTACCAGCAGGTACTGCTTAATCATTTCAAGCTGTAAATTCATTTTCTAGCTTATAACATGATAACTTGAGTGCGCATTCATACCCTTGGTTAAACCAGAGCAAATCCCTATGTGGACACACTAATTTCAGTTTTAGAGTGGCTTATCTCAGTTTATCATAAACTTGTTCTGAATCTGCTTATGCCGAACTGAAATGAGCTTAATTTAAAATTGAAATAAAAGGATTAGGATAAATTAAATTGGTGTAAAATCACACCTTTATTTAAGCCACTACAACTCAGTATGCAGATAAAACCCTAGGCCATGTGTGTTTATTTCAAAGTGAGTGTTAGAGAAAATAGAGAAAGACAATGAACAGAGAAAATATTTCCAAACCCTGTTGAGAGGATATTAGTAACAACAAAGAGTTAAAAATAATGCAATTTGAAAAGAACTATTTTAAAATTGCCTAATCTCCGTGGTTCACAGCCTCTCCCATTCAGCCATATTAGACAGCAGGACCCTGCAGGCACTTTATAATACTTTTATATAGTAGCCCTTTACATCTTCAATGTGCTGTAAAAGCATTAACTAATTAATCTTCACAACTGTCTAAGGTTGAGAAGAAGAACTAACATCCCTTCCTAATAGATAGAAAAGATAAAATATCAGGCAAGTCAAGAGCCCAGGTCCTGAATACTGTATACTTTGCAAATGAGTAGGCCTGTGACACCAAATAAGATAAATATGGTTGGATAAAGTTGGTCCCAGAGCCTCCCTCTATAAGACAGGCTGCTGTCAAAAATATGGCTTCAGGAGAATGTTTTACAGAGTCCAAACCAGGAAGGCCCTTATGCATATCCTTCATACAAAATAGAAGTAGCACAGAGAATCCACTGTTTGGTCGTCTGCAAAATAAAATAATATTATATATATATATATGTATGTATGTATGTGTGTATTTTATTGCAGTGGTGTCTCTGGTCCAGAGGGGTAGAATTTAAAGGCTGAGTGCCTAAGTTCCACTGAGGAAATGGCAAGTCAAAGAAAACAAGCTTCCAGGCTTGGACTTCAAGAGCCTGACTAGAAACTGAGGAATTCCTGCTTCACTTTTTTGGTTGCAGAATTTGGATACTTTGAGCACACATGGTGAGAGGACGTTCTCAAATGCCACCAGTCACATAAGGGGAGGCAAGCCCTCTAAGGCAGTGAAAATATTCTTGAGCATCTTGAGGAATCCTGCCCTGGATTATCCTCCATGCAAAGCAGAAACATGCAAAGCCTGCCACATACAGGCTCTGCAATATGTGGGCTCTTATGAAATGATGAATTTTCTTAAAATAGGTGAGATTTCTTCATATGATAATATTTCCCAGATCTCTCTTGAAGGAGACATTTTCCTGCTTGCTTGTGTTTCATTTAAGTGAATGAAGCACTCTCACTACCATACTTTCTCAGCCTTTAATAGATGATGCTCCATAACAATTTCACAAGGTTCCTTTAGTTCAGTTTTAAAAGTGGACCATTTGAATCTCCAAGATATTATAATGACCTATGGTCAACTAAATGCTAAGTATTCAGACAAAACTTTTTTTACTTTTTACTATTTTATATTTATATTATTTTATTTTTATTATTTTTACTTGTAACAAATGGCACTTCCAAGACAATTTGGCTCAAATGAAGTCACCATCTACCAGGGGTAGACCAACATTTAACCTTGCCTGGGCCACATTCAGTGACAAGGAACTGTCTTAGGCTGCTTTAAAAATATATAATATAGTTTTTGTATATAAGTAAAAATGCTTTATATATATATATATATATAAACATTAAAAAAGAAGGCAATAAAAACATAAAAGTAGTCAGTTGAACACATGATATACAACTCTCACCCTTCCTCTCTCTCTCACCTATAGAGAGCACTTTGGATAGCTAGTCAAGACTAGATACCTAACATTAAAATAGGTAAAATCAGATTATGCAAATGTGGGCATAAGCAAGAAGTGTATAATTCTGTCTAATTGCATGCTAGAGAAATCACTCCTGATAACAGACATGGCAGATTCTGACATTGCACCTGGTGAATCTAAAAGCTTATGTGCTTAAGCAGATACCAGTGGCAGCTGGAGTGGGACTTACTTGAAGTCTTGCTCTTCTTTGAAACAGGCATTTATCTGAGTTGTATTACACAGGCCCACTGTTTAATCATGGTGTCTTATTCCAGCTATTGCTTTGTGAACATTCTCCTCAGTGTTTATTTTAAAACATATTTCAGATTCTAGGTCCTCCTTTGTAGTATTTGTTGAATCCAACAGGAACACCTTGTCTAGCAAAGTTAAGATGGCTGAGAAGGAGAGCTCTGATCACGTTCTAGCACGCCAAACTAAGATTTTGGCTGGCACTAACAAACATTGCAACATTTATTAATTCATTACTTGGGAAATTGTCTCACCCAGTTTCTTCAGGCAGCACCTCACTCATTGCTAAATGTTTGGAGAAAAAGTTTAAAGAGGCCTCATGTCATTTCAGAGTCTTAGTCACTGTTGTTTGGGTGTGGACACTCCACAGCCTGGGCTTCAGAAGTTGAAAATAAATGAGAGGTTGAAGGTAGAGAAAAAACGGGGGAAATGAAGAAGTAGAAAGATGAACCCTCAAGTAATATACAAATCATTGTCTCCTTAATTTAGAGAATATAAAGGAGCTTATATTGGATACTGAAAATACTGGATATGTGATATCCTGGGAGATCATGAATAGGTATTGAAATGTAAAGCAGTGTAGTGCACACGGTATCTGAAATACATCATATCATATAATCTGGTATGCATTAGTATATTGGCATTCTTTTCAATGTAGACCTTAGGCACAGTGGAGAAAAGTGCCAATAGAAATTATCTAGGTAGTTAAAAAGTCAGACTAGGCCTCGAAAGTAGTGTAAAAAAAAATAAAATCATTCATTCCTCTGGTGTGTCTTCCTCTTTTACCAGGATCCAGCAGATCTAGGAACATCCCACATAAGCAACTACATTTCCCTGAAGGATTGCAAGCATTTTTGGTTTTTCACAGCCTTGTTTTATAAATGGCCAAGTTTTACTTTAGGATAGATATGCTTTCTACCATTCTTCCACTCTCTTCCCCAAGTCGTTCTGTGGGTATCCTCAGGGACCAGCCATTCATGTTTAACCACAGTTTACTGCAGAATGTATTAACATAAACCACAGTACTTTCTTTTAACAAGCCAGGCCACAAATGGTGGCTCTATAAGCAACTGAAATTTCCCTGGAAAATTGGTAAGGGCCATGAACAAAGTTACATGAGTACAGACACAAGCATGATCCACTGCAGTACTTCAAAGTTAAGTTCTAATAATCTGTACAGGTACAAACTGAGTACACGCAGAAATTGTATTCCAGTAGTAAAAATAATGTTACGAGGTAAAAACATAAATATAATTACATTGGTTTCTTATAGACAAACAAAGTTTGTAAACTGAAAAAATAAATTTAGTCTAGACTAGTTTATTTTAAAAATATATGAAAAAATCCAGACATTGCTAATTTAGCATGAGGGCAAAGACACTTCTGAAGGAAATTTTAATGGAGGATAGTTAATTCCATTCAGTTCCTTTTCAAGTGCTTAGAGATGTGTCAGAATAAATATTAAATCCACAAGAGATTTATTGCTTCCTTGGAAAATCAATGTGCCATGAAGCATTAACATGAACTTTGTACATTCTGTGTATATTCTTTCCTGGGAAATTTTGTGTAAGTCTGTCTGTATCTGTTGTGATTTTGACCACAACTCATGAAACACAGTTTATCATCATGCCAACTAATTGTGATTAATGCATTGATTCAAGTAGGTTTGAGGCTACTGAGATCTGAGAACATTCTTAAGCAAGGTGGAGAATTGAGAGCTAAGCCTGGAACACAGCTTAGTCTAACCTGACTTCAAGTCATCGTCAACATTGTGCAAGTGACTCACACTTCACCAACACGTTAAACACAGCCAACATTTGTAATGGAGACTGCCCCACCTGCCCAGCCTTTGCTACATTGCAAGTAATTATATATCATTGGTATTACCACCCTTCTCTTCCAGTATCTGCCTTTTCATCTACTCTTTCTACCTTTTGTCATCACTGATTGAAATTTTGCTTAGATGCTACTGGAATGTATATTGGGTTTGTCTTGAATTCCCTAATGTATCATACACATTTAGCATATTATTAACCTGTTTGGGGTCAAAAATAGGAGATTTGGGCAATATTTCCTCCTATGCATTACCTGTCTGCCTGAAGTGAACTATCACAGAATCATAAAATGGTCGAGGTTGGAAGGCACCAATGGAAGTCATCTCTTCCAACTCAGAGCATGTTGCCCAGCATCATATCAGGTGGGTTTTGAAGATCTCCACTGAAGGAGACCCCACAACACCAAGGAGGGTGATCTGTGCCAGTGCTCAGTGATCTGCACAGTTTAAAAAAAAAAAAAAAAAGTCTGTTTTCTCCTGAAAAATCTAAAGTCTTCTGTCTAAGGCTTCTACAGCACAATGCCTTATTAGTTGTGATTCAGCTCCAGGCTTAGAAATGTACATTTAAGGGTACAATTATGAGAACAGACTCAAGTCTGTAGCTGAAACAGGCATTTAATGCCATTTGACACACTATGGCACAGCTGAGATGTTTGCAGACCAAACATATTTGCTCAGGACATAGAATAGACCCCTGCCATTGCTGAGGCAAACATGCAAGCCAGAGGGAATACCCTGTGGCATTATGAACCCAAGTAGAAATCCATGATTAGGCAGCTCAATCGCATGCTTACATTTCATCAGTTGAATTACTCTTATACTGATAAAAATAGAAGTTTAGTCACCAATTTACACAGACATCTAAATAGAGACACCTAGCTTAGATACGTTAGCCTGGAGTCAAGATACTCTTCACCTGGGCTTATTTCTGTCATTTACATAAAAAGTGTTTTGAGTTAGGCAGGTATAACCCACCCAGTTCCACACCAGATGATATGAGATGTAACTGCCTTCCTAAATCCCTTCATGTATTTGCAGCTTGTCTGCTATGCACCTTTAATACCCTATAGGTCACCTCAAATATGTAACATTAGTTAACTGTGCTCAGGCAATTGAACTGTGACCCTTCTATCTGCAAGATCCTTTGCAGCATTCCTGTTCCTCCGCCTTCCCCATCTTTCCTACATGATATATTAACCTATTTGGTCCTTGCTTCTACACCACAGGGCTGGGCAGCTTTACAGACCCTAGGTAAGACTCATGTAGCACACAAGCTGCAGGTGAGTGCTGTATAAATTGGCTCCAGTAGGAGGGGAATGGATATTAGGTTCTTGTTATCAGAGATAATGCTGATGAGGTTCTTGCAATAATCTCACTGTTTTATCTTGTTACACAGAAATGAATCATGTTTAGGAACAGATGTATTTGCAGGTGGTGTGAACATAGAGGAAGGCACTACTGAGATCTTTTGCTCTTCTAATTGCAATCTCTTGCTTGCCTACCATTGCACTGATCCCACTCATTTCCATAATCCAGTGCATCACCAAAGTTTTCATTTCTTTCAATCATATGCAGGGAGCTGGGGAGGGACTTTTTATAAGGACATGCAGTGACAGGATGAAGGGAAATGGTTTTAAACTGGAAGAGGTTACGTTTAGACTAGATATTAGGAAGAAATTCTTTGACCTCATTGTAGCATTTCAATACCTAAAGGGAGCCTACAAAAAGAAGGGAATCAACTCTTTGAAAGGGTTGATAACTGCAGGACAAGGGGAAATGGTTTTAAGTTGAGGGAGGGGAGATTTAGATTGGATGCTAGCGGAAAATTCTTTACTATGAGATTGGTGAGGTGCTGGAACAGGCTGCCCAGAGAGGTTGTGGATGCCCCGTCCCTGGAGGTGATCAGGGCCACATTGGATGGGCCCTGGGCAGCCTGGTCTGGTATTAAATGGGGAGGTTGGTGGCCCTGCATGTGGCAGGGGGTTGGAGATTCCTGATCCTTGAGGTCCCTTCCAACCTTGGACATTCTGTGCTTCTATGATTCTTTACAGTGAGGGTGGAGAGACACTGAAACAGGTTGCCCAGCAAGGTTGTGGATGCCCCCTTCCTGGAAGCATTCAAGGCCAGGATAGATGGGACTTTGAGCACCCTGGTCTGAAGGGAAGTGTCCCTGCCTGTAGCAAGGGGTCGGAGCTAGATGATCTTAAAAGTCCCTTCCAACCCAAACCATTCTATGATTCTAACCATTCTGATTCTACAAGCTAGGAAAAAAAGCTCTTTATACAACAAATGCTAAGAATCTGCCAGATGAAGTTCAAACTCTTTTCAGCTGAAGCCTTTGCCATCTCTCCCTACCAGACATTCTCTCCTTTTTATATTTTCTATTTTATGAACATGAACAGTACCAGACTAGTTTAGGGTTGCCAAAAAGCTGTTTTTAAACAGTTAAGGAGTTCTGCTGGAACAATGCAAGAGCAACTTTCGTTGAAACTAAATGCATACTAGAATGGAATTGAAAATCCTCTACTAAACTCTCTGGGTCAGGGGTTGCCACTTACTAATTAAATGCATAGATATATAATTGGAATTCCAGGTGTATCCACATTGCATGTAGTGGTGAAAGTAATAAATAAAATATTGCTGATGTTGCTGATGACAATAATAATAATAACAGTAATAATAGAAAATTTGATTGGATTAATTTTGCAAATATCTACTGTCTGGAAATAGAGAGCATGATGTTCAGTGATAGCTTTTTTTAAATGTAATTCAGCATTATTATGATTATTATTGACACTGGTTATCTGTCAGCAGGTAGTGGGTGGAAATAACTTGGGGTGTGACTGATGGAGCTTGTTGCTGGTGTTGTTGTGTGTTTTTTGTTTTTTCTTCCTACTGTTTTCTTGATGTGTATGCTTTTCCATGCAGATGGCACCTTTGGCAACAGCCTGCTTGGCAGGATTTCAGGGCACCATTAATCTATCAAAGCAATGCTAATGAAGTTGGACATTTAACAGTTTACTCACCATCTGCTTCTAACTGCCATCCTTCTCCGTGTTGTCCCTAATGCTTCCATTCTTGAGGATGGGAACTCTGAACAGCAGTGATTCATTCTCTTAGCTTGCAAGCACACCTAGCCTGGTGTAGCTATTGACTTCCCTGTAAAGTTTTTATTGAAATATGATGTTAAAAAGTCAAAAACCTTGTAGAAGGCCAAGGTCATGTTTTAAACCCTCTGTATTTACTAAGTTTCCACATCCTTAGGCTTCATGCTTAAGTTGTAATCAGTTTCTACCTTCTACCTTTATATTTACTTAACAAAAGCTCTCAAACTCAGAATAATCATTTTCAATTGGTCATTTGAGTTAAATGTTCCTGATTTACTGCTAAGTAAAATATACTTACTTTTTTTTCCATTGTTATCTGTTGGTCTAAATAAAGATATAACCTGTCCACAAACTTCACTTCATGTTCTATTCCCAGACCAACAGAGTTAGCAGAGCTATCATTCTTCCAGTAAAATCCCTTACATTGCTGTGCCAATTATGTATTGCCAAGGTGCTCCACACCTATCTCATTCCATCATGGATGGGATTTGCAAACTGGGTAGTTTCCCTGCCTATCTGGCCCAGAAGACCTGAGTCAGAAATGTTCTCGGAGCACAAAGAAACACATCCAAGACACATAAGATTTATAACCTCTTTCTGACTCCTTTTTATTCAAAAGTCTCATGGTTTTACCTGGAATGGGCCAGTCCCAGGTGCAAGTTTCTCTTGATCCTGAGGGTATTTGAAACAACATCTCCATTTCTCTACCTCCCAGGAGAATACCCTAACCACCAAGAGATAGTCCTGTAGATAGTGGATCTCATAATCTTTTCCAGTAAATCTGTTCCACTTTAATTAAATATTCATTGCACTAATGAAAGAGATAATAACTCTAAACACAGATGGAATGGGAAAACTTGGGTTATAGCCTCATATCTAACAGTTATGTTCAGCATGATGCACTGCATTTGTGAAACTAATTCTTACTTTTTTCATTCTTACTTTACCTACAGAAGCTGTAGATTCCTTTGACACTGCATATGGCAGTGAGAAGGAAAAGTTAGAAAATGCAGCAATAAGCATTGTAATGCTGTAGTCTTTCTGCATCTATGGTTTCCAATGCACTGTTGGCTAAATTATTTCCTTTTAATTAAACAAAGGAAATAATAACTCCCCAATTACATAACTGTAGATACATGGTAATTTATTAATAATGATTGCTGCATATTGGCTAAGCAATTCAGGACAGTGAATAAAACCATTAATTATAATCTCTGCAATATTTATAAGACTAGTCATGACAGTAACAAATTCAACATTGCAATTTAGAGGGTTATAAAAAATATGAAAAAACAGAATTCTCATCTGAGTTATTGTTACATTTGAAACAGAGCAAATCAAGGGCTTTGCAATAGATGGTACAAATGTTTGAAGCACAAAGAACATGCTTATAATGAAACATAGATTAGGAAATAAAGATGACAAACAAACATGAGGGATGTGATAGAGATTGTGAAATTGGTTGTTCCCATTTACCCCATTTCACATTCTAAGAAAAATGAAACATCTTATAGATGTGAATGGCAAGACATTCACAGATGATAAAAGGGAAGACACTTTTTCATAATGGATAATTGATCTGTGGAACAGATTGCCACATGATAGCTCCAAGTCCAAAAGCTTAGCAGGTTTTATAAAGGATTAAACATGAATAGGGATAATTAGTTCATCTATTACTAAACAAGAGACATTTTATTAGTCACTAGTTGTATTTAAAAAGATAAAGACTTTGCAGGAAACTTTAATTCCTACTCAAAAACAAATTTCCAAATCTCAACTTTCAGTAAGATTTTCCAAAATATGTATTTTTGTATGTCTATTTCACAGAAAAAAAAATTAAGTTTTGGAAAAAAAAAAAAAAAAAATATATATATATATATATATATATAAAATATAGAGAGAGCTGTATATACCTCTGTACATAACTCTGCCTTCTCTTGCTTAATGTGAATAGAAAATATTGTAATTTAATCTTGCTTAAAAGATGGATTAACACTACCTTGTTCTGGCTAATAATTGGTATCTGCGCTGAAGTAACTCCTATGAGAAAACACAGGAGGAATTTTCCACAGAAATGCATACAGGAGAGTCTAGACCTCTTCTGAAAGTGTTTATGAATGAGATTAGTTTAAGTTTCTAGAAGACATTCTGCACTATGATAATTCCATCCTATATACTTCTAAGGCTGATTGATGTCTTATGTTGTAGACTGACAGTGCTCATTCAAGAACTCCACCTCTGTGCAATCAACTTTGCTTTCTTACTCATTGTGAAAACATTCTTTTTTCTTGGCCCAGATTCCATATAATTTAACAGAAGCATCTGTAAAAAAATATTTTTCCTTGGGTTTCTAGCAATCAGGGAGAAAGTTCCTACATCCGGATGGCAGTTTGAAGAATCATGAGATTGCATTAACATTTAGGTCAGAAGGGACTTTTGGAGGTTATCTTGTCACAGCACACCAAGATTTTTCAGGCATTTTTAAGATCTGAATCACACTCTGAAAGTGTCGGTATCTCTCATCTTATAGAAAAATGCTGTGCTGACAATAGAACGAACACCTAAGATGACTGAATGAATGTTTCAGTGTAAATAAGATGATTTCCTTGTGTGTTTTTTTTTTTTTCCTCTTTACCTATCATCTCATCTGCCCACTTTTCTCTTCATTAATCTGACATCATCTGTTTCTCAGTTAACATCACATTACTGAAATATATATGATAGTTTTGGAAACTACCTATACCAAAGATGTTCTTTACAAAGAGTGTGGTGCTATTGAGAAACCAAGTATTTGGTCTGTTTCCTACCAAAGGAACACTTTTTCATGGTTTTACTGCTAGTTTTACATTGCTTAGAGCTCCATGCTGAAATGCTTAGATCGCTGATCTGCTTAAAGCTAACACAGATATCCCAGCACTGTATTTCCATCTAAACAGGTGACATAACTTATACGTACTTCTTGATGGTGACCCTGTCAACCATTAATGTCAAAAAAAAAAAACCACAAAAAAAAACCAACCCAAAATCCAGTTCCAAGAATGCATGAGATTGACATCAAATTATTTCCCTCATTCAGCCTTTGTTTATTGTGCCCTTGGGGGTTTTCAGGTACAGGCACATCATCAAGCTTCATTTCATTTGTCCCATGCTAATATATACGTACTAGTATGCAATGGGTTACTGGAGCACTGCATGTTTTGGGGTGTATTTATCTTCATATCATTCCAGTGAGGAAATCAAGTGCACTTATTCCCATATCACACACTGCAAATTGAAGAAAGGGAAATTTTTTTGAACAATCATTTAGGAAGTATACAGAAGAGCAAATCCATTTTTTACTTGAGGAAATCATTCTTTCAGTTACAATAAAATTGGAAATTCTTCCATATTCATGTGCTTCCAGTTGCTGAGAATTCAACGCAAATCACAAACAAAAATTTCCATGAGAATGTAAGAATTTACAGCATTTTGTACACCAATTCAAGTTTTTCTTTTCCAATTGCTTTCTGTTCCAACTCAGTATTCCCTTTAAAGAGCTGAATGTTGCATATCTATTCCAAGACATCAACAATGAATGGTGAAACTCCCCTCAAAATGCTTCTGTACATTTAGTGTCTCTTTCCCCACCTCTTAGAAAGGCAGCTCATTTTCCCATAAATGAAACTCTTCCTTTATAATTATGTTTATCCCAAAGAACCGCAAAGAACTACGTCACCCACCTCACTCAGTTTCATATTCCAGTTTTTTTCTTTTTTCCTTTTTCTCCTTTTTTTTTTTTTTTTTTTAATAATTCCTTCTCTCTATTTATTTATTTATTTATTTTTAACTCACACTTCTGTGAGATATTCCCCCAAGCTCTGGAAAGATCAGTCATACATTACATGATAAGTGAGCAAACTGGCCAGATTACAGAGCAGCAGCAGCTTTAGGTTAAATAACAACGTGTTCCCGAAACACCTGTTAGAGTGCTCCAAAACATTTCACTCGCAGAAACTTGCTGCAACACATGGAGACCTTTTATGACACATGTTCACCTGGGAACTTTATGGTGTTGATTCTGTCGTTTGCCTAAATAATAACCAGCTCGCTGCAATGTTAAATTTTATCTCTGAATGTTTCAGCAGTGATGTACCTTACCAAAGGGGGAGAGAAAGAAAAAAAAAAAAGACAAAAAAGACTGAATTCTGTTATTCAGTTTAAATTTATTTTTTGCTGTAGATGTGTTCTGAGTAGGTGGGTTAATCTGGGGCTACCTTCAGGCATAGGTTTTACCAGTTTAGCACAGCTCTGTCTGCATTTTATCTCTAGCTGATATTCTAAATTAAACACGCATTTAAAAATAATGGCAACTGAAAAGGATGTCTCATTGAATCGTAGCTGGCTGCAGTGTTTTGTTATGCTTTCAAGTTACTCTGTAAATGTTTGTGTTCCTTATCCAGATTACAGATGCAATTTTACAGCCTGTTTATTGATTTTAAAACTTTAGAATGCCATTGACATCGGCTATAAGGAATCTCATTTGTCTGGCAAGAGATTGCAGAAAGAATTTTAGACCTGATTAATTTGGTCTTCTGTTGCTTTTCCACTTGAACTTTTAATAGGAAATCTTCATTTTCATTGTGTTGTGCTTTTTTTTAAAAAAGCTAGTGCATCACATTGCTGTATTTAAACATATGCAAGAATTTTTTTCTTTCTCAGTTATTTTAGTTATCTTGTATAAATAGTTTGAAATAAATAAATGTACACATGAAAACAGATAAGAATTGACAAGATTCTGTGAAGAAAAAAACCCCACACAATTAAATGTGCACTGAGTTTCTTACTGTAAATAACAAACTCAAATAATATTGCATATTTGATCATCACGTAACCACAAAAGTTAAGTCAATTTAAATCTTGCCTGAGAGCTCATGGTCTGACCTATCAATTACCATAATATTACTAACAGCATTAAAACAACAGAAAAACTCCTACAAGGACACCTCTCAGCCTGGATTCTAAGCCTATTGTAATAACTGATTTAGACTTCACAGAAATCCTGTGGACTAAGAAACAACTTATTTTACATAGAAGAAAGCTAAACCCCTGTAACTAAAACTCTATTTTGATGACATCTACAAATCTACTGTTAACATTAAGCCAATGAAGAATTCACAAACATTTAACAGGAACCACGAAAGCAGCAAGCATCACTTCATGGCCAAGAAGAGTATTCAGTATGACACGTGACAAATAAACACGCCTCTGGAAAAATTTTTCTGTTTGCTGTAATCCCGTTATTCTCCAAACTACATCTTGGACCACAGAAAATTAGAGACAGTGACAATCAGAAACCCATGGGAGCAGGTGGTGTCTTTGAGGTGCAAGTTAGACTGGCTACCTAACACTACAGAAATTCTCTCCTATTTGAATGCAGCTTTTTTTTCAGTTCAGTGTTTATCTTTAAGAATACCATTATTATAAATATACATGATCATAAGAAAATGCATTACATCTTTTTTTTCTCCCAATTTCTTCAGACAAAAGTGATTTTTTCAAAGATTTCATATTCAACTTATATATTCCACCCAACAGCATTCAGCTAGAGGAAGAAAAATGAAGTTAAGATAAATAAGTTCAAGAATTAACTCTGTTCAACTATTGTCAATATTTTGAAATAATGTTTTTCTAGAAATGTTTAAAATCTTTATATTAAAACACAGCACCACTGGTATGTCAGTCACTGTGAAGAGAAACTAATCTTCATTCTGAAAAAGGAAAGAAAAGACAATAAAGAAAGGTGATCAACATTATTTCAGAAGCTAAACCTACTGTTGAAATTACTATAGAACTTCAAATTTCCCCATATGTATGAAAAACAATCATAATTTCTATCATGTCTTCTCAGAATTTAATCAAAAAGATATTGAAATTTCTAAAGAAAATGATAATTTCCTTTCTGTGTGTGTGTGCGTTGTGAGTTTGGTTTCTTTGATTATAGCCATTAGGTAAGATTCTGTGTCTTAGAAAACTGAAAATCACTGTACCAAGCATCAGTGCAATCCATCCTCTTTTCAGGACTGCTTAGGTCCACAATATCTGCACGTACTAGATATCATAGAATCACAGAATTGTTGGAAGGAACCATTAAGTATAATTTGGTCCAACCACTCTACAATGTAAGGGACACCTACAGCTAGATTAGGTTGCTCAGAGCCCCATGCAGTCTGACTTAATGTCTCTAAGGGTGCGACATCCACCACCTCTCTGGACAATCTGTTCTAGTGATGTACTACACTTATAAACTTTTCTCTTGTATCCAGTCTATATCTCACCTATTCTAGTTTGAAACCATTTCCCCTTGTCCTGTCACAACAGACCCTGCTGAAGTTTCTGTCCCCTTCTTTCTTAGAGCCCCACTTTAGATCCTGAAAGGCCGCTGTCAAGCATCCCTGGAGCTTACTCTTCTCCAGGCTGAACAGCCCCAGCTTTCTCAGCCTGTCCTTGTAGGAGAGGTGTTTCATCCCTTGGATCATTTTTGTGGCCTTCCTCTCGGCATGCTCCAACAGATCCACATCTCTCTTGTACTGAGGACTCCACATCTGGATGCAGTACTCCAGGTGAGGCCTCACCAGTGCAGAGTAGAGGGGCAGAATCATCTCCCTTGACCTGCTGGCCATGCATCTTTTAATGCAGACAGGATCCCCTTGCACCTGGATTTGTGGAACCTCATGAGGTTCTCCTGGGCCCACTGCTCAAGCCTGTCTAAGTTCCTCTGGATGGTACCCCATCCCTGAGATATGTCGATGGCATCACATAGCTTGGTATCATTTGTAAAAACTTGCTGTGGGTAAACACAGTCCCACTATCAGTTGGACTTCAGTCTTCTTGATATGGATGCCTAGCAGCATCCCTATGCTCCTCCAAGGGTTTTTGTTCCTGCTTCCACTGCCCGTGCATTGTCTTCTTACTCTCCAATTTGACCAGCAGGTCTTGGTTCAGCCATTATTGGCTCTTGTCTTCCTTTCCTGGATTCCTACACTTGGGGATTCTCTTGTGCCCTAAGGAAAGCTTCCTTAAAGATCTGTAATCTCTGCTTGTCCTTGAGGAGTTTCCCAGGGGAAAACTAACTAAGTAACTACCAGAAGAGCTGGAAGTTGGCTTTTCTAAAATTTAGCATTGATTTTACTCCTTCTCTTCCCATATTCCTCAGGAGTATGCTAGTTAGTAAGAAAATACTGAATTTCAATTACTTCCATATATTCACAATATATACATACTTCCCTGCGAAAGCATTCTTAGTACTTACTTAAATCCTTTTAAAATACTTTCTCCAAGAAACAGACATTTAAGCTCTGTATAAATTTCACAGAAAAGCTAAGCTCTGTTGAGTTTTGTGATTGCTTTACTCAGATACCTTGTAAGGCATGCTCTTTCTATAGAAGTCTGGTGGTCAAAGCCTTAAAGAAAGAGAGCTACACTGTAGGATCAAGACAACTGGAGGGAATAGTTTTTATATGTCCTGAATGCTTGCCAGAATATTCTGTTAGCTGCAGGCTGTTTCTGTGCAAGGACTTGTCACCCATTCTGCTGAATACGATCCATTCCATGGCCTCAAAACGCAGAGCTTTGGCATGGTCAAAGTTTTACAAATTCAGCTTCTATTAATCTCTTTTCTCTGTTGTGCTGGGCAGGATCCCAAAATGTGTGGAAGCATGTAACATTTCTTCTACCCTCCACCCTAGGTGGAAAAGGAAGATATCTAACTTATTAGACCACTTGGCTTCCTGGAAGGAGAATAAAAATATGAAGATTCCTCATTGAGCTGTACTAAATAAGACCTACAAAACCTTTCTCTACTAAGGAGAACTTAAATTTGTAACTGACTGTTACTCCTCTTGCAGGCAAAGCCACGAATCTATTAGGAGCGCAGGTGAAGATACCAACAAAGCTCTAGTTTCCAAATGTAATGGATGCTATATTTGTAACAGGCAATTTTTCTTAGGCTTTCTTGGCCTAGATATCCAAAATCAAAATAGCTTTTGTAAACAGTGGAAAAGAAATAAAGTGACAACCAGATCCCGTAATGATTTCTAACTTCTGGAGCAGATAATTTTAGGGCCTGTTATATCAAGTCTACCAGCCCATTAACAGATTAAGAATCACAAAAATAACAAAAACAATGAAGAGATGATAGACAAATGAAACATGCAGAACAAATATTGAGAAAATCCTGACATAGCAAAGATGCAGAAATCCATGTTTTGACCATTTAAGACACGCAATGAAAATCACTTATCTGTTGAAATGACTTTATGACAGAGACCCTGTGATGAAGTCCAGTTGCATGGCAGAAAGGCTTTAGGGATGAGCTCTGAGCAATGAGAGATGCGGGGATGAAGATGTACTCTGTTTTGCAACAACAAGCTGTGCAGCTTGGTCTAGAAGCAAAAAAATAAGTTGCCATATGAAGGGCGCGTCAACTTTCAGAGATAGCTGAAAGACACTATTCTCATTTTATCAACAATTTATAATCTTCAGAACAATTTATATATCATTTTCATCTTGAATAAAGAAGAACCAAGAGAAAGTGAGGTACTATCAGGAAAAACAGAATTCAATGGCTTCAGCAGGATGTAAAGGAGAAGGTACCACAAAAGTTGATGGGAAAGAACAAAATACTAAATAACTGAAGAGAAGAATAAATCAGTACTGAAAAATATCACACAGAGAAGTTTAAAATTAATTTGGATAAAGCACAGAGCAGAGTAGAGCAAGTGAGAAAAGCAAGAGGAGGGATAGTTATCCCTCCTAAACTAGGGTGTCTCCAGGAGCTCAGATGAAGGCAAACACCAGCTGTAAGAGACAAAATCAGAGTTAACCAAGAGCAAAACAGATCAAGATCAAAAGTGATCCAAAGCTTGTGGAGTGTTAGTACTTGGAGATTTTTAAAACCTGGCTAGACATGATCTTGAGCAATTTGCTCTGTTTGAGCCTGCTCTGAGCAGGGATTCAGAGTCCTGCAGAAGGCCACAGTCAAGTGCCTGGAGAGCTTCTCTTCTGAGGAGAGGTTGAAAGAGTTGGATTGCTTAGCCTGGAGGAGTCTGAGAGAGTGTACTATCAATGCCTATAAATAACCAACGTCTGAAGGAAGATTGTAAAGAAAATGAAGCCAGACTCTTTTCAGTGATGCCTGGTGAGAAGACAAGAGGCCATGAACAAAACCTGGAACTTGGATGACCAATGAACATCAGGAAACACTTCTGTGCTGTGTGGGTGATGCAGCACTAGTACAGATTGTCCAGGGAGGTTATAGAGTCCTTTCTTTGGAGGTCTTCAAGAGTAGCTTGAATGTGATCCTAGGAACCATGGTTTGGATGTCCATGCGTGAGCAAGGGTTGGATAAGATGGGCTCAGATGGTCCCCTCCAACCTCAACAATCCTGTGATTCTATTTCTTCAGAGGCCCTCTTTACACTCAGTCATCCTGTAATTCTGTGATTGGCCTGATAACTAGAGATGTGCTAGGTTTTTATTTTTGTTTTTAGTCCCATCAAGACCAATCTCTCCACACTGTAGATCCTTAGGATTGCGATGTCCATCTGTCTTTAATTATGTGGTGAGTAGCTGTCCATTTCCTTTAAAGACGCAGTGTTTCTGACAGCAAAATTTGCATAGATGCATTTTTGTATGCATAAAGAATCTGGAATTTGGTCAATATATTCTGTAGACAAACTTGGCATCCTGCTTTGCAGAATTAAAACGGTATAAGTGACACCAATAGATAAGTATCAGGCCTGGCAAGTTTTCAAGCAGTCTGATTGCTAGAATAAGAAAGCAGTGTAAAACAAACATCCTTCTAATACAACTATACTGAAATCAACGAGATGCATAATACAGGCACAATTTGGAGAGGAGTCTCAAAATCTCTATGTAACTTAATGTTCCTGAAGTCAAGAATTAGAAGAAATGGCTTTATTTTTCTAGTGCTTCACAAACTTCCCTGTCATAGTCACAGAGGATGTTTCTCGGAGGATGAGTATCCCTAAAATATTTCTGCTCTGTAATGGTGGTTCAGGTTTCAAATGAGAAAAAATAATGTCGATGTCACAATGTATTTACTGTTGTGATATTCAGACATCAAGAGATCATTTCAAAAAGAAGATACTGCTACATTCCACATGATGGCAGGAGATCTGTTTTTCTTCTTCTTTAAACCAATGCTTACAGTTTAAAATTGTCCTATTAAATATTGCAAGATAAGCAATCTCCTATATTTTTCAAGCTGCTTTAGAATAATGTGTTCTCAAAACATGTTCAAAAGGGACAATTCTTTCTATATGAAACAGCAAGCATACTGAAGTAGTTTTGCAAAGTTTACCTAAGTGATGAAATAATAGAAATGCCTTATAAAATAATATATACAAGCAAACCAGTATTTCAGAGCAGAGTTAGAATGCTTACTTTGGTATGTTGTTGTTTAATGTAATTATATTAACTTACCATGAGATATTTTCCTTGGTAGAAAGGAACTCTCAATCACAATTTAATGTGGCTGATTTTCAGTTATTAATATAATACTTTTCTGCTTATATTTTAAACTTAAGAAATACTAAAAAACTTAGGTCTATATTTTGTTTCCTTTTTTTTCCCCCGTATTTTGAGGAACTTCAGCATGTCTTTTCTGAAGAGGTTTTGTGGCATTTTAATTGAAAAATCAAACATGGTACCTTAAAAGTATGTAGCAGAGACTGACTATGTCCAAGTGTTTGGTAGGTAGTGAAATGAAAAAAAAAAGAAAAAAAAAATTACTTTTACTGTATTGAGTTCCATTATTATCACTATTATTATTTATTTTCTACCAGGCATCTGTTTTTTGCATATATGTAGAATAAGGGAAAAAAATTAAAATAATGATCTTAACGATATGTTTCACTGTTTACTCATATATTGAAACAAAGAAAGCAGGAGAAAATCTCACAGGATTTCTTGTTTTTCTCTTGCACATAGTTAATCTTTAAGCAATATGCATGAATCATTAAATAATTATGCAAGTATATGTTCTGCTAAAAAAGTGCACCGAGTTCATCCTCTGTTTTGCTCTACCAGGGCGCGCCCAATTCTTTTGGCAAGTTCATCTTAATTAATTTGATATTAGGGCCAGAAAACAAACACAGTATGATATTCTGATATGATAATACTCAGGATTCGGACATAAAATTAGATGATGGGCAGCCATTGTGAGTCCTTTACAGGTTAGACACTTAAGACAGTAAAGGCATGGTTAAATACATGAATTCTACAGTTTTTATGTATGAATGCAGTATTTAATGTTTATTGACTTTTTTACCCCGTCTATCTCAAAATCTGATCCTATTTGTGGTTGAGCTGAAGTGGTGGATCGTTGAGTGCAGCTGGCAGAATGGAGATGTCAGCAGCTACTACTGACTTAACAGCAAGTTTAGCAGACAACCAGACAAAACACCTGGTATTAACAGAAGCTCTAGATCTCTCCTCAGAAACCCAGAGAGGGATGAGTACTGTATACGGCCGTGGACAGACCCCAGCCAGGAACCATTCATGGCTGAATGTTAGTTGGGACCTTCAGAATGGTCACTCATTCCCTAAAACATCCTCAACTTCTAGGTTATGGACATGGCTATAGTCCTATGGATTATTTGATGTTTGGGAGAACACTGAGCCAACACACTGTCTAACATAAACCTCTCTAAAGCTGCCCTTTAAAAATGAAATGAAAGAAATGGAGGAAATGAAACGAAATGAATGAATGAGGAAATATTCCCTTTTGGTTTTATAATGCAGCCAGCAAAGTGAAACACAATGCTTAAACCGTAAGTCCATCAAAGGCTGGCACTTCCTTGCTTAATAAACCTTTCTCTTTGTATTTGAGTCACACTTGATCATTTTAACTGCATTTTAGTACTGTTAGCTCAGGGGAGACAACTCAGCTTTTGGCTCAGAGACCCGGAACGGAACTGTAGGATAATTTTCAATTATGATATCTCTCCTATTGATGATGAATGATACTCAAGAAAGAAAACAAAAACCTGAGTATGATAACTCAGTTTTAACTTGTAACTTAAACAGATGTGAACTGTGGTCTTTGAGACTTAATAACAATGGAATGTTATATTATTATTTTCCAATGCTTTTTGAAGAGGAATTTGCCTGAATGGGTGCTGATGACAATTAAAAAAAACATTTTATTACTGATCAGTGCTTAAATATCAGTTAGCCAAGCATTGTTCATTTTGTAGCTCTTCCTTGTTTGGTGCTCTTTCATTTGTTTTTGGCATGATTCTTAAAGTGGAGAAAAAACAGACTGATTAATTTTGATTTGGTTTCTGGTCTGTTGTATGTTCCAACACTCATGAATTATTGTAAAATATCTGTAAATAACTTGTAAGCACTTGAGAAAACTAATTAACTATGGACTTTATTTATTTTCACATCTCCTTTTTATGCACCCCAATTAGATTTTGATATTGAAAAGTGGAACCAAGAAAGCCTTCCCTGCAAAACCCTGAATTTTGAGTAAAAGTAAATTTAGTAAAAGTGTGGATAAATTTATTTTCTTTTTTGCTCTTCTCTTTTACATCCTCTCCTCTCCTCTCCTCTCCTCTCCTCTCCTCTCCTCTCCTCTCCTCTCCTCTCCTCTCCTCTCTTCCCTTCTTCCTCTTTTTTTTAATTTTCTTTTTTCCTTTTCCTCTCTCTTTATAAATGTAATCTTGAAAATGCACAAATCAAAATGCTTATCTTGTGTTGATGCCAGCACATAACGTATGACTCTTTGCTAGAAGAATGTCGACCCATTGAATGCATTATTAGTCTATTTAGCTTCATTTACTGTGCTGACCTACTTTACCTTATTCTTAGTAATGCACAGCAGTGGAGCAACATTGACTCATATACCCATTTCTCATATACTAAGAGACATTAATAATGCATTGTGTTTTTTTCTCTGAAGCAAAAATACGGTTAAATCAAATGGATCCTAATGTGAACATCAACAAATGAAAATACTGGTCCTTGTATGAGCAAAATGTCATTTTATAAGGAGGATATTTTATTGTTTCCCATGTTTCTCAAATGTTTTCTTAAATATGCCATTGCTGTTTTACAGTCAGTAATTGGAGTTTTTATTTTTGTTGGGTTTAGTGTAATATTTATTGGTAATTTCTCTTTCCTAGATAAAAGAAAAAAAAAGAAAAAAAAAGATTGCTGGGCATGTTTTAAAAAACACTGATAAATCAAATATCTCAGAAAAAAAATCTTACAGAATTGTTTAAAATGAGCATTGCTGAAAGGAAACTATGTCTCAATCAGGAGCAAATGATGACATATTAAAATAAAAGATAAAATGATAATTAAAAATAGAATTCAATTTAAAAAAAAAAAAAAAAAAACCCACAAACCAAAGAGTTTGACATTTCCTGATTCCAATGAGACTGAATTCCTAATGAGGAAAATGAAAGACATCAATTAATATTATTAACAGTTTATAACTATTACTGTTCTTAACCAACAACAGGGTGAACAGAGTTCTCTATATTCAAAACTTGAATATGAACATTTTGGTGAACACTAAGACATTCCCTGCAACCCATTTTAGCAATCCGATTCCAGTTTATGGCTGGACATATTGCACTGCTAAATTACAAGAAACTGGGTAGTTTCTCCTCTTCTTATCAGTGTGACTTGCAACTAAATAGCCACAGCAGTAGAAGAGATCAATCGCTGGGCATAGATAGACAAATTACAACATTTAACTAGATTCTTTCTACTTCTTTCTTTCTTTCTTTCTTTCTTTCTTTCTTTCTTTCTTTCTTTCTTTCTTTCTTTCTTTCTTTCTTTCTTTCTTTCTTTCTTTCTTTCTTTCTTTCTTTCTTTCTTTCTTTCTTTCTTTCTTTCTTTCTTTCTTTCTTTTTTTCTTTCTTTCTTTCTTTCTTTCTTTCTTTCTCTTTCTTTCTTTTCTTTCTTTCTCTCTCTCTCTTTCTCTCTTTCTCTCTTTCTTTCTCTCTTTCTTCCTTTTTAACGCATACTGTGCTTGTTTTCAAGAAACACACTGCAAATATTATAGTCTTCCATGCCTGCGCTATGAAACTTCAGTTTCAGAAGATATATCAGCATCCATGTCTCTGATCCTTCTAATATTTTCGTAACTTTAAAGCACAATTAACTCAGGTAAAACAGCAGTTATACTACTTTTAAATAAAATAAGAATAAATTTGGATAGTCTAAGATAATATTTCTAATTTTAAAATATTGATGAGATAATTCTTTAAAGGCTACCATTTCTACACTGAAATAATTACCAAGCTTTGTTAAATGTTAATAAATGTAACTTTCCTCAAATTTCCAACTTTATTCCATGAAAAAATTTTGCTCTGGAGTTTCAAGAATATTAGTTACTTTTTCAGAGGTCAAATATTTTGAATGTTAGTCTTCAAAACTATTTATGCATATCAGGATTTTTAAATCTTCAAAATTTTTAAAAGCCATCACCAACAGAAACTAAAAATAATTGAATAAGCTATTAGTTGTACTTCCTGGAAAAATGGGAATATTTACTTTAACATGTCATAAGAAAACAACTATAGACTCATGTGAATATGAAACTTCTCAAACATAGGAAAAAAGACAGATAATTACCTCCAGTACAATACAGAAAACAGAAACGTTTTGAGAAGATTTAAAGCAGTTGTGGTTTTAAAGAACAACGGCAGTAAAAGCCATCATTTCCAGGAATATCCTTGGAAGGATGTTTATGGAAGTGAAATAATAGATTTAGATAATTTTTAGGATTTTCCAGAAAATAGAGCAGAGTCTTTAAGAAGTATCTGCTGATTTGACAAGACTGTGTGTCCAATCAAGATGTTTAATGGCACAAAAACATCGCTCTGCTGACATAGCATTGCCAAGTGTTGTGACCTGCATAGCTGGAAGGGAAATACCCAGATAACAGGAAGAAAAGTGAGGCTGTTAAAAAACCTGCCAGATTTGTAAGGTATCTACAGTACCCCAGCAATTTTTTTTTTTTTTTTTTCATTTTTTTTTCCAAATACAGAAACAAAATCAATGAAACAACAAAGCTCGTTGACAAAACATCCCTTCCTTCATGATGCATATCCTGCAGGATTCCTTTACCTGTATATTTTCTCTCTCTCCTCTATATGTACTTATAGAAAGACCTAATGTCATATGAAAAATACAGATAACTTTTTGTATTTTATTCCACAACAAAAGTCTTTAGTTTCTTTTCTAAATAGGCATTAAAAGATTTATGTTTAGAATATCTATGCCAGTTAAAAAAAAAACTTTGTGATTTAGAGCAGGTGCTTAAACAGGATTTTTCACTTCATCCCTGTTTGTTATTGTGATTGGAGATTGATATCTTCCTTGTTTTGTCTCATCTTCCCTTATACTGTAACAATTCTTCAGACAAAAATTTGTATCTGAAGGAAGAGAAGGGAACGGAAGGAGAGGGAAAGGAAGGGGGAAAGGAGATAGGAAGGGGAGGAAAAGGGGAAGGGGAAGGGGAAGGGGAAGGGAAAGGGGAAGGGGAAGGGGAAGGGGAAGGAGAAGGGAAAGGGAAAGGGGAAGGGAAAGGGAAAGGAAAAGGGAAAGGGAAAGGGAAAGGGAAAGGGAAAGGGAAAGGGAAAGGGAAAGGGAAAGGGAAAGGGAAACGGAAATCAGGTGCAGTGATTTGGCATTTTTTGCACAGTAAATCTTCCAATAGTGAAAATTCCTAAGCAGCTCTCCCTGCAGATACAAGTGCTAACAGTGCATGCAAACAGTTTATTTCATTGTACGATTATTGACATTGACACAGAATTCCTTATCTCTAGCTTTCAAAGATCAGCCAGGCATCAATGGGATTTCTCTTCAATGAGACACGCCAGTACATGATGAAATTAGGTTGCAGCGTTGAGAGTTCATTAAAGGTGCTGCTCTAAAAAAGTTATGCAGACTAGGTTTTGCCAGCTAAAAAAAAATAACCCTGGATATTTTAATTATTGTATATTACATTTGGTATTGCTGAATAAATTGTGAGGACTTATTACTGTAAGATTTATGTTTTCTTGTTCTCCATTTCTAGCAGAAAATATCTTCTGGTCACATTGTATTAAAAGAACCCACAGTCTTCATACATACTGAGATCAAGAAAATCTTTACATTTCTAATCATCATGATCTGCAGTAGCAAACGCAGGATTTACTGACACTGAGTTTACAAGATGAAGGAAATAGCATTATGGAAGAAGGATTTTAAGTAAAACAACAGAATCAGGTCCATCCTGTCTCCTATGACTGTAAGTTTCAATATTAAAGTTGGATATAACTAGATATAGGTACAACTGTGTGGTTATTTCTATACTGTATAGCTCAGAAAACCTGCAGTGTCTCTCTGTAGCAACATGAATTTGAATTTGCATAATATTCTAAAATACAATAAAACAAAATTCTATAATGAAAGAGGCATTCAGACTGCAGTTGTTGAAATTAAATACAGTAAGTTCCACCTATAGCTCAGAATCATAAAAATCAAGAACATTCTTCAATTTAATAGCTAAATTGACTTTCCTTCCTTAAAATAAATATGATTATTAAGCCAGAAGGATCACTAACAGTTTCCCCCAGCTTGGATCGTAAGCTGAAAATGTCATTTTCACCACACCGTTAATTAATGTTCTTGATGCAAAGAGATATCCAATAGATTTACATTTCAAGTGTAATAGTTCTTTGGCAAGCTTTATGTTCCTGAAGCTACAGTGTGCATCAATATCTCACTGCATTGGTAACCTGGGTGCCATATATAAAACCTGATTTTTCTTGAGTTTTGCATAAAATTCAGTGTGTTGATCTCCTGAGAATGTGTTCTTATCGATGTTCTCAAAGTGACATACAAATGAGAGGAACACTATGATATTCCAAATCAGACTTCTTTTTCTTTTCTTCTTTTCTTGTCTTTTTCTTTTTCTTTTCTTTTTCTTTTCTTTTTCTTTTCTTTTTTTTTTCACCATGATGCTTACAGCATGTTTTGAATATCTTGGAGGATATAAGCACACATGAACATATTTGTGGAGGAAAGATTTGTAGGATTTGCACTGAGGTGTAACATAGGACAGAAAGATTTCAATGTGTTTTTTGACATTTCTTGTATCTATAACAGCAATTTTATCTTCATGGGTTTCAAGTTAATGAATTTCACTTCTTTTATTTTTTAAAAAATTTTCTTCTCTCCTAAATTGGAAATCTTTTTCTGTTAAGCAAACATAACAACAAGGTTCATGATTTCTCTAAGGAATTAAATCATGAATGTGCATCTAGCTCTAAATACACAGTGATGTCATAATAGTAAAATCTCTATTAAAATTTTTTTAGCTGAGTGCAGTAAAACGGTTGTGTCATCAGACTCAGGTCTATACCTAACCAGCCTGCTCTCCTGGTAAGATATGATCTGATACAATTTGAAGAGGTAACATCATCTGGGAGGAAAGTTTGTGTCAATAAGTTTAGAAAGGTTTTGTTTGCCTAGTAGCACATGATTTTCCTTCTTCTTCAGCTGTCCATATACTTAGGGGAGAAAAAACATACTTCTAGGTGCAATTCATCTGATCTGATTGATAAGAATATTTGAGAACATGATGAAAAGTGCTCTGGATTTCACAGGACATATCAGCTAGATTTTCCATGACTGTAAAGAAAAATTGGAATGACTTGCACAGACAGAGGCATTCATCAGCAGCATACGTACTTCGTCAGGTGAACCTCATCCATTCTGACTGACAAACCAGGAAATCCACACTGGAATAGTTTCCCTCATGTCCATATCCTGACCACCTTTAAGAGTCCCGAAAATGAAGTTTTGTCAATTGTAATGCCAATGTAACTCTCCTTTCACACTTCCTAGCTTTTATCCTCAGTTATCTCACTTACAACCTTCAGCAGGATTGCTAAAAACTAAATGTGTGCTGACTTGCAAATTTTCAAATTTCCAAACTATTCAGGGAGCTGTGACATCTATTTTAATGTTTCAAAGATCATTTGTAGAGTAATTGAGATTCCAAGAAGGTTGGATATGGAATTTATGGAGGGATGGTAAGGCAAGATCACTCAACTTACATACACTAGGCAACAGCATGAAGGGGAATTGGCAGTACTGTGGTTCTCCCAGCTGCAAAAAAAAGACAGGAGTTCACTCTACCACTGCCACTTGTGATCCCTACCTCTCTCCCATATGGAGATTTTGGAATGCGGCTCACAGAACTGGGGAGGTAGGATGAGAGCAACAGAATCCAAAGAACATAGTTAATTGCTTACAATTAATACTGAGAATTGCACAATCACATGTGAAAGAGTTGTATTACACAATCTCTTACATAACACCTAATCTTAACCCAATTCTGCTCCACTGTGTATGCCAATGCTAAACTACACTTGTTATTTAGGAGGAAGAATATCCCCATTCAAGTCAAATTGAAAATTGGATGTTACAGTTCTTGAATTATTCAGTGATCTGATGGAAAAGCAACATTTCTAGATTTACTGAGGTTAATTTTATTTAAGACATTTTTGCCATATCATTTGCTATCTGAACTCCTGGAATACTGATGTAGATTATTAAATTGTGTCTGAAATAATTTTTAGTGATTCTAAAAGGAGGCAAAAAATGAGCTTCTTAACAGAAAATGACAGTACATTTCCCTTACTCCTAGTCTTTGGTTTTCTTTTTCAGCAGGATATTCCCTATCGACTTAAAGACATTTTGTATTTCAATAAGTAGTTTTCCCAGTCTCAGCAACCTCAAAGGCAATCTTAACCCCATCAATGTACCTCGATTTTGAGTGTCTTCATAAACCCCAAATTCTGCATCACTGAAACATAACTTAGTGCTTTCAAATAATTGAACATCACTGCACTGCAAAATAAGATCTGCCTGGGTCAGTTACTAGTTACTGTTATTAATGAATGTCACCATTAAAGTGGATTACTGCACACATTTCAAAAGTACTTATATGCTTAATATCTGCAGCCATTTAGCTCTGTCTAATGCAAATCATGTTTTCTAATTGAAACCAAGGTCTTCTCTAAATTCTGGTAACAATTTATTAACAGGGGCCAATAATAAGAAGGAAAGGTTGAAGAAGTTGCCTGTATTTTACACTATAGAGATAGATACTGAAAGATATTTGCACTTGGTCAGTCTTACTTGAATTTCTGCTGGAAAGACAGTTTTTAATGAACTTTTAATGAACTAAATTTAACATCTCTAGAGTTTTTGCCCTATGTCTTGCAAAATGCAATCCCAAAGAATCCTCCTGAAGATTCCTTCAGCTTCTTCTCTAGAGTTTGGAGATCATAGAATCACTGAATCATAAAATGGCCCGGGTTGAAAAGGATCTCAATGATCATCTAGTTTCAACCCCCCTGCTATGTGCAGGGTCGCCAACCACCAGACCAGGCTGCTCAGAATCTGCCAAGGTCTCCCCGGAGCCTTCTCTTCTCCAACCTAAACAATCCCAGTTCCCTCAACTTTTCCTCATAGGAGAGGTTCTCCAGCCCTCTGATCATCTCAGTGCCCTCCTCTGGACCTACTGTAAGAGCTCCACATCCTTCCTGTACTGCGGGCCCCAAGCCTGGACACAGTACTGCAGATGGGGCCTCACAAGAGCCATTTAGAGGGGGACAATTAATTCCCTCTCCCTGCTGGCCACCCTTTTTTTAATGATGCTCAGAGACACATTGTTATTTGTAATCCAGGAAACTGTAAAAATCATTTCAGCACTCCTGTCATAGGACATTGAGCCTGAAGGCTTGGCATAGTATGGTCTGTGTGCTACCAGTGCTTCCATGTTTATTAGGCTAGACATTAATTGCTCTGGCAAGTTAAACTTCTCTCTGGCTGCTTCTAGATATGCTGCAGCCTAGAAGTGATAAGAAATGCATGTTGCTATAGGAATTGTTGCTACAGAATGTTGTGACATCCAAAGGAATGAATGAGTTAAATAACAAATTAAACAAATTAATAGAATAATCCATCAAAGCTATCCTATATTATGGTCCAGATAGTTTTGGCTGAAAGTGCTGTAGATCACTGATAATCAAAGGAAAAATTATTACTGTTTCCTCAATATATTCTAGCAGTCACTGTTAAAAACAGGATTTGGGAAAGATTTATTTTGATTTACTCCTTTATTTTGGTCCCCTGTTCTTATGTTTCAGATCACCACTATCATCTGAGAAATGGCAGCATCAGTAAAAACAGAGGAGTCCTTTATCTTGGCAAATAAGCTAGATCAGGATTCTCATCAAGGGGATAGTGAGTCTTGGGAAGAATTTGAAGCCTTCAATTTTAGTCCCAGCCAAATTTGTTTTTTTTGTTAAAGACAAAAACTAAACAAAACAAAATGAAATTGGAATATTAAAAAAAATATTTTGGAATACTAAAATGACTTTTAGTGTGGAAAGGGAGTTCTGTATCAATTGCATTAAGTGCATACTGTCCAAGTCTTCTCAGCTGGTGCTGTAATAAAGGACTACTAGATCTTCAAAGTCCTTTGCTATCTGCCATTTCTTCATGCTTTAATGACTGTAGTGGTCCCATGTACTCCTGGGATAAAAGCTGGAGAAATAATGGTTCCTGAAACAGTACCAGTGTTCTACCAGTAACGGATTTGTCATTGTTTATACATTGAAAAGCCCCAAATATTATACTGGGTATTTCTTGACTAAATGCACATTATGCAATTTAATTTACTTTGATTTAGTTTCATTCTGAATGAATTTATGTCCCTCAATTATGGGAGTAAAACAGGCTTTGGTTAAAAAAAAGAAATAAAATAACCAAAGGCACACATGCTCTCTTTTAGATTTTTCTAATGTAAAAGCAAGCAAGCTCAGAATGATACTCAGGTTATAACTGTCATAATGAAAGAATGAATGATTTTCTATTTCAGGATAGATGGCAACAAAAAGTGGCTATAATCAGTGCTGTAAGTTCAACTTGTTGGTATATCGAGAAGGACTTCCATTTGAATTGTTTATAATTCAGTCATCTTTATTATCTTATTAATCAGCCAAAATCCAAATTATTACTCATTCTTTTTAATCACTGTTGTTCTTCTCTTACCTGTTCAGGAGCCCATGCAGAGAGGTGAAAGATGATCATTACAGTAAGGATTTTCAGTCACAGTTTTACCTGAATTTATCTAAATCATGTTCCCACACAGTGGAAACCAGAATTCTTAATACTTAAAGATCTAGTAACCCCATTTCACTGGGTGAAGACATTTTATACCATTCTGAAGCTTATACCCTTTAGCAATAGAGTGGTCATTCACGACTGACTTTACAGGGAAGAGGAATATGATGTAACTTAGGATTAAACCATTTCTTTCCTTTGTAAAGTCTAATCGAAAAAAAATTCTTTTCAGTATGCAGAAAAGCTCATCTTGTGTTGAGATGCTTCATCTGCCACTAGTGATTTATTTCCCATTCTTCCAATGTCTCACTTTGATTATGAATGATAATTCTTTGATTGATGACTGGTGCCTGCTAAATACCCTATTGCCAAACAGGGAGCAGCACTTGTTCAAACAGATACGTGCTAGAGGAAACCAGTGCAGCAGATGAGTCCATGTCATCTTGGACAAGTACTTGAATGCAACTCATGCTGCATTACATCTCAATAGATATGTCTTTGACAGCACCCATTGAATGGGCTATAAAATCCTGATAATAAGCAGGAAAAGTAACCACAGAAAAGTTTGTCTTGAAAGTCAACAATGTGGTGAAGACCGAGGAACATCAGATGCAGGAAGCAACCAATGATCTCTCACACATGGGCTTTCTCTCTGAAATACTCAGGCATTTTCACCTTTGTTAATGTTCCCACAAAAAGATATTTGTGGGACCAGACACTGAAATTTTATCTCATGTTAACCAAGGTGAGGTCTACCCTCAATTGCAGGGAAGGGTGGAGAGAAAGCTTGAAGTACTGACCTCATTTAACTACTTTGCAGAAAAAAAAAGCACGTCTACTTTCCAATCAGATTTTAAACTAAGATCATTATCACACATTAATTATACCGTTATTAAAAATTAAAATACACTTTAAATGTTCCTATCCTAAAACTAATCAGTACCTAACTATTGACTCTGTTTATCTCTGCTGTTCATTACTTTTATTTTTATTACAGAAGAACCTGGGAGCCTAAACTGGGTCGTATTTAGACATTGTACAACATATACAGAGTAAACAACGTACCTACCCCAAACAGCTTGCAATCTAAAAGGCAAGATGCAACAGGTGGGTGAAGCAAACAAGCAGGTGGGAGTGGGGGCACTGTAATAATAGGATGTGTTAACACCTGTACAGTTCATAGGTGAATCATCAAAGCAGTTGAACTCGAACTGTCCTTAAGTTCTGTCACGTAAGAGAAATCTTGGATTTCTTATACAGTCTTGTGATGAGTTTTAACTGGGAAAAAAGTCTTGTACTGTTCAAAATGGATTGATCTAAATGAGATCTAAGCTTCTCCAAGGAACCAAAAATGGGATATTTGCACTGGTTTGGCAACTTTGAACAGTTTTGATAATAGTGATCTGTGCATTGATCCAAAGAGGGAACCTGAAGCAATGGTGAAAATCCAAATCACATAAGGGCTTAGACATGAGGGAATATAAGTGTTCCTATTTTCCTAAGTAACAGGCGTACCACAATTTCATTAATTACTGCTGCTGATTACCCAGACACAGAGGAAATCAAATTGTAGTAACCAGGAAACCCTGGACACCAAGTATCCTAACGAATGACTGAAGGACTGAAGGAAAGGTTGGGGGCATGTGAAGGAAAATCTTGATTGGAAAACCTCTGTTTAGGATGAAAAGGGGGGTTCTGCTGGAAGGAGTTTATTTTGATACAGGAACTGTTGGTGCCAAAATATGACTCCTCAGAGATGTATTTAAGTATTAAACCATATCCAGAAAAGGCTTCCATCTTTTCTCAGCACGTGTAATGCATTCCAGTGCTCTTATTTCTCCTTGCACTCAGTAACAGAACACAGTGACCTCTGCCATGCCAGGACCATCCCAATGCCTGTATTGTTTGTAGTTACCAAAGAAGATACAATATTGTCAAATACAATAAAGTCAAAACTGGCCTGGCTTTCTCCTCAGGCTAGAATATTACAGCTTGGTACATACTGGTAATCTTATAACAGTGTAGAGTCTCTATTGCCCAAAATCTATGAACCAAAAATTAAAACAGTTGAAAATAAATTTCACTTTGATGCAGTTAAGGAGTTAATTCTCCAGCCATGCTATTCTCAGGGTAAAATCAGTTTACTGTCAGTGATTTGATTTTTCACCCTTTGAGATTAGAAATATCCTGGTCTCATAAATATAGATTATGGATCAGTTACTTTAGTTGCACAATCCATGAAACAAATACTGGTACTTTTTCCTGTATTTTATGTTGTATACAACTCTGTTTTGGCAATCAATATCTAACAAATAAACCTGTAAGAAATGTTCATATTAAACTGCATCACATTCCAGATAGATATTTACAGTAGTGAACATGGAAAAATTTGAACTGGAATTAACATAAGGGACCCCTGAGACAGTAGCATTGCAACTCCAGATGGCCCTCTAGTGCACAGTAATCCTGATCCCCTCCTCGCAGTTGGACTGTGGTCATGGTCCTGTAATCTCTGAATGTTAAACCATGGCTTGGAGAGGAAGGAATGTAGATCCCAGATTCTCTGAAGGCATTTTTCTTCGAACTTTTCTTTGCAGAGAAGCATATCAAACTGATGAGACTCAGGAATGCCTCATCTTATTGTTTAGACAGAACTCTTTCAATTATGCTGTGGCAGATGATGTCTCTGTGGAAATCAAATGCCCCATCTCCAGGTTTTATATCTTTCATAATGATTTGGCCAGAGCCAAAAGCTACAGGTTTGTGGGTATGCATCTAATGAATGTCAGACAAATTAGAATTAAAAATAAGTACCCTGAATCTCTGAGTAAACCACAGAAACTCACAGATACTTTTTAATAAACAAGTCTTTTGTAGTTATGTGTTGCCATAGAAGGAAACTACACATGTCATCAGAATTCATAAATGCAGTGTTCAGAAATGGGTTGTAAGATTTTAGATAATTTTTGCATCTCAGAGGAAAAAAAAAATTCTTTGAAACTTACCCACAACTTAGTCTTACCCTGATATTCATATTTTATCGACAATCTCATTTGACGTACATGTTTTTGCTTGGGATTTTGACAAAGATAGCTATCACTTCTGCAGCAGGCTTTGTAGACCTTAGTGGGTTTAATCTCAGTTTGACATCCTGTGCACTGAGCTCATCTTTCTCTTCTAGGGTCTGCAAATCACATGTTTCAGAAGAAAGCTCTCAACAGCATGGATATTTTAGAACAAAATGAAGTTATATTTGTGATGGCGAACCTGGAGTACAGTTTGTCTCAACTTTTAAAGGAACACTGACTATTACAGTGCTGTTAAATTATCCCATAATAGGGTGAAAGTTTTGTTGTACTAGACTACATAAAATTTTGCTGTTGCACAAGTATCTTGTAACAATGAGAAGATGTTACTAAAGCTTGCAATGCACAAAGGACATAAGTGCAGTAGTTTCTCCTCAGAACTACCAAAAAAATTAGTTGTATATTATAGATAGGAGAAACATAAGGAGAAATTGTTGTATCCCTTGTAAATATTTGTAAAAAGAAGCAGGGAAAGCCCAAATTCTGTCACAGTGAAGTAAGGAAAAAGTGTAGAGATGATTCTGAAGGCTATTAGTAAATAAACTGAAAAAGATGAATGTCACAATAATCTATTATGAAAATTTCACACAGGTCACTGGGAGAATATGAAGGACTGTGTTCCTACATGAAAAACTGCTCAATCCAAATTGGTTCAATTTCCCTGGATCATCTCAGGCAAGCTTTTCAGAATGGCAACTGGAACTGCATCACTGAGTGGGACTGTGGTCCTGATCCTGTATTCTCTGGATGTTAAACCATAACTTATAGAGGATGTAGTGTCCCACCAGCTTCCATATCAATCTCAGGCACATTTTTCTTGTAGTTTTCTTTGCAAAGAGCTATATCAAGATGCTGTGACTCAGTGATGCCTCAGAAAGGCTCAAATCTTGTCCCTTTTCCTTCCCATTGGCAGTTATTACTGCTATGACTGGAAAAATCTGCAGCCCAGAATTTATTCCAGCTTATGTGCCACTGAAGACAGGAGCAATGGAAGATGCAGAGTCTGGAATGGGCATCTCCAAGAGTCAAGGTGTACTTCCACAATCAGGGCGAATATAAATCTTGTTAGCACCACTTGGGTGCTCAATATATTAAAGAGGTTATTTAGAATTGCTATAAACATACCAGTGGAAAATGTTGACATTTGTTTGATATAGTGGAAAATCTAATTAAAAGCTAACAAATTGGAACCAAACTAAAAGTATGTGTGTCTTTGAAAGTTAAATATTTTGGCTGAAAGCTGAAGAAAATACATACACATATATATGTATATATATGTATATAGGCAAAAAAATTGTATGTTTTAGGGCCTGGGATCAAGTTCATTCATTACAGTGTAAAGCAGATAGGAAATACTTTTTAAAAGATATGTGTGGCTTTATTATTTCAACATATTTATGTGAAATATATAATAACGAAAGAAATACTTCTGTAGTATTTATTTGGATTTAAAGTGGTGCAGAATATTTGTGGAGACTTTGATATTTTCATTCCAAAATAACCTCCACATATCCTACTACATCAGGATTAAAAATCCAGGCATAAGCTTTGTTAAACATGGGGGACAGCATAAGCGACTGTTGATTCATTTTCTTTTAGGCCTGTAAAGTTATAACTATGTAATATGAACATGGGCTCTTTAGAGCAGTTCAGAGCCAAACTGGAACCCTTTCAGCCTGTATCGAAGGATTTAATGGCATAGTTTTTATTTTCTGCTTAGTGCAGTGTACCATTAATTGAAGTTAATTGCCAAGAGGAGACTGGCTTTCAAAAACTACATAGCTCTCAACTGTTCTGGTGCAGAATGGATGCACCAAGTATAGGATCACATTTCCCCTGTGCTCTACATTACATTTGTCTTGTCACACAATTGTGTGATTGTGTTCAACTGAGTAGTTATGCCATGCTATTACGGCATTTCAAATTGGGGACTCAAGTAACACTGCACGGAAAGGCAGAGAGAGAGAGGAAGAGCCAGGTTTATGCTGGGAGGAGAACTTGACTGCTTCAGCTAAACAAAACCCTGAAAGGCATCACAGGTCTGATGCATTTAATGGAACAGCTCATTTGTTTTGCTGAAGAAGGAAACTTTGCGGAGTGGGAGAAGCAGATTGCAGCACAGTACACTGAAGGGAAAAATCAGCTTGTTAGCAATGGGGCTTAGCAATCACAAAGTGTTCTGTGAAACCTGGCAGTGATTCCCTGCTCCCAGGATGGCACATGAACGTGAGCCACTCCCTGGTGTCCTCTGCTTATCTTTGTGCAAGAGCAGGAGAAATCACTGTGAGCTCCCTCTTCCGCTGCTAGACATTCAGGAGACTAAGTCTGAAGAGCACTGTGCACACAGTTGTCCTGCTGACCTAAACCCTACTGTTGTGCATGAAGGAACTATCATAATTATCATAATTTGTATTATATTGCTATTTATTAGTCCTATTGCAGTAGGAACCTCAGATGGCAACCCTTCCCATGGCAGAGGGTTGGAACTAGATTATCTTTAAGATCCATTCCAACCTAGGCCATGCTGTGACTGTATGACATGATTCACATCATGCCAACCACTGCACAAGTAAAGGACAGTAGCCCTTGACACAGTCTGGAGGCTATTTGTGTCTCAGGGTGTAGCTTGGCCCCAAATCTAGGACTTAATTAGCATTGATGTTGATGAGGCGTGAGGGAGAATGGAATCTGATCTATCCTTCCCCAGCTGCATTGGCTTTGCAATGTGAAAAACCAAGATGAGCCAAAAGTGATTAAGAAATTATTTTTGAAACTGGAGTCAGCACATGTAACCACAGTTAGACAACAGGGATCAGCAGATCTGCAATGTAAGGAGGTTTGAGGCTTACATAGCTGCTTTGAAAGGAAAGTTCCCCCGTGAAAGTCCCTCCTGATTTTATCAATAAATTTATCACCAGTATCAACTGAGAGGCCAAAGAGTGTGACCAGCCATGCAGGAAGATCTTCTCTCTTGTCTCTTTTTTTTCTTAGAATTCATTTATTTTGGTTTTGTAAGAAGTATTTTGGTTTTCAGATGCATTCTTTGGATGAATATGGGATAGTGACTTGATTAAAGGTAAAATAAGCACACTTGTTTCCAGAAAAAATGCCACATATCATGAGTTCACTAAAAAGTATGGGTGATTGCCATTATAAAGCTCACTGTGAGCTTCATAGGTGGTCTCTGTGCTTGTGCATGTACAGGTGGCTAAATTCTGGCTAGGATCAACATGGAACTTCCAGTTGATGTTTTCGAACACTGCCTGAAAGCTTTTTATAAGTCCAAACTTCTTGAACTTATAGAGAAACAGTGTTTGTGAGTATGTGTGTATCTATATATATATAATTAGCTTTCAAGGGACTCATATATAGATGCTGCACAGTCTGTAATTCATTAGTGAATAATTTCCCAAAGTTTCTAGCCCACTGATGACAGAAATTATGCTTTACCTGGTCAGGGCTATTGGGAGTGGAAAGAAAGTTCTTTCATGTGTTTTTGAAAGGAAGAAAAATTCAAGTAATACTGGTTGGAATATAAGAGTTCCTTGTAGTGACTTTGTTTTTCCCTTCACTGGATTCATGATCTCACTTTCATTATAGAAACATCTGAACTAAAGTCCGAGGGTTCCCCCAAACCCAGTGCTGATCAAGTACGGAGTGTCTATTCATGCAGTGGGAGGACTGAGCCATGCTAGTTGTCACATATTCCTCACAAATACAAGACACTCTTTCTCTTCAGAAGGGTTTCAACTTCAAAGAGCAAGCTGTTAGACTCAGCGGAGCAGAGCTTAAAATGTTTTTTCAGGTCCTAAAGCTACAACACTCAATCTCTTTTACTCACACAGGACAAGCCATTGTCTTCACCAGGCTTGAATGCGCAGATATGTCCCCTCTCACATGAGCAGAGGACATAAGACAACACTCAGAGTTCTGTTGAGCTGCACACAGCACAGATATTCTTAAAATCAATAGAAGATTTCTGCATGATGGATATGTGCTTGTATGCATACAAAATGATATGTGTCAATTTACATATAAAACTGTCAGCTCCAATATATTTATATTCTAGACACATCCAGTAATATTCTGAAAATATATAGGTAAGATTGTAGCTTAAAAGCCATTTTAAGCGCTTACTCCCTTGATACTGAGGAGTTGCATGAGAAAAGAGAATAGCTCACCTTCATAACAAGATATTTAATACAACCTCATAAATCATTGGTGATTGGAAAAACTAATTCTGGTATATGTTTTAACAAATAACAAAAGCAAATCTCCATTCCCTTTGGTGCCCCTCAACCAAAACAAATGGTGCCAACCAGTAGCTTTTAGTAATGTTTATATTTGGTTATCCTTTGGGCTCTTTGGGTGATTAATCGGACACATAGAGGTAGGTAAACACAATGCTATTAGCTTGTCTTCACTGTATTCTGATATAGACCAAGCTTTGCATAAGCCAAAGGACATGAAAATCTTACAAGTTTATTGTTTTAGAATTTAAGACATTGAGTAAATTAATAGCTTTAATGCATTTTGCCACTTGCTGTATACTTTTGTGGAGAACATATTGATAGGTTGAAAAAATCCTTGCAGAAAATCAGAAGTAAGAGGTAATATTGAGGAAGAAAAACAGAACAGGAGGGGAAGAGGTTCTTTTATAGGACAATAATCATCACAAACTTTTATTCCTCTAATTTGGGGGGGGGGGGGGGGGGGGGGAAGAAGAAAGATGATTCAGTAAAATGTTGCAATTTTAGTCATGAAATCTTTGTCTGCTGACTGAAACACTCACGAGTTTATAAAAACTATAGGTTATGAAAATAGTTCTTTCTCGTGTATGTCTTTCTAGATTATTCATTTGGTGTTTCTGAAGAAACTGCAATTTCTTAGATTAATTTACAGAATGTTTTCACATTTGTAACCTACCAGCTTCCTTCTCTAAAAAGCAGTAATGGAAAAGTAAATGTGAAAAGAACCAGTTAAATTCAATAGAGCAGAATCAGAAAGGATGCCAGTAAAAGTACTGAAATCTTAAAAAGAGAAAATCGACACACATCAGTTTATCTAGAAATGCATGTATTTCTTTAATTACAGTTCTTTATGAAACAAAGTGGAGACATCTAGACACTTGTACTGATATTCTAACTTTGCTGAGGTTTCCTTTCAAGCCAGTGTTGTCTCACTTCATGAGTTCTAATATGGAGTGAATATCTTTCTTTTGCTTGGTGGTAGTTTGATCAGCCACTGGCAGAGCCCAGATGCAGCACTGTGAGGAACTGGGCTGCATTCCTAACTGATCTCTTATAAAGCTGCCTCTCTAAATGTTGCTGTCTCCAATTTCCTTGGTAAATTTTGTATGCATTTTTTTATTAAAGTCTGAACTTTTGGCACTTTCTGTGTCTGCTAAAGCAGAATTCTGCTTTAGTGAACATTTATCTGAGACTGAAGCCTCTGGATACTACTGGATACTGGATAATGGATACTGGATACTGCTACTACTAATGCAGAGAGAACAATATTTAAATAGCAAAAAAGTCATTCCTTCTCCGCTATATAACTCATATCCCTTACAGATTATTGTCTGTGCCTCATTTAAGAATATGATGAAGTTTTCTTTTAACATCTGCAGTATGCTACCATGTCTAATTATCACACTGGTGAACTGAAAAGGTTTATACCAAAAAAGAAAAATATCAGGATGATATTGGAACAGTGGAGAAAATTGTAACAAAGTAAGTACAATGCTATAAATTTTAAGTAATTAAATTATTCAACAAAAAGTAATGGTGATCCTACTTGCCTAGGTCAAAGCCTGTAGTAAATTATGTTCATATTTTAGCATTTTGCGGATATCCAATAATAACAATATGCTTGGTAGCAGGGATATAAGAAAAAAAACAGCTACAAAAACGTTTTCTGAATTTGACTGAATTTAATGAAGCGTAGGGAAACTGTAGAAATGGAAACACTGACTCAACAACTAGCAAAATCAACAAGAGAGACAAAAATAAATAAATATCTAGATGGAGGGTTTCCGTTTGCTGCATTCTCAGAAAAGACGGAACATCCGCGCTAACAAAAAATTTCTTTGAATTTTGATGTAAGATCTGTTGTAGAGCTGTTCCTTAGTCCACTGGGGTAAGTGGGAACTTTTCCACAGTTTTCTTTAGTTACTGGACAAAATCTTAAGTGGTCAGGTGCAAATCTAGGAGAAAGTATTGCTAGGGCAAGGTTTGTGGCATCCAAGAGAAGAACTGACAAAATGGAAAGGTTACCTGCTGAAATAGAGTCTAGGAAGCCAAAAAGGACATATCATATTATGAAAAATGTAAAATAAATAAAAAAAATGTTTTTTAAGCAGTCTTTCAAGCATCTCTAAGAAATACTGATTTTCTACAGAATTTCCAATGAAATATATTTTTTAAGAAAAGAGTAAAAAACGTCTGTCATTTCTGATATTAAACTCTTATCTGAGGAAAGATTGGCTCTAAATTAGGGCCTGTTCTTAACTTAATGTGAATATATGACTCCCGCTGGTGATAAAAGGAATTTCATAGGAAATCAATGGCTATTCCAAATTTAATAATGAAATGATCCCTCCGAATCCATGCAGCAGGAATGAATACATGAAGAAAAACATGGAGAAGCTCAAAAGCATCTCAGTAGACTCTAAAGAATTTTTATTTTTTTAGTTTCTTTCAGGATTATTTTTTATTACTGTTATCAATTACCTGATTCTTTACAGTGCCTGAGATGTGATATTTTCTTAAGAAAAGGTATGAAAAAATACTGGGAGAAATAGTTAAAGAGTATTGCAATACTTCTCCATGGAGCATCCTCAGTTTTTCTTCATGTACCAGAATGCTTGCTAAAAATATATATTTTAAGTATCATATAATTTATTATTTCTATTAGAAACCACAAATACCAACTTACCATTCAAAATGTTGTGTTAGCCTAACACTTAGAAGCAATTTTGTGTTAAAAATCTGCATAAGAAAATAGTGATTAAGTGAACTCCACAAGAAGCTATTTGTTTAATACACAGTTGAATATTTTGTCTAGCGCAAATATTCCTAACTGCACAAAGAACCTGAATTTCATCTCATATGCAGCAATGTAAAACAGTGATGAGCCTTCTAAAATGAACAGCTCTACACTGGGGTGACAATGAAGTTGGATCCATCCACTACAAATGTACAGTCTGTTTTCCCATAATTTGAATATTACACTCATAAATATATTATAGCTATCCTTTTTATTTTTTATTTTTCCTATTTCAAGTTCAGGTTATTCTGAAGTTTCAAAATGCTGCTTAGCAGTGAAAAATAAGGGGCTTACATGGTCCCAGGCCCATTAAAGAGAATGTCTAAGAACTGTGAAGGAATTTAATTGAAATTGTGACTGAATCCAAAACATCACCCCATCATAACCTTGACTCCTAACATGAAACAATTCCCAAATACTTTTTAACATCATTTTTCTAAGAAAACAATAGAAATCTCATCTGATTTGTAATTATTTTTCTATTCTGTTACTTAACACAAAGATAAAATGCAAAGAAAGGGAGTGAGGGAAAGATGACTTATCAAAATGTATTCTACTTATTCAAGGGTGGATTAAAAGCACTATACAATATTATCTTCCTTGACATATTCCATGGTTTCGTTTTCATACCTTTTTTTTTTTTTTTTTTTTTTTTTAAACTCTGACCTATTTCAGACATAGCCAAAATTCAGACGTGCCATAAGATTCTATTTCCATCACTGTTTAGTGTCTCTTCTGGGAATTCATAAGGATGGCAAAAATCATTTCAAAAGGGAAGCAACATGGAAACTCGCTGCTTGAGAACAAGAAGGATGATCACTCATTAAACACAGGTAGGAAATGAAACAGTAAGGCTATCAGATCCAGACTTCCTCCATGCACAGAGGTTACCACAAAAAAAACACACACAAAAAATGAGGAAAACATTGACATTTAGTCAATCAGGAGAGAACTGACTGGAATCGTTTTGGTCAGAGTCTGAACTGCTGTGACTCAGATAAGATAGGAAAGTTGTCAAAGGCCAAATGCCAGCAAAAACATGGGAAATACACTAGTCCACTCGCAGACACCCCACCCTCCCCATGGCTGCTCTTATCTTCCTGGTAAAGCTACACTTGAGCAGTTCAGGGCTTTTCAGATTGCTCTTACTGAAGCTCTAACCGTCCCCTTGTGCTTGGAATCTCCCTTTGCATCTCCCCAGTCTTACAGCTTCTTGCAAAAAAACCCAAACCTTTACAGACATTATGTCTGCTTTCCACCATGGTTGTGAAGAGGAAATCTCCTCCTCTATTCCATGAACACAGATGCACTGATATGTCTAATAATCCCTAGTGGCAAAAGTGAGATGAAAGAGTACTAAGAAGCAAAGTCAGGGTGAGCTTTTGACCTGAAGACATTAACATCCACGAGGATACTATCACTTCATCTGAATTCCAGCCTAGTTCTGACTACGGAATTTCAATAGTGATAGATTTACTGAGAATCCTGAATTGTTGAGCTTGGAGAGCATTTTTCATGATGATGTTTAGTCTTATTTTAAAGAGTAAATATCTGAGACTACTTCTCATGATAAACTGCAAAAATGATAAATTACTGACACTTAAAAAAAAAGACCTTACATTCAACTTGTAGGGACTGCTGGATGGAGTATGGAGGTCAGAACCTCATCTGAGGTCATTTCTTGTAATTCTAAAAAAAAATTCTGAATTATTTCAGACCTTTTTGTTGCAGAATTTAGTTTATATCACATTCTTAAACTTCTTCTCAAAAGCATCATTATTTTGATCACAGAGTTTTAGTTCTGAGTTGTGAGCTTATGGTTTCATATAATCAATACCAGACAATAACCAGCTACAGCTCCCTATTAAAAAGTTAGTTTCATTGAAGTTAAAGTAGTGATGTCTTTAAAACTGTACATTAGTATTACCTCTGATTCTAATGGTTCTGACCTAGTTAACATGAAGAAATTACAAATTATCAAAGGTCGCAAAAAAAAAGTTAAGCCGAAATATTAAACAAAGTAAATTTTGGTACAGCCCCTTTGCAATATCAATAAATCTTGAGTAGAAGCACTCTACTAAAACTGATATCAGAAATGAAAATATGTGCACCTTAGGTAGTTAGTATAAGTGATAGATAGAGAACACTCTTTATCTTCTCTGGAATTTTTAATATAGTCATTAGTTCACAATTTCCTTTTTATGTATCTAAGGTCCTAATCCTCAAATGCGGAATGCCTCCGGTGAAGGGAATCAAGTGAAATGCATTAAGTGCTATTCCAATTATTTGCTGTGTACGAGCATATTCGTAACAAAGGTAGTGCAAAAGCTTGTGAAAGACAGATACATAGATACGCGGAGAAAAAGTGGATTTTCATTTGTAGAATTCCTCAGGTATATTTTTTTAGTTCTTTAGTTCAATCTCCTGTTTCCAAAGTTTCTCTGAGCCTTATCCATTTTCTGAAAATCTCAAATAATGGAGATCTCACAGCCTTTGCAGTCTAACCATTCTAGTGATTAACTGCTTTTATGATAAAAATTTCAGTCCTGACATTGAAATTACTCTTCTTTCAACGTGAATATTATGTCTTGTCTTTTTTTTCTGCACTGCTGACAAGGGACTGGTTCCATCTTTCCAAAGTCCTCCTTTAGGTAGTGGAAAATGTCTACCTATCCTTCCCTTCTAAAGAAGTCCAGTTTGCTTATCCTTTTTCTCTTCTTCCTCAACTGCTGTGCAAGAACCTGCATGTCAAGGTACATGACAGAAGTGCATAACTATCAAAGCACATCACATTACAGAGGCTTGTCTGACCATGTGCTTATCAGCCATGTGGTGCACCTGGCCCACAGGAAAAAATTATATTTATCATGCTGCACCTGGAGAGCATCCTTTCTAATGATGATTTTCCCAGTGCATCATCCCACTGTTGTTACACCCAGTCTTGCAGCCAGGTGCCAAGCAGAGCTCATTACCGGGCTACAAATCAGGTTAAAAACTGTCTCTTGCAGAAGGAAGAAGATCACTTCTACACAAATGTCAAGTAGGTACACTGAGCCAATGAGACTGGACAGGTTTCCTTTAGAAGCCTTTCTATTGCATGGGTCACTCTGAAAGTAGTTCACTCCTATTTATTTCCATGGAAATGAAAACAGATACAAAGAACACAATAACACTATCTGATAGAGAAAATTCTCACCTATAAAACACTATTTTTCAACATACTCTTTGCCATTAACTATGAATTTTCACCATCAATGAACAAAAGCTTGCATACCATGCTTATAAAATTCTGTACCAGCAGAGGTGATCCACTGTCATTGTCACCACTGTTGAAAAGCACAACCTACCACCAAACTGTGCTCACATCCACTGTCTCATCTCCATAAACATTCAGCAAGTATTAATGGATGTCATTGTTTTCCACACAGAGGAATTCAGTAACACACCTTTTCGTCTTATGCATTTCTATGTCAGATACCATTCTGTTAGACCCTTCTGCTGCCATCGGCCACGGAGCAACAAACTGTAATGGGATTTTGTGGGAAGGTTTAGCCTCTACTGCCATACCATCAATATCTGCCTCTGATGTCATAGGCCAACATCATAATAAAGGAGCTTTTGGAGCAGCCCTAGTACTTTGTATAAATTAGATTAATTTGTGTTCTAGTCCAGAATCTTGTGTATTACTTTGGCCCATTCTGGCACAGTCATCAGTATTTCATGATTTTCTGTTTAAAATGAATGAACAAAATATAGTTAGTGTGAAATTGTTCAGAAATGTTCAAAGAAATAAATATAGCCCTTGTACTCCAAATTCCTGGTATTATAACTGGTTAGCTAATCCTTTTTTCCTCATTCCTCATGATCAGGTCATGAGAAAATACAATGCACAAACACACAAAATCACTGTCTTCTAAATGCAACACTTGTAAATATAGTGAAACTATGTGATGATAAAGAGGTGTGCAGGTGTAGACATGCAAACGTTAGAAAGCTAAGTCTGAGTTGATCGCTTTGGGGTTCCTCCAATCTCAACAGAAGGAGGAACAAGTAAGAAGAAAGTGATTCAGCTCTTTGAAAAATAGGCATCTGAGATGGGACTGATAATTTCCCTTCTGAGAGTGCCTCTTCCTTTCCACTCTGAGAACCTGAAGTGATTAAAACAAGTACAGAGACTGACTTTTTGATATTGAAAGTGTTTGTGAGATTCTCCTCATATGAAAACATTATCTGTATCATGAGGAAATTCAAGAATTCTTGAGTTAGAAGAATTGATTTCTGTGCATCATCAGAGACACAGCTTTGACTGTGACTGATCAGACTGATCAAAGGACTTACAGAAACTTTGCTTATTGTTGCGTGTCTTTAAGCCATATTTACTTTCCAAGAAATCTTCCATACTTTTCAAAAGAAGCCCATCTGTTATTTGGCTATAGCAAGAAAAAAATCTCTTCAGAAAAATAATAATATAATGTAGGAAGTGTTTGAAGAAAATTGGAAAACAGTTCTTGCATACATAAACCCAAGTTTTCAGCAACTTGCTGAGAAGCCTGCTCCTTTCTTGCAGCTCGAAATAGAAAGATATTTTAAAAAATAGTAATTGCTTACCATGTTCTGGCAAGGTGCTGAGATCAGCTCTGAAATTTCCAAAAACTCAGAAAATGATAGAATATTCCAGTCTAGAAGTGACCATGGGGATCAAGTCCAGCTCCTGGCTCCACACAGGACCAGAAAAAAAACTAAACCTTTGGTCTGAGAGCGTTGTCCAAATATTTCTTGAGCTCCAGCATTTTAGGGCTGTGACCACTGCCTTCAAGCCTATTCCATGCCCACCATTTTCTGGTTCAGAACCCTTCCATGACACCCATTTGTCTCTCCCCGATGCATCTCTGTACCTTTCACTTGGTTCTGTCACTGTCACCAGAGAGACAAGATCTGCTCCAGTCCCTTCTCTTCCCTCATGGGGAAGCTGTAGGGTACTACAAGGCACCCCTTGGTCAGTTATGTGAGTAACCTTGTCATAAAAGGAGATTAAGTTCATTAAACAGGACCTTCCCCTTGAATGAATTTTCTTTCAGATGTTCTTCAATAACCCCCAGAATAAGACTCCATAATTTTGCCATGAACTGCAATGAGACTGACAGGCCAATTACAGGGTCCTCTTTCTCACACTTTTGAAAACAGGGTCAACATTTGCTAACTTCCAGTCAACTAGGAACTCTCGACATTTCCAAAACCACTGAAAAACAATCAGGAAACGTCTTGCAATGGCATAAGCTGGCTCTTTTAGTATTCTGGAATGACCCCCATTGGGCCTCATAGACTTCTCTTGAAACTTGAAGGCCTGAATCCCTGAGCCTTTTGAGGTTCATTGTTCACTTAACCTCTTAGAAGTGACTCTATCCTAATTGCCAATCCGTGGACTTAGTAGCCCAGAATCTCCTTGAAAAACATTTTTAACAACATAGGATCATGGATCAGAAGAGAAGTGAAGCCATTCAAAAGGAGCAGGGTCACTCCTCATAAGCTCAGATCTTTGCAAAGCAAGCTCATAAATCAAGAGGTGATTAATTTTTTTTTCTTTTTTTTTTTTTTTCTTTTTTACAGTGTATAAACTCTGGTATAAGCAGGAGACTAGTTTATTTTATGGGCACAATGATAGCTGTGAAGAATGCTGCTAAGTGATATGGATAAGACAGTGGCACACCTGTAAACTCCAGAACTGAAAAAGAGAACTGTTTGCACTCTGTCATTTCAGGAAGAGAAAATACCACGTCCTCCTTCCATAACACACCCTAAATGGAGCCTTGCTGTCCCAAATAAAAAAAAAAAAAAAAAAACATACAAAGTATACCTTGTCAATCTTATTCTCAATCATTATGTAGACTCTGGTATGTGGAAGTTTTATAGAGCAATTACATCCATTGTGACTTTGTAATTAGAGTATTAGGAGGTCACAGACAGAAACTTTGCCAACTCTATTGATTTTTAAGGCAAGCCTGAACAGGATATAGATTTGCACTGGACTTGCAAATATTCAATATGTACACAAAGTGCAGTCTGCTCAGGAGACAAACATTGATAAGTGATGTTCATGGTAGGAGAGGGCCAAATTTTGATTTCTACTACTCTTTCAACAGGAATGTTCATAATCTGCGTGGAAAAATAGCGTCTTTCAGGAAATTAGTTAGGGAAACATCCTAGAGACTAGAGGAAGAGGAAAAACACATCTTTCTTTTTATTTATTTATTTATTTATTTATTTATTTATTTATTATGAACTTGAATAACTTATAAATGAATTTCAAACTCAGTAACAAGCCGGTTTAGATTGACAGGGTTCTTAAAGATCATCTGCTTCTAAAACTGCCTCAGGAAGGGTTGCAACCCACCAGATCAATCTGCTCAGCACCCCATCCAACCTGACTTTGAGCACCTCCAGCGATGGAGCATCCACAGCTTCTCCGGGCAACCTGTTCCGGTGCCTCAGCACCCTCTGAGTAAAGAATCTCCCAAATAGTTAACCTAAATCTCCCTTATTTTAGTTTAAAGCCATTCTTGCTTGTGCTAACACTACCAGATTGTGTAAAATGTCTGTCTCTTTTCCATTCATTACAGAATCAAAGCATCACAGGAGTTGGAAGGGACCTCAAGAAATCATGGAGTCCAACCCTTAAAGCACGTACCCTACAGTAGGTCACACAGATAGGCATCCAGATGGATCTTGATTATCTCCACAAGAGGAGACTCCACATCTTCTCTGAGAAAACTGCACCCTTATATTGAATAAGTTATTCTTCATGTTAGTATGGAATTTTCTGTGTTCGAGTTTTAGGCCATTACTCCTTGTCCTATTGCTACACACCACTGAGAAGAGCCTGATTTGTCTCCCACCCCTCCTTCAGATATTAACAAACAATTATCAGATCCCCTCTCAGTCTTCTTTTCCCCAGGTTGAATAGACCCTGGTTACTCTGCCTTTCCTCGTACGGGAGATGTTCCAGAACCTTAAACATCTTTGTGGCCTTCCTCTGGACTCCTTTTAGAAGATGTCTGTCTTTTTTTCGACTGGGGAGCTCACTCATGGCCAGCCTGATGTCCACCAAGACACCAAAGTTCTTCTCTGCAGAGCTCCTCTCCTGCTCCTCTCCTGCAGGTCATACCCCAACCTGCATGTGATTATCCTTCCCCAGGTGCAAGACTCCACACTTGCTCTTGTCAAACCTCATCAGGTTCCTTCTTGCCCAACTTTCTAGTCTGTCCAAGTTTTGTTGAGTGGTAGCAAAGTCTTCAGCATTAGCCACTCCTCCCAGCTTTGTATCATCAGCAAATTTGCTGAGAGTGAACTCAATCCCTTCATCCAGGTCATTGATTAAGATGTTGAATAAGATTAGACCCAGCACTGACCACTGAGGAAAGCCACTAGTTATAGTTCCTTCTGTTGCATCAACTGCACCACTCATCCTGGTGTCATCAGCAAACCTGCTGAGGCTGTACTTGATTCCTCTCTCCAGGTTGTTGATAGTGATGTTGAAGAGTATCAATCTCCTAGGGTCACTACTCGTCATCAGCCTTAACCTGGACATAGAGCCATTGACTATAACATTCTGGCCACAACCATCCAAATAATTCTTTATCCACTGAATACCTGTCAAATCCATACATTTTTTAATTTAGAGATAAGAGTGTGGTGTGGGACCATGTCAAAGGCCTTGCACAAGTCCGAGTAGGTGATATTAGTTGCCCTTCTTTTGTCAACACCATCACTTCATCATATAAGGCCATCAGGTTTGTCAGGAATGATCTTGCCTTAGTCAAGCTCTGCTGGCTGTCTCAGATCACCTCCTCTTCTCACATGTGCCTTAACATCTCTTCCAGGAGAATCTTTTGCATGATCATCCCTGGTACATACATAAGGCTCACTGGCCTGTAGTTGGCTGGGTCTTCCTTTCTCCATTTCTTAAAAGTGGGAGTGATGTTTCTCTCCCTCTTTCCTGTCCTTGGGGACAGCCATGACTTCTCAAATATAAGGCAGAATGTCTTGGCAACCACATCAGACAGCTCCTTCAGGATCTTGAAATGTTAAAATATTTTACAAAATCATCTGGAGATGCACAAAGCTTTCCTCTTATTCTGATATGTTATATCTTTGATTTATTTCAAGCCTGATAAGGTTTTTATACATCTTTAATACGTTTGCAGAAACTCCGTAAGGAATAAAGAAAAGTGATTTGAAAAAAACATAGCCACAGAAAATATTGAAATGCAAAGAGTAGACACATTTCTTTTTTTTTTTTTTTAACTGAATAAACGATCTGGAAAATCTGGAGATGGCACATTTTGGCATTCTTCTTTTTCACTGAAAATGGCATATTCAGATGTTTTTTTTTAAAAAAAAAAGTCACACGATTTTTGAGAAACCTTCAATGGCCACTGGAAAAAATTCCATTCTCTATTTGATTCTGAAAAATCTAGATAAGAATAATGAATCAGTGATATTTAAATTGATTTTCCTTTAGTTTCCTTTCGGTTTCCTTCTCTGAAATATGCATATTCTAGATGGATCTGCCTAGAATCTGACCTACAAAGATGATTTTTTTGTGTTGTTTGAAAAAGAGAAATCCTTTCAAGGAAGAGAAATATCAAAAAATGTATAAATTAAGTTTTCAGTGGACAAGACTCATTTGCACTAGGATTACTGAGCACTGTACTGCGTAACATAATGGGGACATTAAATAAGGGTGAGTGTAATTAATACATAACATTAGTAAGAGTCAATTTTCATTCTCTTCTTGAGGCCGACTGGCCTTATCATTATTTTATTTTTTAATTTCCTGGTGATATCACCTTCTTTACTAGCCTTCTCATATAACTGAGATAAGCTGTTGCACATTTTGATTTGAAAGGAAGAGGAATGGTAATTAAGTAATTTGAAAATGAAAAGAGCTTAATCAAGGGGGAGCTTATTCAGTACAAAACTGTGCAGAACCTCTATCTACCTTTGAGAAATACCATCCAAAATCTATCCTGTTAAAAAACTGGCAACCCAATCCTTGTCTCATCTGTTTAAAGCCTCCACTGGTATCTATGACATAAGACCTAAAAGTATTGTTTCTTCAAATGGGTGATTGTTATTTTTTTAATGCATATTTTTGATCTGGGAATTCCAAATGAGATCAGGGCAGTTTGAATCCAAGGTGTGAATTTGGTTTATCTGGGCACCTAGGCATACCAGGTTGCATAATGAGTTTGTCACATTAGTGACACTGAGTTCACATCCTGGGCACACCAGTTTTGAATACTGTGTACAATTTTTCTTCCACCCTCTGACAGAGCTTGCTTTGTGCTAGCCCAGTCTGTGAATAGCCATGAGCTCAGTTTGGAGTAAGAAGGGTCATAAAAGAAGGAACTGGTGCTGTGCAGTTACAATGTGTGAATCATTTCTAGAGCTTCATGCTCAAATGAAACGTTACAGAAAGCTCTTTTCTTTGCCTCAGCCGATGCCGTAACTTTCATCCATTATCTGAGAATATTTTAGTAATATTCTTTACTAAAAAAGCTGGTGCTGGAGCTCATATCCACACGTGATACATTAGTACAGATCTACAAGAACTGACCATTTACTACAGGGATCAAGCTGCTACATTTCTTCACAAGCCGATGGAATTTCCAACAGAGAATAATAAAAGAAATCGGATACAGGTAGAGCTTGCTTTTCTTCTTGTGCTGCTTGCTTTTGTTTCCTTGGACAGGAGTAATGCATACCCAAAAAAATGCATGGGAAGAAAACATTAAAAATATATCAGTCTGACTCTGTACTAATTATGCAATTCTATTAAAGCGTTATAATACAGAAGTCCTCAACAATTATTCTCAAAGCTGTAGTTGCAGCACTTCAAAGAGGGTAAACTGTATTCTTATTCTGTCACCAAGAGTTTCTCATCCCATAGCTTATGCTCTAACTTATGAAACACGAAATAAGACTGGTGTGTGGACAAAAACTCAAGACAGTTTCCCTTTATTTGAATAACATGACAGTCAGGACATAGACACATACAATTATAGGGTCCCCCTAGCATGAACTCTGCTCTGCACAACAGAAAAACACATTATTTTGTTGCAGCTCTCAAATAACCTGCTAACTAGTGATTAGTCTGTGCCTATGGAACAAAAGATGATGGAAGTTTGAAGACTCCTTGCAGAAAAACAGACTGACATTTGGTACATCCACATTCTAGACAAATGATCGTATGTATATTATGCCTAGATAAGAGAGAAAAGAGGTAGGTCTTGTGTTTCCTTTCCAACTAATATGCATGTGTATGCGTGTATAGTGAGATACAGATTGTCATGGCCATTTTTCTATACAGATGATGGTAATGATTAAATGAGCATGAATACGGACATCTGAAAATGATAACAAGTAGGGGAAATTCCATCCTATTCTGTATCTCTATCTATTCTGTGAACATTACTCTGTTATCTACAATATGCAAGCCTTTTGAGTAGGTGCTATTAATTTAATATGCATTTATTCTTTCTGATTCTTTCTTTAATTTTAAATTAAGTGAAGTTAGCGATCAAAGAAAGGCCAGAATAATAGCTCTGTGGGTTGATATTTTTTTTCCTTTTTGTCCACAGGAAACAAGATGAAGTGGCAGCATCTGTTTCTATGGGCAAATTTTGCAATATGTACCTAGATGACAAGGTGGCTTGCAGTTACAGTGAGGCACACAGGAGTCACCCAGATAAACAATTACCAAGTAGAGCAAGGTAGAGTACTTTGAGCTCTAGGCACTCATATTTATTTTTTGTATTTCAATAGTTGCTAAGAGCCACAGGTTTATTGCTCTAAGCCATTAAAGTCAGAACAGAAAGATGATCCTTGCCCCAAAGAATTTGCATTAATATGTTGTTTAATTCTATGTAACTTAATCTCATCAGGAGAGAAAGATGTTTGCTCACACACCAAAACTCTCAACAGAATATTTAACAATGCTCTGTAAGACTCATATCCCAGACTGAAACCATCCATGATCTACTAAGTTCTTTATTATTCAGCTGAGAACAAAGTAATGCCTATTACAGAATTGTTGTCTAAACAATACTCAGGAACAAATGGGCCTAAGATTTTAACATAAAATTTCTTAGAAGGTACTATGAGAAAAAATTTTTTCAAGTAGATCCCTAAAAAGGCATAAAAGATCTTCACTTAGCCAAAGGGCCTGTGCATCAGGAAGAAAGATAGAATATGCTTCGTTTGTTTGTTTGTTTGCTTGTTTCTAGTTAATTTCATTGCTTCTTTCTTCAAAAGTTGCCTTGCATCCATAAACAATTCTGTCCAATTATCTGATGGACTATAAGACGTCCAACCTCAGGAGACAACTCCAGATTGAATAATCATTTTGAACATAGATGCCTCACTGGGGACAGTACTGAAGCCCTGGTATGAGGAAACTAGATGTGGCTTTAGAAAATTTCTTGAAAATTCGTCCCACTTAATCAAGAGGCTTCTTGGCTAGCCCTTCATCAGGCAATTCATGACAGTAAATATGAAACCCTAAGATATGAACTCTCCATTCTGGAATGACCGAGAAGGACAAATACTAACCTTAAAAATCTAGAAGCCAGAAAAGCCATTTTTTCCCTCCTTTTCTTAGAAATGTCATAGAATATATTGAAAACTTTGAATGTTTTTCCTTGACATTTTGAATTGTAAAATGTGTATGTAGCAACCTCATCCCAGAACAAATTTTTCCTCTTCCTGGGGTGGACTGTGGGAGTTGCTCATTTCACTGGTACACTAAATAAGATGGGAGCTACAGATTACTTTACTATTCACAGCCACTGGGAAGATGACCAAGGCAAGTACAAATTTAGGCATGAGTTTCCATTTTTGGAAAGCATTATTACCATTTGGAAAACTTTGTGGTGTACACAGGGTATAAAGTTAAACATCAGGTCCTGGTAACAGCGGAAATTATCCCGTATCAGCAATAAGAGTAATTACTTACCAGGAGAGTCATCTCACCTAAATCTAGTTATCTACAAGTCTAAGCTAATCTAAGCTAACCACCTAGACTCTCTCTGTAATCAACGGACAGAAATAGACATCGAGAGAGAGATTCATTGCATCCCAAGATAAATGCCCTGCGATAGGTAGACTGAATCACCTTCTAGTGTTGCCTATCTCTCCTTATTGATTGAGGAAGGAACACTGATAATTAGCCATGACTAGACACCTAATTTTTAGATATCCAGGCACTTAAATTTTAGCAAAATGAATCAGAACTTAGTGATTACCACTAAGTAAACTTCCTCCTGCCCTCATTCATCAGAGAGAGGATGTCTGAAGCCTGAAATATAAGGCTTGGATTCTTTCCAAAATTTTCTTTTTCCTTCTCATTTAGATTTTTTTGTATTATTATTATTCTGAATACTGCATTGCCTCATTATTAGGATATTTTGGTAGTGGCTTCACTTAGATAGTTTGTTACTTTATGGAAACTGCTATTTTCATAATAATACCTGAAACAATGTGCTTTCAGAAAGGGAAATGATGGCACATGATGGATACGTATATAAAATGCTATAATAGCATAATCTGTGTTTTATTTGCTTGTCTCTTAAATTTGGTATAATTTTATGTATGGCTTATATTTCCTATTGGATTTTTAAAAATCACATCTTTTTAAGAAGATCAATGACTACAAATAAATCCAGCTTCATTTTATTGCAGTGCAGATATAATTTATAAGTTATAACCTAATAAAAGGACAGAGATCAGGGATCAAACTGATCAAACTTTTCAGGACACATCATCTATTTTTTCCCTTCAGTAGAGATAGCAAATTATATTTTTTCTGATTCTATTTATGTGGTTCATCTGCTTAGGAAATTTTATTAGACCTCCTACTTTGGTCTTCTAACAATGGGATTCTTCCTATGTCAACAAGGGAAGCTTAGAGGAATTCTGATACACTTATATGCAATGTGAAAAAGATAGGCAGGAAAGGCATTCTTATTTATTTAAGCACATACTTAGAACAAGATTGAAGTTATTTGCTTGCATGTCGCCCTTAATGTGGATAGACTTAAAGGCATTTCCCTGTATTTTCCTTACTGGGAAACACATTCTCAGATGTGCAGTAAATTTTCATTGTTGTTTATTTGATGTTACGGATATTAACATTAGACATGTTAATATATACAAATGAAGATAGACCCTTTCAAATAATGTTTGTAGAATGCTATGGGAGCAAAAGAATAGAACAGCAAAGTGAATAAAAAATCATACCTTTAGGATGAAATTTTCATGTTGATTTTTGCTCACGTTTCAGGTGTGAAAGAAGTGTTGTTACTTTGGATCCTGGCACATTTCCTCTCATCCTCTCAGTCTATATTTAGTTAAATGTTTAGGTAGGGCAATGTATGTTTTTCAGAATCAAAACTTCTCTAAGCTTCACTCAATAGCACTAAAAGAAAGACCCTTACAGGCCTAAACTGATCTTGTCCAGGATTTGTGATAGGAAGTGAGATTTCTTTCTTAAAGGAAATTGGGATGAATAAAGAGAGATAGGGTTTGTGCTGAGATGGCAGCACAGTTGCCCATGACAGGGAGTAAGGAGTCAAGTAAACATTTTACCAACAGCCAAAATCCTCAAAATTATATAACTCATTGCAGTACCTGTAAATGTGGCTATCAAAATCCTAGGGCCAAGTCGCAAAGAAAGTGAGACATTAAAGGAAGAACACATTAAAAATTATCACAGACCTTCAGGTGCTAGTTTTTGTTTACTGCTTGTAAGAACAGCAATGAAACTAAACTGTGAAATCATTATGATAAATCAAGCTGATGTCTGCAACAAACAGGTGGGTATTATTTTTCTGTTTCTGAAAGGCCTGACAACTTCTCTTCCACAGGTTAAAATCTGTGGTTTTGTGGTCTGAATTAAGACTAGGCAGTTCTGGATTCTGTTCACAGCTTTCCTTCGGCGTGCAGCTGGGAAAGGCTTTCAGATCTCAAGTCTGCAGCAATACTTAGGTGCATATCTGGAACTAACCGAAGTGAAGCTTCCTTACGTCATCAGTTAGGGAAGTTAACAGAGAACATCTACATCTGCAGGACCAAAACTGAATTTCTCCATGTCCCACTTCCAAACGTGGAAATTTGCATGTAAGCTGCTGCCATCTTTTTCTGTCTTTATTTGCCCTGTGCACCCAAATAAAACCTTTGAAACATCCCTTTGGTTCTGCTCTGCTTCATCTGAAATACAGTGTTCAGTACTGAGGAGAGCAGTATAAAGAGTTGAGACAAGAGAGCATCCAGAAAAACAGTAAAAATGTGGCAGAGCAGACCACTGAGGAGAAGATAGCAAAACTGTGGCTTTCTCAGGGCTGAGAAGAAATATGGCATCAGTCATCTGCAGTGTAAAAAAAGGTAGCTAAAACAGTTAATTTGTTCCCCTCATGCACTTGTGAGAAGGAAAATAAAAGATGTGCTACAATGGATCACCCCTCTCAATGTTCTCTCCAGCACTATTATTTGTATAAATTATGTTGGATGTAGGATGTTTTCATAGCAAAATCCTATGCTTCAAATACATCTCCAGTGCTCCTCCAATATGGCAAAACTGGGCGTAAACAAACATCTTTGGTTTGTGGTTGCTTTTGGCCAGAGTTTATAAGAAGTCAGCCATCAAAGAGTAAGAATGCTTACAAGTTCTGAGCTGAGAAAGTGCAGTAGTGGGCTTTTGGGAGGATTTCACAACGCTGATTTCTTGGTTTGCAGCAAAATACATTTACAAGAGCATCTGCTGGTGTGAGTGTCTTAAATGTGGCATATACTCCATGTTACAGCTTCATCATCATGTATAATTGGCAATAAACCTATTTAGCATTCAAGATGCATAAAACTGAAAGTCTTTGAAGGGAATAGCTGCTGAGATTATATTTATTGTGCTTTCCCACAATATTTTTCTATGCATAATGTGATAAACCTCCAAGGTGGTTGTAGGCAAAGCTAAAATATTCAGAAGTATGCAGTTATTATGAATTTAGACAGGTTGTAAGACATTTAGATATCAAACTCTTAATGAATGGCGGTAAACATATTCTACATTACTGTATTAAAATGCCTATTAAAACATACACATCCACAGAGTGATCACTGTATGTGTTTACTCGTTAGTAAAAAGCCCATGAAGAAAACAGCAAGGAAATAAATATTATTTTCCTGCACTACTATGATAAGAATGAAGGCATGCATTTAAGGTTCATATTATTTTCAGTTTGTTCACAGCACATCCAGATGGACAGATATTCAAAGAAGCATTCCCAGTGAATTCCAATATGCCACCACTCACGGTAAATCAAGTTGTGGAAATGATAACTACAATTGCATGATGGTTTTTGAGATTCCTAAAAACCTGCTCTTTCCAACAAACAAAAAACACAGCCAAACAAACCAACCAGAAAAACAAATACACAAAAAATACTTTGACTAATTTTATGCATTTCAAACAAATTTATCTATTTTTTCTATTTTTATAATTTTTTATTAGCAAAAAAATTAAAATAAGCATTGTCAGATTAAACCAGAAGAGCAGGAGATTTCTTTTCTTTTGAACATTCTGAAGTGTATAGAGAACATTCTGAACTGTATTGACAGTTTGGGAATAAATATAAGTTTATGAGTTGAAAACACAGGAAAATTTATTCTATCCTAGCACAAATTTTATTTTCTTCACAAATTCCCATTTAAGTTTAGTAACAAACATAAAGCCAAGATGAGCAGTAAGAAAAGTCTTACTTTTTGCACTGCACAAGAGGTAAAGCCTTGACCCACAATAACTGGTGCTTTTGTTACCATTCCTTTTAACAAAGCAACTGTCTTGCCCTTCATGTGTCAGTTTTGAAGTTTTCAAGGGAAGTCAAATTGTTTGGATGGGGAAACTGAGTCCTGACAAACTGAATTAACTTTAGGAGAGGTTTGCAAAATGGGTAACTGGATAGCTCTCTTTTCCCTTAACTAGTAACTCCGTGGAGATGACCAGCACTATGGTGAAAGAATAATGCTTTACATCCTGATGGAGTTTTCTAATTTTCTTTGCCACAATTACACAATAGCACATTCCTACCTTCCTGTTGGAAGTATTTTCTTATTCAGAAATGAATTTTTGGATAGTGTACAACAGCAACATAGACTACAAAACTCATATTTATACAGCACTGCTGTTGCTATATGAACTGTTTGTACAAATAAGTAACATACCCCACAGTGTAATATCTTTCACTTCCCTAATGTACTTTTTGACATATGATGAGAAATTGCAACCCTTAATCCCCAAGCATAGGTTAAAATGACTGAGCAATGTACCATCCAAATGAAAGACCGTCATTGTTCTTGCTGGAAACAAACATATTTATTTTCATGCCTGGCAATAATACTGTTTTAAAGAAAACTGTGAAGAGATTATGCAAGCTGAATCAAATGTTGTAATATACCTTTAGATATTGTATTAATAGGCTTGGAAGAGCATGCATATTTAAAAATAAATAAATAAATAAAAAATTACTTTATAAGGAACTGTTTTTCCTAAGTAAATTCTACATGATATATCTTTGTTTACACTCTTATAGTCCTATAATACCCCCTTAGAGCTTCCAGTATCACTGATTAATGCACTGTGGGATAGCAGAGGGACAAAAATAGGAGGATGAGCAGAGAGAAGATGGGAAATAGAGAATTGACATTGAAGTAGAATAATTCTTTGTGTCCTGGGAATGATGAAAAAGAGCAAACTCTTCCCAGTGCCCACACCAGCTACACATTTCCCCTCTTATTTCCACCCTTTCCCTTCCCCCCTCTTTCCAGCCCCATTGCTCAAAGGAGAAAGTAACAGAGATATTTGAGATTATAAAGGGTTTTGGATGAGTGAACCTGGAGTGAGTAAAGCTCTTAGAAAAGAATTTAAAGGATCGCAGTGGCATGAAGTCATGTTATATAAACATATTCTGAATGGTACCATCATACACCCAACCCTGGCGCCACAATTGCATTAAGTGAAATTTTATACAGAAATTGTGAAAGTGCACCAGGGTTGGTTGATTATCTGCTCTTTCTGTTTCCTTTCAGACGGAAAAAAAGAAGCCAAGGTGCTGGACAAGAATGTGAACAGTGTCAAGAATTTCCCAACCTAATCTAAGCAAGAGGTTTTTTTTTCTTTTCCTTTTTTTTTTTTATTTTTTTTTTTTCTCCCCATTTTTCTTAATTTTTTTTTTTTATTATTTTTTACACCTTTCCTTTTCTGGTTTGGTTTCTTCCACAGAGTTCAAAGCTGTCGCTCCAGTCAGAAATGAACACCTGGAACTAACTGTCACTGAGATTTAAAATTTTCAAACACCAAAGAGAGAAGAAATTGGAATAAGGCCATGGGGTAAAAGCTATATGATAACTTCCTGAAATGTCTAATAAATATTTTCTCCAAGTGATTTGACAGTTTTGAAGTTTAGGGGGGGGGGGCTACAATACTATTCAGGGATTGTTTACTCTTGGCACAATAAGTTCATTAAAATGAGGTTCTGATTAAAATGAAAGGGTATGGCTCATTTGCAATATTAATTTAGGCCTTGAATTCTGCAATCTGCCTGCAAGGGTCTCCCTGCATGATCAGGGCTATGCTTGTTAAGTAGTAAAGCATTGTTGCAAGTAAAGCCAACTTTTCTGCTTTTAATGTTGTCTGATCTCTTTCACTGCTAGCCCAGGTCTGTTGACCTCCAGGGCAAACTGCAAAACCTCTCTGATGCCTGGACTACAGATGAGTATATGGTTTCTGTTTGAAGGGGGAAGGGAGATAGAAAAATGGATAATTTAGGGCATAGGATAGGTTTGTTTGGATGTTATCTTTCTCAGCAGTGCTCTTACTTGTCCCTGGTACTACCACTCAGTGAATATCCATTAACTTACATTACTGACAGCCACTACGCAAGCAGTGAGACAAGAGACAGTCACTATCCAATCACATGTGAACTGTATAGAATCATATCAAGTAAAGAATTCAATTCTAAGGCCCAAGTAATTGAAAATATGAGTAATACTTTATATTTCTTGTCCCTGAGTTATGTGAAACTCTGAATTAAACTCTTATTTTTTCACTTTCTCCACACATACACAGGCAGACACAAAAATATTATTTTTTGATTATTTATCCTATTTTTTTTTTCCAACAACTCTGATTACATATATTACATATATTAACATATCTGCTTCTCTTGTCTAAGTGAGGAATTTAATACTGTGACAGAGCAGGCCCCAGAAAACAGAAAAACTCAACAGAGAGCATCTGTGTTAGAGTTAACGTCAAGATAAGTTTTCCAAAACCCCTACACAGACAGAGCCTGGGAAATCCCTTCACTGAAATCACAGACAAAGCATATATATAAACAGAGCAGTAATGAGTTCTTCCTATGCAGGAACTTAAGGCTCCACCAGCCATGTCAAATAACGTCTGTTTTTACTACAAAATGAGCAAAAACATTGCAAAAATTCCATGCAAATCCTATTATTTCACTGGCTACGCTGACACTGAAACAACTAGCAGAGAATCTCTTACTTTTCTTCAGACAACTCCAGGTCATGCTGGCAGCACAGCACGTTTCAGATCTCTGGAGGATGCCCCACTGTTTATAGCCTCACTAAACAATATCTGCTGTTGGCAGGGCAGCACAGCAGCTCCCTGTGGGAAGGGGGGAAGCTATCAGATTGAGCCAGTTTTCATTTGTTCTGCTGTAGCTGCTGTCCTCTTGCTTCCTCTGAGCCAGAGGAAGCTAAGGTATTAAACTGTTATTAAATTGTTTAATATTACTGCTATTTCTTTTTTGCCTCCCAACCTGAGAACTCAGATATCAACTTTAACTTAGGCTGTATATAAATTCTGGGGTGCAGAAGGGGACCAGGTCTCCAGAAACAAGGACTATCACACACCGTAAGCAGCTATTGTCAAAATCTTAAGGAAATGAGAATATCTTGTACAAATAGTCATTGAGTTAAAACATACCCACAGCAACATAGTTATGGAAACATTCCTACTCTCTTCCACATCTGTGGGTGCCTGAACAGAGCTTTGAGTGAGGATGCCATGAAAAACATCCTTCTCTCATTATCACTTAGAGTATGGGAATCCCGTGGGATACTATGAGATATAAACAAGCCACTCCAGAACTGTTTCCTTGCATTTTATGCCTCCATGGCTCCTCTGCTACTCAGCTTCATTCTCCTAGCTGCCATCACATACTCATTCTAAGGCTGGGCGAAGCTGCAGACTTTCTTAGGGCTGCTGGGAATTTCATTTGCTACAATTTGTCTATAAGAAATCAGTATTTTGATCTGTCTCGAGGCATCTTTCTGGTTTTTGGGTGTTCTTGTTTTTTTCCAATTAGTTTGAGTGCATAATCTTCTGAACTTGTAGAGATCATCCTTCTACTCAAAGTAGAAAAGTGAGCAGCTTGCACAGTAGTCTGTCTGCTACCCCTTATGGATGGGAAATGGTCAGACGGGAATAAGACAGAACATCCCAAGAAATGGACACTGAGTATCTTCAAATACTCAGTGATGGTAATTCTACTAAGTTACTGCATTAACTGCCCTCATGAATAGAAAGTAGATATCATTCCATTTATATTGAAGTCAGTACATTAAGCATGATCTGGGAACATTCACAGGATAAAAGCCATTGAAGAAGAGCAGAATGTAGGATAGGATTCAGTTGAAGCATAAGATATCTACAGGAAAGTTTCTGTATGAGGTGCCTGTATGTGTACAAGAAATCTAATGTGCCATTATAGTCAGAAGAAATACAGGGTTCAGATGCTTCAACACTGGCATTTACTGCCTTTGGGAAGCCTTAGAGTAGTGAGGCACAAACTGAGGGTCCTGAGCATGTCTTTTGTCCTGCTAGGCATGACTTATTCCTTGCAGTACTGACTTAACAGATGAGACAAGGACATGGAAGACAAGAGACTTTCTGTAAGAATAGCTGGAGCTGGTGGCACTAGGTACCTGTGTATGGGAAGCAGAATTGGCCTTTAATGTGGTCAGGAGAAACTAATTACTACCCCCTAAAGTTGACACCAAAACTGGGTTAACTGAATTTCTGTCCAGGCTCCATTCAGTGATCATCATTTATATCATCAACATACAGTTATTTGTGTCAAAACACTTAAACAAAGGAATGTCAGACTGAATTGAAGTCCTAATTCTTCAGGGCGGTTAGACTAGATGATCTTGATGATCTTTTCCAACCTTATGATTCTATGTTTCTATAGTTCTATAGATTCTATAGTTCTATCATTCTTCCACCTGTTTCATGAGTTCAGTCCTAAGAGCCTGTATTAAGATGTCAGTACTCTGGAATGCCAAGGGAAACTGTCATTTTACAATGTAAGGTGTCTCTAGAGGTTAAGATTACAGTTTCACAAGTAAATTCAGTCATACCAGGCTCACAGCCATAGTCACAGGACATGGCTCACAAGAAAAACTAGCACATGTGGCTCTGCACACCACAACATTGATAAAACACCATTGCTTAGGCCCAAGGCCAAGTACCATTTTCTCCAACAATTACTAAGCATGGTCTGGGAATCAGCACAGTCTAGGAAGCAGAACCAATGAGCAATTTTGAAGCAACTAGACTATTCAGAAGTCATAGAACATGGATGTCAGCCATGCAATGCTCATTAGCCTCTGAGCCAAAGAATGATCCTATAATACATGCTTCTGTAGCTCTGAACTATGTAAGATATGGTTGAGGGTCAGCTACATGGGTTTTATTAAAATTTCCATTTCGAGTCGGGTTCCAAAGTCCCATTTTATTTATTTTCAGCCCTTAGTCCTTAACTAGAGCTGGAAAATAAATCAGGTTTTGGTAGTTTAAAATTAAATTTCCAACCGAACTAATTAATTTCAGGGAACGTCACTTAACTGTCACACAACATTTCTGTGAATTTCTGTGATCTGGAGTCCCCTGTAGTAAGTGTGCCAGTGAGGAATAGAAACCTCAGATCCCAGTGGAGCTGTCAGGGTTCCTTTGGTCATCTGCAGTACACTTTATACATAGATTTGGGCATACTGAAACTTCTAGTCAGAAATGAAAATTCTTTCTGAGGTTGCAGAGGTAGTCATTCCTGCTCCAAGTGAATTTGCAAGGGAAGTTACAGCTCTGTCCTTCTCTTTATGGAATCCCATGCACAAACAGTAATTATGGGACAGGAAAGAGCAAAGTTCCCCTCCTAACTCTAGTTTAGCTCACCTGCTCAGCCTCCATAAAATATAAATCCTCTTACATAAATTTCCTGAAAATATTTATGTTCATTTTCCTTATACAAAACACCCCCTCTCAGTCCATACTTGTGTTCCAGTCCTCTTGGTGTGGGTCTTTCTTTCCATCGGAGTGCAGATATTTGGCAAAACAAGATCATGGACGGGAACTTTGTTACGACCCAACAACTAAAACTGAAAATTCTGTCAGTGGGATGTTTTTCTGATGGAAAGTGAGGCACCAGCTGCCTGTCAGGGGCAAAACCTTTCCCTGAACCACTACTTCTGTACCTGTATTGTGTGGTTCTTCTTTGTATATCTCTCTTAATTTTGATTTACATCAAGATTGTTTTCTTAGAGTTGTCTCACATAGAGAAGAGGAAGGAAAGAATGAATAGACTATTGACTGTTCTAGCTTCATATATAATGCATATGGCACTCTTATCTGCAGAAAATATTATCTTTATAGCCGAATATATTTAAGAGGTCAGAGCATTCAGTTTGTTTTGGCAGTGGAGAGGATTCATGATGACTAGCCATGTCTAAGTGTTGTAAGAGTCAAGACACTTGGATTCTGTTTTCATCTCTTTCTGCTTTAGAAGTCATAGGGCTTTTCTGTGCTTGTATATGTTATATAGACACTTCCAGAACTGTAGCAAGACTTTCCTTCACTCAGAGCAGCATATTTTCCTCCAAAGTAGCCCCATTTTGATGGCTCTTTTCTAGTTTAATGGGAGAAAAGACACAGGGAGTATTTACCTGCCTCATGGTGAAGCCATTTTGTCTCAAGACTCTTAGCTGCTTCTTCCAGCCTTCCTACCAGCACTTTAGACTCTTATAGCTGCCTTTGATATTGCAAGGCTGCCTTTTTCTCTTCTTCTGCTAGTTTCAGATCTAGGGTTCTTTCAGAAGTGAAGAATGATAGAAAAGGTTCCATGATTAGTTTGTAAAGGGGTTACTCCTTCTGCCAGTAGGAGAAGGTGAACCATTCCATGAAGCAAAGGGAAGGGGGAGAGACTGGCATAACACTGTGTACTCAGACCCTTCTACCTCCCAGGACATAATGATGCTTGCTTGCTTAAGTTCACCTGAATTTTTTGAAATCTTCAGATGAAAGATAAGGTGATAGCATTGTTCTGGTCTGCATGAGTACAAAGAACCGGGATTATCTCCACAGAAGCTGAGTAGGTTTGTCGAAATTTTCCATTTCACTAGACATTTCTGCATTCCATAGAGTAGAAACTATTTCATTATAATGTGCTTAGAGATGTCAAGCTAAACATCTCCTCAGGAGAACACTCCTCAAAAACATTACTGTTTATGCTGCATACAAAAATATACGTGAACAAAAGCAGATAGATGCGAGAGAAAAACAGCACTTTCCTGCTTCCTTCACATACACTGTTGTGAAAGCATCAAATGAGAGAAAAAGAAAGTAACTTTCAGAAGTCCAATTGAAACTGGAGTCATACCATGATAAGTAGAGGCAATCCCTGAATGACAAAGCAATGCCTGATCTAGCTCAGAATCTAACAAGAGCATCATTGTGCAGGAGGGGAACTAAACCAGGGGTTTTCAGTATTACATGTCGTGTGATCCACTGGAGAATATTTTGGTCTTTCTGAAAATCAAATTTGTGTAACCCAAACTCCTGTTTAAGCACTTAAACCACAGGACTACAGCTGCTGTTAGTATAGACAGAAAGACTTGAAGTTCAGCTGGTCTAGAAAAATTATTACTCTTCATTTCTTTTATATGTTGAAATACAACAAGTGTGTTTATTGCCGCTATGCTTCTTGAATTCACAGAAGGTACAAACTTTCAGTCAAAAACTTCTGGCGTATCTACACAGAAATGAAGGATAAATTTGCTGGATCTACTCACCTGATATGCAGGATATGCAATTTAGCAGTTTTGCGTACGTCTTCGGTAGCTTGATGATCTTCAACAGGGTGCTGACTTTCTTTCAACCACTTCAACTTAGATGTAGGTGCCCTCTATTCCTACATAAGAACTTTGATACTGGCAAAGGAAGGACACAGAAGCACATGTCGAGAGCCATTTAAGCTCCTATTTCAAGAAAACATTTCCCATACCATTTTGCACAAAGTGGTGTTTTCCAATGACAAAAGCAGAAAGCTCTTCAGAAGTTTCTTCATGAGCTGGAGATAAAAGTAATCCCTGCTAGGGATGGTTTAGCAGTATGCATATATGGGGGAGGAATTTCAGAGGAAGGGAAATACCCCTCCACCCCATCCTGAGTTTTCGATACTACTTTGTAGTTCTGCCCACTTTTGAAGTAGCTTAAAAGAAATGGAAGTAGTTGGAATGTTTTTACACAATAAATACTTCCTTTTGTATAATTAAAATTATTGTGGTTGGCTCCTAAAGTGAGAGGTTCATAAATTTGTTTCCAGTAGCAATCAGAATAGTTAATACCCATCCTATCAAACTGAGTTAACTCATGTTTATTTTGGGCCCCATCCAGATCTCACTGATGTCAGAGGAAATAAACTATTGATTTAAATGGTCTTTGGAGTAGACTCTACAAGCTGAAGAGAACAGATAATCTGATTATTTCTGTAAAAAAGGAAAGGGACAGACAGTGAAAATAAAAAGGATGGGATTCAAAACAAAACAATAACAAAAACAGAGACAGAGGGACGCCATGACAAAGGTGCAGTTTTGGTTTACTTTGTACGACCCAGAATTGTGACAGAAATAAATAAATATTCTAAGACTTCTGGAGGACGACCACATCAAATGTTAGAAATCAGGAGGCATAATATCAAGAAGACAGTTTGCCTTTCGTATCTTCCACTGTAGGATTCATGTACCTTTCTGTGAATTAATACTTCTCTATCAATGCAGAAAAAGCGTTACATAAGATGGCATGGTTTACATGTTTTGGACAGAAATGTGATATTGAGTGTCAAAGCTGTCCACTTAAAAAACAGATTAAAAAACAGTATGATGCAAGTATCCTGAATGGTGCAAAAACTTAGGGAACATTTATAAATCATCCAACATGTACTATGGTGGTTCCAGTCTGGCTGGATGAGTTATTGAAAACTACAAGGACCTCTGAAATGAGTTCAGTACACAGCAGGTTTCCCATGGGAACAGGCATCCGCAATGCAAATTCTGTACCGGAGCCCTCAAGCATGATTGCCAGATCCCAGCACTACAGTCATGAATAAATCCCCTTTTCATCCCCCCTTAAAATAATGAAACCATAAGAAATAAAAAATTCCAGAAACTTTTTATTTGTGTCATGGTTTAAGGTGATAGGAGTAGCATTGGCGCTGCAAAATCTCTCCTTTCCAGCCAGCTAAGGATGTAAGAAATGGCTTTATTGATAGTTTAAAACCAGTATCACTGGGATACTCACTTTCCTACAGATCTCCACTTTCCCATACATATCCATTTTCCTATAGATCTCCACTTTCCTTATCCTCCTGCTTCGTTCATCTGCATCCCACATGTCCCATTTCCATATCCTTTATTTGATTTCTTTCCTCCAGCCCATAGTGCCCATGTTTTCTGTGACATCCTGGAGGTGAACTTCTATCCTACAGTGAAATCAATATTAAAATGCCTATTGAATTCAAGTGGGGGAAATTTGTGTCATTAACAATCCGCTTAACTTTCTACTCTGCACCTTTTTTTCTAACATTAAGTCATTCTGTGAGTTTCCCTGCTCTGGAAAACCTCACCAGCATTAACAATCATGGATTTCATGTGATCAGGATGCCACACTTCCCCTTCACAGTTCCCTTATCTGTACCCAAACATGTATGTTTTATGTTTGAGTTATGTGTCACGATCTCATTCTCATCACAGTTACAGCTACAGTGGCATTATATAATACTATACACCTGACATTGGGTATTAATTCTTACACGTCACTCTGTATTTGTTTTGGTGTGGGTCTTTTTTTTTCATATTTGCAAGGTGCAATTTCAGCCAAAGTCATGATTTACAAACTGTCTTTCTTTTCTACGGAAATTTTAAATCTATGTGGAGCATCATGCCATTTAAATAATGGCTTTGGTAACACAGAGAATCCATTCAAATCTCCTAGACCAAAGAGCTGATGTAAAAGTTCAGTATTCCATAACCTTCCTTCAGTCTGCAAAATATGTTAGGTGATCAGATACGTCAACTGACTTTTCCATGCCTTGCAATCTCCAGTTCTGAAGTAAGGTAACACTTATATTTGGAGAGCAAAATAAGACTGATTCTTCTATTGACAAATTATTTTGGAGACTTCTGTCAGTGTAAAGTTTTAGTAAAATTTTCCAATAAAACAGCTCTAGCTGAAAAGCAGTACAAAGATATGAAAATAAGAGAATGCTAGAAGGGATCTAACCCCAACTGACAATTGAAAATATAACATTTCCTGGTTGTGAGATTAAATCCTTAATCCCTGTTCACTGATCCATGTCAAAGAACAAGAGTGTGAAAAAGAAAAATTATAGCTTTTAGTTCTGTATACATTTTTAAGACAACAGTTGTATGTGTGCATAGTGAAAGCAACTCCCTTTTCTACTAAGTATGTAAAGGGTGTTGGTTGATTTAATGGTACCAGCAGCAGGCACTCCGCAAGACTTCTATTTATATATATACATGTTGGGTTTTTTTTGTTTTTTTTTTTTTGTTTGTTTGTTTGTTTTTTAATGGGAAAAAAAAAAAAAAAAAAAAAAAAAAAAAAAGGCCTTCCTCTTTAAAGCAAAGCAAAGTTCTAGATCCTTCCCTATACTAGCCCAAACTACATCATAACTGGACTGTCAAAATGACAGATGCAACTAAAGGAAGTAAATTATAACTACTTGGTAAGTCAAATAGAAGGATGTTTAATTCATCACATTAAACTAAAAAAATAAATAAATAAAGAAGTGATTATTATTGTAGCAGTATGAATGTAAATGTAGAGATAATATTTACAACATTAGTGTGAAGGAAGTTTTCCTGTTTGTTTGCATATGAGAGACAACATTTTATTCCTACATTCAAATGAAAGGGAAGACCTCACATCCAGAAGCAGATTTACATTAAACAAAACAAAACAATAAGATTGTATGTTCAAGTACTTTGCTGGATTTGGGCTGAAGTTATATTGTCATGGTTCTCATCTCAGATTAGGTGTATCTTTGTGATCTTTCTTTGTCTTTCCACAGAAGGTCAAGTTGATTTCTCTCTTTAATGAGATAAAAGTTAAGTATTTAGAAAAAAATTGCACCAATAGATGTTAATCTCCAAAGTAGGTGTCTCCACTTGTTTTTTGTCATCCTTAGTCTCCTCGGTGGAGAAACATGACATTCTGAAATTGATGTCGTAAATAGATGGGATGGATCATCCCTAAAATACTTAAGCTTTCCACGAACTCTGAAGGGAATTGAGAGAGGTCAGTTCAGCTGCAGTCTTCTCACTACAGATGATTTCAGTTTGTTGTTACATGAATCATTTTGTAGTCTTCTCACTACAGATGATTTCAGTTTGTTGTTACATGAATCATTTTGTCTGCCACCTTTGTAACTAGAGAAAAGATACAGAAAACCATCAGAACCTAAATTATCCTAAAACGGGGAATAAATTGTCTTAGGAAGCTGCTTACCTCTCTTCATACTAGAGAGTTTTGATTCCTAATGTTTAGAAGGCTAAGTTAGACAAGATGAAATCCAGCCACAAATACATTGCAAGAAATCTGTGGCCCCAAAGTGGGCTCTGCCTCTACAGCAGCACAAAAAGTGAAAGCAACATGGACTTACAAACGCAGCTCAAAACAGGCTGAAAATTATTCAGTGTTTTTAGACCAAGTATATCCTTCCATCCACTGTTGATGTTGCTTTTCTGCACTGAGCCAGAGGAGAGTAATTTGGACTTTACTGCACAAGAAGTGTCCAGATGAGCTGGATACCAATTAGTGCAAATCCCAGTTTGTAATCACTGTGAATTTATTGTTAAGAATGGAGTTCTGGATTTCTCTCACTTTGTATAAGTGCATCACAAATACCCATATATACAATCGTACATGAATCTAACCTGAAGCTTGTTCTCAGATTACTCAAAAACACCCATTTCTTATCAGTGAAATCTCTTAAAACCAAGATTATCACCAGATATAGTGACATTAACATCCACATCTACCTCAACTCGTATTACAACTCAAATGTCAAAACACCCTAAAAACAACTCTGCAACCAACTCCCTTTAAATATCACTGCACAACTGACCACAAAACTCATCAAAATCACATCCCTATCTCTTCTCTAAGACTGATCTTTAACTTAACCATTCTATTTGCAGAAATAAGGAAAAATGCATTGATCTGAGCAAAAAAACCCTAGAAAAATACGTGTTGCCTTCCTGTCTGCTGAGTGAGTTGGATAGGAAAAGTCACAGCCACCTTCTTGAGGATGTCACATGGCTACAGGCAGTAATGGAGCCACTTTAGCCCTCCCTTCTATCTAGCACAGGCATATCTAGAATTATAGCTGACCTCTGACAGAGAGATGTGCATTGCCTCCACCAAATCTTGACTCAAAACATGCAAAGTAAATGATTCCTCATAAACATGTTCAGAAAAAGTCTTGCTTGACTGACAATAGAAAGATCCTAAGGATCCTAAGGATTCTAAGGGTCAGAAGGATAGCTGGCTTAGAATACAAAAGTAAGAAGTAAGAAAAAAAAAATGCACATAATTATATAAAGAAGTCCCTTCTCAGTAAATCAAATTTGTCATCATGGGAGCTAAGATGAAGCATCCAATAAATGCTATGAAAGAACTTGTAGTTATAAAAAGCCAGTCAATGTTTTAAGGAGACAGATTTGCATCATATCCACAAATTCAGTTTGTGGATATTCAAGATACTGAAGATATTGAAGATGATTTTTAAGATCTAGATACATAAAATTACTGACACTGCCCCTGATGCATTTTAATCCATAACTGATAGAATGGGATACAGAACATTCACACATGTTTGTGGAAATATTCTTTCATCATTCCCAGCTGAAATGTTTTAAATAGAGAGTAAGAAAGAATATTAAAAGCAGAGAAAGAAAGCCCTAATGTGCTATTCACAACTGAGGAGACTTACGTCAGACAACTTGTACAAGTCTTGGGAGACCAGATTCACTGTTTCATTCTGTGTATTAATACATACGTCATTTAAGAAATCTATAGACTAATTGATGGTGGACTGAGTAATGGGAAATATGCTGAGGTATATCCTTGTTTAGAAACTGTGTCTTCAAACAAAAATGTAAGCAAACAAGATTCATTGAATAGCAACAGGACATGACTTAAGAGCCTTGTAATTAACTGGCTCGCCTTTGATCAAAAAGCAGTCTAAGATGCTGTGCATCCTAGAATGATTCCTGATAATTTCATATGTAACAGTCATTAGACAATATGCAAAAAGCAGTTTCCAACAGAATGACTGACATGTAGAGCTCTTTCTATTCAAATGACCCTTCAATCACTAAGATTAGAACTTTCTTTTAAGCTTTTTTTTGCCGAGAGAAGGGTGAATCTTTTTTTTAATACCTTTAAATAGAGAGTGTAGAATGTCTGAAAGTCTCCAAAGAACTAAAGGTTAACATTTTCCTCAGGGAAATGGAAGTTTAGATTGTGCATCAGGAGAACTTGATCAAATATACTATGCTCTTTATTACTGCTTTAGCCATTGCATTACTGTCACAGTAAACTTGCTGGCTTAGTCAGTGAAAGGGATGATAATCATCTACATGGGACTGTAGACCAGGCAATGAGACGTGAGTAAATTCCACTTTGCCTATCTACTTTGCCTAAAACTTTGGAGGATGAACCATGTTTATATAGGGTGGATGTTCACCCTTCAAGAAAGAGCTGATTTGAAGACATAACAGGAGATATCTTCTCACGGCATCGAGTCAATTAGCCTAAGGTTTAGAAATGGTAAGGTGAAACAACGGATGCTTCATAATGATTTCTTGAAAGTAACTGCCCAGTCCTTTGTACTTGTGAGATATCATTCTATGGTAGCACTTCAATGCATATATAGATATATCACAGAATCACAGAATCACAGAATTGTAGGGGTTGGAAGGGACCTCCAGAGATCATCGAGTCCAACCCCCCTGCCAAAGCAGGTTCCCTACACCAGGTCACACAGGTAGGCATCCAGGCAGGTCTTGAACATCTCCAGAGAAGGAGACTCCACCACCTCCCTGGGCAGCCTGTTCCAGTGCTCCGTCACCTCACTGTAAAGAAGTTCTTGCTCACATTTGTGCGGAACTTCCTATGCTGCAGTTTCCGGCTGTTTCCACTTGTCCTGTCTCCACTCACCACTGAAAAGAGTCCAGCCTTGCCATTCTGCCTCCCACACCTTAGATATTTATAGACCTGGATCAGGTCCTCTCTCAGTCTTCTTTTCTCAAGGCTGAACAGATCCAGTTCACTCAGCCTTTCCTCATAGGAGAGATGCTCCAGGCCCCTCACCATCTTTGTGGCCCTCCGCTGGACTCTTTCCAAGAGATCCCTGTCTTTTTTGTACTGGGGAGCCCAGAACTGGACGCAGTACTCCAGATGAGGCCTTACCAGGGCAGAGTAGAGGGGGAGGATCACCTCCCTCGACCTGCTGGCCACACTCTTTTTAATGCATCCCAGGATGCCATTGGCTCTCTTGGCCACAAGGGCACACTGCTGGCTCATGGCCAACCTGTCGTCCACCAGGACACCCAGGTCCCTCTCCGCAGATAGATATATATACACAAGGCACATATACAAGACATATACAATGCTTTATGTGACATGTTTGTCACAATTTATCCAAGGCAATGCCAAAAAATCCTGAGATGTTGAAGAATAAAAGGTATACTGGTGATATACAAATATAATAACAGTTATCATACTTAGGGATCTCTATGAGATTAACAGAAACTAATTCAATTTCATTAGAAGTTATCCTGATTCCCACTTCTGTTAATGCAGAGACCCTACAACGCAAGTGGAAATAGAGGCTGATGATGTGGAAACACAGCATCCTGAAGGCAGTTTGTTCAAAAGCTCCTATGTGATTGTGAAAATACTGTGGAAGACTAAATGTACATGCGGTTTCAGGGCAGATGCAGGGAAAGAATTTGCTACCAAATAATGGTAAGCAACAAGCATCCTGGAAAATGAGCCTCCTGCTGTTGTGAGCTGACAAACTGATATGCAGTGGGAGAGGACACTGCATTTCTCTTGGAAAATGAGAAGCACATGGGAAATAAAATTGTCAAGGTTTTTGCTTAGAATTGAAAATTGTTGAAGGTTGAAGTCTTTAATGTAGGGAGTTTATCAACAGAAGCAGAATCTGTGGTTTTTATCTGACTGGCAGTGAGGTCTGCAAAAGGTACTTCCTGCTGATGAAATTATATAGCTAGAGATTTCAGTCCAGATTTTGCACTCAGGAAGCCCTTCAAAACTTGTTTGCTGCTGTCGAGCTGTGGGAATTAATAGATTTTAAATTAACTACTGACATATTTTTGAGGCAACCCAAAGTGTAATGGGAGTGATCCCAGCTCAAGTGGAATGGAGAAGTGACCTTCTGTATCATGGTGGGCAGAAAAGAGGGCAGTGCTTCAAGTGACAACCAACAAAGCCGTATTTTACATGAGAGGAAGTTCTGTGTTCCAGGATCAATAAATAACTTTTATACCATCATGTCCTTACCCCTTAAATGGATGGGATACAAGTGTACAAGTGATTGTGATCAAAACGTTCAAATATCACTCTTGATTTTCAGAGTCCACAGTGAGATGGCTCAAAGGCATCCAATTATCAGAAGCTGGGGAGAAAAAAGCAAAGAAATAATACCTCTTTTACAGGGGTTTAGCAGATGTGTTCAGTGATGGAGAAGCTCGACATCAGAGACTGCAACGAAATGTTTAGATCTCTATTTTAAGGCTTTTATTGGCCAAGGTGAAGAGTGTTACTTTACTGTCACTCACTGACAAAAAAGCCTACTTGTAACTTTAATGCTTTAACTTACATACAGGCAGAAATTGCCTATTCTTGATTGCCTTATAGGCAAGGGTTATAATACAAAATAAAAGGACTCAGTAAAAGTACAGGTAGAGCTTTTTGCTTCCACAGAATTTTTTTGCTTTTATGAGTACTACAAATGTTCCTCCCTCAAGCAGGCCAATGAAGTGGATTGTTCCTTTAGGGCATGTTCTTTTCCTGAGGAAATCAATGAGAGCTTTGCCATTAAACATGTTGGTAGCAGGATATAGCCCATAATCTGATAAACAGATGTTCTGAATGCATATAGACTAACTTATCAAAGATATACATAGATAAAAGACTCTTGTTTTCACGTCACACATCTTTCTTTGTTGTAGCATAAAAGTCTGTAAAATGTTACCTTGGTCCTTGCTCATAGTACAGCTGTTTTACTTATGCTTAAAATATTTCACCTTGCCAAGATGTGATGGTGGATAATCTCGTTATGTAGGTAATTCCACACGTGCCTTGTGGCCTTTAGGGAAATGACATTTTGAGACTAGATCCTTCAATTCAGGCATGGTTTAATACTAGCAAATGCAGAGCAGCACAATCTTTTCAGCTTCATATTCTTGCTATTCTCCTGAGGTTTTAGGAGAATCCTCGTGAGAAAGACAGAAGCAGTCTGAGGTGGTTTATCTGTTTGGACTGAAGAAAGACAAGAAGAGAAATCCTTGATGGAAGGTAAATGACCATGTTTACATCAGATTTTGTACAACAGTATAAACCCACATTGCAGCATCCCTTAAGCCATTGGTATAGTAGAGTACACAGTAATATAGTAAAATTGCTTGATGGATTCCTGCCTCCAAAGTGTGGGCTCCTCTGGAAGATGTCTCAAGCTATATATTAAATGAGCAACAAATATATTGTCAAGGCATGCTTTATAGTGCCAGCTTCTGATATAGCAGGGACAGAAGTTGTTTGTGCTCTGTACAGAAGAATGCCTTTTGCTTGGAAACCAGGCAGTACTGGGTAAGGATACCACATGGCCTCACACCATGTCCTGGCAAATACTGAAAGGCCAGGTTGAAAGGTCTTCTTACATGATTTATCAACACTGAAATCACAGCTCTCCCCTCGCACTCTCTTTTCCATCCCAGGACATTTTGAAAGGACAGCAGTTTGAGGCTACATGGCACTTTCAGCTTCATAACATTTCATCCAAGTGGCTGGAACTCATTTATTGTGAAATGATTCTTAGCTCTTTTCTGGTTTGCTTTGTTTGCTTGTTTTCTCTTGACTTCTTGCTTCTACCTGAAACTACTACTCCTTGAAAACTCTTTCCCTTCTGTGAAACATGTGTAAGTCCCACTGTGGAGAGAGGAACAAGTTCTGATGCCCATTGTGTTTGGGCAAAGTCATGTCCTCCTGACAGCCAACTAAGCATGTCAAGGGCCCAGCTTTCCCAGAAGTGCGTGAGTTTTTCCAAAGCTTCAAAATGTCTTTTCCATTTCTTTAGTGCTGAGATTTTTTTCACTGATGGAATAAATTGATTCAGCACAGAAACTATGCCCCTCACCTTTCAGGAGTCTATCTAAGCCCGACAGAACTCAGACTCCAGCTCTTTGCTGGCAGCTGCTGTGAGTTTTTATTCTCTGTCCTCACACTCATCCTTTCGTTCACAGTCCATCAAGTCTGGATCTCAGTCACAGTCCCTCCTACTACAATTAGAAACATGTGGGAAATAAAAAACTCAAGTGACATAGGAAATATAAGTGAACTTTCAACCTAGAGGTTGACAAATTCTACTTACCCTGAATTTAAGCCTTTGTGACGCTGTAAGGTTGGACTGTGGATTTTTCCACTTGATTGGGAAGGTAGATTGAGAATGTTCTAAGGTGAAGGTGAAAAATGTCTTCTTTAAGAGGCCAACATGCCCTTAAATGGCTTTACTGAGAGCCAGCACTGACTCTAACCCCTGCAAAGTTGAGGATACTTCTCCCATTCTCTACATTCATTGCAATGCCAGTTGCACCCACTCCCTATGAAATAGGTAGGAAGGGTTATTACTTCCTCACATCAGATATAAACTAAAGCTGATACCTCACCAAATGAAAAACCTCTAAATATTGCACATGTGTGGTAATAGGGGACTTTGAGATTTCAGATGCCTGTGTGGTGGCCGTGTGTCCTGGAACTCGTTGAATTGAAGTCCATTGGGGCTCTTCTCTGTTGTCTACTCCTGGACATCAACCAGTTCCTAAACAAACATAGGGCATCTTGCCACTTCCTGACATTATCTTATTTATCTTGCAAGAGGGCAAAATGATTTCTGTATCTGCTCTGTCTAATCACAAAGATTTGAGTTTTTAAAAATCACAGTGTTGAGATAAGCCTATTCCCATTCATGTCAGTGAGAATTCAGAGTCTGGTATCTCACTACATGCAGTCAGTAAGGCAGTGTCTGAGAGGAATTTCCATCCCAAATCCCAAACAGTGATTCTATAATTTTCTTCATAACACTAGGGGTCAGCCAACCTCATCTCACTTATTTTGCTTTAAATTCCCTGAGACACTTAGGATTAAGCGTGCCTAGAACTGCTCTTCTGGCAAGATTTGATAGAACCATACTGACTTGTGTCTAGACAGCTTCACTGTCTACCACGAGTTGCTCCTCTGCCCAGGTCTCACGAAGAGGCCAGCTTGGCAGGCATCATCAGAGCTCTCCTGACATGAATCAACAGGCTTGAAATCCCTGAAAAAAAAAAAAAAAAAAGCTCTGATTCCTACCACTTTGTGACTGCTGGACTTTCTCTGGCACTCATATAAAACCTTTAGGCTATATCCCTTTCTAAGCACTGGAAAATTTAAGTGTTCATTTCCTAATTTTGTTCAATGGTGCTTCCTCTTTGGAAATTTGTCTTTTGTCTCCAGGCCAAAAGATATTTGTCACAGGAATGTTCTACCCATCCTCCTGATGTTGGGCAACTTATGCAGGAGACAGGTCAAACTGGAAGAAAAATTGTGATTTTAGTGCAGGGCTTGTGACATTCACTTGGAAGGGGCATACCAACCTTCTTTCTAATGTCACCTATGGCACTGTGCATCGATGATCCCCTGCTTAAGAATAGAAGCCATCCAGGAAGCATGGAGTATCAGGAATCACACCTTATTTTAGAGAGAGCTGTAATTATGAGGCTATAGAACTAATTTCTGCCACATTTATTCTTTGTTTTTGTTTCTTTCTAACACTCTTTCTCTCCACCTCAGTCTTTCTGCACAGTCAAACCATGCTACTTCCAGAGAACAGGAGAGTCCTTACTCACAACTGCCTATAGTTTACAGGTCTTCTCAAGAAGTGATGCACGTGGCAATATGAAGAAAGAAACGAGGGAGCATTTTTCCTCATAGAAATTTGAGATTATAGCTACTTTGAACATCTTTAATGCACACTTTTTATCTGATCTAGTTTCGTTAGATTCCATTGGTAAACAATGGGATTAATTGTGGCATAATCTGATTATTTTCACAACTACATCAGGATATGAAAAATTACTCCTCAATATTTCCTTGTTTTCTTTTCTCCACTCAATAACAAAGGCAGCTGAGGGAGAGTAGTAAAACTGCAGATGTAAGCACTACTGATATTTGGAGGTAATGGTCATGCATCTCACCATCTCACCCTCGACATCTGTGGTATCATTTCTTGTCTGTAGCTCCTGGACACCTCTGCAATGTTTAGTTTAAACCAGCTTCAATGGCTTTAAACTAAAAAAGGAGAAAATTAGGTTAGATGTTTGGAAGAAATTTTTTAATCAGAAGGTTCTGAGGCACTGGAACAGTGGTTGTCCACCTAATTTGTGGATGCCCCATCTCTGGAGGTGTTCAAGGCCAAGTTGGATGGGGCCCTGGGCAGCCTGAATTGGTGCATGGAACCCAGCGCATGGCAAAGGGTTCAAACTGGATGATTTTTTATGTCCCCTCCAACCTAAGACACTTATGATTCTATGATTATATGATTGTTTAATAGTGAAAGCTGATCAGAGAAACCATTAGCATTCCTTGTTTTTTACCATATATGTGTGTGTATGCATTTATACGTATGTATATATGTATACACATTCTATATATATTTAAACTTATTTATATTATATGTATATATATATAGGTGTATGTGTTTTCATCTGATAGTCTTACATCAATTTAGCCACACATACCACAGTTTGGAGTTTCTAGTAATATTGCCTTTCACCCAAGACTATCATGCTAACACTGGCTGCATGACTATGATGGACTGCAAAAGGAAAATTTAACTAATGTGATGAAGCATCTCACGGCTTTTGTGATCTCCTGATAAACAAAAGTGAACTGCTGGCCTGAGAATGGTGAAGGTCAAGTGCCTCACAGCATCCTCCATGGAAGGCTCACTTTAGGTCATGCACTCTGCTGCCTCACAGCACACCCTCAGTGAAGATGCATCTGAGCAGGAGGTCAGACCACAGGATCCTGCAGCCAGAGCTCTTGTTCATCTTCTTGTTTACTGACATGTAGGCAAGTCCCTGCCTGACAAGCTGTAATTTCAGTGGAGCTCAAGGTCAGATTTTCCAAGCTCCAAGCTAGGGCTATGTTTTTTAAGATTTCACACCTGTAGTTTACCTAGTCTTTAAAAAGGTTAGTGTCTGCCTTATTTTACTCCCATGTAAAAGAGAGTGAAGAATTCCTACCTCCAGGTTAAATATGGAACAAAAGATCTAATTTTGAAAGGGAAAATGCTGGAGACTGGTCCATTCTAACCAGAAAACGAAAGTACATTTACCATTCTTTAATTCTCAGAAATCAACCAAGATTTATTTATTTTTTTTGGTAGTAGTAGTAATATAAGTAATATAGGAAAATAGAGACAGATGTACATAATTTATTACAGTTTCCTCTGAACATACACAAGTCTAACAAAATTATTTTAGCACCTGACTTACAGTCACTTCAGTCTGACAGAGGTCCTCCATCAAGCATCAAATTATCTCTTCTATTTTTGCATCTCATAGGGTCTCCCTTCAGTCTGTTCATGGATTTTCTTTCTCCACCTTCTTCCTGTTTCCCATGTTTTGACACTATAGCCCAAAGGCTGTTCTAATCTATTCAAAATTACTATTCTTATTGCACAGAAAAGGAGTCAGTCTTGTAGAGCTTCTTCTTTCGAAACATAAATTAAAGCTTTGTGTTAATCATTTCCTTCATGAGCAGGCCTCAGTTCCACCAAGCATATTTGCATTTTCCACTCGAGAATGTAAAGCAGTTTTGAAGGTTGGGCTTTCATGCATGTGAACATCTGATCTCCTAGACAGCAGATCAGGAGCCCAAGAACCCTTGAATTCAATTTGAATGTAGCTATTAACAATTTCCATTGAATTGCTTGGATTGAATTGGCTGACTTCTCTGATCAAACAAAATAAAGCTTTCTAAATTTAGAAGAATATTTTATATTGTGCTTAATGGAAAATCTACTCATAAACACTGATTTTGATGATGATAAAAACCCTTAAAATTCAAATGTTCCAAGTAAAACTTACTGAAAATTCATGCTTTCATAATAATTATAATGATGGCTAAGTATTTCCACAGAAAGCATGAGTGAGAGTTACAATCTAATCTGTGTCATTCACTTAATAATTTTCTTTTGAAGTAACAGCAACTCCTGACATTCAGTGATGCAGCAAATGTGTAGTTTTGAATTTAGATGCCGACTGAGGGTACTACTTACTGGTACTGGCATGCACCACTTTGTTTAAGATCTTGGAGACAGCACAAAACTAGGATGAGAGGAAGAGATTGCCCGTTGTAACAAAGAAACAAAACCTGTCCTGATATAACTGCGGGAGTCTTCTGTCTCAAAGGGAACTTTCCCTCCATTTCTGAATAAAATTAAAAGAAAAAAAATCAATTGGCTTCCTGGTTGTGAAGGCAAAGGAACTGGTGTTTGTTCTTTGAACAATATGATTGAAAATTGACTTCATTTTTCAGGTAAAGCTCAGTATCAGCTCAGCCAGCATCACAGCGGGCAATCCTATATAGTCTACTTTATGATCATACAATAATTCAGCTGAAAGTCATCTACTATGGCATTCTGGACTAACTGTGCTATTACCAAACACTGAAAGCAGAGAAATCACCATAACTTCTCACTATAAAACTTTGTTTTTCCAGCACTCAGTACTAGGTGCATGCCAAACCATAAATCACATCGGAACACTCTGCTTAAATAAAGGAAAAGCATTGACTTTAACAACCTGATGTCAAAATCTCATTCACGTTGAGCAACTCTTTGCAGATTGTGCTGATGGCAATTGTTTTTGAAGATTCTTTACAAGTCATTAGTCTTCTGAAAAGCTGGCTTTACTCTGGAAAGCAACATCTACAAGAATAAACTCTTATTTCAAGACCTATTTCTATGTGATTCTTAATGTAGCCAAAGATATTCTTGAAACACAAATATGATAATATTTCACACGGTATAGTTTTATGACTCTTGGAATGGCTAGTTGTAGAAATAGATCATGTCTGAAGTCTGAAAAAATGCAGTTCTTAAGTTTTTTTCTCTTGTATTCAACAATTGGTTTCAATTTGCAGAACAGAAATTTACTCTAAATCAGTGATAAATAGAAGGGTGACTTCACCAAAGCCTCAAAGCCTTCCACAAACCATGATGATTTTTTTTTCATTAAAAGACATTTTTATTAATAGAGACATATAAGTACTAAAGAGGTGGATACTCTCATTCACTAAAAGAGTTCACAGAAGCACAGGTCACCCTATGACAAGTAATAATGACAAGTGGTAAGGACAAGAGGCATTGATATAAGCAGAAGTATCACTAACAGAATGAATTTTAAAAGTTGCTTGAGACTTTCATTTTTTGCTAAAGAGTGAAAACATAGAAGCCCTGTGATCCATATCTTAAATGATGGCCTCCTATACAGGAGACTCAAAAAGAGGAAATCAGTGTCTGATTATATTATATGATGCTCTGCGTCTAAGATGTTCCTTGCATAATTGAGCTTGCAGTCCAAATAGAAGCTTACACTTCAGAGGTAAGTCTAATAAAACAAGAGGCAGGAAACATTTTCTTTTCCATATTATTTGTCCTAAGTTTACAACTGCTGAGCCCAATACATCTTAGATTATATTGCCAACTATAAAATCAATCTTAGTTTACTCAGTTTTGTTTTGGCTTTGTTTGTTTTTTGTTTGTTTGTTTGTTTGTTTGTTTTGTTTTTGTTTTTGTTTTGCAGCAAAGTGTTTTGTTTTGTTTCCAAATTACATGCATCATCATCTGTACTATCTTTCCATGACTGAATGAGATGAGCTTGTAGACTGAGCAGTTCCTAACCTCCTTTGATTTTTTTAAAGAAACCTCATATGCACAACATGAGTTGGTTATTTTACTTCCTTTTTTTTTTTTCTTCTTATAGTCAAAGGAATTGTAATTCAGAGAGTCTGTTCTGTTATTATGTACAATATTCAGAAACCATTAAGCAGCCGGCATGTTATCACCTACTCAGTAATTCTCCCCATATTTTTCCCCCTGTTAACAGGTTATCATCTTGCCATGCTCTGTGCTTTAGATTCAGTCATCTCTGGCATGCAAGGAAAGCCTGCAGCAACCAAGCAAGGCATTCCTTCAATCTGTATTTAACAGTTAATTGCAAACCTGTGCCTTGAAGTACTGCCACAATTCCTTGCTTCACTGCAAAGTCTTTGATATCAACCTACTGCTTTTGGAAAGATTACAACTTGTACACTTGGCTACTCTGGTCAGATATGTGCAAGAACATCAAGTATGAAAGTAAAATTTCTTACTGCACTGCATGTGAACCCAACAAACCTCTCAATTGCCATGTTAGATATGCTTCAAACCAGTGTAAACATGAGGAGAAGCTGCATTGAGAGAATGGAAATTTCCAACAAAAAGGCATTCTTTCTGGATGGAAATGGGGGAAAGAAATGCTTAGGGAAGCAATGATTTTGGGTAAATTCACATAGGCTGTTAGAGCCATATTTACTTCAGATAAAGATCTATCCCCACCCTAGTGTTGGAGCATCAAACGTTGTTCTCATTTCCACTAGTAAAAATTCAGAGTAGCACCCTAAAAGTCCATTCATAAAAAATGATTTTAATCAGGATTAAAACTTCTCTCTGTGTGACAGATATTGAATGAAAGCTTAAAACGACACTTTCCAAATAAGTAGTTCTGTTGATAGTGAGTTAAATTCAGAGCACTCAGAATACAGAGAGTAAAACTTGCAGAGAATCAGATGTGCTGAAGGATAGGAAGTGTTATATGACTTCCTCTTTTATGTTGATATTCTGAGTCTACTAAACAGACATGAAGTTACTTATCTTCGCATAGTCACGTTTGTGTAATTTCACTGTCCTCAATACCTCTTGCACTTCACTAATATTTCACTGAAGTCCATGTCGATATTAATGCGTTGCCCCAAACGTATCTATAGTCTGGCATTAGAGAGTCACGGGCTTAAGTGCTTAAGTTGACTATGTATTGATTTGCTCTTTCTTTTGTGGAAAAGGACTTTGAGAAGAGAGAGGTTAGGAAATGTTGATAGTATTGGGAGTTTTGAGATATCTTTGGCTCCAAGCTGTCTTACCTTATACCTGGGTATGGTCCAGAACTTACATTGGCTGTGTGTAAAGATATCAGCCCATGTTGATTTTTTTTTTGACTCATACATTATCGTGAATACTACTTGATTATGAGAATCTCCATAAGGTTTCCAACTTCTCCATGTATTTAATGACCTTTACAGCACTTTTTGTACAGACTAGAAAATTATTTACCCATCCATGCAGTTCACCACCTGCTCAATGTATGCCTTCACAGTAGGATCTAGTAACTTGTTCATTCCTGGTCTAACTTGCAAGATCCAACTTCAATCAGGAAATCATCTGATCTAGCTGTAGATGTCCCTATTCATTATAGGACAGTTGTACCACGTGGCACTTAAAGGTCCCTTGCAACTCAAATGATTCTATGATTCCGTGACCATGGTCATTGAGATACCTCTCCAGCATTGTTGAATTCTGTTCTAACCTGTATACATAGCTATGAACCACAGTGCGTATTGACAGGATTAGTAAAGAAAAGCCTTGGACTTGAAAGCTATGAATGAGCTGATGGGACTTCAGTATGTATAAGCAGTTGCTCAAACAAGCCTTTTGCATCCATCCAGCTGAGATCAGGAATTACATGAAGATATTTTGAGTTGAGATTTAGAATTGTAAGGGCTGGAAAATTCTTGTAGAGACTGGAAATACTATCGTCTCTATACCTATACTAGGAGAGAAATGGGTAGATCAAAACAATTCACAACAGTCACTTTTTTAAATTCTTTTTTATTTCAAGCCTGAAGAGGCTGCTGCAGTCATTTTGCAGAGAGTCCAAATAACTTCACTGAAGAGTGAATATTTTTTGTTCGGAACTTGAACTCAAATTATTCTGCAGTAGTCAACACTTCCCAATTTGTCTACATCAAGTTTTATATATGAATAGCAGAACTACACCAACTACCACTACTACCAAATCATTTAGAAAGGCTTTGAGAAATAAACCTATGATTCTCCCAATAGCACTCTACATTACTTGAAGAATTCACTCAGAATGTTATTTTCTTCATACAGGATGAATTATTTAGCTGATTGTACTTAAAAACTGGATCTGGAACTGAAATTTTAAAACAAAACTGTTCTGAAATCCTAAAAGCCAGTAACAAGTTAAGCGTGAATTTAGGAAAGTCCAAACAACACTCATAAATCTGGGTGTTGTGTCATTTCTAAAATGTGTAAATACCAAGATGGATACAACAGGTTAAGACACTTTGCTTTTGAGTTCAAGAGAATCAGGTCTGTTACCAGGTCACCTTTGCCATTATTACCAGCAACATCTATTGAAAGCAATTTATCAGTCATATGTTTGGAAGTTCAACTAAAAAACATATAGTCTTGAGCTTTCCTTCTATCTCAGAATATAAAAAGATCTCTTCCATTACTCCTCACAGAAGAATGGATTGTTTCTGTGGAACAACTAACTTTCCAATTTTCCACATCAGGTCTTTATTCTCTTTATTGCCGAGTTTACCATACAAAGTCACAAACATATTCATTTCTCTTTTGCTAGCAATTAGTTCTTCAATACGTAGGCAGATGTTACTCTTTAGCTGTAGCCTAAATATATGAGCTCCTATTTGCCATAAGATGTAATAGATCATGTTCCACATACAATTTTCAAATGACTTCAAGCCTTAATCATGATAAAGACTCAAGAGTAAACATTTCTTTCATCTACAGATTATTACTGAACATTTCTAATAATCTAGTTAAGTTGTATGAAAAGCAAAGAAAGAGACATGAAACAGATTTCTCATTTTCTTCAGTACTGAGGGAAAGAAAAAGACATATCCAACAACTTTTTTTTTTTCTTTCTCTTCTTGCCTTAACACAGTGAGTGATCTTTGAAAGAAAATAAGTGTAAGCGACTAGGAAAGCTATTAAATGTTACTCTTGTTTTCTGTGCCATCTGTAAAATGCCACACATGAGATTTTAATCTTTGTTTCAGTGTTTTTTCCTTACATTTGTTTATTTGAATAGAACTACAATTCCTTTGATTCAAAGAAAACTACAACTACATATTCAATTTTTATGATTCATGATATGCCTTTAAATAACCAACTGTACATTTAAAAGGTATGAACTTTGTTGACAGGCTGTTGATATGCTTTGGTAATTGCATTATACCAGTCAATAATTACCATTGCCAATGAGACCTTCACATCCTGCCCCAAGGACAGAAAGGAGAGAGAAAAAGAAGAAAAAGAATGAAAAGTGATTCCCAGCCAGGTGGGAGTTTGTGTAAGATCTTTTGTCAAGTTGAACCTGTAACAATTTTTGTTCCTCATAGAGTACTCAAATCAGATTAAATTAATTGACGTGGCCCAACAGGCTGGATATTGACTCATAAATCAAGAAAACATTCCATGAGCTGGGACACGTGGGTTCATGAGAAATGTAGTTATGGCAAAGAACCCAGGAAGAAACACTGAACATGACTAATCTAAGCTACAGTTTCCCTTACTTTGCAACAGCATAGCTGGGAGCAAATGAAAGCCAAACACAAACACGTTTCAACATTTCTGACAAGAGCTCATGAGATTTTTTCTTACCCCCCAAATGTGACATTTCGTCCCAAAACAGAATGAAAATAAATGTTGTCAGAGTGAAAATTTCTCTGTGTTGAAATTCCAACTTTAGTTCTAATAACCCATATTTGGTTCAAGCCACTGGACATTTCTGTGTTATTTATTACTGTTTACATTCAAGGTACCCTTTCCAAACCGACATGAAAATATTTGGCCTCTGCTATTTAGTTCTTGTGTCATGCTATGACTTAAATATAAACTGTTCTCATATGGAAAAAAAGGAAATCAACATTTAAAAAGAAAAAAAATAGAAGAGTTGTTTCTATGATTGCTTCTTTTGATAAAATCATTTAAATTAAGAGAATGAATAAAAATATGTGCTTGCCAGGAATGACATTTAGGAGTAGGCCCTGCCTTTCCTGAGGAAAGTTCTTTAGAAACTGAGCCATCAGTACCATTACCAAAGAATCATAGAATAATAGAATAATTGAATGCGTTAGGTGGAAGGGATAATCTAGTTCCAAATCCCTACTGTGGTCAGGGTTACCAAACACTAGATAAGGTTGGCCAGATCCCCATCCAGCCTGGTCTTGAATGCCGCCAGGGATGGAGCATCCACAGCTTCTAAGAGCAGCTTGTGTCTCATCACCCTCTGAGTAAAAAATTTCTCCCTAACATCTAACTTAAATTTCTACTATTTTAGCTTAAAGCCATTCCCCTTTGTCCTGTCACTGTCGGTCATCTTCCTCTTGCTTGTAAGCTCTCTTTAAGTACTGGAAGGCCACAAGGAGGTCTCTCTGGAGATTCCTCCAAGCTAAACAAGCCCAACTCCCTCAACCTCTGTTCATAAGAGAGGTGCTCCAGCCCTTTGATCCTCTTCATGGCCCTCCTCTGGACCCACTTCAACAGTTCCACATCTGTCCTGTCTGGGGGCCCCAGATCTTGACACAGTACTTCAGATGGGGCCTTACCAGGACAGAGTAGATGTGGACAGTCCCCTTCCTGCCCTGCTGGCTACCCCTCTTACGATGCAGTGCAGGATACAGTTGACCTTCCAGGCTGCAGGCACACACTGTTGGCTCATGTCCAGCTTTTCATGCACCAGGACTCCCAAGTCATTTTCCACAAGGCTATTCTCAGTGAGTTCTTCTCCCAGTCTGCAGACATATCCGGGATTGTCCTGACCCAAGTGTAACGCTTTGCATTTGGCCTTGTTGAACCTCATTAGGTTCTGGTGCACCCACTTTTCAAATCTGCCCACGTCCCTCTGAATGATATGCCTTCCTTCTACTGTGTCAACTGCACCATTACATGCAGCAGGATATGCAGCAGACCCCCTTGCTTCCCTGCCCACTCAGCAAACATTTCTCCATAGCTCTGCTCCACTGATTGGAAAGGCTGCCACTTAATGGCTTTTCATTGCAAACTTCCTTTCAGGGCCCAGCCCAGCAATTAGGCCGCAGCCATGCTTCACGACCTCTGGCTGCCTCTCTGCAAGCTTTGATCAGATCTTTGCTCACTGACACACATCTAATAACCCACTGTGGCACCAACCAAGCTATCAGGTCCTAATTTATCCCCTACTTTGCATCCTAAGCCAAATAGAGGTGTAATTAGCTATTATACCAGCCAGAAGTTTGACCTGACCTCCTATTTGGAAGTTGGGCAGGGAAAAGGAAATAGATGAGAAAAGCTACTGAAAATTGCTTTGCGGGTCTTTGTAAAAAATGCAAGATCTGTATACAGGCAATAGCCCCTTCTCGGAGAAGCCTACACTGATATTCACATTTCTGCTAATTACATAATCTTATTACTAGCCAAAATTACAGTTTGTCTTCCCTTTACCTGGAAGCGTCTGTTTCATTTTGGTTACAGATAGTTCCTCTAAGGTATGTACTGTTATAAAAATGAGTACAGTTAGACACATGAAAAATGCTTAGCACAACAGATTTATGGCTAAATATAAGAGTTCTGAAAGGCCTAGATTTAACTATCATTTTTTCTATACGACTTCTAATTTTATTTTTAAGTAACAAAAAAGAGGTGAAAGCAAGGCAAATAGCACCAAAATAAAAAAATTTCATTTCCAGTCTTTTTTCTCTAGGCTGAAGTGAAATGTTTTAGTTCTGAACCCTTGGGAAGGATGTTTATTCTACTCTAAATAAAACTAAAGTATATTTTTAAATAAAACATCACCTCAAATTACTTTGAAAGAATCCAAATAAAAACATTTACATTTTTTTTTTCCAGAATCTCTTTCCCATTTTCCTACTGCTTTTTAAAATTTATTTTCTCTCAATTGAAAGAGTTCCCTTCAATCAGCATGAATTCACAAAGCATTCACTCAACTGACTTGTCTCATTGCAGTGGGAAAAATTCTTACTTGTATTAACAGTTCCATACACTGTGGCTAAGACTGCATCAGGGCAGTGCAGTGCATACTCTCGTTTGGCACAGACATTCCACCATGCAGATATCCGTCAGCCAGAGCAGGCAGAAGAAGATTCTTCGTGTGTCTCAGTCAGATAAGGCTGAATGCTTTATGAATACCCATAGATCTACTTCTAGTTAAGATACAAACCTCTGTATCCTTACCAGTAGAAGAGTAACATAATGCACTGTATCCAACATCCAACACAATGACCAATCTCCTTTTGGCACCTTTAGGCCTATTGTGGAATCTCTGACAAGAGCAGCTAAAGGTACGAAAAATTGGATGGGTTTTTAGTTTCTCTAAATACAGAGGAAAACTATGTACAGAGAAGATTTAAGGAGCATCACTGAGTGCAAGATGGACAGATGTCTTTGTTGAGTTGACTGATAGATGCCTAAGGTTTAATGCTGTTCTATTTCAGCTATGTTACAGATCATAAGTGATTTTTAAAAACTACAGGTAGATGTTTAAGCATTATTTACCATTAGTTATTTTCTATTACACACATATATTTAGTACTGTGCCCGCTATTCAAAACAGGACAGTCATAGAGTAGTTAGTCATTAAAGTCAGATCTTTATTTTTTTCAGGAATGTTAACAGACTGAGTCTATTGAGACATTCTTGATTTTTAACAAGATACTTCCAAATGAAATTTTCATATTGAACTGCTTTTTCAGAGCATTCAAATTAGTGTCATTTTTGCTTTGACATATTCCACGAAAACTGAGGTTTCAGTAGCAGAATTTCCTGGAGAAGAGTTGTTATTTCTGAGAAGAAAGTTCTTCTAAAATGGAAGGGTAAAAAGCCATTTTCTTGGAAGGAATGGTTTCTACATTATGACTACGTATGTATTTGTAAGGTATATAAGACTAACGTATAATAGTCTCCTTCTCTGGAGATGTTCAAGACCTGCCTGGATGCCTACCTGTGCGACCTGCTGTAGGGAACCTGCTTTGGCAGGTAGGTTGGACTCGATGATCTCTGGAGGTCCCTTCCAACCCCTACAATTCTGTGATTCTGTGGTATGTGTAGATATGGATATGGATGTAGTTCTAGATGATATAGATGAGTTTATTCAGGGCTCAATATTTTTTAGAAAAATGTAAACTTCTGTGTACAATCATTCTGACATGGGATCTATGTGCCTGCCCACACAGAGATCTCCTGGGGAAGACAATTGGAAAAAAAGGTAAAACTCCTGGGTTGAGATCAAGACAGTTCAAAAGGACAGAAAAGGAAGTAGTAATATAATAATAGAAAATGATGCAGATCAAGTGATATACAATGCAATTTCACACAACTCTCTGGTCAGTTCAGTTCAGATGCTTTGAATCTGTTCCCTTCCATTTACTTATGCACCCCCAGCTCCTCACTGGCAGGGCAGGATAAAAAGCCTAAAAGTCATTGATTTCATTAATCAGTTCTCTGCAAAAACTAACACATTGGCGTGCTATCAACATTATTCTAAGTCCAAAACACAGCACCATACCAGATATTAGGAATAAAATTACCTCTAGCCCAGCTGAAATCAGAACAGCATGTAAGTGTGCAGACACTGTAGACCAGTAACACAGCATGAGTTTATGGCCTTCTTAGTTCCCTGTAAGCCAATGCGCAGGCTTTAGACCAATAAAATATTGGGCATTACTGACTAAAAGTGAATATTCCTGAGTTCATAATATGATCAGATATTCCGGAGTACAAAACCATCAATCACAAAATCTATCAATTTCTTTTTTTTTTTTTTTTAAGAAGCATCACAATGAATAAACAAGGATGATTTAAAGAATATAAATATCAGTTTGGGAAACTTTTTTTCTTTTTTTCTTTTTTCTTTTTTTTTTTTTTAACTAAATAATAAAACTCCAAAGTCTTTTTCCTGATTGCAGTATTTCAGACTGCCCTGAGAGTAAGAAGCAATCTTTCTGCTGGCATCACAATCCTGCTGCAGCTGGAAGGGGCTTGATGCACGTGAAGATGTGATTATCCGCAGGAAGGAGAGATCCTGCAGCCCTGGCCATGTCGGGGTGTAGTGCTGACTCCACAAAACATCCCCTGTCAATTTGACAGCTGCATGGTTTGCAGTTTTGGAAATCCAAACATCTTTCTGGGTATTAGTCTGGAGGCTGTGGGCAAGAAAGAAGCTGCAGAGTGGTGGATGTGGGATTAGCAAGTGCACAGAGGTCACGGTATTAAACAATATGTAAACTTCACAGCGTAGGCCTTGCTTCAGCAAACAGGGCCAGGAATTGAACAGAGCTATTTTCTTCCATCTTTGACTGTCCTCAAGTCAGTACTGCAATAATGTTTGGAAGCTGACAACAGAATTGCATGATTATAAATTTCTTTTGTAAATACCTATGTGACAGAGACTGGTTACAAAAGTGCTGATAACCCATAAGTAATGGTTGTGAGCATAGGAAGATGCAATCCAGGACATCCTGCTCTACTTTGCTTTGTTTTGTAGAGGAGACAGTAGGTCTAAGGCTCACTTTTTCTTCTCATTCGTCCCTATCACTCTGTGCTGGGTTAATTTTAGGGGCACACAGTCCAGCTTTGAATATCTATTGAGGTTTAAGGAGTTACTGCTGCTTTATTGCTGAAAGACAAAACATGGGAGAGTTTTAAGTGCACTGCAGTACAAATTAGTGTCAGCTTGAGCAAAGCCAACAGGGAGCTCAAATGAAGATCATAGAATCATCAAGGTTAGAAAAGGCTACTAAGATCATCCAGTCCAACCAACAACCCAACCCACCATGCCCACTAACCATGTCCCTCAGCGCCACATCTGCCCTTTTCTTCAGGGCACTTCAGGGACACTGACTCCACCCCCTCCCTGGGCAGTCTATGCCAATACCTCACCACTCTCTGAGAAGAAATTTTTCCTAACATCCAATCTGAATTCCTGAAGTTTCTGCTGTAGTGATGTTTCTCCACGTCACAGAGAAGACAATTGTGGTGCAGAGGGTTCTAGTATGGCATGGTATTGCTGCTGTTAATACAGGAGCAGGTGAAATAAACATGTTTGCATTTCACATTTAATGAAAGCTGCTGGTCAGTGCACCAATAGCTCCTGCCAAAGTAAGGCCTGTTGGGGCCCTTATTTCTGAATAAGAAGAAATGTCACTAATGTTTCAGCATCTGGACAGTGGTTTGGAAGGGAAGCCAACCATCCACATCACAGATGCAGTGCTGTATGAGCATCTTCCTTCATCCTCTCTATATGGATTGAGAGCAGAAATGTGAACTGCAGGAGGGAAAAAGCAAGACCTATGGCAAGTTTTTCCTTCTTCAAGTATTTTGCTGCAGTCTGCCTCTCTTCACTGGCTGAGCTGGATTAAGTTTCCATGATAGGAAGTCAGGAATGTAGATTTATTCAGACTTGTTAAAACAGTGGCACATGTCCCAGGGAAGACAAATAGCCTTTTGTGAGATAATTTGCTAACGCAGTTCCACCCTAACATGTATCTCTCTTGTTATCGAATGAGTAATATGGACATAACCCTGTGCACTTTTATCAGACATGCATATGTATGTCAGCCTGATTTCTGTCTCACTGGTTGGGTGAAGAAGCCAACGGTCTTGTGCCCAAGCAAAACTTGTTGCACTGAGATCAAAATCTGCTGTGTGTTTTTAACTTGCTGCTCATGCCTATTTACAGTAAGTGGCTTCAGTTCAGATGAGCATTTGCAGTAAATCTGTTTTCTTTAATTCAGTCATTTCTTTTACATAAGAGGAAGAAATAATAGAAACAGAGTTTTTGCTATTTACTGCCAACATCACAGTACTTTCTGTTAGTCACTTACTCTTTTGGTTGGAAGAATGGTGGGCATTTGAACAGGAAAAAAATCTACCCCGTAAGTAATCTTACACCATGAGTAATAAATACTCTCTTGTAGCATTTTAATGATTGCTTAAGAATTCTTTATTATATTAATGACTAATCTGATGTCAATAATGTTATTACTCTCGCTGCCAGTTCAGCAAAATTTCTGCTAAGCTTAAACAGAAAGCAGAGGTCTATTAGTTTCAGTACTAACACAGGATTCAGGACATACAGCTGTGCCTCTGCCACGGATTTCTTGTGTTTATTTAACCTCTTAAAGTGAACAGTCGACAGAAATGCTGTCCTCACAAACTATCTGGTTATGTTGTAAAAGTTTTAGGGACAGGAATAATTATTTCTCAAGCAGTCCTTGCCATAAATGAGCTCTGCTATTGGTGTTAGTAAGGAGGCAGGATGCTGCCGAATAAATTTTGAGTTGAAAAATAGTTTTTTGATTCCTTCAAAATACCTGGCTTTGACAAAGCCAATCTCCTTGAAAGCTTCCCTTTTCCAACACAGACATGAAAATTTCGGAGTGTGCTTTGGGACAGAGAGGTCTCTGTTCCCTCCATGCAAGTAGTACATGCTGTGACCTACTTACAAAGAAATTTAGCCAAGAAAACAATCACTTAACTCACAATTAGAGGATAAACAACCAAATCCAGGCACATTCTAGACGCTATTTCCAAAAGTACCTACATCCTTCTCTTCAAAACCAAACAAACCAAGAGATCCCATAAACAATCAGTGTTCATTTCTTGCTGCGAGGTACATCTTTCTCTACATCTGCTTGTGTTCCACTTGAAAGGAAATTGGAGTTCATAATTTTATTATTCAGCGTATTTTAAGATCTACTACAGCTCAGGTGGATTATCCTTGAAACAGTTATCTTAATGCTTACTCAGCAGTATCACTCAAAGGTAAACTTTGTGGTATTTATTAGATCGCATTCAGCCACCCTTAAAAAGATGTAAAGTACAGAAAGTATCAGTGGCATTATGAATTGAAGAAGAACTGGTCCTTCTGAATCTGCATTGCTGCACAATTTGGCAGCAGTGACTGCATTGCCCACAGATGAAGAAATTTGTTAGCAAGGCTAAGCCTGAGTAAAAGTGCTTAGTTTTTGGCATAACATAAATCAGGCAATGAGTCCTTCCAAACACCATTCACACTTCTGTTATTCCACACTACAGGATGACAAGAGTTTTCACCACTCATAATAAATCATTCCAGGAGGACAGTAATGGGCTGGGATGGGGGGAGCAGAGGAAGAAAACGCCAATTAATACCTGAATTACTGTGAAGTAAGTGCTTTTATTGGAATTGCTTTGATGTAGAGAGTAGACTCAGGTGCAGAGAAGTGGATTTAGTCATAATGCATGGATTAAGAAAGATATGGAGAACAGATTTTCTGTATGTTGAGTAAATTCTGTTAGTTCAATTCTGGTACATTTTCATTTCAACTTACTTGTTGGCTCTCCCAGATAGATAGATGTGCATACATTTAAGAGAGCACACAAAAGCAGAAAAAGCATGTGCACAAAGACTGTTCACTTTCAAGGAGCTTTGTGGCTTGCTCTTTCGTAAGACTAGCCTTCTTTCTACCATGTTTTGATAGAATAAGTAATGCAAAATGTGACTAGGAAAATTTCAAAGCACCTGGAACACAAATTTATGGTCTAACCCAGCTGACTTATTTCTGGTCATGTAAAAGTCCTTTGATTCCAAATTACTGTGGAAATGAGTTCAGCTATTTTTAAATTTCTACATCCCACATAATCTTCCCGAGATCTCCTGATTGTCAAGAGGTATCATTCATATGGGCTATTACATGTTCATAAGGTGAACTTTGTCCTAAAAATGAATATTTTCTTCCACCAATCACCAAAGAAATGTAACATAGATATAGTTTTTAACTGCTGATGGATATGAAGAACATAGACATGTTCTCAGTCTTTTCTCATGCAACCATTTCCTGTTTAGCTGCAACAGCTGGAGCCACACCATCACCATCTGTCCCCCAGGCTGGTCCCTTAGCTGGTGATTATCTCCCTGATTGCAGAGGCACTAAAAGCAAAGGAGAATAAGATACTTGGATACCTCAGCTAGATATCCCTATTTGGGAAGTTAAACCAGACTGACTTGAGGCTATGAAATAGCAGAATGAACAGGTGTATCTGTGAAAGACAACATCTGGCAAGCAGGTGAGGCAGAGGACAGGGAGCAATGAGAAAGGCAAAGTGATCGTTATCATTAGTCTTATCAAAATACAAAAAGACTGAGTCATAATCCTGTTTAGGATCTTGGTGTGATCTAGAGTAACTTTCAGTTTGCTACCAGCTACACTGGGAGGCCACTGTCATTTCCAGCTCACTGAAGAATCAGATAGGTGGTCTAAATTGATTGGTTGTAATGTTCTAGGCATAGCATGATGCCATAGTATGATGCAACCTGTAAAACACAAGAAAGTAAGCAATAAAAAACGCTTTCTGCAATTATTTTTTAAGTTGACCTGGACAGGCAGGAGGGCAGCGTATAGAGGAACATGATAAGGTTGAGCAAGATCAAGTGTAGAGTCTGAGGTATTCCTGGGGAAAAATAACCACACACATCAGTACAGGCTGGTGTCTGATCTGCTGGAAGGGGGCTCTGCAGAGGAAGACCTCAGTGTCCTGGTGGACAATAGGTTGGCCAGCAGCCAAAAATGTGCCTCTGTGGCCAAGAAGATCAGTGGTATTCTGAGGTGCATTAAAAAGAGCAAGGGAAAGGGAGGCGATCCTCTCCCTCTGCTTTGCTCTGGTGGGGACACCTCTGGAGTACTCTGTCCAGTTCTGAGATCCCCAGTTCAAGAAATACAGATAAGAGAGTCCAGTGGAGAGCTACAAAGATGATGAGGACCTTGGAGGAGCATCTCTCACACAAGGAAAGGCTAAGAGACCTGACACTGTTCAGTCTGAAGAAGAGAACACTGAGAGGGGATGTTAACAGCACTTATGAATATCTACAGGTCGGGTGTCAAGAGGGTGAGGCTAGGCTCTTTTCGGTGATGCCCAGTGTCAGGACAAGGTGGAACATAGAAGTTCCATAGGAATATGAGAAAAATATTTACTTTGAGGGTGACAGAGCACTGGAATAGACTGCCTGGAGAGGTGTGGAATCTCCTTCAATGGAGAGATCTGAATCTGCCTGGACATTCTCCTCAGCCTTCTCTAGGGAACTTGCTTTAGCAGATGATCTCTAGAAGTCCTTTCCGACCCCTAAGATTCCATGATTCTGTGAAGTATTTGAACAGGATCTTGAAAAGCAGGATGTAAACTCCAGCAGGGGTAAAAATGCTTGGATGGAAGAGGCCTGTAAGTATATTTGTTTATGATATTTAGCAAAAAGCATATGCGTCAGAGCTGTTTGTAGCATTAATTCTGCTTTAATATATGCTTAGCAATGAACACGTGGGATATGTTCATATGCAACTTCAGCTCAGATATTTCTTTGTGTGGGAAATTCCCCTGGATTTATGTTTTAAAGGAAAACAAAGACTAAATTAATCTATGAGAAGAGAATTTCCCTTTGGAATTTGTGAAGCTGTTTGAAGAAATGATATTTTCTTGCAGGCCCTTCCACATCTAACTATGAGCTGAGTGGGAGATACATGCTGCAGGAAGGAACTTTTGGAGAAGGTGCAGCATCTTTAGTCCAAACTGAGGCCATAAACAAATACAATGTGGTGATTCGGGGGATCTGATTAAGGAGCTGATTATACTTCTCCTTGTCACCACCACACTTGGTGAAATCCCTTCCTCTATCATTTCATCCCTCATTTATAATGATCCCACCCAGTTCATTCAAGTCCACCACAACATGACTTGTGCCTACTCTGAGGTCACACAGCTGAATTACACCCAGTCATGATACATGATAGTGACATCATCTCACTGTGCCTATTGTCCAACACAAAGCATTGAATTGAGATAAAGCATGTCAAATTACATTTAAACTTGAGTTTTCATACGTGTGCAGATATATTTTTGTCTATGCATGCAAAATATGCATTATCTCATACATGTGCATACATAGTGAACATACATATATTACATTAATGAAAAGGTGTGTGTATATGGCATAAATATGCACAAGTTCATTACTGCATGGCAATCTGTTTATATCTGTGTGTATACATAGAAATGTGTGAATATACACACATATATATAAATTTGGGTATATCATATATGTATTCATACCTGAACCTACATAGATTAATTCAGTAGGGTATGTAAAAGGTTCTGCCAGCTTATGCATATGAATGCTTGAAAACTTTGACATGTTTGAGGGTGTGTGAAACACCAAGATGTAAACATGGACAAGTTTACCTGTTACAGTGTATGATGGTGCCTAAGTATTACACATATGCACGTATGTCTTTGCTAGTGTTTAGAAGCAAAATGTTAATTATATTTACATATATACTCACATCACTTTATTTGGAAGAAAGTGCTATTTGAAATGCATGGGTTTTTTTAAGTCACAAAGAAGCTGTGAGATTTAAGCAACCATAGAAAAGTGTCATCTAATAGTCCATCAAACAGCTCTTGTCACGCAGATAAACCTTTTATCTCACTCTCCCAGATTCTAATCAAGGGTACTGTTTGCATGTATTTTGTGTCACTGCAGCAACCAATTCAGCTGGGATTTCCTATGCCCCAGGAAATAAATTCATTTTGACCCAAATGAGCATTTCAGTGTCTTGTTTTATCTTTTCACATTTACATGTTGATTATTATTTGTTAGTCAAGACAGAAAGAGTGCATTTTCTCACCAAACGGATGGGCTTCAAGGCACACTGCATCTGCTTATTTGGAGAGTCTTGTACACAGAAGACCAAAACACTTTCTGGAAAATGTATTCATAAGACCAAGTTTGCATTTTGTTTAAAAGATCACTGTGGAACTGGAGGCCTAAAGAGTAATCTCCAACATTTATTTTTATTTTAAAACTCTGTTCATAGTTTCCATGATCTTTCTCATTATCTAAATATATCACTGGCAGTGTAAAAGAAATTTTGAAGTTTCAAATTCTATCATAATTATACAATAATAACACTTGCACATTCAAACTGTTTACTTCACTTTAGTTGTTCTTAATCAGTCATCTTTCCCAGTATTGCATAATTAATTACTCACACTGGAGGCAGAAATCAAGTGACAAATATATCACTGTCTAAAGCTGAGGCTTAACTCTAAAAGTACAAAAAGGAATCTTTTATGTCTTGTTTTTGTTATGTGTCTTCTGATTCTTGACGATGAGTTCAACAGTTTTGGTTTCTGAAATTGTTTACATCTAGCTTGCATGTTGTTGGCAAGCAGTTTGAGAAAAGAAGACCTTGGGCTATGTCTATAATAGTAATTTGCAGCGTAGGGAACAAGGCATGAGCTGGCTGCTGGGTGATTTTCACCCAACTACCTCAGCCTCAGGTCCTTTTCACTTGTTTGTTGGATGCAAGTAAATAAAATTCTACATTTGATATTTTTAGTATTTCTTATTTTCTCTTTTGTATTTGAATTCTTGGGCATGCTCTGTTGAACAAAATAAGCACAAAGTTCTAGAAAAAATACAGTGAGTTGGACAACACCTGCTCAGAAGTATAGGTGGAGATAGGAGTTGAACTCGATGATCCTTATGGTTCCTTCTGACTTGGTATATTCTACGGTTATGTGATCTTAAATATAAGCATCAAGAGCTGATGCAGTTGTCCTCACCTCTGTTCATTGATATGAAAGAAAGAGGAACTTTTTGACATGTGATTCCTGTGATGTATTTTCATGTCTACTTTTGGATGAGGTGGTGCCTGATGACACATCTCCTCCCTCTTTCAACAGAGGAAAGTTAAAGCAACCTAACCTGGCTTTGTTTTGGAGCAGCAGCTTGCTGCCTCTCCTTACCACAAGAGGGGATTTCCCTTCTCTCCTCTCCAACTGATTGAAGAGGTTTTTTAGAAATTTTCTTTTCTTTAAGCATTGTTCTTATTAAAAATAGCTCAGCACCTTAGGCCATAAAAGAAATTCTTTTCTGATCAGGCCTCCTGCCTCCAGCGATTAAATAAATAGCATTCGTTTGAAGTAGCAAATATGAAAGCTGCATGTTTACTTCTTCACTTTGAAAAAAGTATATAATAGCAGCTTTTTTTTTTTTCCCAAGGTTCATGTTGTTGGAAAATAAACAGATGTTTGGGTTGGGGGGGAAAAATGTATACATTTTAAATGCTTAAAATACTCCCAGTCACCCCGATTAACAAGCATAACAAAGGGTGATAAGGAAACAGAAGACATCAGAAGTCAGTGGCTTTGTTTTTGTTTTGTATTTTCTACTGCAACTATCTGGCATTGCTAAAAAAATAAAACTTGCTTTGAAAACCAGGCATCTGTTTTCAGAGTCTTTGAGACTGGAAGCGTGAAATGTAGGAAACATAGAAGAAAAGACCCTAGCAAAGAGACCCGTTCCCCCCCCCCTCAGAACATGAAAAGCTACAAGAAAATCAAATCAAAATAAATATGAGAAACCATTTTATGAACCAAGGTTCCTCTTTAATAGAAATAGCTGTGAGCCTCAGCTTTCAAATCTGGACTTATTCATAGCAGTTCCCAAAGATCTTCTTAAGGGACTCCCAGCTCAGCACTTCCTGTGCAGATGTATGAAGCAGGTATTTAAGTCTTCTCTGCTGTAATCACATTCCTACATCACTGTCCTATCTAAGCATCATGTAGTGAGGGATTAAGTGCAGTGACTGGAATTGTTCACCTTATTTGCCCTCTCATGCCATAAGAAAATAAAAATGAAAAGCCAGGGCAGATCCTCCCAGTGCAGACTCCTATTACTTCCAACCTCATTCACCATAACAAACCCATTAAAAATTCCTGACTGGGACCCAGATGGTTATACAGATGGCATGACTGACGTAGCTCCACTGATGATCATAGGAAACAGTTACCTATTAAGAGGAAAACCATCCATGGTCGTGCCACCCATTTACTTACCTTGCATATTTATGAGTGTTGACATACTCCAATGGATCTTTGAGGATGGTGCAAAGACCTGTAGGACTCAAAAGGCTTCCACTGTTTTTGGCTCATTGTTCAAGGTAGTTTCACACTTCTGTGACCTGTCATTGACTTTCCTGTCATGCGTGCATTCACTCAGTCTTTTTCTAAGTTACTGTTCTAATGTATACAAACTTGAATTGCGAGATTCTTTCCCTTGGAATTAATTTTTTGCTTGATTTTCCTCCCTTAAGTAGACGCAATTCCTATACGCAGTTGCCAACATGTAATTTTGCAAACATTAAACACGTGGACAATTCTGGTTTTTATTCTGCAGTGTTAAGGAGAGTTGTTCATGTCCTTAGGACAAGGACACAATTCAGCCTTTCTTGAAGTCCTGCTAAGTCCTTAAATCATTGCACTGTTTACCTCCATAAAAAAAATGTTTAACCAGCTTTTACTTTTCAGACAGAACATTGATTCAGTGATTGGGCCAGTTACACTTTTAATATTTAATTTATAAGTATCCAGTTATTATATTTGAGTAGTTTTTCTGCTTTTGAAGATTCAGGTTTGGCAGAACAGAAGTTAAATTTACCTCATTGCAAAGACCATGCTATTAAAAAGCAACATAATCAATTTCTCCAAAAACAGTGGCATTGAAGTTTGAACTAGAAAAGCTGATTACAGCTTTTGCCTGATTATCTGAACACTGATACATATAGCACAAAGACATTATTTGTTTAATGGTCCTTTCAGACCTCATTGGGATACTACATCTTTCCACTTCACTTGACTGAAAAAGTTGAAGATGATTAGATACAGAATCATAGAATCACAGAATCATTAAGGCTGGAAAAGATTACTAAGCTCACCTAGTCCAACTGTCGACCTATCACCACTATGCCCATTAACCATGTCCCTCAGTGCCACGTCTCCACATTTCTTGAGCACCTCCAGGGATGATGACTCCACCACCTCCCTAAGCAACCTGTTCCAACACTTCAGCACTCTTTCTGAGAAGAAATTTCTCTTAATATCCTACCAGAGCCTGTCTGATGAAACTTGAGGCCTTTACCTCTCATCCATATCTTTTATATAAACTTCCCGTTAAATAAGTAGAGGCAATGGAAATAGAAAAGTCTTTTGATGTCAGTAGAAGAATGCTTTATGCACCTAACATGCTAAACATATAGTAGGAAAGCACTTTCCTCTGATCTCCTGCTAATGTCTTTCTACACTGAGCATCCACCTTGGAGTCCATCTGAAGGTTGATTTGCTACACACCTAATGCACAGACACAAGAATGACCATGCTTACTATGGACCCTATGTAATAAGGAAACTTTCCAAGACAGGACAAGGGTGACAGGACAAGGTGATAGGACAAGGAGAAATGGTTTCAAACTAAAAGGGGGAAATATGGAGAGGATATAAGAAAAAAGTTTTTTTACAGGGTGGTGAAACGCCAGCAAAGGTTGCCTAGAAGGGTGGTAGATGCCCCATCCCTGGAGACATTCAAGGTCAGGCTGGACAACACTAGCTGGACAACTGATCTAGCTGTAGGTGTTTCTGTTCATTGCAGGGGAGTTGGACCAGATGGCCATTAGTGGTCTCTTCAAATCAAATGATTCTATGATAAAAATCACTTATCCACTAAAGCATGATAAATTTTGCCCTTGAGAAACACATTTTCCAGGTGTGTTGCATGTTCTATTAGAGTTATAGAAATTCATCCTATGGAAAACACTACGGTTACCCAAGATAAGCCACTAAATAGATCTCTACTAATAAAAAGGTGAAAATATCCAGATTGGTTCTGAGCTAAAGAAAAGAAATAATTCTTCATTTATTAGCAAGATGTGAACTAGCTCTGGTGGATCTGCAAGTATTTTTCTTGTAAGCCACAGTTTTTAGCACTTTTGTACATTTTTTGCATGTGACACAACTCAGAAGGAAACTGAATTCTGCTTTCCTGCTGCCCATGTTCACCACCCATCAATTACACAACTACAGGTTTTGAATGCACTGCATTTCCCATCCACTGACAAGAGGACAGGAGCATTCACACACAACATTTATATTTTATAGCAACAAGAATGGAATAATTACAGGAAAAATAGAATTAGCTGGAGACAAGGCTAGTGAGGATGTGGGGACAGAAAATCCTTAAGGCTTGTCGTGCTTCCTTATGCAAGCAGAAGGAATGTAAATCTATCAGTTGCCTCCCAGAGGAAATTGGAGTAAGCATGATATGGGCTGTAGGTCAGCCAGGAGCATAGATGGTACCTCTGTTGAACTACATATGCTTTGACTATACTGAAATACAGCACTCATGGAAAAGCTCCTACTTCGCCCCTTCACCAAATAATGAGATCTGGGGACCTGATTCTTTTCCTGTGTAAAAATTCACATCATAGTCTGATAAACATGTGTTTATCATGTATTATATTAAGCACCCTTAAATATCTGACACAATTTTGTCTTCAACAATTGCTGCCCAGCAAGAAGCAATATTTTTGTTGTACTAAAAGTTTGCCTCTTTGACTTACTCTCACCTTAATTAATAGAAAGCTTATATAAACTAGCCATATAAAAACATAATTTATATGCATAAAATAAAAGTTGAAATGTTTTTCTTTCAAAATGCATGCCTCTATAAATAGGAAATATGCAAATATATGTTGATACTACATATTTTAAATTTGCTGAAAAGGTAATATTTACATGCATGATTAATTTTTTTCAGCTGGAAATCTACCTCAAGTAAGTAGTTTAGGGTTAGAAAACCAGGCTTCAAAGGAATTTGGTATGCCTTCTTCACCTTTGAGATTCAAACACTGGAGCCAGGATTGAAAACCAAGGTATTTCAGGTGTCTGCATTTAAAAGACTTTGTTTATGCTAAGGCTTAGGTCACCTTAGCAGGTATGTTTTAATGAAAACATTACCTCTTGGTGACCTTTGGGATTTGAAGGTGAAAATGCAGTCAGTGGAAAAAGGAATCCTAATTGTCATGGATGAAATCTTCAGCATTAAAGGCATTGTTTCTTATCCTTGTGAAAGACTCAGTACAACTATACAATTTGCTCACTTTACAGAAGAGGGGACAGGGTGGCCTCTGGTGCGTTGTCTTTCCTAGAAGACACAATTCCAAAGTATGAAAAGAATTAAGGAATGGCTTAAAAATATTTTCTATGTGTCCCAGAAAAAAAAAAAAAAAAAAGGTTTGTTAAATATTTTGCAATGTATATGAACGTCAACACGTGCTGTTCAAATATAAATAAATCTGTGCTGCTATCTATGTTTCAGGGGGCATTATCTAGTTATTGCTGATTTATCTTATTCACGGTTGTTCAAGGAATAATATCCAGTCATTATAACAAAATAAAGTCACATAGCAATAACACACTTTCCGTAAGCATAGTAATTTATAAATTATATCAGACATCTGGGACAGAGGTTCTTTATGTCAAATATTAAATCTATTTAGCAGTTTATTCGTAACATATTTGCAACTTCAAAAAGAAAGGAAGAAAGGAAAGGGAGCGGGGGTTTTCCTACATTTTTTGCATTAATGAAACTGACAGCCCTTATGCATTTTCAATAAGTCAATTGAAGTAAATGACTTTTTACAACCCTTATTAACTTCAGTTGTCACTAGGATGTCATCAACAAGATATTCATTGCAGTTCCAACTGGATCTTTTAAGTACAATAACATCAAAATTGCTGAAATTTAAAACTATTTTTTGTTGAAAGGGACAGGGATGGTGAAAAGAATCTGTCTGTTCCCTAAATTCAGGTCAAGGCGAAACAGGAGGGAAAAAAGCTAATGTTTCAAAATCATCATTTTACACTAGTCTAAAAGCCTGAGTGATGAGCGAAATACATCATATTTCCACTCAAGTCTTGTGCCGTCTGAACAGAAAGATGGGTTCATGAGCCATTCTCATGTTACTTATCTAAAACAAAATCCAAACCAAAACAGAACTCAGAAACACGCATCTCCCAGTGTTTGAGGGAACACTGTTGTGGGAGGTGAGCAAACAGAGACTGTATTTCCCCCTGAACCCAAGCTCACTTTGTTCAGGCATTTCTCAATTTGGAGAGGAGCCAGCCTTCAGCTGGAAGTGACACAGACCCATTAGTGCTGTTGAAAAGTATGCTGTGGACACCGGAGATATGTCTGCATCATCAGTCTCACAGCTCCCCTGGGCACAGCTCTGGGATAGCTCACTCCAGGGACTGCTGTCTATAAACATCATGGTTAAGACCAGAGCAGCTTTGGATGCCCTTTCAGTATCTAAAGCGGGGGGGCTATGGGAAAGAAGGGGGAAGACTCTTTAGCAGGGTCTGTTGTGATAGAACAAGGATAAATGGTTTCAAACTAAAAAAGAGATTTAGATTGGATATAAGGAAATGTGTTTTTTTTTTTTAATATAAGGGTAGTGAAGCTCTGGAACAAGTTGCCTAGATAAGTCATCCCTAGGACAAGCTGGACCAGGATTGGGATTTGGGAAACTTGATCTAGCTGTAGATGTCCCCATTAATTACAGGAGAGATGGACTAGATGATCTTTTAGGGTCCCTTCTGCCTCAAACAATTCTATCATTCTGATTCTATGTCTACCCTCGAACACCATTCCAGCAGGTCTTCAACCTATAGATCAAGTCATGATGCCATGACAGCATTCTTGGGAGTCTACAACAATCACTCCATCTCCTTGATGGCCTATTGTAGGCAACTGCGAGACCCACCCCCACGGGATGTGATGCGATAGGCCCTCTCCCAGCTCTATGATTGATGTGTGGCACGTGCCCTTAGGGGCGTAGATGAAGCACACAGGTTATATAAGCTACAGTTCACGTGTAATAAACGCCATTTTGCTGTTCATCATATTGTTGTGTACGTGTAGTTATTTGGTCCTGGCCTGGTTTAGGTCAGTACCGTAGGAGGCAATGCAACAGTGGCCTGTGTCCTCCACAGACCAATGTAATTTCCACTCATGCAAAATAAATTAATCAATCAAAGAAAAGTGGACCACATACATTGTAGCATGGTACTGTGGTTTAATACAGCACGTAGGTAACCACCACAGTAATTCCCTCACTTCCCCCTCCCACCGGGTTGAAAACAAAGTAGAAGTCATGAATTGAGATAAAACTATTTACTAATACAGAGAAAAGGAAAAGGTTACTAGTTATGGCTATATACACACATGCATATGAATGTATATAACAAGTGATGCACAAGCAATTGCTCATTGCCCGCTAACCAATGCCCAGCTTGCCCCTCAAGCAGCAGAAGAGAGAGAGATAACTACCACCCCCTTCAAAACACATTCTGCATGATGTCATATGGTATGGAATATCCATTTGCCCAGCTTAAGTCAACTGTTCTAATTCTGTTCCCTCATAGCTCCTTGGGTCCTTCACTGAGAATGGCGTTGGTCCTGAACAACACTGTTTAGCACCAACTATAAACATCATTGTGTTATCAACATTGTTTTTCTCCTAGAATCAAAACATAGCATCGTATCAGATACTATGAAGAAAACAATTCCTTCCCAGCTGAAGCTAAAACACATGAATGCATATAATCCATCTAGAAGAAGACCAGTTTGTGCAGTGTGGACAAAGCTTTCTCTGTAACCATCAGCTTGGGACAAGGATAGGTCTGTGAAGTGTGTGGATGCTTCTAGTAATGGGGTTAGTGGATACTCCAATGTGCAAGGCTGCAAGAATAAATAGCAGATATCTAGAGGACACTTAACTGTTACAAACTTGGGTTCATTGGTATCTCTCCAGCTATAATGCCACCAGAACAGAACAGGAGATCTGTAGACCTACAGATCTATATTGAAAGAAGTATAGGGAGAAGAGGAGAGATGCAGCCAAGCTACGAGAAATTGTCCTAAAGGGTTCCCAGGTCAAATGGACAAGGCCAAGTTGTTAAAGTTAAGGAACACCCCAATACAGGGAACATAAATGGCTGGCCTGGAAATAATATTGCACTTGCAGCCATGGTATTGTCCCACCTCCAGCCTCCCTTGCACACTGAGATTGTTTTGTCTGTCTGCAGCTCCCCTGTGGAACTCATGTTCTGTTCCACCTGAAACCAGCTCATGGGTAAGACAGTCTTTTTGCTTTGAATTCTTGATCTGGAAAGTGATCTCATTTTCTAAATATCTGAGTCCTGAATGAATGCCTACCTCTGCAATTGTAGTTTGACACTAGGAACAGGCAAAGTGCTGGCATGGTTTGAGTCATGAAAATTGAGAGTCAGAGACCACTCCTAAAAGGTGAGCTGTAAAAAGGTGAAAAGGTAAAGAAAAGATGAGACAAGTTTAAGATGCAACTACAGCATGTTGTTTAAATCAGCTGCTTCTGGCATTGCTGGCAGCAGTGAGTTTAACAGAGTTGTAACTTTGTTCTGCATGCACTACCCAAACAAGTTAGCTGGACTTTGCTCAGAGGTATCAACAGATAGTGTAGTCATACCTTGTCCTGCCTTAAGTAATGAGAACGGAAAATATCTAGATCTTCTTCCTGGAATGAAAAAAAATAGCCTTCCCCCATTCACTGAGGTCAGGACACTGCTGAAAGCTAGAAGAGGCAGGAAATCTTAACTTTGAAACTTCTTTGCACAAAGGAAAAGAGTTCTTTATCTTTGGTTGAAGAACAACAAAAGCCTTTGCTTTAACAGCATTCTAATAATTTGTAATATTGTATAAATTTGGCTAGCAAAATGCAGCATTAATTGCTTTTGTGTAGCGCCTGAGACAAACACAAGGAAGGAAGTCCAGTGTTTGACCGAATATGCAATTAGTTGCCACCCTGAAGCAGGGTTTGAGAGCAGTGAATTATCTTTTCAGGATTAAAGAAGTGGCAGTGAAAAACAGGAAGTCATAATTAAAAAGAAGGAAAAAAAAAAAAAAGATTTAATAATATTTGTGTTGAAATTCCTCTCACAACACAAATTGAGCAGCCAAGACCTAAAGGGGCAGGGATGTGAAAATAGCAAAACATCTGAGCTGAAGGATGCATCCTACAGGCAAAACTCTGTGACCACACAGAGTCATATAGGGCTAATCCCAGCAGAACTGCCTCTTTCAAGTGAAGGTGAATTCCTAAGTACAGCCATTCTCTTTGTTGCCCTTCAAGTCTATTGTAATAAAGCTGGAGGCTTCGGTAGCATTTGACTTCAGTTCTCATTTGAATCCACCAGCAATTTTGCAGTCAACCTTAGTGTAAACAAGATCAGGATCTAAATCACTGAGGGAGATTTTCAGCCAATATAAATTGCCTTCATTACAAGATAGTGTTGTAGCAATTTCAAGCTGCAACAATTTACACCACTGAGTTATGACAGTTCTGCCTTGGAGGTAGTATCAAATGATCTATACATCTATGGCATTTTTTATCTGCGTAAGATCTGCCCTCTGTTTTAGAAACTACCTATTCAGGTGGCGCTCATAATCATAACTGATAGCTGCCTTTCAGTAACTAAAGGGGGACTATAAGAGAGAAGGGGACAGACCCTTTAGAGCAGTCTATTGTGATAGGACAAAGGGAAAAAATGTTTCCAACTAGAAGAGGTTTAGATTGAGTATAAGGAAGAACTTTTTGACAGTAAGGGTGATGAGGCACTGAAACAGGTTGCCCAGAGAGGTGGTGGATGCCCATGCCTGGTGACATTCAAAGTCAGGACGGACAGTGCTCTGAGCAACTTATTCTAGCTCTGAGTCTCCCTGTTCATTGCAGGGAAGTAGGACCAGATGACCTTTAATAGTAGTTTCCAATTTGAATGATTCTGCAATTCTATGATTCTATACTAGTGCACTAAGTAAATCTTTCTACTCAGTTGAAACCAGACTGGCTTTTGTCCCTTACATTAAAATCTGTTCCTTTTATTACCTTTATGGAAAAAAAGCTGAGAAAACTATGATAATAAAAATATCTTCCAAGAAACAGATTCTGAAATAATTAAAGGAAAACTTGAATTCTCAACTGCAAGAGAAGGCTTCTGTTTACATGAACGGAAGACATACTTCACTGAATAGGAGATTTGCAAATATGATGTAACTCTGACAAATGTGGCCTTGTATCCAGGCAAAGATAACTTTAAGAAAATACCCATGTACGCAGGCACACATGCACATAAACACACATAAACAATGTATGTTGGGCTTAAATGTTTACTGTTCCAGAAAACTTACTGAAAGAGATTATGTGTCTCTTTATGTCTGTCCAAAAATGGAGCATTTTAATGTGTTTTTATTAGCTTGTTTTAGGATTACCTTAATCCTGCCCAAAATATTTTACCTCTTCCCCATGGTCCAAATTACAATGGTAATCTGTTTATGAAGGTTGATGTTAAAATAACTGTAAATATATTTCCAACAGAAACCAAACAATAAAAACAAAAACTGCAGCTTAGGGGAGCTTTCTTTTGCAGCCTGCAGAAAACCAAGCTCTGTTAAGCAAACCCTGCAATGGATAGCACTCCACATCCCATCACCGAACCATGGGAAGCTCAAAGGCTGGGATTAATCCAAAGAAACTTCTGTTTGCTGGGAAAATCCTGCCCTCATTTCATTTGCATGTGGTTGCATGGGTATAACTTAGAATGATTTGGATCCTTATGTGGCTTTCCACATAGATGCAGTCATTTATCTTAAAGATTAAAATAACCCATATGACTTCTGATTTTATTTAGAGAAGATTTTTACTTTTTTCTTTTTCCCTTTTTTTCTTTTTTTTTTTAATTATTTTATCATGGTTCATGTTTCGTAAGTTTGGGAGAGTCTACTTTGTGTAGACCAAGCAGAGGATATGGCTGCAGATACAAGTACTTCATGTTGTACCAAGGTGCCCAAGTTCCCTCCTGTGCCAGTCAAAGATAGGAAAGGATGTGTTACATCTCCTTATTTAATCTACATACAGAAATTTCTGTCACACAGAAACTGTGGAGGTGAAGAGATCTGAGTGTAGTTGAGACTCATGCCTGTAGAGAATCATGTAACAACTGTGGCATCCACAAGCACTCTATATTAGACATAGCTTGAAAATTTGCAAATACAGACTGCCACATAAAAATATAGTTAAAATGAATTGATTTGGTAAATAACAAAATGAGTAACCTTACCTACTTGAAACTGCAAGCCTGATAATGAGAAGTGGGTTAACTCTAAATTGCCCAATTTAAAGTGAGCAAATTCCATTTACCTGGTTGTATGCTGAATTCCAGGAAAGGTGTTTCTCCATTGAATCCAATAAACATGACCTCTCAGCAGTAAGCATTAAGCCATGAACAAGTAGAAGCCTGTGCATTCTTGTTTAATTTAGGTGCATAACTAATTTCACACAATGAATCAACTTGATGTACTTATTTCCCAGCTACAAGCCACGTGGTAGAATAGTGTAGGGAGCAGAGGTATCTGGCTAGAACAGAATAGGAAATTTTTTGTTGTTGTTGTTCTAACTTTTCCCTTAAGGAAATATTACTCTTTCATTCTCTAGATCTCAATATTTACATCAAGATCAAATATAATAGGTGGCTTCGGGGATAAACTAGATGCTTAAAAGTGATCCAGGTAACTTGGAGTGGAAAGCAGTCTCCATGGAAAAGATAGAATTCCAAGACCAGTCCAGGTGAGGACAAACAGAAGGATGTGAATTTTGATCAAAGTCCAGAGACCACTGTCATAGTTGGCTTGGAAGTTTCCACAGAGACTTGGAATGCATTCAAAACCACCTCTATTTCATTGCAGACTAGACTAAAGAAAAGACAGTGTGCTCTTGGATCTTTGAAGCAATTAATAACATCTGTTTTAAAATAAATACAAATCCCTACCTCTTTTCCTCCATTCTTCACATACCCTTTCTTTACCTAGATAGGTTGCTCTGAAAGTAATGCCTATTTATTTCCAAGCAAACCACAACAAATGCAAAGAGAACAATAACACTGTTTGACAGATCAAATTCTCAGCTACAAAGCACTATTTTTCAACATTGTCTTCCTTATTAGCTATACATTTTGTCAGTGACAAACAACAGCCAACATGCAGTGCTTGTAAAAATCTGCACCAGCAGAGGTGATTTACCATCACTGTTGCCACTGTTGAAACACAGTACCCATCGTATCACTGTGCTCACATCCACTATTTGGTCTCCATAAATGTTCAGCAAACATCTTTTAATGCCAGATCTGCAGATCTGACTCTATACAAATAACACACACTTAGTAGAAGGTATAAATGATTTTTTATTTTTATTTTTATTTTTTTCTTTCTAGGTGCTGCCATAAAACCAACAGAAAATTAGCAATCATACTTGTCTCAGTAGTGGAACAAAATCCCCCTTGAAAAAGAAAAATTAAAAATAGCACTTGGCCAGGGCAGAGGGAAAAAGAGGTGGACTTGTTAATCTGTTCTAATAATAAATCCTTATCACTTATGCTTTCAGTTATTCCTTCAGCCTCCACATTCTGTATTTAAATACATCTGCTTCACATGTGCTTTGCCAATTAGCTGGTGATATTAACTGTTCAGCACTATCTATTAGCACATGGAACTGCTGAACAGCACAAGAGACAAGCTTGACCAGAAGAGATAGTCATTCATGAGGCACACATTTCTCTCTATAACTCAGAAGTAGAAAGATAGGAAAGTGGCACAGCAATTGACCTGGGTTGTACATCAAGGGTAAATAGACAAAGAGTAAATTACAGACAAGTGAGACAAGGTACTAACTGTGCCTTTAGCAGCCCATAATGTCAGTAATTCTATTACAATGATTGCTAGTTATGCAGTGCAGTTGCCATGCAAATTTTTCATCTTTTTTTTTTCACTCTTTCTGTCTTGCTGTCTTTCTGCACAGTAAAATCTGAAGCCCAGTGATTGAATAGATACATACAGGGACTAAAAAGGGTCATTCTGAGCATCTTGCAAGCCACTTGCAAACCACATAAGCATGGATTATGCCTCAACAGACTCTTGCTTCGACTAGAGAGCAGCATCAAAACAAACATTTATCATTGTCTATCATGCCACAGAAAACAGTACTGAAATATCTGCTTGGTTTTAATCTCTTGCAATGTGATAATGTAGAGTATTCTTTGATTGTTGCTTTGTTGGTTTTTTTTCTCCAAACTGAGTCAGATATTGAATTAGCACTAGAATAGCAGCTATGTTTACATTTCTGAACTAAACACTATATATTCAGTATTCATAGTGAATGCTTGGACAACTGGATCATTCCTACCGCCTACATTACGATGTCCTGAACTGTCAGTTGCAGCCCATTCCAGAAAGGTGCAGATCTTCTCTAGAATTTGTATTATTTCTACCAGTTCTGTTTGATGTTTCAGGTGCCCTGTGACATTTCAAGTGGGAAACAATTACACAGAATTCACAGAACAGATAAAGACTATTCAGCATATCTTCCACTCACAGTAAAGTTGGGCTGTGGATAAACAAATTGTGGTAAAGTAAATAAGCATAGAATAAGAAGGAGAAAAGAAATCAGATTTCTTCCTGGTCCATCTTATTCCTTGCAGGCTAACAGGGAGATTTGCTGTCTTCCTCATCTTATTCATCTAACAACTATCTGGCAGAGAGTGTTTTACAGGAAGAGTGTGGAATTTCATTTTTTGTGAAGCTCTTGTAAAATACAGTTCACTATTTCTTCTTGGAGGGCATGAGAAAGCTACATTTTGGATCAAGCTATGGATTAGATCACAATAGTGTTGCTATTCTGCTGCTGGTTTCCTGCACAGCATTGGTGAGTCACTAGAGGGGAGATTTCATAGCCATCCATAGGCTTAGACTACATGAGAGTGAATGTCTATTCAGACAGTTAAAAAAAAATAAAGTGATGACATATCCTTTCCCTTTTCTTTGTCTTTTGTTTCTTTGCTTACCTTGTGACACATCAGGAGATGCTTTGTGCAAAGTCAGAGCTGAAGGGCATTCTTGTCATGGCAAGTGAACTACATGGCCACGCTCTGTTCAGTCTGGCTTCTCTTTTGCTGTTTTTAGAGCAGACCTGAGAGTAACTGAGGAAATGCTATGTTTCAGATAGAGATATTGTCTCTGTACTATCAGAGATGTTCTGAAAGAAGTTGCCATTTAGGCATCCATCAAAATCTCTCTTTAATGTTGAGCTGTGCTACCATGAAGATAACTCCTTCAAATCATAAAACATTAACTGCTTATCACAGGTGGAATACATCCAGATACCTATGGCTTCATTTAGTTGTTTTTCAGACCCTAAGAAATCCTAAGCACAAAACCAAGGAAAAAATAATGGCAAAAATATTATCCAGTCAGTTGTTAAGAAATTTAGGTTCAATTCCGTGGTGAATTCAAAACCAGCAACAGTTTTTTGTTCCTTTGCAAGTTTTTGCAGCATAATTATTGACAGACTGTAAAGATACATGAAGATGCTTGGAGTATTTGGCAATGAAGTATTTGGCAAATGAAAACCAGGCTTATTATAGTTGTTTGAATTACTGGCATGTGGAAACCTTGTGAAGAAATAGGAATATTGAAATTCCAAGAAGAAATGTTGATGACTTCTGATGACATCAAAGAGTTTCTTTACAAATAGATGGATCTAGGTTGCCTAAACACAGGCACCTGTGCTGTTTGAGAATCCTGAAGGAGATAAGAGATAACACTGACATGCTGTAGGATTTATAGGAGAGCTGTACCCCTGCAGTCACAACAGCTGTTAGTATTGCAAGATCTCATATGTGACCAAAATGTCTGTGTTTAGGCAAATGAGTACTACTCTGTATGTCAAAACAAAAAGACAGCCATTATAGAATCATACAGTTGGAAGGGACCAATAGGAATCATCAAGTGCAATTCCTGCCTCCACACAGAACCACCCAAAATTCAAACCTTACATCTGAGAGCATTGCCCAAATGCTTCTCAAGCTTTGGTAGGCTCAGTACCATGACCACTGCCCTCAAGAGTCTGTTCCATCCCCTTAGGGAAGAATCTTTTCCTAATAACCAATCTGATTTATTTGGAATTATAATCTATTCTAGATATGTATTTGGCATAAGCATTGTGCAATGGTAAAGGCAAAGGCTTAGTGATGCAGCATTAGAGATTCTAAATTACCTATCATTCTGTAAATCTAATAGAAAGAGCAGGTCATGTTTCAAAGTGGAGGCCTGTTGCATGCTCTAGAACATGCACTCTGGAATCCTCTTTTAGCTTGCTGGCCACAGGTGGACAGAAGCATGTTCTGAGCCAGATCACTCCACCTGTGAGCTTATATTGCATTTAATAACTCTCAAATACGAAGAGCTACTAAGTCTTAACTCATATCAATATACTTCATACAGAGCAAAAAACTCATCACACCTGATGACTCAAACCTGTCACGTTATATGACCTGATAAATTGGCATCACTCTGTCATTTGAGATAAAGTGTTTGTTTTAAGGTTCCAGATGAGAAGGAGAAAAGTCTCCAAGAAGATTTTGACCTACCCTAGTGGGATGAGACACATACATTCATCTTCTCTATTGTTCATCTTATGAGTTGGAGGAATTGTGAAGTCAATTTGAGCACTGTACAGTATGAAGTCCAGGTTTATTTGAAATTATGCATTTCCACTCCGTTTTGAAAATCTACCTGAATGAAATATTATTTAAACAAAACTCCTTAACACACTTTATTCAAAAATCTTTGCCATGCTTACACCTCTAGCAGTGCTTTTTTACTCTGCTCTTCATAAAAGTCTAATTCATTATTACTGAGATATCACCAATGGCTAATCCCTTTGTGATCCTTCTTACACAGACTGTGGGAATGATAATTAAGCTGCTTTGCACCAAGCACACCTGTGAAGCAGGTAAACTTTTATTAGCTCATTTTAAAAAATTAATTAAAAAAATATTTGTTGTGTTCTCTGCACCTTTTCTTTTCCTTGAAGGCACAGAGAGATGAAGCAACCATGGCCCATATTATGAAATTAGAATGCAATTATTGCTTTAAGTAAAACAAAGCCCAGCCTCGCACAAAAGGTGTGGAAACTCAAATTGCTAAATGATCCAATCATAGTCACACTTGGTAATCAGCTCCAGTGGTTTTTTGGCAAAAGATCCTGCCATGAATTATGATGGGAAAATTAAAAGACATGTCTTGTCCCATGCCGTTGCCATGTAAATGTATGCTTCATGTAGAGATGTAAACACTGGAAAGATCTTGAGTTATGCTGCCTGTGAGTAATTGCCATGTCTATAAGCAGACTATTTGGAGTTGTAAGAAATAGGAAAATTATGCCTTTTGTTCAAGATTTGACAATGCGAAAGAACTAAGCCAGACCTGTCTTGTTTAATCATGTTAGTTCAGCAGCAAAACGAACAGCTTCTTTTAAAGGGAACTTGGAGTTCCTGTAGGAGGAGGTTGTAATTCAGTGCATGCTTGCTCATAAGCTTTTTTCAGTTACGGTGTTAGCATGAAGAGCCTTGAAGGGATTCCAGGCTGCATTGTTTCAAGGAGAAAGCAGTCTTCTAAGTCATCATGTTTCCAATAAACCCACATGTGCCTTTTCACGAAGTCAGAGTATTAGCCCTTCTACAATTATCTTTTCTGCCAGGGTTTATATGTATTCTCACAGAAGATCATCCTCAGAATGAAGAAATTCAAATAAATATTACAATCTCCATAGGACACTTGGGAACATGAGACATAGATATGCAATTGTGCACATGCTCCATGGCATAGACCCAAGGAAAACCAACGCAGGTGGTGGTTGGCTCAGAGGGCATTTACCCTGAAGCCTGCCGTTCTGCCACCTCTAGCCAGGTGATCTTCCCTGTGCATATCCCTCCTGTAGGGTATGCCAACAAACACCTGTGCATTAGCACATCCAGGGTTAAGGGGGTGCATAAGGAAGAAAAGTGGACCAAAGTGCTGCAGTCTGGATCAGAAAACAAGTAGTGGGGCAATTAATGCATAAAAATGTACATATATGTTCATAAACTTAAAAATAATAATAATAATTAAAAATGGCTCTATATTCTCCAAAGTAGTTGTAGACAGTGTTGTCTACAATTTGGTTGAGATTATGGTTTCCAGGTATAACCATGTGAAAGGGTAAAGGTACAGCACCTAAATTTTAATCAGACTTCTCTCTCTGATCCCACCACTTCATTTCAGTCCTTGACTGAACAGATATTCAGGGAAGAAAAGAATCAGGCACATTTGGTGCTATTTGCTATCTCTGCTCCCAAGAAAAAGAAAAGAACAAACAACTTGCCACATCCTCTACAACCTATAGCCTCTAGATTAAGAGACAGTCTACCAGAGAAGAAAGTTGCTGAAAGTCTCTTGAGTTGCTAACAGGCATCTGACTCGCCACATAGCTCATGCCATAAAACAATCTCAAGTCCAGTTTGAAGGCAAGCATACCCTTGAGGAAAAAAATACGCAGTCTTTATTTTTTTAAGTGCTTAGCATTGAAGAATAAGCATCTTTGAAATCTTCAGTTTACAGTTCTGATTATAAACAGTTCTGTGGTTAAAGCTTACTTGTTTGCCATCTGAATATTTCTTGCTCTTATTTTTGTTTGATTAGATATTTTACAGATTGCTAGCCTAAGAAAACTATCATCTTTACCTTTATCATGTAGGTGTACACAAAGTCAAATCAAATCACTACTCAGTCTTCTCTTTGATAAAGTTAAAGATTGAGTTCAAGTCTTTTATGCCAGTGCAAGTCTGTATTTCAATATTTCATCATTCTCCTCACCAACCAAGGTGTGAACAAAGCATTCATACCTGAAAGGAAAAATCATATCCGTAATGAATATACACCCATAGATTAAAAACCTTGTAACCTATGAGGCGCTCTGAACAACAAAAAGCAGTATGGGTGTTATGAGTCCCTTCTTCTTTACTAAGTTTTCCATTAGCACTTCCTAAGATACTTTATGCCAAACATTTTGTCATGAAGGTGAAAATATCTATGTTGTTCCCATTAAAACATCCAGCATTATGTATTTTCTACAGTTGTTAATTGCTATTCAGTACACTCCATTGACTGAGTCCTGCACATCAGGACAAGGTGCTGATCAAGGCTGTGCTATGTGCGGGTAATGTCCTCAGAGCTCACAAAGGAAAGGACAAAATACATCTGTAAGTTGGTTGTTTCTTACCATTCCTCCCTATTCTTCTTTGTGTTCTAGTACTGCTGGGCTTTGTTTATTCGTTGTCTTTTTAATACTTTTGTTGTTGTTGTTGTTCAAGATTGAAATAGAGAATTCAGACCAAAATGATCCAAATCTTTGAGTTCTGACCCAAGACTGTACTATGTTCTGATTGCTAAAACATGACTGGTCTGTCAAACATTGCTATGAGAATCTAAATCACAAAAATTCCACTCTAGAACTGATAAAAAGTAAGGAAGAAGACCACCAGCCCTTTTATACTATCTGACTAATCCTGTCAGGTTTGCCTATGGACATTTGCATGTCATCAGTCTCACTGCATTCACTTAATATCAAATCTGATTGGCCAAAACATCATAAAATGAAGCTTGTTTATCCTGGTGGGAGAGACCCAGCCAGAACTAATGAGATGCAGAGCCTTGAGTTATAAATTACACACAGTGCAAAATCAAATCTATACGCAGTGTTCATGATTAATTTCTACAATAGAAACTGAAGACACTGAGAAACTAAACCATTCCTGACAGTGGGAACTATCGACAAAAAGTGTGCAGGATCTTTGTTTGATGTACTACACTGGACACTGAGAAATATATGAACCCTGTATTGTCTATTCAAGAGCAGTCTACATAGCCAGCACTTTCAACAAGGGAGAAACGTAGAAACTAGTTCTGTGGGTTTTGCACATCCAAAAAATACATCCACGTTTTTGATGGTTTTGATCTGATCAGACAGCTTGAATTTTAGTTTCTTAGTTTAGTTTTGTTGTTTGTTTGTTTTTTTAAAGCATACTAACATATTACTTCACTAACATATTACTTAGGTGCAGACACTTCACTGAAGCTTATGAAATACTTCAATACAGAAAGACAATCTGATTGTATGGGAAAGAGCTCTGCCACTTTTCACAGACTCAAGGTCTCAGCTGAATTCCTTGATTTTTGTATGAAACAGCTTTCATATCTCTTAGAATGTATGTGACCTTCCCACGTGTACATTATCTACAGTTCAAAACATAGATTTTAAAAAGCTGAAAGCTGCTTACACTTTTGTGGACAATTTGCTTTCTTACTTACCTAAATCTATTGCATCAGGTCTCTCATCCTCTGTGTTCTTATTTTCTTTTTGTAGCTGTCTCGTTTTGGATAGTTAGATTTAGTCCAGCACTTTCCACTGTTTGTAGTTATCCATAATTTTCAAATTTCCACTGGGAAGGCCAGAAAGAGTTACTAAAAAGTTATTTAAACAGATACATTAGCAGCTTTTGGTTGGCAGATATTGTTTATTTTAGCCCCGTACACACAAATGAGCAAGACCTGCAATGACTAAGACTAAGCTGAATTGGAATGGCAGAGAAGTAGGTTATTTCACTCTGCCACTGTGGGTTCTGGAGACTCCCTGTTATTCCCACATCCCACATAGCATCCTCAGCTATTTCAGAAAAAGCAACCAGCAGAGACCTTTTTGGGCTATCTTGTGTGCCATCACCTACTGTAGGCCCCACCAACAGCACAGTCTGGATCTCTGCTGGCTAGAAGGGAGCCCAGATACATATCTTGCCTGGAGACACCTGCATGCCAAAGCCTAAAAATAGATGCCTTAATCTACTGATTAAGCTGAAACCTACCCTCACAGAAGTCGATGAGAAGAAACCCACTTCAAGACTCCAAACCATATAAATACTGAAAAATCAGCAGATTCCGAGTATAAAATATTTTGTTGGACTATTTCCAACATTTAACAAGGAGAACCGAGGAAAACCCCAGGAGAAAACCAATCATTCTGTCATCAACAGGTAATAAATAATGGCAGAGGGGACCACCCACAGAACAATGAAGATGAAACACAATTTAGAGTAGATCACAAAGCACGCATCCACCAATCTGCAATCTGAACGAGGAAAATATAACTTTTTTGTAATACATGCACAAACGGGCTGGAGAACTGAGTGGAGGTTCACATGGACATATGTAAGTGACCAAAGCTCCACTGGTACCACCTCAGGATAACCCAAACTGATGTAGGCAGTAGGAAGACTGTGTTGTGGTCAGCAGCATACTGATGCTTCAGGGCCAGATTTGGCTTTTTCCTGGCCAAAGAGAAAGTTTGAGTCAGTGTGCACCTGTCATTTATACTTCTGTTTTCCTTTCCCATTGCTGAAAGTTTTAGAATTGTTCTTATGTAGACTTTTAGGTGGAAACAAAATAAAATCAGATTTTTTAAGTCCTTAAAATTGGATTATCTCTACCTGCAGCAAAAATATTGAGAGACTGAAGAGACACCAGTGACAGCAAAACTAGTTTAATGTGAAAGATTGAGAGAGGGTTGTATTTTTATGATGTTATGACATAATGTAGGTACATTATGTATTTAATCTACCTCCTGTTGATTTTAAGGTGTCTTCTAGTGACAACAGTAATGCTCTACTTTCTTAAATAATTGAAGAGTAAATGAAATCTCCTTTGAACTGTAACTTTATTGAATAAGAGATGTAATTTCACTAGTTGTTATTCCAAATTATGTCATGTATATACACATAATATTCTGAAGAAAGTAAAGAAGCACAGAAAGGCGTATCTGAAGTTTGCTATTATCCAGTTTTAGTTATTAAAGTTACTTTGCTTAAGTAGGTTTCTCCACAAAACAATAATGTAAAATAATAATGCAAATTAGTTATGTGTTAGGTATATTTAGCTTGAATTAATAGTTGATATAAAGTTAGGTTGACACTATTGAATTTTCGTAGACACAAGGATATAAATTATCAATCTGGTTATTTATTGTGTATTCAATATGTCCACCATGTGTCTTCCATTATAATGATTAAGTGAGGAAAAGCAGTTTATATGTCACTCTATTAAAGTCATTCCTTCTTATTCATTATTTGTTTTAGAAAACTTGAACAGAGGCCAGTGGAAAAAAGGAGAGACATCATGGCTATTTCTTATTTTGGCAGTCAGATGCATCATGTCTATAGGATCAATATGTGTTCTAACTCAATTCCATATAGGATTTGGCAATGTTGTTCCTACAGCATCTATGAGAGATTTGACCAAGATATGGGGGTTCTTTTTCCCCAGGCACAGTGGGAGCATATTTTGCCAAAAGAACCCAGTGACAAAAGTTAAGGAAAAAAACAGGAAGAAAAACAGCTTAATTTCCAGTACGAAAAGTGAGATGTTAAAAACAAAAAGCAAAATCTGGATGCAGTGAGTAAACGCAAGTACCCGTCACCTTGCTCCCCAAAAGTTGCAATGTTTTGTAACAGACTTCATTACAAACTATGGGTACTTCAGGATACAGTCTGCACAATCCTAATGAGTGGAAGTCCATTTATTTCAGTGTTGGTATGTTTTCACTTCAGAGTTTCTTTCTAAATCTGCATTGCTTTTGCTTCTTCATTCTTTCTGTTAATTCTCTCTTTGGTATTTGTATTTATTGGTACTTTGGTTAGGCATTAAATAAGCCACTGCTGTATTTTTTGTGGTTTTGTTTTGGTTGTTATGCCCTGTTTTTTTGTGTGGGTTTTTAACTGCTAAGGTGACATTTTCAATATGGTAAATAGTAAGTCATTCACTACTTTCTTCCCTTTCTCGGATTTTTGTTCTAAATTTTTACTCAGTCAAATGTAGGCTTCAAGACATTGCCTTAAATTTCTGAAATTCCACTGAAAAAATGGACAAGAAAAATTCTGTGTGAATTAATTCAATGTTTAATGGATTTAATGAAAGTATCAAACTTGGGGTGAGGTTTCTATGTGTGCCCAGTTTCTTGGACAGGTTTGTGCATCTCAGCATAGAGCTCTTACTACTCTATAGTACCAGCAAGTGTATTCTTTATGTCCAGAAGTTAATTCAGTCAACTACTGTACTAGAGAAATTAAGTCAGATATATCACCCCAAAGAAAGATTACTCTTCAAACATGTTCTGTTCCCAAAAATAAAATACTCTTTTAGGTGAAGAAGGAGCATCTGGTAGAATCCATTGAGTAAAATCTGTGGGGAAAAAAGGATATCATGGCATAAGAAAAAGTTGAGTCCTAAAAATTACATTTTTCTCCAATTCCCAGATGTGTTTGCTCAAGGAATTCTGAAGACTGACTAGTGTGTGAGCTTTTGTACTAGTGGAAAAATACATGATTTCTGAACTAAGCCCAGCATAGGTCCCAACATGTGGATAGAATCCTAACACACTTTGTTAATACAGGCTATTTATATAGAAGACACACACCTGCTTTTTAAAATTTCTGATTCACAAAAGAAAAAAGGCATCAGCAGTAGTCATAAATACATCATTCTGGTCGCCAGTAATCTTTCCAGCTTCCTTGGCATTGTAGCAGAAGGATGAGAAAAAGGAAAATACATCATGCCAACTTTTATTGTTATTATTATTATGAATTCCCTCTGCCAGTGCAATGGCAGCTATAGGGTTCATGGAGCCATGACACGATCTCAAAGCCAGCTTGTCCAGTTCCCCAAGTTGATGTTTCATGAGGTGTCCTCCCCATGAGGCATATCACCAGCTAGAGGCTGTCAGCAGCAATGGGACTAAGTTTAAGAGACTCTGTGCATGGCTAACTTCACCTAATCATAAAATTGAGTCTCACACCACATAGCCTTGAAATTTGCCACTTCGCTGAATATACATTTGGAAAAGTGATGGAAGATCTCCTCATTTTGGTGGTTGTGGACCTCCATGTAGATTGAAATGGCATAAGCCATGAAATGAGAAGTTATCTTTAGTACCAGTCCTTGTCTCTGCTAACAATAGCACAATAGCCAATTGTACTCCTGGAAAGATGAATGGCCACTCAATTTTCATTCAAAAGAGAGCAATAAAAAAGCCAAGCTTGTTCTTGGCCATGTTGCGGACTTCCACTCTGACCATGCACTAAGATTATTTACAGAGAGGATTCTGTCAACTTCTCTTAGTTCTTCTACAGTCAACAACTGAGCTAGTCCTTTGATAGGATCGAAAGAAAGGTTTCTTCAGGCAGGAGGTTGGATAGGGCCCTGTGTATCCTGATCTAGTAGCTGGCAACCCTGCTCACAGAAGGGGATTGGAATTAGATAGTCTTTAGGGCACCTTTCAACCAAAGCCATTCTATGATAATTCACTTCATTCTAAGCTACCCCACTCAGTGGTGAGTGGAGACAGGACAAGGGGAAACAGACAGAAACTGCAGCATAGGAAGTTCCGCACAAATGTGCGCAAGAACTTCTTTACAGTGAGGTGACGGAGCACTGGAACAGGCTGCCCAGGGAGGTGGTGGAGTCTCCTTCTCTGGAGATGTTCAAGACCTGCCTGGATGCCTACCTGTGCGACCTGCTGTAGGGAACCTGCTTTGGCAGGGGGGTTGGACTCAATGATCTCTGGAGGTCCCTTCCAATCCCTACAATTCTGTGATTCTGTGATTCTGTAAAGCCCAAATCAATTGCTCTTTGTTGAATCAGTTGCATGTTGCTGTTGCCTTCTTCTCTCTAGTTAATATAGAACAGCTACGGTCAGCACTTCAGACTTCAAAATCCAACTTTTTTGTTCTGATAATACCAGCCACAACCCACTGATAACTCCATTTAAATTTCTTATTTTACAATGGCATTTCTTTTCTCTCTTACTTATCAGCCATATTTCTTTAGTTTGTAAAAATGTATGTGAGGAGATTCTAGGCTGATTATCTGATAGATAAACACTACATCTTAGATGTCTAAGCTGGGATAGATGTAATTCATTCATTACATCTTTGTAAGAATGTGTAACAGCAAGTCAATAACCTCAACTATAAACAGTACTAACAACTAATGTTATTATTACAAGTAACCATAAACTTAATTATGCACAGAGACATCTATGATTTAAGTTAGTCCTGAACTCATAGTGATGATAAGTGATAGTTGTTATCAATACCATCAACACCCCTTCTAAACATCTAAGTTCTGCCAGCAGTAAATGGGTATTTTTGATTTTTAGAGCTGCAATCCTAACTCCAGCTTCAGTATTGTTATTATTATTATTTCTATTATCCTGAATTACCATGCAGATAGAAAAGGGAGCAGGGATGGATTGTTTCTGAAAGACCGTCTCTTAAGTCTAGGCAAGATATTGATGTGCAGCCCAGACAGGAAATTTCATGGAATTCAAAGGAAGGATGAAAGACTGTCTCTTTCCTGCTGGTATTTGAACTTGCATTTTCTGCAAGTTTGGGTATTTCTAAGGATATATTCAGAGCACTAACATGTTACTTGCAGCTGCCACTTAATTGATTAAAGGCTATATTTAATTAAAATCTGTCACAAGAACAGAGAGCTTGAAGGGTGAGCTAAAATTACATTTCCGCCCACCTGAAATAATGAGGATCCGAATACACACTGTGAATCACACCACTAATTTGGAAAGTATTTTCAAGGGTAGATCCAAAACCTTTCTAGACAGATGCAAGAGAACATAACTGTCCATCTCTCAGCATTACCTGTGGATCCTTACCTATCACAAAGGCCACAAATGCCTTTGGGTATTTTGGGAGGGAGTGTGTTCAAGAGGGCAGAGTTAAAAGTCCTATTGAAAGGCCTGTTCTATCCATTTTGCAGAATTGAGATTGCAACAATAGAGTGCATAGCTGAATGTAATGTCCACATTTAAAACATGACTGCACTCCCTTTAAAATTCATATAGCATCCCCTCCATGCCATAACTTCAAAAACATCCCAGCTCTATGGGGGCTTTTTTTTCTTTTTGGCATCAATTCTTTCATTGCAGCTGCCCATTTCTCTCGTCTCAGGACAGACACTGCTGTCACTAGATCAATTACTAGTATTCATTTTTCTCTTGCTGTGACCCAATGGACTCCTTGTTCTCCTTCTGTTGACAGCTGGAGAAGGCTCCAGCCAAAGTGGCCGCTAGCTACTGACCCCTCCACAGACATCCTTATTAAGGTAATTGCAAGGCTGGAAGCAGCCGAGACTGGGGCCCAATTACACCTGTCCTTGTCCAATTCAGCCAGGGCTTAAGTTACTTGGATGGGTCAAGAATGGTAGTGTGCTCAGGTGAACAAAAGGTTTCCTTCTATTCTTATGCCTTTCAGAAACAGACATTCTTAATTATACTTGTCATTGGGACATAATAAGGCTGATTTCTTTAAATGACATCTTTTTTCATGAGAGAAACTGATGTACTGTCTTAACAAACACTACCACTGAGCAGCTTATGTATTTAGAGTAAAAGGTAGTATTTGGGGTTTTCTCTTTAAGTGGTAATTTTCTAGTCTGAAACAGAGACAAGTCAGTGCTTGGTGCGCATTATGTGTCCTTATGCATACAAATGGTTAATGACAGTGGTGATAAAAGCATGAAAAAGTGTTTTATAATGTTTTCCTATGACAATGGCATGGTTCTGAGTCCATTTGTTCACTTTTGTTTGAAGAAAACAGTCATTCAAAATATTGAAATGAGCCATAATACTGATTTATGGACAAAGTACTTAAAAAAAACAGTAAGACTAAAGGTTGAACTTAAAATTTTAATTGTCATAATGAGGGACTCCATTACTAAAATTAGGAGTACTGTTATATAGAAGGAAAGTGATATCCTTAACATTTTCAAAGAGCATTCCTGTGTTCAAAACAGATTACAATACAAATATATTAATCTACATTTTAGATCCTCTCACTGAAAAATCTTGGTAAATTAGAGATGTATGACTGTATTAATACATTTGTCCATTGCACAACAACAACAAAATAATCTGTATTCAATTTGACAACAAATTAGAGAATTTTAAAGATAAAAAGTACACGCAGCATAAATACATTATTTTTCTGCTTATTGTGCAATATAAATAGATTGTTTCTGTTTAGTTCCACTGTACTTTACAGAGCTATTTAAATGAATTGTTAAAGAAATCATGAAAATTTGAAAGTATATTTTTTACAAAAGTAGTAAGAGAGGATCTAATTTCATTTATTACACTTTCCTTGGATACTTTAATCAACATTGTATAGGACCTGTATTAAAAAGTGAGTCCAAACTACATATTAATGCATTTATTCCTGAAAACCTCTTTTCAATTCATGCAAAGTTGGGTTTCAGGAAAGCAATTACAAAAAATTAAATAAAAGCTATTTATAGATGTTGACAAAAATCAACAAAATATGCAAATAAAATGTATGAATACATACATCCTTCTTGATTTTCAAAAACTCATTTTCTAATGGGACAAAAAAAAAAAAACACAAGAAGTTTCTGTTAGAAGTAAAGAAGAGACATGTGTTGCCTTTCTTGGAGTTTCTTCTTTTATGGGAATTGGGATGAATAGAGTAGAGTAGAGAAGTCTTTCAATAATCTAGTCTTTCAATATTTAATATACTTAAAATGTACATCACTGGACAGCAAAATGCACAGTAGACTCTACAAGTTTTCTTGACTGAATTTTTATGGGTACTTACTGGCACCAGTTACAAAGTAGTACAAAACCAAAGGAATACAGCTTCCTATTGCAACCATCTTTTGACAAAATGAGAGGTGAAACAGTCATATATGTGTTCTAGATCAGATCTGTCCTAATAATTCTTTCTCATTGCTGAAATCATTTTGTCTGCAGAAAGTGTGTCAAGATCAGCAGCAAAGGACTTCTTTTTTAGCACATTTAAATAAGACAACACAATTTCACAAGAAAAACACCTAAGAGTGGCAAGAAAGACAGTCAAAGTGAACTGGTAAGTTCTATTCAATTTCTAGCAATCCGATTCAGTGCTAGGCTGCATCACAGTGCATCAGCACTGCTTCCAATTTAGTTTCAACATTTCTCTGCATTCTGTTTGATCAGATCTGGTCCTTACTATTAATAAGTGCTATTTTCCATAACATCCTGTGTTTCGCCTTGTGAAAATTGGTTACAAAACCATCTTGCATTACTAATCCAAATAATAAACTCATTTTAAACTTGTAGGTTGGAATCCATCTACCTTAAAAAGATGCTTTAAAAGGAAAAGATTCCTCATGTTCTGAGATATGGTTCAAAAGTAAGTGAAAAAAGTTTCACGAATGTACATATTTAATCAATTTTAATGGCTAAAATAAGGCAAAATAAACCTTGTGCAAATGATTTAAAAATATAAATATAATATTTTATACATATATATATATATATATATATATACACATATATATAAGAAATAACCTCTCAGGTTCCTCCTAAGCTCAAGAATTCATCTCCATGCAGTCTCAATATGCCACTGACAGTTTCAACATTGAGTTGCAAAAGCGTAACTGTGTACTGCTTGCTGCTTTAGCTTGAAGCTGCTTTTCTGGAAAAACTATTATTAAAAACACCTATATTTGAGATTAAAAAATATAACCTCAAAAGACACCACACGATTTTATTTATAATTACTTTTTTACAGTAGTCAAGGACCTAAATATGCTTTATAAACACTATTTAAATGTCATCACTGTTTTGGGCAAGCCATTAAGAACCACAGTAGACATTTCCTTGTTCTTTCTAGAGATGTTCTAATTTTATCTGCCTTTCCATAATACTCAGTACAGCTAGTGAGAAACAAAGGCTTTGTACACATATTTAGAAAGCATCAGGAAGAGAAGAGAAATCCATCTTAATGACACCCATTCCAAAAATGTAAGATGAAGGACAAAGGTTTTGGCCCTTCTCATTTCTAAGACAAGAAACTTAGGCTTTAATTGCCTACTTTTCCTGTTACTTTGAAAATTATCTAGTTTTTTTCTTCATGCAGAATCCTTGTCATTAGACTCAAGTCTTTTAAGCCTTCATGAACAGGCAATGTCTTCTATTGCAAAACTCCTCAGGATTCAGGGATATCACTACTTTGAATAACTTAAGAAAGAGCTGTGATTCTGGGTCTCCACATCACTGCTGATTATTAGACCTATGAGGCACATTTGCTCCTGTTTGTCCATAAGGCCAATAAGATGTTAGTTCATATAGAATAAAGGTTAGAAATAAAAACAAAAGTTAAAAAAAATCCATCTGACAGTATCAATCAGGGAATGTGCAAAAAAAACCTGAGAGGTTTTTTCAAAGCAAGTAGATAAATATTAAACATGTGTCATTAACATCACAGTGGGGATACCATTAGTGGGAAAGAAGCTCTACCTAAATAAATAAATAAACAGCTAATTAGATAAATAAATCTTTTGAAATAATAACTCTTGATTCAGCTCCTGTTTTTGCCAGTAATGTGATGTATGTCATCTCTTGAGTCTGTGATTCATCTGTCAGTGTAGTATGGAGCCACTTTATACATCGATGGGAATCGCAGTATCTGGGCCAGATCACCAGCAAATTTTACCATGTTATAGTATGCATTTCAATTTCTACTGGCATAGCTGAGATCAGAATCAGCCATGTGAGTATGGAAGTGAGCATAACTCTGTTTCCCATTTAAAATAGCTTTCTCAAGTGGGATTAAGGGATTAGGTTTTGTGGTTGTCTTCCAGAAGCAATGTCACGGGGTGGTTTTTTCTACGGAAAAACCTGGTGTTTCGCCAGTGTAAAATAAAGTGTGCTGGCAATGTGAATGCAAAATCATTGAGACAGAGTCTCAACTCAGCTGCAACAGCATAACCCAAGTTACATGAGCTCCAACTCTCCTGCAGCCATTGATTAAAATTAGATGTTGAACTTGTGAAATTCCCCTGTCTCTGTACTGTCCCTCTTCCAAGATTGCTGCTATTCAGCAGAAGCTTCTGAAGCAGAGTTTGAACAGTTAAGAGTTCACATCCCAGTATTGCGAGGCGTCTCAATTTGAATTCATTTAAATATATTAGATTGATTATCCAACTTTGATTTCACTTTCCATTGGATCAAAAAGTGTAATAGTTCAGGAGCTGCTTCAAAAACTATTAAATCATCTTACTGGTGAGTCTGTAAGATGGGGCACTACGAGTGGAAAATAGACAATACTGACCTCAACTATCCAGTTTCAAGCACCTGCCATATGTGGGTGTGAGCCATATCATTGTTTCAGCCCATGGAGCATGACTTCAGTGCATATGAAAATAACACATCAGAGGTGTTAGAGCACCCTTCAATTCACCAGACTGATTTCTTCAGTAGCAACTGAAGGGAGACTGAAGCAAGGAAAGCTGGGAAGGGACTTTTTTATAAGTATGTCGAATGGACAAAGGGAAATGGCTGTAAACTGGAAGAAGGTGGATTTAGACTAGATATCAGGAAGAAATTCTTTACTGTCAGGGTGGTGAGACACTGGAACAGTGATGTTGTGGATGCCCCCTCCCTGGAAGCACTCAAGGCCAGGCTGGATGGGGCTTTGAGCAACCTGGTCTAGAGGGAGGTGTCCCTGCCTACAGCAGGGGGGTTGGAACTAGATGATCTTAAAGATCACTAAATTAAAGATCATGTGAACAGGAAATGTTGACTAATTTATTTAGTGTGATCAGGAATTCCTAATGATTTTTCTAAGATACAATCCCTGTTCATCTTGAATGGGGAATTTTCTATTGTATGGACAGAAAGGTAACTAGATTTTGTCTAACTCAATGTCTTCTGGGTTGGAAAGGTCTTTCTGTCTCTTTTCATGTCAACATTTGGTGATGGGGATAATTGCTCTTTCCTGTTTTGCCTTTGATGCTTGTAGAATGAAAATCATCAAAATAATAAGTAACAAGTTGATAAAGTCTGATCATTATCTGAGATCAATAATACTCTCCAAGGGCATTCCCATCTCACAGACTCCTTCAAAAATCTTAGAACAATGGCACAAACTTGGTCATAAAAAATTTTTACAAGATTAATCATACCTGAAAATTATAGCAGAGTTGCATCATAGCAATCCTACCATAGCTTTCATCTACGGTCCAAAAATGACAATTTTTTCTTCATAACTTGCAAAAAAATCACAAATATTTGCATGGGATGAGAGAGAGGAAAAAAACCATTTTTAAACCTTTCTCTAGAATTCTGAAGACCAGAAAACTCCACATTCTACAGGTCTCCAGCTGGAGCACATACATCTAAAGGACTACAACACCCTTCTGGCAGAACAGCACAGAAGCTCCTTGAACTGAAATCCTAAGTATTCCCATTCGCATAGCCCATTCTTTGGAAAGAGACTGAAGACTGCCTGGAGGCTACTGGTAGGAAGGAAAAAGTGACTGACATCTCCATTCTGTCTTTCGACAGAAATAAATAAAGTGCCCTCGTAGTGTATTCTGCATCTGTGTTCCTAGGAGGAACTTGTGGCTCAATTTGAGGACAACTTGGTCACATCAGATCAGTGATTCAGAGTTGAAGGGAGTGAATGTTTCCTTCCGTGATGTCTGTCCATAAAGCCCAGGTAAAAATTGCTTATTGGTAGTAGATTAGAAAAAAATATGTGTGCTGGATCTGGGGATAGAGAGGAAAGCAAGCAAGCACAGTTGAAGTACAAATCTAACATGTAGGTCCTTTCTTTTGCCTGATCCTGACACCTTTACAAATGATTTTGTAAATACAGAGCACAATATCCTTTATGCCATTTGAATTTGAACTGTTTACTTTCGGATAATTTACTCATTCACTAATTTTAGTGTAATTTTTTCCCTATGACTCTCTATTCTCTGTAACCTGTTCCACGTACTGTAATATCTCCATTCATCCCTTTTTCATTGAAAGGAAAAAGTGAATTCCCAGGGAGTAGAACAGCTATACAGCTCCAAGATCCCAAGCGATTTTCTCCTTCCATTTCATATCCTCTAGAAATCCCTTCCTCCAGTTTTAGTGTTTCAGATTGAGGAAAGGGTATTGGAATCTACTCATGGAGTATGCAGGGAAGTTGCAGCTTTTTGTTGATAGAACCAAGACTTATCAGTCATCTTACAGCTTTAAAAGAGCTGTATTTCTGATCTGCTCAATAGGATAAGGGATGAAAGGACAAAGGGGAAGTTTTAAACTAAGAGATGGGAAATTTGGATTATATATTAAGAGGAAATTCTTAACTCAGAGTGTGGTGAGGCACTGGAACAGGCTGCCCAGAGAAGGTCATCCAAGCTGTACATGCCAAAGGGCTTGCTGAGACACTACAATGCTAAACCATAAGAGGAAGAAGACCTGATTCCCCCAGTGAAACATGTGAAATGGTGGACAGCCAGCTAGCTTTTTATGGCCTGTCAGTCTCAACATTTTGCATGGCCTGACAGTCAAAACTATGGAGATCTGTGCTAAGTGTACATGCTGATTACTTCACAGAAATCCTGAGTGTTACTTTTTGAACTCATTATATGTCTCACTGTAGCAAAAACTGCTCCACTGTTTTGTATTGGCATTAATCTACATTCTGAATAAGATAACTGTGAACTGTAGACTGAGATCTGAACTGTGGCTCCTCACTGCAAGAAAGACATTGAGGCCCTGGAACGTGTTCAAAGGAGGGCAACAAAGCTGGTGAGGGGTCTGGAACACAGGCCATATGAGGAGAGGCTGAAGGAGCTGGGAATGTTCAGCCTGGAGAAGAGGAGGCTCAGGGGAGACCTCATTGCTCTCTATAACTTCCTGAAGGGAGGTTGTAGTGAGCTGGGGGTCGGCCTCTTCTCTCGTGTCATTATTGATAGGACCAGGGGGAATGGCTTCAAGCTACGGCAGGGGAGATTCAGGCTGGACATTAGGAAGTATTACTTTTCAGAAAGGGTGGTCAGGCACTGGAATGGACTGCCCAGGGAGGTGGTGGAGTCACCGAGCCTGGGGGTGTTCAAGGAAAGGCTGGATGTTGTGTTGAGGGACATGGTTTAGTGGGAGCTATTGGGAATAGGTGAATGGTTGGACTGGATGATCTTTTAGGTCTTTTCCAACCTTGGTGATTCTATGATTCTATGAGATGGTTTGCAATACACATTCAAGATTAAAAAAAATACAAAGCACAATATGTCTGCTGCCAATGCTCAGAAAATGCTGTTACATCACAGTTCCTTGCCTTCCTTTTCTCAAAAGAAAGAATGACAGTATGACAAGAAACCTCCAACTGTCCTTTGTGGGGAAAAAAAAATACAAATAACAGAAATGATATTTAAAACATATAAATCAGAGATGTAATTACTGTCTGGAAATCTGTCAGATAAATTTTATAGTGAAGGTTTTTGAGACTTTCCCTTTGGGCAATGGTGGTACCATGATACTCTTTCTAACCTTTCCCTACACTGCTCCATGGTTTTACATGTGACAATCATACAGTGCTGATATAATTCTCTCTGTCTCCTAATTAGCACCATTCCATTATCCAACATACTGCACAGATCAGTTTCATTTGTTGTAGCATGTAGTATGTGACAGCTACTAGTAATTTAAAAGATTATGATAAGTCACCAAACACATATTCTTCTCTGCAGAGTTATTACCCCCAACACTGGTGTAACAAAGGGAAAAGAAAAAAAAACACAACATTTCTACGTGAAGACATTTCACAATTACAACAGATCCCCAAATTTTAGGCTTCATAAAGACCACCCAATTAATCTACTTTGTGCTGCTCTCAGTAAATCTTTTTAATAATACAACATGATTAACTTATTCCCTTATTTTTCATCTCCAGAGATTTATGAAAAGTTGCTCAAAAAACACCTGTGTGGAAAAAAAAACCATAACCCAATCCATCACAGTTTGATGTTTGCCCATAGGCAATTTTCTTCAGCTGAACTAATGGCACTGTGTCAGGTGAGAGTCGTATCTTCACACCACAGAACTATTTTGCCTTTGGGAATATAAGAATTTTTATTTTTTTATTTTTTTTAAAGATTATTCCTGCTTGTTACCTTTGTAGCAATATATTTATGCAACAGGTGATACTCTGAAGATGAGAAGCAATTCCACAAGAAAACTGCCTTATGTTTAAGGAATATCTCTCTCTTTTTGTGGCAGTGTTTTCTTCCAGATGAGTAACTCCTAGTATTTTCAGGTAGGATATTTCTTCCATTGACCTCCAGAGACACTGGAAGCTATCACAAATTAAACTGATTCATAATATCAAAGAAGAATGCAGAAACTGTGTTCACATTTTTCTGCTTATCAACAACTTGATATCTTTCTTCTTTAGGATTCCGAGCTGAAGATAAAGAGAAAACAGAAGAGCTTACAGCAGAGATAACCTGGACTCTTCTCCAGGTACTTCTCTTCGTTCTCCACCTCACTTCTCTGCATTTCATAGTCAGCTGCTACAGTCTGGCTTGACTCTAGCTATGCATTAAACTACAAAGAAACAAGCTTGCCTCTCTTGTGAAAGCATAGTCCTGTTTCTTACCACTGTCCCCAATGGACTAGATAATTTTTTCCAAAATCTTAGAATAAACCAAACAACTACAGAAGAGCCAACAATTTCCAGCACTATTTTTTTTTTTTTCTAGATTGAATGGTTTTGGCCATTGCTAAGAGCCTGAAATATCTGACTGAGTGGGAATTACTGACAGCTGCTCTTTATCCCTTTCATTCAAATAATGATTCTTCTTTTATCCATTAAAACATTTAATCATCAGAGCATTTTTCCAGTTATTCTTTCATTTCAACTATCTTATCTAACCTCTGTAAAGAACAGAATTTAGGAAAAAAAAAGAGAGAAAATGAGCAGGAAAAAATCTTATCATCAAATCTGATTTTCACAGTTTCTGGAAAAAAAAAAAAAAAACAAGTCATGGCAAATAACAGGGGACAGATGAGTGGTGCAAGGCTGCTGTGACATTCATAAGAAGTACAGACTAATACAAATGCCTAGATGCATAAGAGTGGCAAACAACTGTATTTCTTTGTTTGCTGGACTTATTATCCAACAGAACAACACACAATGCTGGAAATGCTGGAAAGTTAACAGCATTCATAATGTAGAAGTGGAAGCAGACAATGACAAAACTACAGCTATTAAAAAGAAAATGCAATCTGTAAGTATGGTTACAGCTTAATTGCAAGCACATACATGCACACATTTTCACACCTGGATTGTTTCTCCACCGTTTCTTGAACCAGCCCTAAACATCTTTCTAACATACAGGAAGAAAGCATTTTGGTTTGCAGTCCTAGTGGACTGGCAGGACTACAAGAAGAAAATGTCATAGGAAAATGCACAAGGAAGGATTGAAGACATTGGTTTGGGCCCCCACTTCTTACTTGCTTCTATTGAAACAAATAGTTTATCATAAAAATTAGTGAACATGAAGTGGAATAAAGGAATAAGTCCATTTGGGTCTAATTCTTTAAAAAAAAAAAGGTTATATATCAAAAACAAAGAGAGGCTGTATGGTATTTTCAGTTGTACAGTCAAAACTTAAAATGACTCTTCAGTTTTTCATTTTTCTTCTTTATGAAGAAAATGTAAGCTTTAGAACTTTATGTTGGGCTTTTGTGGAGTTGCTTCCTCAGTCATACCCTTCATTTCTGCTCATCTTGGCAGACGAGCAAATCTACCAGGGTTTCACTAAGCCCCGGAGAAAAGGTGACCCCTATTTCCAAATTCTTCGGAAACAAAACCAATTATTTTAAACCTGACAGAGACCTCTGTTATCATTCAGGAAGCTGAACTGTACTGTCCCAATGGTCCTAGTTGTGTCCAGTGGGCATGAATCCCCATGTACATGCATGCACATGCATGGCTACAAGTTGCTCATTTATCTCTGGCACCAGCTATGGTAACAAGAACTTTAGAGTCACAATTAGTTCCCACTGCATGTTCAATGACAATGAAAAGAGACCAGTTATCAAGTCAGCCTCAACATATAGCTAGAAATCATAGAGACTGCCCTATGATGTATAAAGGCAAACTAGTTTGACAAGGGACAGCCACATTAAGCAGATTCAGTATTGAAGTCTCTAAAGTGTTTGATGCCAGACCAATGCCCCTCTAAAAGTACCTATGCTTTAGAAGGAAATATCTAACTTTTGCTTCTTCCATGGAAATGATACAGCTGCAGATAGTATTGCTTTCCTGCATCATCCCTACTCCAAACAAAATAAGAGAGAATTAACAAAATTGGAAGGTGAGTCCCTTCGTCATACAGCAGTTTCTTGTTGATATAGAATCCCTTTTCCACTATGGCTGTTCTTTCTGTAGTCTGTATTAGCTCTTTTTCTGATCTTGAACATCTGCTCCTCTTTCAGGAAAAACAAAAAAACAAACAAACAAAAAAAATAGGCTAGTGTGGGGGAAGTAGTGGAAAGGAGAAAATACTGCAAACTGAAAGCATTTTGAGAGCAGCTACTCTATTCTCCTAGGAACCAAATGTCAGTGGACTGAATAGGTCTCCTGATGTGTATGAGCACATGCCAGTGATCACAGACAATTGCAGTAAATTTGCCTTAGCAATATCCAACAGACCAAACTGTGATCACTGATAACTGAGCCCTGAGGGACTTACTTGTAGCCCATTCAAAAATGTATATGCCCTCAAGGGAAGGTTTGCCTTGTTTTCCTGAGGAAATTAAATAGACTTTTTATAGAATTAGCAAAAATCAGCAGGGGTTCAGATTTCCCTAAGTCTTTCACGATCTGTGGTTTAATAGCAGACTTTAAGTTAATGTATATCAGATACATGCATTTTGATTTTCCTTTCACTTATACTGAAGAAAAGACATTAACTGTAATGAGTTACTCCTGATTTTCACATTAACTGAGAGGACAGGAAGGGTCACAGTGTTCAATTACCTTTCTGAAGAATCTCAAAAAATGTATATTGGCTTTCTGGAATAAACATATAGCACAAAGCATTTATTAGTTTGCATTTTCAAAGCACTTACAGAAGCAGATGCATTAGGACAAATGCAGATGTAATTATTCTAGTGCTTTGAGTATCTACCAAAAAACAATCCACAACATGCTTTGTCTGTTTTTTGACCTGACAAAGTTTTACAATTCTAAGGGAGAAGAGCCCATTTTTCAACACACGTTTAATATACGTATGTATATATATGCAATAATATCTTCACTGGCTCTGGATATTTGTTTTCAGGGACTGGGTGTCATCTGGGAGAATTGAGCTTCCTATTGTTTTATTTCATAACTGTATTATAGCAGATTTCAGAGACCAGGGAGATCTGAAGTACTGCCTCTTCTCTTCTACCTATGACATCACAATAAAATATACGCATGTGGTCCTGGCAAAACTCTCTCTGCTGTAAAACAGGACAATATGTTTTGCCTTCATAAGCCGGGCTCCCTCAGACTGGTGTAAGAATTGTGGTTTGGGGCTTTGCAGCCCTACTAATGAGAACTAAGAGCTTCAGTTCTGTTGCTTCATGACTGGCATCACACTCAAGACAAGCAAGCCAAGACTTCTCAGCACACCTGCCATTCAAAGCTCCTCATTGTGGGGACAAGAGATCATCAATTACAGCAGCTTTTGCAGGAGGGAATGTCAAGAAGCTGTGCTGCTTTGTAAGGCATGAAAGATGAGTGTGGGTTGAAAGAAAGCAGCGAGACATCAGGCTCTTGCCTCACCTTCCCCACGTACTCTCTTGTGAAATCAATTGTCCGAGGATGATTGATTGTCCTGTCTCTGTGGAGACCCTAAAAGTTTATTGAAATTTATAATGGTCAGATATACATATGTATATAATCCTTCTGCTTCTTCTATGGGATTTTTCCCTTATTGCTTCACTAGCTGATCCACATCTTTTGACAGAGTGCTTATTTTCAATGTTTAAAAAAAAAAATAAAAAATTGTATAGTTAAGTACCCAGGAAAACTTGTCATTTAAGAGACTGTTACCCTTATTCTCAAACACAGGGCCACCAAAGTCACACACACACCTGACATCCCCACTCAAGAGGCTGTCATTTCTCACTCAGACATGTGCAAGAGACATCCCAGATTGTTACTAGTGATAATATTCCTTCCTAGCTCTTTTCCTGCTTTCCACATTACTGGAATGATAATTTGCCATTTTACTTTCAGAGCCTCTCTTAGGAATACATACTGTGGAGCAAATCACGTTCACCTGTAATATAAAGGAGACAGGATGTAGCTAATAAAGAACAAGGCAATTCAAACTTTTTTCCTGAGCCCTCAGGAGGAATACCCAGGTGTGCTGTAGAAGATATGCTTGGAAAAAAAAGAAAAGAACCATTCTGCAGTCAATCTAAAAGCACTAGGCCTCCTTTCATGAATTGATTTACCCACTGGGTGACATATTGGCAATTTTCTGTTACCTACCCAGTGATATGACTAAGTAGATGAAGCTCAAAGGCAGGTCAGATAAAAAGACTTTAATCTAACAAAGGCAGCCTGAATTTTACGTGTCAAGTAAGATGATTTAACAGGGAATAGCAGCCTAAACGCGATACTGAATCAAGGTGGAGAATCCATAATTAATGTTATACTGCAGAAATGTTTACTCAAAAACAGAATGACAAAAACTATTCACCTTTCCTATGAAAGGCCCCAGTTCAGCACAATGCATCCCTGCAGTCTTTATGTTAAACATTTGCTTCAATGTCATCTTGAATCGGGACCTGCATGGGAAGGAATGCCTTTGAATTAATATCTTTACAGTCAGTGCAAAAAGGGCAAAAATTGGTCATGACAGATTTTAGAAGGCAGAGATTGAGTACTGCCATAATTTTATGAATATAGCAGGCCAATTAGACTTGACAAATATGTTGCTGAGAGAATTAATTAAAATTGTTTTCTGTGAGGAAAGGAAAGTTGTGTTTTGGGAAAACAGTAATATCATGAGCAAGTGACATGAGGCTTGTTCAAGTGTTTTCAGGCCTAAGGGGTGAAATGCCTCAAGGAATAGTTGGTCCTTGAATAATGAATTTATCTTGCAGTTATGCTTCACCATTTTCCTACCAGGGTTAGTTGAACTTCCAGAGCAGCAGCCCAAAACATTACCTCAAGTCATTAAACAAAACCAGCTCTGGAGAAAAGGAAGGCCATATTCTGCTCCCCACAGTTTTTTATTTCACCTTCCCTTCCCAGTTTTTTCTTTATGCTTCAAAATCAAACGTGTAAAATTGCTGTATGGTTAATTCATTTGCACGGGGGGAAGGCATGGCTGATTGCAGCCCCTAACAGGACAAGGTCTGCACAGCCTCTTGCAGCAGATACAGAACAGTGAGGCCTAACAGCTCCAGCTGAGTTGGATGGCATGATGGCTTATGGTTGGATGGCTGTTACACTATTTTTGCCCTTTTAACTTTAAAGTTCTTGAGTTTGATGTTTTCCAGTCCTCAGATGAGCTGTTTCTGGGCCATGCGTATAATGGATCAGGGAATATCTGCTTGTCCTTATTGGCACTACCTCTAGCACAGGATAACCCCTCAGCTCAGTAAATGACCATCTTGATCTGAAGTAACCCGATATGAAGATACAGCAGTCTCTGGGGTAAAGTACTCTGGGTTGAACACTGTGAGCACCCACACTGCAGCCTGAGGCCTGCTGAAAGTGGATCCCCAGCTGCTCATTCCCCTGAGACAGGGAAAGAAGAAAAAAAAAGATAAATTCTAAAGAAGGCTGTTGATTAATTATCTTCATTACTCAATAGTTTAACCTACCTTGTCAGCTCTTCCCACTCTGCCTTGCAGGAGGAATAAAACTTCCAAAATGCCTGGAGCTAACAGCAATGGGGAAACCACACACAGACCAAAGTGCTGATGAGAGCAAAAACACGCTCCTCCATTCAGCATCCCCCAAGTTCCAGAAATGCGTACAACTTCTGGCCAACTTCCACGACATGGGTTAAAAATTACATATCAGACCCTTCGCACTTAGTTCAGGATTAGGGATTTCCTTTGCTCTTTCCCAGGTGGACTGGTAAAACTCATCTCTTCCACCTGAACAGAGATTTGAAAACTGCTCTTGCACAACTGGCTTCCCGTGTGACCAAGCATATTTGTATGTCCTCTGCTACAAAATTATGAGTCACAGCTGACATTTAGCCTGAAACACATCTCAGAGCAAAGGCATCTTGGATGGAGAGCATGGATGTGAAGAACAAAGATATTTTTATTTGGGTGGGAGGTGAAGGGGACATTCTTCCCTTTTTTAGGTCTAGACACCTGCATTCCAAATGTGGGATGAGATTAGGGTCATGCAGTTTTGAAATTAACAGCCCCACCTGGCTGCTCTGGACTAATCTGTAAGAGCTTGGACTGATTTCCTCAATGTTTTTGGTTAATCTCTTGTAATTCTGATTAGTAGCTTCCAGTGGCTCTAACCCCGATTTTCCATTCCTCAAAAATTTTCCACTGTCAAAACCAGCCTGAGTTTGCCTTCAGACATGGTTATCTAACTGCAGTACTTGTGTAGTACAGCGCTGCTAACGAAGAGCTGAACCACCCACCCTTGCAGTAGAGCAGACAATGGTGGAATAATAAGTGTTGTATTTGTTCCAAAGTAAAACACTGAGATACATCCTCCAGCTTTTCATCAGTAACATTAGTGTCACTGCCATCTAAGCTAAATCAAAAACTATCTGTAACTTATTCTTTATACTGCAGAACAAATGTTGGAAGATGTGTGAAGTGATAGGATTAAGAACATTTTTTCTGCCACAACTAGGGTTCTCAGCCACTGATTTTATGAGCAGCTCTATTCATAAGGATAAGCTTGCACAAGGAGAAAATAAAAAAGGTTCTTGTCTTACTTTTATTTTAATTGCCACCAAGTTCACTCTAGACCTGGAGGAAATTGAAGATTTTGGAGTTCTTTTAACAACATAAAATTTTACCCCCGCCTCACTGAAGAAGAATTTGATACAGCTGTTTCATTGTTGACTGTTCTTTATCAGCCAGTATCAGCTTATCAGCCAATAAAACAACCAAATCTAACAAGCACAGGCAAATTCTTCATCCCAGGATGGGATAGATTCCTACTATCCTATGCAAATGTGCCTTCATAAACAGAAGAGTCAATATTTTACTTTTTTTTGGTGTTTTTTTTTTTTTTTTGCAGAACTTGTTCTGCTGTGACACTTCAATTTTCATAATTCCTCCTCTCCCCGTACCAAAAACAAGCAATCAAACAAACAAATAAACCTCAAGGCCTAAAATATTTTAACTTCTTCCAACATTCAAAAAATAAAAAGTGGGACAGGATAAGCAGAAAGTGGGAGGGAGAGATTTGGCTTTGCAGAAAAGCTGCTTGCCTGAAGATGTAAGAACATTTTCCTAGTAAGCTCAGCATTTAAAGCCAGGCAGACAGAACATGCTTCACAAGAGACAACCTCCTGTGAACTCCTCACCTTTGTAAGGTAAGTCAGTGTTCACAAGGAAATACCCACCACACTATTCCCTTTGATGTCTTCATTCTGCAGAAGGGAACGGTGGTCTTTTTAAAGAATTCACAATAGAGAGTGAAGGGGAAGAGGAAATTCTTTGAAGAAAGCAGAGAGCCTCTTCTCATTTTGCTGCTGACTAGAAGACAACCTTTGTGCCTTACACAAAAGAAGACTTGCAAGCCCACTTCCCCCTCAACCAAATAGACATTTTCTGAGAATATCATACAAAGAGGTGGCTTTCCAACACACAGAACACAGAGGGGGAAGGAACTGTATGGCTTCACACATCAACCATAAATCAAACCTCTAGAAAAACATCTGTGTGGGGCATGGTGGTACTTCCTGTATCTTCAGGATGAGCAACAGAGGCACACACATAGGCCCGTAAGCAAAGGTCTTTGGAAATCCTGTATCTTCCTTTGTTCTTTCTTGAGTAGGAATGGAGTTAATACTTCAGATCTTGGATGATATGAAGAAGTCTCAGCTGGAGCTAAAACCACATAAAGACAAAAATGTTGAGGAGAAGGGTTTCCAGGAGCACACAGCTGAAAATTAAAAAAAAAAAAAAGCTCATTTATTGATGAATATGAGAGAGAACGTGATAGAAGATGTAACTGAAAGATCTGATTTCTTTAAGACCATTTTGCCTCAGTCTTGAAATGGTCCCAGGTCACTGACATACAGCAGCATGGTTTGGGAAGGACAAGGATAGTAAGGTGGCAAGAAGTGAAGGAAAATTTGGGTATGTTGAATGTATTCAAACACGAGAGTCAGATGGGATTTGCCTCAGGTTGCTGCAAGAGCAGGCTGGTGTTATTGCAAAGTTCATGTTTATTATGGCAGTTAGGCCAAAAATCTTTACAATAGAAAATGTTAATATTATGCCTAACTTTAAGAAAGGGAAGACCAGGGAACTATAATTTGGTCAGTCTCAAATCACAGCCAGGAAAGGTACAGGATTGCTTCCTGTTCCTCATCTGATCTCTTTCAGATCACCGAAAGATAAGAAGAATCAGGAATAGACTACCCAGCTTTGTCTAGGGCAAATTATTTTAATCGACTTGATTGCCTTCTACAATTAGAAGACTGCCAGTCAGGACAAGGAAAGAGCAGGAGATGTTACATATCTTCAACACAATTACTATTATATAACCACAGTGTTATGGTTGGGACGCTGAGAAAGTAAACTGTTAGGGAAGATGAAAATTGGCCAAATTCTTGGCTCATACACTTGTTACAAGTGACTTGATGTCCAGTTAGCAGCTGGTAATTAGCACATGGCAACTAGCTGATAATCTGAGCTGTAGAATTTCAAGCCAAGCAGGTTTTAGAAGCTTAAAGACTGGAAGGGCAGAGAGAACATGAAGACCAACAGAGGTAATATAAATTTCTGCACCTGGGGTAAAATAACATCACGGAACAGTAAAGGAAGAGGACAGGCTAAATAACAATCCAACCTCAAACTGGATACCAAACTGAATGCAAGACAAGAGTATCCTCTCACCACAAATATAAAAATTTCTTGTTAGTTTACATTAGGGGGAACATGACCAGTAGGGTCATGAGATTACTATCCCACTCCATACAGAAGTGCAGAGTTTACACTTGAAATCCCATGTCCTATTTTGGGTCCCAATGTACAAGAAAGATGTTGAAAAAATGTGTACAGCTCATCAGAAGACTAGCAAGATGTTCAGGGGCCTATATCACAGAACCTACAAGGAGAAGTTGAAGGAGGTATCTAGCAAATCATAAGTTAAGAACTGACCTATTTGTTGATCAGCCTTCAAATATGTGATGGATTTACAAAGAATCAATCTCTTCTTGTTTGTGGTAGGTGTTAGTCCACAACCACATGTTGGACTCGGAAGATCCAGACTGGCTACTGGGGAGAGCTTCATCTCTAAGAAGGCATTGCCACACTAAACAAGTGTGGTTATCCAGACAAGCTCATGAGCTTTCAAGAGTCATCCAGACAAGTCCATGGTTGACTTGATTTGGTGTGTAAGAAATGAGTCTGCTTCAGGCTAGAGGTTGGATCGCAGATCTCCAGACACTCCCTCCCAACAGCATTGGTATGACCCAGCAACTGAAGTTCTAAAACTCCAATAGCAGTCAGGAATAATTTTGAGTTGCTAGGCAAGAAAACTAGGCAAACACTACATAGACCAACTTATCTAAGTTGTTTGTTTTCAAATTAATCTCTCAGAAAGTTTGGGGTTTTACCACAATCAAGAGCATTTCTTGTATTTGCTAATCAGACCGACCATTGACATTTGAAAACAACCAATTGACTAGACGTGGCCTTTGTGGCTGGAGAACTGGTTAAGAGAGTAGGAGGTGAGCTCACCAACTGCCTCGTGTGGATGCCTGTTGTGCCTCATGCTGACAGCATAACAACATCTGAGATGTTATGGGTGTCTAGAGAGCAACTCTACTACTCTTGCAGAGTACATGATAGCTTGTCTCAGCATGAAGAAGAGGGAGGGAGTGGAGAAATAAAGAGTTTTTGCAGATGAAAGTGCTTTCAAGTCAACTGTGATTAATTTTGAAAACTAGGTACTCGTGGGTGATTTGCAGCAGAAAACCTACTGAATGGTGTGAGCCTTTGCACGCAAGGACAATAAGAAATGTTGAGGCCATACCTGTAAACTGCTTCCTAGATATACTAGCCAATGGACAGGGCATCCATCATGCACCAGATTCATTTCCTGGCCTGTTAGTTACGATAAAAATCTGTCTCTCATTCACACGAGTTGGATTTTGCAACTACGTTTGGAAAAATGCTTAAATTCCAGCATCCTGATGACAAATGGTCTGTAGAAAAAACAGTACTCAACATGAGACATCCTAACCTCCTACCACCATTCAAAGCACAACAGGTTTGTAGACCTCCAGAAATATGGAAGGGAGAAACTGATGAAGCAGATGATAGAGGTGGGGGAACAGTATTGCAGATTTTCCCTGATTGCAACTATATTGATTAATGAACATCAAGCAAATTAGAAGTTATCTGTTTTATAGCTATCGTATGAAACCATACCTACAGGAATTAATATCTTCTTTTTTTTTCTTTTTCTTTTTGTTTTTCTTTTTCTTTTTCTTCTTTTCTTTTTCTTTTTCTTTTTTTTCTTTTCCTTTTCCTTTTTCTTTTCCTTTTCCTTTTCCTTTTTCTTTTTTCCTTTTCTTTTTCTCTTTCTCTTTCTTTTTTTAACTGTTTTTCTTTGTTTTCTTCTTTTTTTTAATATTGGAAGAGACATCAAACTAACTTAATCTTTGTACTAAAGCAAATAAGCAGATAGAAGACATGTTCATCGAAGTAATGCTCCCTACAAAGTAAACAGAGGAGGCAGGTGGCAAGACTGGTTCCCTCTTCTTCTTCCCTAGACATCTATATTTTGCTTTACTTCAGAAAATAACCAAGAAAACGCATTAAGTCTTAGAAGGTCTTCTTCATTTCTCTTTTCTCTCCTTTCATCATTAGCTGGGATTTTTTATTTGAAAATTGGGAAAAAAAATTGAATTAACATTTTGTTCCAATCACTTGACTTTTAGGCTTAGAAGTGTAGCTATGCACCTTTCCATGAACACAGACAAGAGAACAGGCAAACAGCTAAACAAACAATAAATAAATAATAAGAAAAAATATCCTGTCCTACTGGTATTACATTTTGCACATAAAGTCATTGAAAAGCTTGTCTGCAGAGACTATAATAATGTGTTATGAGACATTTTTGGCACAGAGAAGAGGTAAGATATTGCCAGACAAAGAAAACACATTACAGTTAATGGCTGGAAAAGTTATACTCTTCTGTTACTAATTAATTTTCCATATTTACAGCCAAACTAATGGGAAAGACTGTATAATCACCCAGGACAGCAGTAAGCAAAGTGTTAAACCATCACTAAGTTGTACAGTATTCTCACTTTAGACGCTTGTCTTCAGGAAGGTTTGGATGTGGGTAGAAGAAGGAGAAAGATTGCCAGAAAGGGCAACTACAAAACCCAGAGATTGTCTCTAGAACATGTATTTGTTTGCTGGAGCACAGCTGAGTCCGTACAACTCCAAAGGGACCAGAATGTGGCAGCAAGGATGTGATGTGATGTACACAAGCGTTCAGCCACCTGCATGTGCTCACACAACATTCACACACATAGGAAATGTGTCTCCTGTGGGAGAAGGGACATGACCATGCCCAAAGGAAACCACCTGTACTGGTTAAAGATTTGGTGCTATTCACTTTTACTTGCCAGAGCTGCAAGAAGAGAAAATCAACAGATTTTAATGTTTAATGTTTGTTTTCTTGTAACTTCCTATTTCAGGCAGCAATTCAGCACTGAATGGAGGATTAACACTAAAAGAATTTTTCTGCAGGTTTGGTCCAGATTCTGAGTTTACTCATAGCAGTTTTAAAATTAAGCCATTCTATTGTGGAAAATTTTTGATGATTCAGTCCTTTACATATTTTGTATCAGTTCTGTTTGAGAGGTTGATTTTCTAGGACCAACACTGATGATATGTACTTCCACAAAACGAGAGATGTATGACTGAGGATAGCTGACTTGCCTTAAGTCAACCTCAAAACATTTCTTATGAGGTTTTTTGGTGAAATTAGAACTAATAATTATCTCACTCAAAAGAAAAGAAAGTATTTAAGCTCCTTTTCAAGTTTTTTTTCTAAAATGATTTTGGCTGAAATTTCAAAACAGATGTTTTGGAACTTATTGCTGTTTTCAGTTACCTTTATTTTTTTTTTTTTTTTTGAAGTTTTGGTCTGTGGGAGAATAATTTTTATGTTGGTTCATTGGCTTGTTTTCTTGGTTTCTGTTGACGTGAATTTCTGCCTTCTACAAGAAAAGATGTGGGTTTTTGTACAAAAAAAAAAAAAAGCTTTTGCCTTCAGAAAATAGAAACGTCTGTTATAGAACTTAGACTGAAAGACCTTCACATATGTGGATCATTCTCCATCAAGAATGATTTTACATGGATTTTACAAGGATTAACATCTTTTTAACTAAATAATTAATGGACTTAAACACTACCAGTCAAAGAATGTTTGGACACTAGAACTCTGTAAAGAGCAGTCATTCTGTACTGGAAAGACTTAAATATTTTAATAGTAAATTTCTTTTCAATTTGTAACAAAAACCTTCATTTTTATCCTAACAGCACAGTGGATCGTGATTTCTTGATCAGCTAGATATTCAGACAGAAGATGTGAGTTGTGATATTCTGGCTTCTTTCTGTATCTTTTTCCACCCAGAAAGAGATTTTAGAACTTTTTACTAAGTTTTAACATATTTGGGATCCTGATTTTCTGCCTACAACAATTCTCATCAGGAGCAGGTGTGCTGCATGGTTCCCACCATGCCATGGCATTTTGCAAGTCTAGTTTCCAGTGCAAATCTAGTCATAAGTGGTTAATTGTACTCAGTTTAGTGTTTCTCATTCCTGAATAAAAACTGAATCATCTCAACAAAATGTTTAATTTACTGAGAATCAGCTTTTTTTTTTTTTTTTCAGTTGGCAAAATAAACAAATATTGCATTAAGGTATTTTCAGCCAGATTTAGTGAAACTTGACCTTGAAGTAGATTGTTGTGTCTTTCTACCTGGAAAATTTGGCAAAATTTTAGTGGAATATGTGATAGATAATAGTTATATTTCCAAAAGTTGATGGTTATCTTGGTCTAGATAAGAACTTGGATTAATTGAAAAGATTATAATAAACCAGCTGAAAATAGGAAAAAGACAAGGAAAGGAAAAGCAAAACAAAATTTATGTGAACCAGGAATTAATAGTTATGACAAACATTCTTTCTGCATGTATTCTGAGCTCTGTTCTGTCTGAGCTACAAAACCAGTTAATAAATAACACTAAGTTGGTTCTGATCTTTTACAGGAATTGTGGAGCACCAGAATACAGAGCCTGTGATCCTTAGAGCCACAGAATTTCTCAAGTGGTTATTTTTGGACGCTCCAGTTCAGATACCCCGAAGGAATTTGATTTCCTGAGAAGGTACTCGGCATTTCAGAAAATTAGATGCCTTTGAGACATTGAAGATTTGGCTTTCCCTGAAAGCCATGTACTGTTGCTTTCAAAACACATGAGTGGGTTAAAACCAGCTTGTGTCTGATGGTGAGCATCTAGACTCGACTGAAGAGTTGGAAAGGATACATAAATCTGAATGAGATTTACAAAACCTCCATTTCTTTCAGACTGCAAACTTTTGACTAGCTAAATATATTAGGATAAATTTCTTCTCAGAAAGAGTGGTGAGGCATTGACACAGACTGCCCAGGGAAGTGGTGGAGTCACCATCCCTGGAGGTGTTCAATGAAAGAGCAGATGTGGAACTGAGGGTTTCAGTGAGGATGGTTGGACTAGATGATCTTAGCCGTCTTTCCAATCTTAATGATTCTATGATTCTACGACACTAAATGGCATCGGAGGATGCTATTAGCCTTTAAGACCAGATTAAGCAACAATCTGGATCCCTGCTGAGACAGTGCTATGGTTTACATAGTCAACACATGCTTGATGGAGATTTCCTTTGATTACTGAGGTGTTGACCAGAAGGTCAGCTTGATGAGCAGTTCAAGACTTCATCCTGTAAAACGTCTGCTTTGACTACAACTCTGGTTTTATTAAACAAAATCCTTCAACAACAATTCAGTTTATTCCAGTCCTGGACACTCATGGCTCCTACAAAGAAATGTCAGAAATGCTGCTTGGAGCAAATTGGCAATTGTAACAACATAGGTATTTGCTAGGTATCACCCAGCAGCAGAGCTTGGCACAGGACAGATCATTTCTGCTCTGCGACTAGCAGAGTGCAAACCTATCTAGGCCATGTCATTTTGAAAACTGTGTCTCATTCTACCTCTCATTCTGAGATTTATGACAATTAGCTGCTGAATCTATAATTAGCAAGTGGTAACAGATCAGTATATATATCCAGTTCTGGTGACACCTCTGACAGATTGACGCCAACTCCCCAAATCCCTGCGAGGCTTCGTGTTTTCCCTGTGACCACTCTCAAGAAGAGCTTTGGCAAGGCAGGGAGAAGAGGGAGGGCTGGGGAAAAGCAAGTTCTCACAGGCTTGACAGGACCCAGGCAGAACCATGTGGCTTGCAATTAAAAACATGTTCTATCTTTCTCTGCATCACTGAGGGAAGAATACAGGTAACAGTTTCTCTATGGCCTGCTTGGGACACAAACAGAGAGGTTTGGGTTTCTGCAAGTGAGGTTTTGTTTGCTCAGAGGAAGGGGGATAAAGGATGTGGAAGGAAGAGGAGTTTGTGTTTGTGTGCAGAGCCTACTGTTCAAGCACTACAGAGTTCCAGGTTCAAGGGGCAGTTAGGGATATGGTTTAGCAGGCGATAGTGGTGGTATTGGGTTGTTGGGCTAGATAATCTTAGAGGTCTTTTCCAACCTTAATAATTCAATGATTCCAAAGTAAGAACTGAGAGAGAAGAGGCTTCTTCTGAACTGTTCAAATTCCATTAATCTCTAATTCTTTAACTCATCTAAACACAACCCGAAGTTCTTCATCTGCATCAGCTTCATGTACTCACCTCTGAGATGTACCAGCCCTCTAAGCATGTAAACCTTTAAACCTTTATCTTTAAATCTTCTGCAAACACTCAGTGGTATCTTCACCCTTTCTAGGTAAACTCTCCCAGATTCCTGATTCAGTTGTTTTTTTCCAACCTCAGCTCTTAATCTCAGGTCACTACATATCACTTATCTCAGTGCATCCCTTACTAGCAGACATCTGTGCATTTGTGATTTGCAGCCATAACTTTAACTCCAGACATTCATTTTTCTAGCCCTGCTGGGTATAATATTTGAGAGCATAAAAGTACTGTGTTTATGCAACTCACCATTAGGGAAAAAAAATAAGATAAAAAGGTACAACTTAGATTACTTCTCATATCCAAGTATGCTCAGAGCCTGTGGTTGATTCCCTGATTCCTTTTGCTTCAGCCTGGCTGGCTCTTTTGCCTGATTGATGAGAACCACATTCGTGTCATCTTATGTGAATTTGTAACGGAAACTTCATAGCTAGTTATTACTTTGATTGTGTTGGAAGCCTGACTTACCCATAATCGCCCCAAGTAAATATTCCATTCTTGCCATGCCTGTCTGGATGATAGTATTGGTGATGTACAACCTAAATTCAGGCCTGTTTCGCTTTCTCTAATGACACTTTTTAATTTCTAATTTGTTGTTGTCTGTTTGTTTTTCATTTCAAATATCTCTGCTGCAGGATGACAGCTATGTAAAGGCTGTGACCCAAAAGGCAGCTGTCATTCAGAAATCTCTTGCAACGTTAAAGAGGGCATGTCATTGTTCCAGACTAATACCAGGCAGAATACATCTGTAGAAAGGAACATAATAATTTTTTAAATAATTATTACTATTTTCTTTAATGTTAAGCTGATGGAGGAAGTGATGGGAAGTTGCCAAACAACATGTTTATTTGTTGGGGTTTTTTTTTTTTTTTGTCTGAATCAATACTGAGCAAAGTCTCTCTCAAATAATGGTCACAGTTCTGCCGCTTGCCAGACTGCCCAAGGGAGCTCAGTGAAGAATCTCAATTCATTTTTAGGTTAGTTCTTAACAGGATTGATCCCATTATATTTTGCTTATATAGATAAATAAATAAGACTAATAAATAAATAGAAAAAAATACCACAAGGGAAAGGAAAGAAAGGAAGAAAGGAAGAAAGGAAGAAAGGAAGAAAGGAAGAAAGGAAGAAAGGAAGAAAGGAAGGAAGAAAGGAAGAAAGGAAGGAAGAAAGGAAGAAAGGAAGAAAGAAGGAAAGAAAGAAAATCCTATTCTTTTATGAAGTACAAAACATTTTTTTTTTTCTATCTCTGTTTCATTTTCTGATCTCTGATGATATCATAAGCGACATAAGGACTGAATTGTCTTTTATTATGGCTCACACACAGATATTCTAATTGTAGCAGGGTCAGGACTGATTCCTCATTGCAATAACATTAGGAAAAAATTTCTTCTCAGAAAGAGTGGCGAGACATTGGCACAGGCTGCCCAGGGAGGTGGTGGATTCGCCGTCCCTGCAGATGTTCATGAAAAGGGAAGACGTGGCATTGAGGGACATGGTTAGTGGGCATGGTGGGGATGGGTTGATGGTTGAGCTAGATGATCTAGTGGTCTTTCCCAACCTTAATGATTCCATGATTCTATGATTCTAAGACAGCGTGTAATTCATGTGTATGTCTGCAAGGTAACCTCTTCACGTTTGTAGCTTACCATCTGTTCTTGCCTGTTACAAGCTCTGTGTCATCTAGTGATGGAACTTTTCTCATACACCTTTTTGCTTCTTTGTTATTATACATATTTATTACCTTATCATAGTCAAACCTGAACAAAATACACCCCACCCCCCAACTATGATGCTTCTATTTTGCAAAGAATTTTGTTCTACAGAAACAACCATTGATTTGTTAAAGGAATTGTTTGCAAGATGACTAGATTAGATTAATTAGTTAATGTTTATAAAGCACTTTGAAGATTAAGAACACTATATAAGTGTTAAGTATTATTGTTATTATAATAGATAGAGAAGGTAGATAGCTAGATAGGTAAAGAGATACAGTAGTCAGATAACAATAATTATAATACTTAGCATTTCTATAGGGCTTTACATCTTTTGAGTGTTTTACCAACATTAACTAATTAATAGAGTTAAGCAGACAGATAGCAGATAAAATAGTAGGTAGATTAATAGATAGTAGCAAATTTTGCCTTTGGATATATGAATAGCAAAGTCAGTGGAAGTTGCATATCACTGATGAGGGCTAAATTTTGTCCACAGACAAACTCAAAGGTAAATTAGTGAGTTGTTTCAACTGCTTTTAGTTGTTTGTTGGTTTGTTTTGTTTTCTTTTTTTAATGTGTTTTTTGGTTTTGGCTTTGGTGTTGGTTTTTTTGGGGGGGTCTTTTTTTTGTTTTGGTAGTTGCTTTTGTTGTTGCATGTTTTCTTGTCAGTTTTTTTTTTGTTAATGTGTGTGTGTTTGTTTGTTTGTTTGCTTGTTTTCACAGTTTGGCTTCCCAATGAGTAGATACATCATGCAAACAGAAAGTTAAAAGGTAAACTGGAATACAGAAATGAATGTATAAAATGTGTACAAATGTTAGAGTGACATATTATGGAATCAAAGCTCATCCTTAAGATTAGTCACATTACAGTGATAGTGACTCAGCTTTGCAACATCTGAAATCCATCACAAATTTGGAATTCACCTTCAAAGCATTGGATGAAACAGCATTATCAGTGTGCTTGTTTACATCCTGATTCTTCACTTGTCTTTAAGAAAATGCAAGAATGTGATATACTGAGAAAAATATGAAAAGAGAAATTAGAGCCATATATAAGTATATGTTATTTTCTTGAAATAAAGTTGGCATAAATTACAATGGAGTAAAAGAGTTATATAAAGATGCAGAGAATAGAAAAGATACGAGTTTCCTTTAAATCTGTTTCTTCTTGAACTCCCATGTTTTTCTGCAAGAACTTATCCCTAAAAGTATTCAAGTATACAGTAAAATAACTATTTCATTTTTAGGTGAAGTTCATGTTCTAAGTGCTTTTGAAATCCAGCTGCTATTGAGGTCCAGAGGTCCTACAGTCTCTAGTATGTTTGCATTATATTTTCAAGTTGAATATTAGGAAAAACTATTCTCAGAAAGAGAGGTTAGGCATTGGAACAGGCTGCTCAGAGAGGCGGTGGAGTCATCATCCATAGAGGTGTTTAAGACAAGGGTGTACGTGGCACTGAAGGACGTGATTTTGGGAGCGACGACTTTACAGTTGGACTAGATTATCTTAGTGGTCTTTTCCAACCTTTATAATTCTATGATTCTGCATAAAAGAGAAAGAGTAACCTCAGCTAACTGTGGATGGGCCTGCTCTGGAGTGGGGTTCAATAGTTACATTAGTGTATTTTGCATTGAGCTAATTACCTTTCTAAGAGCATTCCAGATCCTGACTAATGCAGCAGTGTTGCCTCCGGGTTAGGGGTAGTATCACCACACAGTTTTCTCTCTGCTGCCAGGTTGAGACCCTGCATTGCTCTGAACTGTGTGCTATAAACACAACTAGTGTTCCCTTTGCAAAGTTTTTCAGTGACTGGGTGTATGAAGAACCATCTCAAGATATCTTCGGGATAATCAGAGCTACAAATCACAATTTATTCTTGATAAGATAGTAAAATGCAGGAGAAGGATATATCATGCTTAATTCTTGACAGCTATGGTGTAGATACCTACATTTTAGGTAGACACCAATCTATCTTGGCAACTGACAGAGAGAGGGAAGCACTTAAAAGATCATTTTCATCTGCTGTCTATTTATGTCTATATTAAGATGAGATGAACTACATCCCAGAAAGTCTCACATCTCTTCATTGACTGTCAGTGAAGCCTAAGTGGCTAAGATGAGGCCAACTGTGCTATAGACAAAGTGAGGAGAGACAACTCATACTAAATGTTTCCTTTCTTACTTCATTTGTAAGGCCTAGCTTTTGGATTGTTCAGAGTTTTCCTCACTGGAAAGCTGTTGGCCAAAAAGGCAAGATTTAAGTTTACATATTGGTATTTAATGTTTATATGGTGATATAATTATACCTTTATATCTGCTTTTATCTGGTAGATGAAAGATTTAGCTATATCAGGATCAGAGGCCAAAAAGATACCAAAAAAAAGGATATGTCTTATCTCTCTCTCAGTCAAAACCCCAAAACCCCCATGTCATGATGCTAGCAACATGAATTTTTCTTTAGTAGCACAGTCTCCCAGTGATGAGAAAGTTAATGTTACAATGACAGCACAGAAGGCAATAGACTATCGGTCTGACTCAGACAAAGAGGCAACTCTCAAATATAATACAGAATAAACATTGTACAGAACAAATACACCATTCAAAACACAACAATCCTTTGATCACCTTAAGAAATGGGCATGAAAAATTAGGTGGACAAGCAAGAGCAAGAAATATTGTCAATACTCTTTTTAGCAGGGGTGGACAGTACACACCTTGGTAATTAAAACTCATAGCTTTTTTCTCTAGGAACTTGAACCCAAGTCTCAAGTTATGGGTGAATATTCACAGTGCAAGGTTTCAAGACAGACCTGTCTGAAGCTCTCTTGTTGATGCCGTTTTATTTGTATACCATAGTTCACTATTTCCTGGGTCATGGGGAGAATGACTTTCTAGTTTAGTGGTTAGAGTATTCACTGGAAGGGGAAGTCTTCTGTTCCTGTGCCTGCTTCAATTAATGTTTCTGTATTTTTTGTTCAAATATTCATTGATATGGATAATGGAAGACAGGTTTCTGCTCCCAAATGAAAGACTATACCATGAAGATACACAGTCATTTGCATAGGCTTGCCATCTTCTTGTTCACGTGAATATTTAATTAACCTATGCAAAGTGAAATGGTTTCAATATGAGGAACTGAGAAAGCCATGCCCCAGAATATTCTGTAGCCTAGTGGTTAGGGCAGTCAGGGAAGTGGAGAGACAAGTTTAGATCCCCTCAAGCAGAAGAGGGAATTGAACCCGGATCTTCCAGAGCTTAGTGGGTATTCTTAGCATGATAGTGGTGAGAAAAACGTAGTATCTTTGCTTTTTTTTCTGGCCTGAGCTAATGAGACACCCTGCCAACATGCTTATCATACTGGAAGATCATCACAGAGTGCAAATTTTATAATCTTTATTAGAAAACAAGTGATTTCACAATGAACTTTGCAAGAAATGGAATAAATGATGTGACAAAATAATGGCTTACCACAAGGGAGCATACTCACACCTGTATTATTCACCATCTAGATAAATGATCTACCAATCTGTAATGATGGAAAAAGGTTAAGGCTATCAGAAAGTCAAGGATTCAAGGACTTGGCCTAAGCAAAAGCCATGTTAACCTCAACACTCCTACAGATCACATAATATTATACGAAAAACTTGAAATATCCCCATAGCTTCAGTTCTACCAAGTCTGTTTCTTCTTTAAAGTTCAAAGACCAATAAACCAAACAAAATAATCTCAAAAGTGATTTGTCTCAGAATCTCGGCTGCCTATTACTGACATTGGACTACTTGCCTTTCCTTGGGGCACAAAGAGAAATGACAAAGTGTAAGGTGAACCTATAGTATAAATTACTGAAGAAATGTGAAGTCCAAACTGAAGGTCTTCTCTGCAGTGCTGTAAACTATGGCACTTGCACTCTGTTATCTAGCAGATAAATATTTATGTCACACACAAGAAAACACTGACATACCTATACTAATAAAGAGATATTCTGTTGAATGAAAGTGGCTGGTTTTTTTATGTATGCCTTAGGCTGGCTGAGAGAAACAATCTATCTCCTGGTTGGGATCACCTCATCCAGCAGATGAAAAAAAAAGAAGAGGAAAACAAAACAAAATAGAAAGAAAACAGGGAAGGGAGGAAGGAAGAATCCTTGAGGCATGCCATTAAATGCCCACAGTCACTAAATTGTGGACTGGTAAATTTCAGATTATTCTGGCTGATAAATTTCCATTTCCTTCTACTGTCAATTACTAAGAAAAATAAGTTACTTGTATCATTTTCTACCATTTCCATTTAAGCTCATTCTGAAAATGAAACAAGCAAACAAACTAACATAAGTACCGATATTTTTCTCTGATTGTATTTTTATGGACAATGTATAATTCAATAGCCTGTATAGACACTGAATTTTCTTTCTGTCAACCCAGTCTGAATGCACTGCACTTCAAGATGGCTTTGCCATAGACTCTCAGGAGTCCTCAGGAGATCTTCAGATGAGAGTATCTCTATGACCATCAATTCATAACACAGAGAGATTAAATGCAGAGTTGTACAGAAAAAAAGCAGCAGACAGACCAATCTTTGTCAATCCCAGTGCAAACTTTACTGAGGCATTTTAGAGTAGGCATTTTTAGAGTGCAGGCATGGACTTGCAGAAAGAAGGATCGTGTCTGTTTAGGTTGAGAACTCTCTCAGGCAATGACTTTCTCTCGGATGTATGCATCCACTTCATAGCACCAGCCCTGCCATAATAACACTAATAATAATAGTAACAACAGGAAAATAATAATAGAAATAATAATAAACTTATCCTGGATGCTGCAAAGCATGGAAGAGCTGAAGGGCAGGAGGTGTGTTGGGGAAATAATATAATACATCAAATCCTGTGCAGTGAGCACATGAGTGTGTGATATCAAAGACAACTACCTATGAAATTAATTTGCCGGTGACACTGCCTTGCCTACCATCCCTGGGCGTTGTGAGAATTAATTAATGCTTGCAAATCGCCTTGAGAACTTCAGAGGAAAGACGTTTTATGTATGCAAAGCCCTTCTGCCTTTCTCTGGTGTCTGTTGCACACCTGTGCCCATTGCATCATGTGCCGCCTCTGTCTGGTCGTGGAGTGCTTGCTGTGTACATATGGCCTCAGCATGATTGATGGTTGGAATCGGGTGCAGACAGTGGAAACTCTCCCCTGTCAGCAAGGAGCTTGCCCACACACGTCCATGCACCATCAGCCTCTTTCCTCCGGCACAGTTGTCAGGTTTCCCAAAACAATGATTACCTTTCCCCAGAAACAAACCTCCATTCTGACACCTTTCCTGGCTGGTGTCTTGTAGCATGAGGGCTCCTTTGTAGGGGTCCACTCCCTACCTCCCAGAGCTCTTGTGAAACCTCATTCCTTCGTGTTTGTAAAACATGTCAAGAGGCCAACATAGAAGTGTGAGAAAGAGAGAGAAGTTCATACTCACTTTTTTTTTTTTTTTTTTTTTTTTTTTATGATCACTATTAGCAAATAATTATAGCTATGCAAGATGTCCAGCTTGTACTGCAAACGTCCCTACATTCCTCTAGGGAAAGACAGCAGAGCTGAAGACATGAGCCAAAAAAAAAGCAACAAGGTGAGGCTCCTCCACTTTCAAAGTGGCCAGTTGCAATCTCAGAGGACCTGAGTGTGCCTGGAGGTCACAGCAGCTGCTCTGGAGGAGCTGCAGGTGCGTTGTGTCTGCAGCACCAGTGCTGAGGGGATTCTAAGTTGCCAAACACTCCTTACATCAAAATGAGTTCCACTCATGGTAAATAATAATTTCCAGTGAAACAAAAAGTTTACTTAGATGGGTTTTCCTTCTTCTTAGGTATTTCATGCATTGTTTTAAAGCATTAACGTCACTTCTTAGGATGTAATGTCTTTTAGTTTATGAATTTAGTCCCAATTTCCAGGTCATCCTTTAACACCCCTACCATAGCAGACCAACCATGTCTGCTTCAGAAGAAACAGTGGAAGATTTTTCTTTCAAAGCAGTGGTCCCTCCTTATGCCATGTAATATCTCCATAGTCACTGGAAGGTGATACCTTTCTGTTGCTAGGTGATTTCAAGCAGCAAATATTGGCACTCATCTGCCTTGCTCTGTTCCAACTGCAATCCACAATGCACAACAATGCGTTGTGGGGAGGGAAAAAAAAAAGCAAGATATGTTGGAAGGAGTCGAGTCTAGTTTCATCTTCCACCACCTTTTCTACACTTGAGTAAGAAGTGAAGAACTTGCTCCATAAACTTCCAGCCTTTATTAGCACCAAGAAGAGGTGAAAAAACAGAATATAGATTCACTGAATGTGAGACATTCAGTATCATAAATTTAACTATAAACAACTTGAAGCCTAATATGACCCATTGTCTCTGGGTTTATTATCAGCACACTATTGCATGAAGATAAGGACATTGAGAGGAGTTCTTTAGATAACAAAGAGAAGATTTCTCTGGGCATCACATGCATATTTCTTGGCCCACAGCAATAGAGATCTGTATAAGAATAATTTCTTTGAACAAAAATTTCATGCACAGGTCATCTTCCCTTAAGAATCAGCTTTTTTTTTTTTTTTTTTCAAAATCAAAGATTTTACATAGTCACAAATGGGATAGATGGGATTGACCAGTGCTGGTTATGGTGTTTCACAAGATCATTCAAGAGGGCAATATGCAATCTTGGTCACTGTTATTTTCAGTCAAGCGCTTTCAAATTTAGTAAAGAAACCAGAAGTCAAGTAGCTGCTTTTATTTCTTCCAACTTTGCTGAAGACTCTTCTTTCCCAAACAGATTTCAGCCCAAAACAGATTTTGTATGAAATGTGTTTCATTGTCAAGAATCAAAATGTTTATTTTTCACTGCCTGAACTGCAGATGAAAGGTCATCGCTCTTTTCTCCCCACAAACAATGGATATTCTGATGATAATTGCAGCTTAATTTCTTTGACCATCATTATCAGAAGCTTCAGATGCCTTCTGCTTCATCATTCCTATTTCACACAAAGAGGAATAATAATCCTTGGGAAGGACTGGTCTAGGGAAGTTAAGTGTTATAAAGGTTAGTCCTTTTATAACTGCTCAGCATCTACAGAGATTAAACAGAGCCCTAAAGGGAGAAACATCATCATGCAGTGCAATATCCCTTTGACTTTCCTGTTCACCTTCTCTCCTCCTCTTCCATGCTTTGCATGGATGCTTGGGTTCTGCCTCCTCTGAAAAGCTTCAGCTCAGTCCAATCCATATCCATAGGCAACTAATAAAGGTCAATCTCAGATATAATGATAGGGGACAATGAGTTTGTTCTCGCCACTCCTACTTTTCCCTACTGCTTTTCACAAGCTCTGCAGGTTCTTCTGGTTCCTCCACCAGGCCTGAATGTTAGGGGGAGGCTGTTCCCACCACCACTCTCAGCTGTTCTTCAACAGCCCTATATCTTTGAAGATGCACATTGTTATCATGTTATTTCAAAACACCAAAGGTCACGTTATCTTTCCTTTCCCTTCCTCAATTACTGAGTAAACAAGGAGTGGGTTTGCAAAGTATTGCAATGAAGCTCTCAGGGATACAGACAGGCTTGTCTGTTGCATCCAGAACTATCTTCTCTCTTGCTCCTCATGTATATTAAAGCTTCATGAACAAGAAAGTGGTCCTAGCACAAGGCATTTTCTCTGTACCTGGGCTAGCCCTTTTATTACAGAAAATATGGTTAAGAGTCCAGAAAATGATACCCACAAGGCAACAAAAAGTGCACTCTTCCATTCCAACTTTTACCTGAAATGCTGTACTGGAGTGATGGAACTGATTTTTGCAGTCAGCTTAAAAAACAGGAGACACTGAAAATCACACAGTGAAGGCTGTGGGAAATGAAGATACCTGTAGGCCATAGGGCACCCAAATTCTTGATGATCCTCTGCCAAAATAGCAATAAAAGATGACTACGGGCTATTGTAACTGCAATGCCTCCTCTTCTATCCTTACTTTTACTGTAATTCGTATGAGATATGTTGCTATGTTGTAACTAATAGGTCTACCTCACTCCCTCCAGTTCTCCCAGTTATGGGCTGCATAGAGCTGGGTCCTTAAGAAATACTTTTATGGAACTTGTGAAAAGCAGGTGGTCTGATGCACAGAAAGTACCTTAGCACAAATGAAGATAAAGAATTTCACAGAAAGATAATTGTTTGCCTAGCAGCTGAATTTATTTTTGTTCTCAAGTTGTAATTAAGGGAAAAGATGCAGTTAAAAATGCAGTATGTTTTTCCCTCCTTTTTCTTCTTGCCTAATAAGCAGAGCAAGTTGATTCATTTTTATCTGAGTAAGTATGAGTGTGTCATTTTACTCGTACCTGATCTGAGTACACAAATTTTACTGAAATGTATAAAAGAAAGATAAACAGCTGAACAAACCTGAGGGGGGGAAAAAAAGAAAAAAGAAAAAACACACACTAAAACAGAGGTCTGCTTTCCAGAGTTTTGCATTTCTGGAGAAGAAAAAGGAAAACAGAAACTAACAACCCAGCTTCTTTTTTATTGAAAACCTATAGTTAATTTAGCTAGGTAAAGATATGTTTAGCTCTCAAAGAAATCTTGTGTCCTTCCTTTCACTCTTCTTCACTCTTCTCTTCCTTCCCTCTTCTTTTTCTTTCCCCAGATATCTTGAAATACTTCTTGGAATCTTGATAAACTTTCAGGATAACCATTAATCAAAATGAATTTAATCAGAATTAATCAGAGTGAGCACATCACGTGAGGCAAGCAGTAATATGCAATCATTTGGTGTTGCAAACACAACTGCATAAACACTAAGACTAGCAATTAGCTAAGACACTGAGATGACTGGCCTTAAATCCAATGCTGAACGTTTTGTGGGTTCCCATGCCCACCCACTGCTCCCGCAAAACCTGAAATTGTTTGGATTTACATTTTCCAATCAGATACTGTTCATAGATTGAGAACCTCAGAATGAATGAATAGGCTGTTTTTCTGAAAGTGAACCAGTCAGAAATTTATCAAGCAAAGCAAATAAAAATGTGCTAAACATAAGCTGATGAGTGCTTCTAATGATTAAAGTTTTTATTAAAAGAAAATGCTGGTAGTTATTTATTGTTTTCCATAGATTCACTAAAAGAAACAAACTCTGCTACAAAGGTTATGTTTTCCTCCTGCCTACTGAATGCTTCAGGTATTTTCTGTTTCTCTCTGCTTTCAGTTCATCCATTTAGAGCAGCAATTTTTGGCACATCAAGCACATTAGATAATTATATGTCAGTTGAGAAACTTTCAGCTTCTTGTCACTGGTCTATAAAGCTCTCTGTAATGTTGTAATACAGTATCACTGATATCTCAATGAGATAACATGTTAAGTGTCTACTGGCTATATAATTTGAACCAAAAGTTAACAAAGAGAACTGATCTTTTGGTAAACATACAGTATATTTTTGTCATCTCTTCCTGATAGTGGTTTTGATAAGGAGATTTAGATGCAGTATTATCCTCTGATTGCCTTTGCAGCATACTTGCAAGACAGGGAACTCCTTCATAATTCCTCAGACAGATGGTTGAGAGGAATTTCTCAAATACCCACAGATCAAAGATAGTTCCCTGTAAATGGTGACGATTACTGATATTACAAATCCAACCAGACATTTATACTTCCTCATTCTCAAAACACTTTCACTTTTCTCAGCCTAATGGGAATTCTCATTAGGTGGGAAAGAATAATTTTAAGTCATCAAGCGGTAGTGTGATACCCTTGGATTGCTCATTAAGAACCAGATTGTGCATGAAGGGTAGATGAGAAAGGTCTATGAAATCAAAGTGGCATGGAAATGAAGAGCAATTGCTCACTGTCTCTTCCAAAACAGGAGCAAGGGGACATCAAATAAAACAAGGAGGAGAAGGGTTCAAAACAAAAAAAGGGAAATGATTCTTCATATAATGCATAACTAAGCTGTTGAACTCCTTGCCACAAGGTGTTGTAGATGCTGTAAATTTACATGAGTTCAAAAAGAACTGGACAATTACATGAAAGAAAAAATCATCATGAGCTGTTAAATACAAAGGCATTACCGCTGGCTCCAGAAGAAGCTGAAACACAAATCTCTAGATGTTGGGAGAGTGTTCTGAGGAAATCTCATTTGGCTCTTTTACTCTTTCCCAAGCATGCATTTATTGTTGGGCCCAGTCAGAAAGAGATTAATGCTTTAGATGGGTCCTTGCACAGCTGGTAGAATGCTTTTTATGCCATTGTTTCATACAGCTGCTTTAGTCAGGGAGTGATGGCCATTGGTAGAGCTACTATTCACTACTATTCATTTCTAAATCCTCTGACTGAGTGGCAGTTATCAAAAAAGAAGTGTATTGCTAAATACTTTTATTTTGAGACCGTTTAATTTCCCAAATTTCTGCTTAGGAGGTTAAAAAAAACTGAAGCTGGCTGGCTGGCTCTGAGAAAGGAGGGTTGCCTCTCAGAGCCCTCTGCACTCTCTGTGCTTGGACTGGTGATTCAGGTAGACTTGTATGGGTGCCAGTCTCAGCTCTTTACCTCTCTGGGCAAACAGGCTATCCAAATAGCCACACCAGTCCTAAAAATGTAGTGATTCAGGAGTAGAATGCATGCATCATTTAAAATGCTTGGTTAAGTGAAAACTGGCTGGAAATCCCCTAGGAAAGCTATTTATTCCTGTTACTTCTGGCACTTGGCAAGCCTACCAGTACCTCTTAGGATCGAAGTTAGCCTGGTAATGAGGAAAATCAAACAAGAGTCAGGGAAAAGTGCCTCCTTCTTACAAAGTGTGTCCTGGTGCTCTACTTGGAAAACCCTCCTTTCAACAAAGCCTTGGAGGGAGAAATAACCACCCTTCACTCCCACAGATCCCTGCTGGCTAGGTTAGAGGACAGTTAATAAAGGAACAAGTCCGGTCCTGCACTGGAGTACTCCTGCACCTTCATTGGTTAAAAGTCTTTTTAGGGAGTCCTTGGTCCCACAAGCTTATCCATTTTTATGGGCTAGATTGACACTTTGTAGGCAGGGTCTTGGAGAGCTGCTGCAAAACTAAGGCTAGTTGAATGATGTTCAACTGCTCCCAGGGGATCTTAATGATGAAGAAGACATTTAGCTTCAGGCCACTTGCAGGTATCTCAGATTGGTCACATCAAAACCATAGAAGCACTCAAAAATGAAAATCTCTACAGCCGGATTTATACAGAGGTTTCAAAAGCCATCCTTCCCAGCACCTCTAAAAAGCCTTTTGGCCAAGGAAGGCAACTCTTCAGGCTCCACAGGTATCATTATTCAGAGGCCTACTTTGTATTCAGAGTTGGCTTCTCCTTGGGTTCACTAGGCATTTTAGTGCATGCATGCCCGGGTGTATATTGAATGTGCCTAATAGCTGGAGTAGGTGGAGAGGGAGGAAGCTGTGCTCCTAATGATGGGAACACCTGGAGGGAGTTGTCTTGCCACTGGCATGCTGTCAGCATGCCAATAAATAAAAAAGTAGAGATGATCAGAGGAAGTTACCTAAGTATATAGATAGATATAAACATATATATATATAATAGTGATAATTCTAGTTTGCTTGCTGATGGAACATGGGAAATGCATTCAGTGACCATCTTTTTCCCATGGTTCAGGTGTGATATTCTGTGAAACACAAAATAGCCATAAATTGTCCCTGTACCCCCAGAAAAGCCCTGTGGCTGCTGCTCTTTCTTTCTGTCACACCATTCATACTGCTGAACACCATTCAAAAGATGGGAAACATGGAATGAGAGGTTGTTCAAAGGCATCACAAGGTCTTTGCATGCAGGTAGACAATGGGAAAAACTGTCATGATTCTGGAACAGAGATGGTCACACTTTTGGTGTTGCGAATCTCTGCTAAATTCACTGATGCTCTAGGGCTCCAGATCTTAGCCTTACATGAGCACAAGTTCAGATTTTGATTGCTGTGAAGAAATCAGCATCTAGAGGCAGGAAGATAGGGAAATTGTTCAGTTATCTTCTTAGTAAAGCCTGATTTGGGCGGGTAATCTCAATAATTGGGTGATTAAATGCATTCTTGGTCTGGGTATGACCCCATTTAAAGCCCTGATATTCATAACAGGCAGGGATGGAACTGAACCTAGGTTTTTCACTCAATGATTAAAATGAAAATGCAGAGATTAGTCCAGTCACCCAGCAATTCTGTGCTCCCCCTTTGTATGAAATATTCAAATGATAGGGAATGACTATGTATTTTAACTTTCAGTCCATTCAAGTGGGAGACACAGACCTCCTCCAGTAAGACTGCAGAGATCTCCAAAGAGATTCTCCAAGACATAAAGTGGATGTTTCAGATTGGAGTCATGGTTCATAGACTTTGAAATATGAGTGAAAGATGATATGGTGATATGATATGAGTGAAAGGGAGAATGGTTTTAAACTAAAAGATGGGAAATTTGGACTGGATATTAGGAGGAAATTTTTTACTCAGAGGATGGTGAGGCAATGGCACAGGCTGCCCATAGAAGCTGTGGATGCCCCATTCTCGGAAGTGTTCAAGGCCAGGCTGGATGGAGCCCTGTCAACTTTGCCCACGGCCGTGAGATTAGAAATAATTGATCTTGTGATCTTTTCAGGTCTCCCTTCAATTTGGAACTGGGCACCTGGCTTTCTAACAAGAAGAGACAAAATCCCTGGACCTATCCTTGGCTTTTGCACCATTAAACTTGGCTTTTACCTTACTCTGATATGTGCTGATCCTTTCTTTAGATGCTTGGTTCCCGTCCCCACATATTGCATAAGAAGCTTAAACTGGGCAATACACTACCAACAAAGCTCCTGAGAATTAGAAGCTACTAAATTCAATGCTGTGATATGTAAGTCCCTTGATAGATGAAGATCTTAGATAGTACACAAGTGATAGAAGAGCTGGAATAGATTAGAATGGAAAATAATAGAACAGAATAGGAACTTTAATCTTTATTCATTTGTATCCAGGATCTTTAATATCTGCAGCCTATCTGAATCAGTTTACTTTATTTAACATGGCTCAAGTACATTTGATCTACCTAAGCTGGCAAACTCCTTGTTCCTCAGGCATGCTGTTTATTATCTTTTACAGATGAGAGCTCTGCCGTCTGTCTGTCTCTCTCCTCCCTCCTCTAAGCTGACATTCAGTTCTTCCCAAGATCTAGTTGAGTCAAACTGTGTTCAATCTTCCCTCCTCTTAAGCATATTAAATATGCCCAATCAAGTGCCATAAGCATAGTCATAAGACTTTTGTATTCAACTACTAGCTCCCAAAGCTATGTGCCAGTGACAGATGATTTACAAATAAACCAGGCTTCCTCTGTTCACTTGGTGATATTCGCAGACTTGTCAGGAAGAAGCTGAAATTTATTCAGTAATGATTTTGCAAAAACACAGCCCAATCAAAAATCCCAGCAACAAACCTCACCTAAAATATCTTCATCTTCACCAGACAAAAGCTACTAAAGCTTCTCAGTGATTTATGAAGGTAGGAAATATAGTTTGCATTGCATATTTAAAGACAACTTCACTTGAATATTCTGGACATGTACAACCACAGTCAACTTATGTTTAAAAACATGGGTAGATTAAATGAGATATAAAAAAACTACTTGGATGATCAGAGAGACCGAGTGCTTACTTCAAAAGAGACAAAAGAGAGGTTTTAGGTACAAAGGAGGGAGGGTATATATCCAGTTGAACTAACTATGGTAACAACCAGAGAGCTGATACTGACATAGTTATAGTGTTTACAAGACCCCAGATGATATCACTGCAGCCCACTGTGCTATCCTACATAGGCATATCAATTATGTTCTCATCTGTCTTTTGTGCTACATCAATATAACATGTCTGAGCTAGCTTGTTGGCTTTTAAAAAAATGCTCGGTAACAAAGAGGTTAGAAACAAATAGGGGTTAGAAGTGCTTTTTATAAATAAATTGGAGGATAAGCAAGGGAGAGTAAGAAAAGTTCTCTGAGCTAATGGCCAATGCTGTCAGGATATCCAGTGGGAATGAAAGGCTGTGAATGCAATTCAGTCAGGATCTATAGAACTTTAGTCATGTAAGAGGGACAAAAAAAACAAAAACAGCATGAGTTCTGAGATAGCTCCTGATCATCAAGTAAAAGGAGTTGGTGATAGGCTTTTTGAGATAGAAAATGACATAGTACACATGGAAGCATCGCATACCATATTTATTCTAGAATGATAAACAACAAAATGGTGTGTTTGATTCATTGCATAGCTTCAGAGAAGAGATCATGTAGGGGAACTTTTTTTCTTTACCAGATATGAGACATTTTATACTGCCTTACTAGGGAGTAAACAATAATATTCTTGTAATCTTTTTATTTGTCACAAAATATCTAGCAAAATTTCCTTTATACTATGCTGTGAGGTTAGAATTTTCTTGTTTGATGTAGTATGTATTTATAGAGTATGATCGCTGTGAAGACAAAGCCAGTGAGTGCAGACACTTGCCATTCTGCTGTGAAGACAAAGCCAATGAGTGCAGACACTTGCCATGCTACTGTTTTGCTCTCAGGCTCACATCCAGTGTCAGAAACTGTGGATGCCCCATTCCTGGAGGTGTTTGAGCACAAGTTAGATGGGTCTATGTGCAGCCTGATCTGGTTGGTGACAGCCAACTCATGGCAGAGGGTTGGAACTAGATGGTTTTAAGGTTCCATTCAATCTAAGCCGCTCTATGACTCTATCCCACAGTGCAGTTCTATCTGCACAAACACAATCTGCTTGTGTTTGTCCTTTCTTGCATCAATCTGAGGACAAGCTCAGGAGCTTTTCTTCTTAGTCTCCATTGTATTGGTGGTGCAAAAGTTAGTCTGGACCTCAAGAAAGGTGCTGTTAAAAGGACTAAGTGCAGGAACTATCAGTATTGGAGTAACCTTTTGCTCATTGATGCTCCAAAATACAAGTTTTACCTCCAAGCAAAATGGAATCAGTCTGTAACCTAACTTCTGCCTTGCTGAATAAATGTGCTTAGGTTTAAATGATATCCCTATCTTCAAGACCCAGTAGGTGAGGGTTTTTCCTGCACGAATGGTCAAAAATTTCATATTACAGTTTGGGTATATTGTTTATATAAAAGAGACAAATCCTAAACTAATACTGAAAGAAAATCAAACATATAACTTAAGTCAGAAGCTGACAGAAGGTTTTATTTTGTTAAGGTTATTTTTACTGTTAAGTTTCAGATGTTCAGGCTTTCTGAGAAGCAACGAAGTTTACTTCATGTAGCAGTGAAAGACCTGAAAGGAGTTTAAGACATGCTGAACTTTTTCATTAACAGAAATTTAAATACTGCAAAAAATCCACTGGTATGTTGGGCTGTGTTTTTCTGCTCCTGACTTTTTATATTATTATTTATACTGCTGTAAGATATTGCACTGTGCTTTAAAAATAAATTCTTATTGCTTTGTATGAGGTACATCATAGTTTGAATGTCTGAGAGTCAGAAAATAATATTACATTATTTTATGCTCATTATGGAAAAAATACACATGATGCAAGCAGCACAAATAATGAGAATAAATAGATTTTTTTTTTAAATTATATTGATGTTAAATAAAATTATAATAGGACATTATTAAAAGAGATAGAAACTCCCGTTCTAAATCACCTTCATTTAAAAACTCTCAGTATTCACAGAAAGGGATGTTTTAAATGTCTACATTTCAACCTGCCTCTTTAAGTGTGTACACAGTGTAGACGTTCCTTTTTTTTTCCTAATGTTCAAAATTAAGCCCCTCTGTATGACTTCCATGCTGAAGTTTATAACCTCAGCCTACACAAGTCCAGTGCAGAAAGATCTACAGCCTCCAGGCAGAGCGAGGAAGCTCTTTAAAGATGAATCATTTTCATAAATGAGTGCAGAGGGAGGTCAAGCCAGGGGACACAGAAGGTTACATGTGTGGCTGAGATAAGGCCTCATTCATCCACTTCTTACTGTCAGGTCTTGATGGGTGAACATTGCCTTGAGCTCCCATAAAACATGTTGTTTGCAGAAAACTTGCAGGTGGTTCATAAAAAAGTCCAAACTGTTACCAAGAAATTTATCTCTCAACTGCTGGATCTGTTTATAATAGAAGTGAAGGATCTCATAGAGAAATTAAGTATCAGAGACTGACTTATATTGGCTTGCCGGACTGAAAAACCCAACCTGCTTTCCAAATGCTACACTAAAAATGTCAAAGCAATTGTATTGATGACATCTCAACAAAATACTGTACAGGACTGTTAAAAAATACAAGAACAACAAAAGAATGCTGCCTGTTTATGGAAAACTTGTCCCTGAGGAAGGGATGTGGGTATTTAAGACACCTTTATGGATGAAATTCAGGTTGTTATGCTGCAACATTTGTTTTAAAGAGCATCAATCTTTTGTTACAGTGGTATCTGTTTGAGAGCCAGTTTTAAAAAGGATGTCATTGTTTCTCTCGGCTTTTCAAAGCAAATAGTCAGATAAAGCTGGGTTGTATTGAGGGAGAGGAAAGGTGTGGGTTAAATTGAACGCAGAAGGCATCCACTGGTAGATAGTTTGATGTTACTGAAAACCTTTATCAACTGAAGGCTTGATTTGAGACTTGTTGAAGTCAAAGTCTCTTTATTGACTTCACCAGATTTTAGCTCCAAGGAACTTCTCAGAAACTGCCAACTGGTCTCACATAAACCAATTCTGAGCCATCAAATAATATCAGGTACCAAACTGAAAAGTGTTTACATTCATAACCAAAAGTCAAAAGACTCTGTGTCTATCACATCACAGCACCTCTACTCCACCGTCTCCTGCACACAAAAATACAAAGTTAAGTTTTCTGCATTTTTCTCAACTTGCTCTCTCATGCTTTCGTATTCATAGATTTTTACGGCCTGAAGGAGCCATTATGATAATCTGGTGTGACCTCCTGAAATCAATGTATCAATGGGATTGCACCAATATTATGGAGAACAGTGTTTGGCCTCTAGACATCCTGCCATATAGAGACAACACAGAATGAATAAAAATGGGATAGGGCATTCATTATGAATGATTTGCTCTGGGGGCTGTACGTCCAATATTCAGCCACACTCGCCTGACTTGCTTTTTTTTTTTACTGTAGTCAAATGAAGAAAAATAGTTTTTCCAGAAGAATTTCTGCATAAGTCATGTGTGCTGTTGCTGCAGTTCCTGGGCAAAGCCAGAAATGGGCCCAAAGTTCTCGCTATTGCTTTCCAAAGTGTTTTGATCAAAAATACAGTTTTTCACTTTGCCGCCTCTTGGTCAATTCCTTCTCACCAGTTTCTCTTGCAACACTTTTTACCAGCTGTGTGCAGTGCCCAACAGGAGTCACTATGTAATAGTGACAGCCCAACTGCCTGCAGTGGAGTCATTGTTAGCAGGAAACACGCAACACTATAGTGACAATGTCTAGTGCCCGTTTCTCAAGAGATTGCTCTACCTGATTAGAACACTTCTGATGATGACCCATGGATGTATGTAAAAATATCTTCATGTAGAAGGATCAGTAGATATTGGCCTACAGTGTACCTATGTGGCCCGTTTTCAAGGAAAAGTATGGTCTACCTAACACAGATCCTTTTACAAATACAACTTTGAATCACATTCTTGTATCATAGAAACTCTGAAATTGGATGTGGGCAAGGTCGTATTCAAGGAATAGTCATAGTTACAGTAAAATAAAGCCTAATGCCATAAAGAGCTTGATAATCCCAAAGCATATAGGAAGCCTTGGTCCAGAGCTTCGACTACAAAACCAAAGCATATGACTTTAACTGCAGCGCATCCACTTCTGCAGGCTAAAGCAACTTTCACTCTCAGGAAGTGTCAACGATAATTTCAATCACAAGACCCTAAGTACAAGGCAACTGCTGCTTAATTAAGGGAAAATTAATGAGAATTGTTGGTAAACAAACATCAGGTGATTATAGGATGACATGTCCCCACAGATTACTCAGTAATTGCATTTTTCTGACCCCAAAGGAGTTTCCATGCAACCTGCAGGCTTAAAAGACAGAGATAATTAGGTCTTTACTCTCACAAACTTTTTTTTTTTTTTTTTTTTTTTTTCATTTCCAAGCATGGAGAAATTATCAGAGACTGGATCACCTTTTCACACTTTAAATTCTAAATAAAGAGATGATAACTTCTCTGATTCCTCTCAGCTGTTCGGCTTCCTTCAACTGCTGCCAAGATTTTATTATCTTCAGCCTTGAAACTCCAAAAAGAGCAAGGAGAACTCTCCTCATCTGCCCACTCCTCTGCTAGAAGTGTATTTTGTAAGCTCTGGAAGGAGAATGACTGTACTATAAATACCATTTCCCATCTCAAATCCACCATAGAGGGTGTAAAGTTTTGCTAAAAACGCTTTCTCAGTATAGAGCTAGAGTAACACAGTGGAGGCCTGTGCTATTAACATATGTCATTCCTCCTGATGTAGCAGGGTTGGCTAATACTGATTTGGTTATATAGCTTTCTACCAGGAAAAAGCTGATGTATCAAAATCAAGATGTTTTTTGAGGAGCAGGTTAACTGTGGTAATACACATGTTGGCAGCATTCCAAAATAACTGCAAGATGAAATGGAACACTGAGTCTGACCTTCTCACTTTGCTTTGTTCAGACTTTGTTTTCTTTGATTTTGTTTTCTGTTTTGACTTTTAACATTAAAAAATGTATAATATTCACAACTAATTAGAATGACAATACACAATGGTACAGGGGGTTTCACTTAGACTGTCATCTCTATGACAATGTGCAGACATCATGAGATAAAGCATTTCGTAGCATGATGGGAGAGCAAAGAGACAAAGATTTCAGGAGAGCTTCCAGTCTGACCCTTTGCCTTGGTGTAACATCAGGTACATCTTGATTACCCTTGACAGACATTTTTCTAACCTGCTCTAAGAAACCTCCAGTGGAAGTCATTCTGTAGCCCATCAAGGTTATGTTTTTCCTGCCCATCAAGTTAGAACGTTTTTGTGATAACTAACCTAAAACTCTCCCATTTCCTACCAGCAATGGACACAGAAAACAATCAATCACTGTCCTTTTTTTAAAAACCTATTATACGTTTGAAGACTCTTATCATGCTTCCCTTCTCTTGCTGGTTTTCTAGACTAAACAAACTCAATTCCTTCAACTTTTCGTAATAGGTCATGTTTTCTTAAACCTCTTTTACTTCACGTTACTCTCCTCTGGATGCTTTCCAAATGGTTTATTACTTATTTTAGAGTTTGGTGGTTAGGATCACATACCTCAGGACAGCTGAGTCCCTACCTGTGCCAAGTAGCACAGGCTAATGACCTCCCTTTAGATAAGTGTGTTTCTATGTTTCAGTCTTAAAACAACTTGGATTTTCCATTCCATGAAACTTTGCAATTTGTAATTGCCAAAACAAATTTTGAAATGCTGGAGTTCACCACACAATAGGGGTAACATCTGGCTTGCTCTGCTACATAAGAAAAGGATGCTCCTGTGACTGGAATACATAATACTTAGAGTGCAGTATTCTGCACAGTTAAAATATTTACCTTTCATCTACAGGGCTTTTACCTGTAGACTTCATTTTGTATTAGGAAGGATATCTCTATCTACTGTTTACTGATGCAGAAAGCCAAGAACTAAAAATGATAGCTTCTTAGAATAGGAACAATCCATGGTAAATAGCAGGCCTGCAAATATTATATTTCGGGATCACGTATATAAAGTAGAAGTCATGCCACACAGTATATGTAGGGTCAGATCATAAGAAGACCTGTCCTTCTAATAGGGCACATCATGGCCATGACCCTGCCATGATGGCACACACAGTTTGAGGAGAGAGGCAAACAAAAGCTTGAAATCAAATTTGGGTTTCTAGTGCCCTACTCAGCTTCAAATGCACACATATATATGCATCAGACTCTATATATTTACTTGCAGAGGGACACTAGAGTCCAGTGATGTCATCTAGTATCACAGGGGACTAATGACCCGAAGAAAAAGCTTTAATCAAATGCACACTGCTGGAGTTAAAATCCATTACCCATGCAAAGCTTCCATCTCCTTAGCTTTTAGCTCAGGTGAGATGTGTGTGCTCACCCTGAAATTTTTGAAATTTGCATCCTGTTCCTAGCTCCTAGCTCTGCTTCAGGGAATCACTGCCACGTGATTCTGGATAAATCACTTCCCTCTGCCTCAGTGCCCCATCTGTCAAATGTAGTTATGGTCATGTTCTTCCAGGAGTTATTCAGACTGTCTCACTGAAGTCTCTAGAGAGAAGGCAGATACTCTTCTTGTTATTTAGAAGGGAAAAAAGGAAAAAACAGAAGCGTAGAAAAGTGACAGCAGATTTACCTTTGTGGAAAATAGTGACTCCCTTGATGAAATGAAATAAAATGTATTTGAGACTGAAAGGAAAAATATGGAATGTAACATTCAGGAATGCCCCTTGCTCTCCTAAAAGTCTGTGGTGAATGAGGGCCTGACATGAGTATTTAAACATAATAAAAATATCTGCCTAACTGGAAGGAATCCAGAATTTTGTGAAATACTTTTATTAATATAATTTCCTCTACATCAGCCACAGAACTTACTTCCCATGAGCGCTTTGGGGTCAGAAAACTCTAGTACCAGTCTCTGATTTTATGGCTGGTACTATCACAGAACACAATGTACTTGTCAGCAAAGGAACTCTGTCTCTGCTGGAAATGTCCATTGGAGATGCTTTGGGGAAGACAATGATTTTTCAGAAGAATTAAGAGATCCAAAGAAAACACCTGTAGGGGTAAAAAAATGCTCTTCTGCATGGAGCTTCAGTGGGGATTTGCTTTGACTTTAAATGGAGTTTCTTCAAGATTATGAGAGAAACCAAGAGCCTGGTTGAGTGCCACAACAATATGAATTTTAAGAGTTAAAGAGGGAGTCCATGGTTTATTCATCTCTGGGATCCAATGCATTATCTAGGCAGATAGAAAAGTGAGGCTGCTGTGCTAGGTACACCACCAGGCAAAAAGCAGAAGCCATGTGCTATATACTGACACTTTCTGATTTACAAAACACATAAAAGATTTGTTGCTCAACACATGCACTGAGGCTTTCAGCACAATTTGGATCAGATTCTGATTTCTCTTAAGCCAATCAAAAATAATTGTAGTCAAAACTGGGCCTGAGATCTCTTCATATTAAACCTTGCATTTTAGGGCATTGTTGTCTCCTTCACTCACTCAACAGTAATCAGACTAGATTAACTAACACTGAAGGGCCTTCTGAAAGAAAAGGAAAAGGAAATTTCATCACATAACTTACATTTTTACACGGTGCACTTAAAATCCGACTCTGCACTCTGGAGAATACAGTCTTTTTCCATGACTTCAAGGGATGAAGGGTCACACCTCACATGTTCTTTATCTATTATAGTGACCATGGAGTCAAAACAACTTGAAACTTTCTGAGTCTTTTCCCCGTACAGTGCTATCCCCTTATTTTAAAGGCACCTTAAAACTTCCACTTCAGTGCTTAGTTCCTCTTCTCCCTTCAACTTGTACCTGATTTTATCTTCTGAAAACAGTCAATCCCCTTTGTCTCTTTTTTTTTTTTTTTTTTTTTTTTGTGTGTGTGTGTGTGTGTGTGTGCCCCTATTTTTGTCATTGTTTTGGTACTTGCAGAATATTTGGTACTTACAGTGATAAATATCATCCCTATACCTCCATGTGGGCGCTAGTCTCTGTGGTGTCTTCCACCACCCACACAAGCCTGTGTGACCTTTACGTGCTGTCTTTACGTGCCAAAAGTCCCTTCCTACTACACATGTTTTCAATTAGATTTCCACTGCTGCTTTCTGTCTCCTTTTATTGTTGTACCTGCTTAAGGAGAATTACCTATAACGAAACACACTGGGCCATTTCAACCATATCATCCTCATATAGAGTTGCCTTAACCCTTTACATATCCTCTTTTCCCTGTCCTGAACTTCACTCACACATATTGTTCGTGTGCATGCAATTCATTTAATTTGTGAAGAATTAAAACAGGTGCTGCAGATAACAGCTGCTCATTTCAGGTTTCCTTTCTGTGCCTGAATCACAAAGGAGTCACACCAGTTTCAAGAACAGCTTCCATAAATGAGTCTTTAGCTCAGTACTGACAATCTATGTGTCTGTGTATGATTCACTACCAGATCTAGTAGAGCGCGTGTTCTACAGCAATATTGCCTGTTGTCTACACCATCTGTGTCTATGTCATAGTCTAATTCTCTGGCCCTGCAGGCAAATGCTTCAGGACAGGCCCATAAGGCTGTATTTCCTTTTCTTCCCTTAAAAGAGAGAGAAGTCTTTTTTCACGCTAGATGGAATTATCCACAAGGCTGTGTCAGGCAGGGCATTACTGGGGAAAGTGCTAACTAACATGTGCCAAAAATTCCCTGGGAGTGTGCTAGAAATTAAAGAAAATGGACAGTGCTCAGGTCTGTGCCTTACTAACTCTGTTTAGTGTACCTGTAGGAGTTCAGCCTCTTTAAAAATAAATAAATCTAAAACATAGAGCCAGATTCTGCTTTTTTTTTCTACATTAATATACACGAATAATATAACCTAAAGGCTACATTTGGCCTTTTCTTCTGCAGACTTACCACCCAATTCTCAACTTTCTCAGGTTTAACATTGGTAACTCCTCGTTTCACCTACTGTGAGGGTGGTGAGACATTGAACTGGGTCACCCAGAGACACTGTGGATGCCTCCCTCCCTGGAAGCATTCAAATCCAGGCTGGATGTGACTTTGAACAACCTGGTCTACAGGAAGGTCTCCCTGGAACTAAATGATCTTAAAGGTACATTCCAACCCAAATCATTCTATGATTCTATGGTTGTGGACTATAACAATCATCCATTAATGTTAGTTCATCGCTCTATATTCAGCTGCTTCCAAGAGTAGTATCAGAGATGGCAGAGCAATTCATACCAATAAGAATAAAATTTTACATCTCTTCATGATACCTGGCATCATGAATTAACCACTGAGTTCAGTGAGAGCAAATTTAGAATAAAGTATTACTTTGGTATTAAGTAGTGGTAGGGAAATCTGAAGAAAGGTACATGAAAATAATGAAATCAAAAGCAGGGAGCCAGTGCGTAGTTGACCAGTTAAATAGAAAGTTAGGGGATTTTTCAGAGTACAAGAACTCTGCATTTAGAGTAAAGCAGACTTTGCAAGAGGCACATTGCTCCTGACTGCACGCAAGCAGAGAGGTTACTGATATGGAAAATTACTTGGCCATTGGCCAACATTTATTCAAGTTTGTGAAAAGGGAAAGAGAAAGTTTCAGAAGAAAAATCTCAAGGTAATATACTGACTAGTTAGTATTACACTGGATAAAAAGAGACAGTAAATAAAAAAAATTGATTTACTGAGTATCAGATACTGATACTCTTAGTTTTTGGTACTTACAGTAATAAATATCACTGAATCTGATACTCAGAGTATCAGAAGTATTAGAAATAGGATATTTAATACACATAGGATTATGATGCACTACGTGACAGGGCACCATCTGTGATATTTCTTTCTAAAACGTATTAAAAAGAACTGGGTAAACAGGGTAAACTGAAACAAAGGTAAAAGGTACCCTAAAATCCCTTGACCCTAAAGTCAAAGGATATCAAGTTGCCCAGATATAAAATAAATTATGAAAATATAGTAATTAAGTACTGTATATATTTCATCAAGTATTTTATTAGATTACAAAAATATTATTGTATTCTGAAGGTACCAGCTCTGGCTCAAGTCCCCTCTTCCCAAAGTCATATTGCTTGCTTTCAAAGCAAGAAGGACAGATGATGGGCACTTTCCGAAAAAGCTTTTCCATAGAAAAGTCTGTGTACTAGGACTGCATTACTGTATCCATAGACAGAACTCATCTGAGACCAGAATGATGATCTAAGTTTGCTACTGTGCAGTTTCCTTCTGACAGTACTGTGTTCTTAGCTCACAGTGTTTAAAAGACTTCTCAGTCATTAGCTAGAGGGCAGTTTCAACACATCTATGGGATTGGCTCATCCGGTTTCCCCACAGTCTGAGTGCCATGCTTCTCCAATGCAGCGTAATTGTGGTGGGAAACATCCAGAAGCCACACTGCTCCCAAATTGCTCAATCTGACTGACAGAGATGTAACTTCATTTAGCTCCCTTCTCTGCTGCTACAATTTCCTGCACCTGGGAAAAGAGTCCACCAGTCCACAGTGGACAAAGGAATGAACTGAAGTGCTTAAGAGGAAGGTGGTCCTGGTTAATGATGTTGAAAGTTGCTTTAGGCCTCTCCGCCGCTTAGCCCAACCCTTTTGTCAAACGGGAAATCTTGTTCGGATGCAGATTAAACTGAGCCAGCAAGATCTACAAAACGTGATATGGCTGTGTCAGGGTTTTGCCTGCCAAATTCAGCATCCTCTCATGAGTATGCAGAAGTGAGTCATACTAGAGAAGGAATCAGACTGGACTGAGTAAGCATGATGTGACCTATCTGCTATAGCAGAACTGTAACATAGCCCTCATTTCCTTTCCATCATATAGTTTTAACTAATTTTAATGTGGGAAGAAACAAAAAGACAGTGGGTTTTGCTTTTGCTTGCTTATCATTGAGCTCCACATTGTCTCTTATTTTATGTTATAGGATGAATGTATCTAATGTATGAATGTGTCTTGCTCCTGATCACCTCTGTTGTACCTTGAAGTTCAAATGCAATGTTATTGTCAACACAATTCTTATTCTTCAATGTGCAACTCTTTCTTCCTAGAATTTCAAAACTTCTGTGCAAACAGCAAGCCTAGTTCTATATTGGTGTTTGACCTGGCACAGCCTTGCACAATCATAATACTGAACAATGTGACAGTCTGTAAAAAGATCTTGTCATGTCATTGATATAGGAAATCACACTGAAGGACAAAAGCCCACCTGCTGTAAATCAGAACTTTTCTATTACTTTTGTAGAGCTATGTCAATTAATATGTGCTGAGAACTGTTCTTACTGTTACTAATATATCCTAATTCTTTTGCCCACGTATATTTTGATACAAAAAGAAGAAACCATGGGAAAGAAACCACCTTTTCAGTAATTTCTCATTGATCTCAATTTAAAAAGTCACAGTATCAGAAGGATAAGTAGGGGTAGATAAGACTGCGTGTTTGAAAAATGTCAAGAAACATCTGGTTCCCATTTGTGAGAATTACTGAGTCTTCTTCAGTCCTGTAACTCTTTCACCCACATTGTGTCTGTGCTTGCATATTTTATGAGTTTTATCTTTGGAATTCTTTCAGTGAGAGAAACTCGATATAGAAAACAAATCTTTTCTACGAGTCCCTTCTAAGGATTAAAAGAAGGATGGATTTGAAGAGCCTTCACTCCACAGTAGTCCGTGATATCCAAAGCACTTCAGTGTAGGGCTGTCTCAACATTTCTGAGATAAATCTTTCAATTTCATATGCAGTGTTCCTAGCAGGCTGGAATATGGTTGGTAAGGTGTCAGCTTGGGAGTAATTTTGGCTTTTCATTTTCATTATTGCTAAGATGAGATAGGATGTTAGTCTAGATATGAAGTCTGACTACATTAATGATTTCTGAGTGAGAAGAGTCTAAAACCCTCTCTTCTAGCTTCTTAGATCATCTGCTATATCTCTACAGAAGGACTGCTTGTGCTAAAGTTATGTTCTGCTCCCATTGAGGGAAAATCTGTGAAGCCATTTTCTGTAGAGACCTCCTCATGTGCATTAGTGCCTAATTCACTATTCCCACAAGACAACGAGGAGCAGAGATGCTGTAGTTTCTCATACAATGCCAGCAGCTCCTATTTTATCCCTTCATATCCACTGAGCACTGGTAGCTCTAAGTTTCCTTGAAATATTGATAGAAAATCAGTTCTTAAATAGGAAGAAAGAAAACAGAGAAACTGTGAAAACTAAAAAAGAGAAATATAGGCTAAACATAAAAATACAAACCTTCAGAAATATGTTTTCAGGTGCCATAGGTTGAATCCTTAATTTAAATCAAGTATCTGGAGCACTGGTTTTCTTATAGCTTCCCTTAAAGGAAAAGAAAAGGAGTAGTCAGTGTTTGCATCAGCATGGTACTGAGCAAATGTGAAAGTTTCAAGGGTAAGATATCATTCGTGTCTCCACCTTCACAGAATCACAGAATCACAGAATTGTAGAGGTTGGAAGGGACCTCCAGAGATCATCGTGTCCAACCCCCCTGCCAAAGCAGGTTCCCTACAGCAGGTCGCACAGGTAGGCATCCAGGCAGGTCTTGAACATCTCCAGAGAAGGAGACTCCACCACCTCCCTGGGCAGCCTGTTCCAGTGCTCCGTCACCTCACGGTAAAGAAGTTCTTGCGCACATTTGTGCGGAACTTCCTGTGCTGCAGTTTCCAGCCGTTTCCCCTTGTCCTGTCTCCACTCACCACTGAAAAGAGTCCGGCCTCGCCATTCCGCCCCCCACCTTAGATATTTATAGACCTGGATCAGGTCCCCTCTCAGTCTTCTTTTTTCAAGGCTGAACAGACCCAGTTCACTCAGCCTTTCCTCATAGGAGAGATACTCCAGGCCCCTCACCATCTTTGTGGCCCTCCGCTGGACTCTTTCCAAGAGATCCTTGTCTTTTTTGTACTGGGGAGCCCAGAACTGGATGCAGTACTCCAGATGAGGTCTTAGCAGGGCAGAGCAGAGGGGGAGGATCACCTCCCTCGACCTGCTGGCCACGCTCTTTTTAATGCATCCCAGAATGCCATTGGCCCTCTTGGCCACAAGGGCACACTGCTGGCTCATGGCCAACCTGTCGTCCACCAGGACACCCAGGTCCCTCTCCGCAGAGCTCCCCTCCAGCAGGTCATCCCCCAACCTGTACTGGTGCATGGAATTATTCCTCCCCAGATGCAAGACTCTACACTTGCTTTTGTTAAACCTCATCCGGTTTTTTTTTTGCCCAGGTTTTTTTTTTTTTTTTTTTTACCTTCAAGCTGGGGAAAACACTGAGGACTCTTCAACATCTTCATCTGTGACACAGACATTGGCATCGAGTGCACCCTCAGCAAGTTTGTGGATGACACCAAGCTGAGCAGTGCAGTCAATACACTGGAAGGAAGGGAAGCCATCCAGACGGACCTGGATAGGCTGGATAAGTGGGCCCATGTGAACCTAATGAGGTTCAACAAGGCTAAGTCCCGGATATTTATACAAACTGGGGAAAGATCTCCTTGAGAGCAGCCCTGTGGAGAAGGACTTGGGGGTCCTGGTGGACGAGAAGCTGGATGAGAACCAGTGTGCACTTACAGCCCGGAAGGCCAGCTGTGTTCTGGGCTGCATGAGAAGAGAAGTGGCCAGCAGGGAGAGGGAGGTGACTGTCCTCCTCTACTTAGCTCTTGTGAGGCCCTATCTGGAGTATTGCGTCCAGGCCAGGGGACCCAAGCACAAAAAAGATGTGGAGCTCTTGGAGAAGCTCCAGGGGAAGGCCACTAAGATGATCAGAGGGCTGGAGCACCTCTCCTGTGAGGAATGGTTGAGGGAACTGGGCTTGTTTAGCTTGGAGAAGAGAAGGCTCCAGGGAGACCTCATTGTGGCTTTCCAGTACTTGAAGGGAGTGTATACAAAGGAGGGGGAACGGCTGTTTAAGAGGGTGAACAGTGATAGGACAAGGGGGAATGGTTTTAAACTGAGACAGGGGAGGTTTAGGTTAGATATTAGGAGGAAGTTTTTCACACAGAGGGTGGTGACACACTGGAACAGGTTGCCCAAGGAGGTTGTGGATGCCCCATCCCTGGAGGCATTCAAGGCCAGGCTGGATGTGGCTCTGGGCAGCCTGGTCTGGTGGTTGGCGACCCTGCTCATAGCAGGGAGGTTGAAACTAGATGATCATTGTGGTCCTTTTCAACCATTCCATTCTATGATTCTATGCCTCTATGACATTCCTGCTTTTTTTGGCTAACTTTTGAATCAGGCCCTCAAATGCCACAACCTCAGTGGCAGAACTTCAGTGGATCGAGAGGTGCTCTTTTTCACAGTGGTCAAAACGTCTTCACTTCAGCCTTCAAGATTGAGACTTGACATAAGAAAAAAGTTTTTTGTGATAAGGATAGGAAAGCGCAGGAACAGAGAGGTGATGGATGCCCTATCCCTGGAGACACTCAAGGTCAAGCTGGAACAGGCTCTAAGCATACTGATCTAGCTGGAGGTGTTCCTGTTCACTGGATGAGTTTGAATAGATGATCTTTAAAGGTCCCTTGCAATTCAAATGATTCTATGATTCTCCTGATACTCCTTATGATTGAGGGTTGGAACTGAAAGCCTAATTTTTCCTGCAGAAAATACTGATTCTACAAATCACGGTATTGAGGAGGGATGCATTGGCTACACCAGAGAGTTCAATGTGCAGCTATTAAATGTCTCATTCCTCTAAAGTCAAAATATTCATTGTGTTTTTATTCTTGTGATGAGATCAGGAAATATAATGCAGGGTAATCATTGCCTCATATTGGCTGGAATAGAGCAGACAAAAGAGAACGTTTCAATGAGGATTAAACAAAGCCTATCCAAATACTTAGCTTTATGAACAATTCTGTGATTTTATTACTTTTTCTAAATTTGAGATTAACCCTCCTCCTCCTTCCACTCCCCAGAAAAGGGAAAATCTTGAATTCCTCTAAAAAGAAGATAATTCTGTCTGTTTTTAACAAGCTCTACCTCATTTTTTAACTGAAGATTTAGCCCTGCATGTATGGACGTGCATCCGTTAGAGACAGTGGGATCAGGAATATCCTTTTAAGGACTCATTTAAAGGTGGACGAAGTATCCAAATTACCATTGATTGGAATTGGAACAAGAGGAGTTCCACATCTTTGAAATTCAGGCCTCAGATGACTATCAAATAATTAAGAACAGTTAGCAGCAGCCGCTAACATAAAACTTCGTCAGAATTTCACATGCTGGCACAGACTGGGGAGTCTTAAAGAATAACAGAAACTAAGTAATACAATCAAATCATATAAGGATAAATTCTCTTCTTGATAACATCTGTGGGAAAATTGCCATTGGATTCAATATGACCACCAAGATGTGCCCATAATTATTAACAATGCATTAAACAGCTTGGACACTTGGTAAGGATGTGTACATGAATGGTTGGGCTTTAACAGGGAGGAACCACGGTCAGCATAACAAGTTTGTTGGCCTCATTACAGGAATTGTCCACAGGACAGCAATTCCATTTTACCACACTTTTTGAGGTTGTGAAATTTGATTTCCTCCGCAACGAAGAGGGAAAAAAAAAAATAAATAAATAAAAGCTTTTCAAATATTTTGGCAAATTTTAATGAGACTGGAATTTTAACAACACTTTCATGTTATCCATGTAACAGAGACCCAGGCTTTGCTTCCCTTTGAATTTCCTCCTTGACTAGAGCCTTGAACCTCAAAAGTTCTGTTCAAGAAAAATGTCAACAAAATAAACAGGTTTTTTTACAAAATGCTTCAGCTTTAATGAAACATGTTTTAACAAAATGTATCTAATTAACAGCTCTAATTAGAATTCAGTGTGCAGCTCCAGAGGTGAAAAGAAACTCTGAAGCACACCAAGAATCTTCCATTACAAGCTAAATTCTCCTCCTTTTTGGAGGAGAATTTGTTTTTCTCAGTTATGGTTATCAGTAGGCATGGATACTGTCAAAGTCCTTGTAGAAACATTGCACTCCATCGAAGTTAAATAAATCTAAAAATTAAAAGTAAAAATCCCACAAGGCATTCTTTTTTTTTTTTTTTTTTTTTTTCAGAATTTTCCAAACAAACATTTTAGAGAGATTTCTTCAACTTCTAATATTTATCCAACTTGGTACGTCTAAAGAAGAAATGGGAAATCTACACTGTGATGATGATTTCAGACTTCAGTCTTGTTGGGTCAGTTGCCTGCTCAGTCAGAAGTTTGCACCATTACCTCCTTCTATGCTTACTTCATCTCCTGTAAATGGAAGACAACTTGAAAATTGGGGTTAAAGGATAAATGTATTCAATTAGAAGGTATTAAAATCTTGGGGTAATAGAGACAAGGTACCAAACACAGACATTTAGATAATTACAGAATCAAAGAATAGATTAAATTAGAAGAAATCAATGGAAAATATCAGGTGTATCCCCTACTGTGCTGCCAATCCTGGAAACCAGCTTTCATTGACTTTATAATAATTGTTGCTGCTTTTTCTTAAGGATCCATTTTCCAAACTCAGGACAGCATTTATTTATTTTTTTTTGAAAGCCTTATTTTAGGTAAAATGTAGTTGTGGGCAAAATGATCATAGTCATTAACAAATTTGCATGAAATACAGCAAACAGGTTCAGATAAAAAATATATTTTAAATCAGTATGTCTCAAAGCTTTGTAAATGAAACCTTCCATGTTTCTTCTTTCAATTCATGCTTCATTCTCAAATTCAGCTGCACCAAGTATGTCAATAGATACAGCGAAAATCAAAGTAAAATACTGAATTTATGGCCAATGAATATGTTTCCTTTTATACTAGTTCACTTTCATTTTTATGAGGAAAGCAACATTATTTCCAGTTGATGTCAGGACAGTGGTTTAGCCACTGAAGCTGAACAGACCAAAGCCACTAACCAGATGCTATCTGTAGCACTTTTGGGAGTAGTTGTTTTGTGTGTTTTTTTTCCCAGTTGTACAGTTTTTGAAAGAGGCTATAAATTGAGAATCAAGGTAGCAATCTCAAAATAAAACAAAATAAAACAAAAAGGAAAGACAAAAAGGCAAATATTTGGAATTGATTCAGAGTGTATCTCTAGCAATTTTGATCTTTAACTTTCCTTGATTCTGCCATTCTTTTAGCAAAAAAAAAAAAAAATACCTTGGGCCTCCATTCCCAAAAAAGGGTTGATAAGATTACCCTCTTGTGGTTAAAGAAACCTCATTACTCTTCTTGAATCAACCAGCATATCCCAAGATGAACTAGACATATTTGCCGGCCCTCTCCATCCAGCTGCACTTCAAGAGAACAGTGTTAATTTTAATCTCTTCTCCGGAACTAGTATTAAGTGAAGAGGTGACCACCTGTGCACCTTCCAGATGAGATCACTGCCTCCCAGCTGAAAGCTACTATCTCAAATCCAGCAGCAAAGCTGCTGATATGGCCTTGCCCTCCCTTTTTCAGTCAAAATAAACCAAGTAGATCTACTGATATAAATACAGACTGTCTGAGAGGTACCACTTTGCCTGAAGTGGTTGGAGCATGCATTCAAGATTTCATATCTTATACACAGAAAGGGAGAAGAATGAGGGAAGCCCCAAGTCTCACCTTGCTTCTTTTGAGGAACAAATTCTTCCACCAAAACTAGCCTGGAGCAGTCTCTTTCCTTGAGGAGAACAAGGAATAAGACTGTGATTAGTAAAGTCTTGCAGTTCTGCGGACTTTCAAAAGGCTCTCGGAGATATAAGAGTACAAATCTGATGGAAAGTTAATGAAACTTTCATTCCTAAATCTCTTAGGTTCTTTTGAAAGTTTCCTCACTTATCTTCAAAGCTCTGTTCAGGCATAAGCCTTGGCAATTTGTGTGGGTGATACTACACAGGGATTAATAGCCATTTTATAGATGAGGAAACTGAGGTGAAGTGACGTGCCAAAGGCCACACAAGAAGTCATGTCAAAGGATTCAGATGGAGAAGGATTAGCAAGGGGAGAGAAGGGTTTTTCATCACTTAGATAGAAAATTATGGAGAGAAGAAAGTTCATCAGATTTATAATTAAAATTCCAGGCTGTTCAGAAGAAAAACACAACCTTTCTCCTCAAATTCATAATTTCTAAAATTTTGTGTTCTTGGCCATTTTGGGGGGATCTTTTTCTCACTCACTTTCTGTTTTGTCTTTCATTTTTCTAATATGTTGTATCTCTATCTTTGGGGCAGGAGGAAGGATTGGAGAAAGAGAGATACAGGATAAAAAATTCTAGATAAATATCCAAAAGTTGAAAAGATGGAAAAAGTATTCTATGTCAGAGAAAACTTTGCTGTGACTTCTTAAATGGAAAGTGTAGCATACAACTGTGATAAAGCTGCTTTTAATAATGTGAATATTGTGGTGGCCTGAAGATGCAAAAGATGTAAAGTTTACAGAAAGAGAAGATATCAGCTGATAGGGCTGTGAAAAGCACATGAGTTCTGATTCACTTATATCTTTCAGACCTGAGGCTGGCAGTGAACTTCGGTCTAACTAAAATTCTTAAGCATTTGTTGTGTTACGTTAATCATCTAAACTGGAAAGGGTAAGGTAGCTTACAAGTGTAGAGCACTGTCATGGCAGAAGTAATAGATAAGGTTTTACTCCCTCTTGGACACCAAAAAGAATGAGTAATTGCCTATGGAACTGAATGGGATTATCTAACGGTGTGAGAGAAATTGTAATATGCAAAAAAACAGTTAGGTCTTTAAAAGATTTAGTTCAGGATCCATTGGCCAGTTCAGGGCAGCGTGGCTCGGCCTAATTATTAGTATTTACTTCACTTCATACCCTGGTTTTTGAGCCCACATGTTATTCCCTGAAACTACAGCTATCCTACCCATGGTAGTCCAGCATATTAATTTAAAGGCAGCTCGGGGATATCTGCATGAGCTTTGGTGACTGAAATATAAACAACCCCAAGTGTGGGTCAAAGAATGGGAGCAAAGAATGGGTGAGTCACCTGCTGAGACAGGAGTGTGCCAGCAAAATCTTTCCAGGAAAACATGGAAGGAAGTAACCTGTCTATCAGTCACAGGCACTGGTTGGGCTAGGACTGGCTGGTAAAATGCCATGGGGAATGTAGCTGTTCAAAAGCTGTCCCTTCCATGGTAGGAAAAAAATTGTCTTGGCTAAAAGGCAAATGTACATCTGCACTTGCCTGGTGAAAAGAGCGTAAGAGCTGAGGGATCTGTCTGGATTTATTTTCCAGATTGTCATGGATTCTTCCAACTCTTCTCCAGTTGCGAAGCAACTGAATGCACTATTCCCTGCTTAATGGATGGGAGCTGCTAAAGACTGGCTAAGTAATTTGCCAGAGGTTTCAGGAGGGATGAATTCATGATTATAAGCTGGGACCCCTGCCACTGAACACATCAAGTCATTGGGAGCTCAGGATGAGATACATATGGCCATGTTCTAAAAGTCCTATGACACTTTAAAGACCTGTTAATTTCTTAGAATACCTCCCTAGCTCAGGTTCTTGGAAGTACTGACACACCCAACTCCCACAGACATCATTCTCATCTTGAACTGGTGGCCTTCCAAAATCTGACCCTAGGCTGGTACCTCAAGGCCTTGGCCTTATTTCTCAAAGGTGTTGAAGGAATTCTGCTCAGCATCAGGTCTTTCATCACCTGCCCCTTAACTGCCTCTATCCTCAGCACTTGGGGCTAGTGGCTTGGTCCCAAGCCTATCAGTGACAATCCAACGGTTTCCATTGCTTTCAATGGGCCTTGGAACAGCCTCTAAATCCTTAAATAACCTGCTCTGAAAAAGTCTATCCCCTAAATTAATCTACGGAAGGAAGGTCTGTGAAAACACAGCCATCTACGTTCCCAGCTCCCTCCCAGCCCCTCCCTTCCCCTCCCCCATGTTTCGAGCACTTCTGCAGGTGATTTCTGTAATTTTAATTAATTTAATTGCCTGATTAATTTAATTGAAACACCACGGAAATTAAATGCTCACATTATGGTGTGTAATTAACATTAAGGCAATGACACAAACTGGACGGAGTGGAGCGAAGGTCTGTGTGCTCTGTTAGTGAATCATGCATTTCTATTGCTGGTGCTCAGGAACACAAGTTTGGAAGGAGTGTGAGACACTGGTGAGGGCTGGTTTTGCAAGAGGTGCTGCTTACTGAAAGAAAGCCACAGCAGGCTGGGAAGAATTATGGGTGGCATGGCATGTAGCCTTGTTGATGAAACCTGCCTTGATCTGGAGAGTTTCGTCATGCCACCTGGTGAAATGAATGTGGGGTATGGGGTGGGGTGAGGGAGAAAGAGTATCCAGAGCTTTCCTCAACAGTGAAGAAAAACTTCTCAGGATGATGCAGAGCATTAGTAATAGGGATAATTTTTTCTTTTTACAAGAAGTGTAAATATTGCCTTTAGAAGACAGCTACGTTCAGTCCTTCCATCTGTGCCAGGAACCATGAATGTATTTGCATGTTAATTTTGAGTGTTCATTAGAGTCATTTTTTTGTTTTCCTAACCTGAGGCCTTTTTTATTATCAGGAGGGTGGATGGATATTTTCTATGATAAGATCTTGTTTGCTGGGTTTTTTCTTGTGTTGTGCTTTTTTTTTTTTTTTTTTTGCTTTCTTTCTCTAACCCAGTGTGTCAAATTCCAGTCTGTGTGAAAGGTGAGGGCGTGTTAGAGAAGACAATGAAATGTTCTGCATATGCAGGGAACTCTGGAAAAAGCTCAGGGCTTTGCTCATCCCACCCCACTCCACCCCTGCCACTCCCGAAGAGCAACACAACACTGATGGGTGAGATCATTGCTCTGAGGGGGTAATAAAACAAAACCAGAAAGGGTAATTTAGCAACACTATATATGGAAAAATTGGCCAGTTTTGTGCAACCACTGACTACTGCAAAGATGCCAAGCTGACAAAGGTGGATCAGATAGGATCTTTCAGATCACGACTGTTAATGGCAGGAAGACGCTACAGGTTTTATAGGATTGACACAAACGAATAGTTTTGGCCGTTTTCTTTTCTCTTAGTAACTCAGAGTAATTCTTTGGGTTTGAACTGATTTGTCCTCAGTCTCAGGCTGCTTCAAAGGGAGAACTCTAAAACTCTACACATCTACCACTTACTATTAGCATATCCATTCAAAAGGAAAACATGGAGGCTTTGCCAAGACAATAAAATTCCCCATTCTCTTTTCATAGACACAAGTTCTTCTAGGCCCATCAGACTTATCTGTGGCTATCACTGGCTCCTAGTCCACCAAACCGTTCTCAGAGATAATCTACCCAGCTGCACACACAAGTATGCTCTCAGCACTTTCCAGGGTATGGGATGGCATTGATGGTCAGGAGAGTGTGAATAATTGTTTATTTTGCATAAAGGAAGACTAAAATTGTTGGGTTGTTGGTTTATTCTCTTCCCAGAATGTCCAAGTGGATTAAGAAACACATGTTGAATTTCCAGAACTTATAAGAAACTTATGTCAAATATCCACATTGGTACTCAATGTCTAAAGAGCCATCCTATTCCCATAATTACACGGTAGTGATAAGAGCTTTCCTTAAGTTTTAGGAGACCTGAATTAAACTCTCTCTCCTCTCCAAGTGGATTCAAATTCATGCCTCCTACGCAAGAAGAGCCTCCTAACCAGGCAGCATAAAGTACTGCCAATCCCTCCCAGTAGATGCTGTTCCACTTCACAGCCCTAACGTGGATCTGAGATCCAGGTGCCTCCCTCCCAGGAGAGCAGCCTAATCAGCAGACTGGTGACTCACCTTGGCCTTTTTTTTCTGTGTGAACTCTGAATTATTTCCTGCCAAGTGGAACAGCTCCAGAGCCATCCCGGATCACGCTGCCCTTGGATACCCTGCAGCTCAGAAGCTAGGACACTCACCAGCTGGGTGGGAAATGCATGCTTAAATCCAACTTTCTTCCTGATTCAGCTACCTTCTTGATGAATATCCTATTTAGCTTCCTGAGCAGTGCTCCATATGGGAGCATGGTGCTCGTTCCTCATCCCATTGGATTTAGTTCAGCCTTGAAAAAAATATTAAAGTATTAGTTGATGTAGAAAGTAAATAGGCTAATTCCTGAGTGTGATGCTTAACACATTGTCTGTAGTTCTCATGACTGCAAGATCACATGAAATAAGACATTTTGGACTGGAAGGGTTGAGTACATTCACTCTCCTTCTTCATACATGAGCAGCACAGGCATTCTCTAGAAAAGAGGAAAAACTGAAGCTGCATTTGCCATATTCTGAAGAAACAATGACAGCAATTGAGAAATCTCTGATGAAATATTTGTGTTGTATTGTTATTTCTCCTTCAGCATTTGGTGAACTTACTACACAAATGTCTCTCCTAGGGGAAGTTACCAATAGATTTGACCTGAAGTGTGCATGATAGCTGAAACAGTGCTTCACAGCAAACTTAGCCTATGACCAAAAGTACTCATTAAAAATACTTCAGTATTTCCGTGTTCATCTTGTCCAGTTTCATTGAGGATGCTGAGGAAGCTGTGGGTGTCACTGTTAGGTCCCTCCTCTGACTGCAGGCATAGCTCAGTGGATGCCCTGCCCAGTGTCACAGCTACTCCAAAGTCACATGTGCACGTGAAATGACCTCAATTCCTTTTGGAGCCCCAACAAAACAATGCAGTGGTCCTTGGTATGTGGAGCAGGGCTCTACTCTCTGTGAATATTTGGAGTTTCCTCCTCTAGATCTTTTTGCTTCTTTATTTGGATATAACAGAAACAGATGAGAAGAAAAGAAGGGATAAAGAAAGAAAACAGTAGACATTACTCACAGTGCTCTACCAGTTGGCCTTGATTGTGACCAAGAGATTATTCATCCCATCTTCAAGAAAAGAAGGTCATTTGTGCCTGTTTCTTACTGAGATCATTACCAATGACTGTGCATAGAATAACCTACCCAAGTTGGACTGCAAAACCACAACCACTGTTATTCATAGCATTAGTGTCAGTAATCAATAATGATTATCTTAATATTATAAATAATATTAGCCATAATAATATTTTTAATATAAATAGTGATTATAATAGTAGTAGTAATAGTAACAATACCTGAATCTGTATTCCAATACCATCTAAAGGTGGTAGAAAATGTATGCTTGAGAATGATAGATTAAAGTCAAAGCAGATGAGTAAGAAAAATGTCCACTTATTTTAGGTGCCTCATTTGAGATATCTAGGGCATGAGTTTTCCAAAGCCTTAGCATTGCAGAAAAAGTTTTCTGCATTCCAGATGTACAGATGCCATTACATTAGATTGTTCCAGTGAGGTCTAGGCATATTTGCAAATCAAGCCAGGGAATCCTGCATAGGACTCTAGAGAATTAAATAAAAGGAACTGACAGAGGGAAAGAGTCTCTCTTTCTCCAGGTGAGTGTTCAACTTCCTTAACATTAAGAGTCTCCTTTTCCTGAAAATCTCTTCTTGTTCTGTATATACCTTCAAATTTCTATAGTAAATATGTTCTTACAGGATATATGGTCACTAATCTGGAACCACCTCTAAAGAAGAGGATTTAAAGACATCGTCTTTGGGCCAAAGAACCTGGCAATTAAATATATTGGGTTATTGCTACTAAATATAGATGATTTTATTATAGATGAATATAGATGGTACTAAATAGATGATTTTCAATCATATGCAGGTTTTTTTACAAAGTTGACGTTACACATTTTAACTAGCCAATTCACTACAGTGACTGATATATATTTTCATGAAGGTATTAGATAAGACAAAGATCTGTACTCCATTGTAGACACTGACAATTATTCAATATACTCCACTGAGCATGCAGCTGAGCTTCCTTTGTACATGTACATCAAGTTGGTTTTACTATTGTAAAATTAAGTTCAGCTCTTAAGGCAATTTTCAGTTCATATCTCTCTGAAATATACTACCCTCTCCCTCACAGCAATTGTTTTAATTCAGAAAAAAAGTAGAAGAAAGTTTATCTAATTTCACTGAATAAATACAGAAGAAATAGGAAACAATCATTTCTCCAAACTTAGTTTGATACATAAATCTGATTAAGACTCAGGAACCCTATCAAGCTTGAAAAAATATTTGTATCTACTGATATACTTAAACTAATGCTCACACTATAGTCAATGTTGTACTCTGGGGCTAAGAATCTTCAGTCATGTAATAAGAAACTTTCCAACAGATATACAGGATGACAAAGATCCATCTGGATATTCAAGCATATGACTTCCCAACCTTAATATTGCATTTCTTGCTTGACCACCCAGCCTGAAACATGTTGAAGCTTGGAGTAAACATTATCTGCTGTGTGGAAGTACAACTGAGTTTATTGATTTAATTAGACACTCTTTCCTGAATAATGTTTGGCATCTTCCAGACATACCCTGAAAGGTGATTATATAAGCAAGCTAGCAGAGGAGCAAAGAATGGCATAAGCCAAGCAGTGATCATTAATTCTTATACACCTGCCTTCCTGAAGCAACAGAGATAACTAGCCAAATGTTCATAGTTCTTATATCAGAAGCTAAATAGGATCTGAGCAGTCTAATAGTAAGCTACAAATCCAATTCACCATCCAACTCAGCAATACAAGTGATGAGAGGCAAGGACACCAATGCCAGCCTGCCAACTGCTGATGGGAGCCTGGTTGTTTCCTCCTGCACCATACTCCTGGCTGAGTCTTGACAGATCAAGTCATGTTCCACCTATATTATTGCCCAGAGGTATTGCTTGAACACTGGAAAGCCCTGTTCAGATTTCTAGGTTGTTGCAAGAGGCAAAAATGCCCTCTAACTCCACCAGACAACTCCCTTGCTTCTCAGGGATCACAAACAGGATGCTGCAGGGCAATTGAAAGGCTTGCCCTGCCGAATAAACAGTGACAAATTGTAGATTAAGAAAAAGCCTGTTATTTCTGTCAAAGAGGCACCTTCACCGCCAAATGGATTCAGCTGTCATTGCTACTGATTGCTCCCTTTCCACTAAACGTCCCCTAAGAAAAATGTAAATCTTATGTAAATCCTTTGTTATCATCCGACAATGTGCGTATCACAAGCCGCATGGGTTAGAACACAGAACCATTTTTCTCCATACTCCACCACTCCTCTTTCAAATTTCAAGGTCTTAATGTCTCGAGAGTGAGGTGGCAGAAGGCATTCAATGCCCCTGGGATAGACTGAGCAAGGAAAGCCCTCACAAGAGGAGGAGAAGGAGAATCTCTTTACAGGTTTTGCTGTTGCAGTCAGCCCTGATGTACTTTAGAGTCAGTTTACTCTCTTCAGAGAGGTGCAGAGAAATGGAGGCTGAGACGTGGACCCAGGGCTCAGAAGGAGTGGATCCGTGCAAAACCTAAAAAAAGAAGAGGGAGAGTAAAAGGTACAAAGCCAAAACACAAATGTGTAGGATTCACCCACTATACTGTATACATCACAGCAGTATTAATTCCCACCTTTATGCCAGAGTACCACTTTCATGCCACAATGCAGGGAGCTTATGAGCAGGTAAAAATATAAAACGTAAATTCATTAGCAGTTTTAGATATACAGAGAAACCAGATAGCTAATCAAATAAAGTTGAAGGCTGTGGCACTGAGCTTTTTCTGCAGAAATATTTAGCAAGCATGTACACTAAGCAACATCAAGAACACCAATCATCCTACCAAAACCTGCAAAGCTCACATCCATGTACAAGTCATCTACCTGAAAGCTGCATCATCTTCTCAGACAGAAGGACAGAAACCATAAACTATTGTCCAAAATTTCCTTAGTACACTTTCATGGCACTCACAAGTGTGTGTCAACCACAAGAAAATAATGTGGTTGAGATAACATCAGTCCCATGGAAGTCCTCTCAGTCTTCCATAGGATGGTAATTCCAAAGAGCTGCAATTACAAAGATAGAGAGTGAGGTGTCCATTTTTGACAAGTGGGCTTGAGAACCTCAGCTTTCTGGTTTTTGTGACAATCAGTTATAGAAAGTGTATGGAGAGCCCCTGCTATCAGATATTTTGTTAATGCGTGCCATTATTAAGGATGATTTCTGTCACATAAGTCCGGCTATATTCAGGGAGTTGCAATTACTATTATTATTACTACTATTATTGTTTCAATTATTATTTATATGTCTTGGAGTTCAGCAAGTTTTAAGGTCACAGGTACCCTGAGGTTAGCTGGAGGTTCCTTGAGGTTTTGAATTGAGTTACATCTACCTAAAGCTACAGATATTTGTATGGTAGATGTTTGTGTACACTTGACTCAGTGCTCAGCAAAGGTAATTTGATTTAACATCATCAACAATTGAAGAGTTTCAGTTTCACAATCTCTAAAGGGGAAAAAAATCACACTTTGTGCTTCTGGACCACATTTGTGCAGTGAAGTAGGCTCAATACCCAGCTTAAATCCCATCTGTCCTTACGGTTGGTAACTGCAAGATGGTTCATAGCACAAGTCCAACATGAGAGATTTTGCCACAAGGCCGCACAAGATCCTCAGATGGTAGTGTCAAACATTGTACAGAATCGGTTTCAGGACTGAAAGTTAGCAAAGTCCTGTACACAAGGAACATTTTGAGTAAAGCACCTGTAAACCTGAAGGACTACCAAATTCACCCAAGAGGCACTCAGGATCACTGAGGGCCATATTTATACTTTTTTGCCTTCAACTGTACACAGGCATCCAGTGAGGTTTGCAAACATGGCTGGATATAAGGGAAAAGTCTTTCACAATAAGAGTAGTGAAGCACAGAAACAAATTGCCCAGAGAGATCATGAATTTCCTTCTCCTGGAGACTTTCAAGGTCAGACTGGATGGGGCACTGACCTCTTGACTGAGTTGTGGGTGTCCCAGTTCATTGTAAGGGAGTTGGACTAGATGACCTTTAAGGTCCCTTCCAGCTCAAACTATACTATGATTCTATGACTTCAGACAGTTAATTAGGAATCAAAAATCCTGCTGATTTCAGAACCATTCAAGACTGGGGAATTATTGCCTACATCCACTACAGTTTGAAAAGCCTTCTAAGCTCTCCTCTCCACTTTAACAAGGCTAACTATTTCCAGTAATCGCACCTCAGAAGTGGGATAAAACACATGGTGTAGTAAGGTTCTGAGCAGGGTTTTCCCAGATTGAAAACTAAACAGTAGATCCAAGGAAAGGAGTTACATGCTAATTTTTTTCTTGTTGCCTGGCCCCAAAACAGAAACCCAAATCGCAGCGTTAGGCCCCTAGGCTCTCCCTACCTAATGCATAAGGAAAGGTTGTTATCTAGGAGAATGGAGCACTTCCACACACCTCCTCTCTGGTCCTGCTACAGCCTCAAGCCCAGAGGCATAAAACCAGGAAGTCTGCCACAACACGGAGCAGCCCTGGGGCGAGTCTCCATACTGTGCATTGGAAACCATTGAAAGCAAACCAGTTTGGAAATGCTGAGCACACAGGGTGTGTCCAAGCTCCAGCTCATCCTAAGGTACATGCATTAGGTCTGCAAAGCAAAATATCTCCCTCCACTTAGGTTCCAAAGGGCCGAGCCCACTCCTGAGGGGAGACATCTGCACGCACTCGGAACTGAGCTTTGCTCACTCCTTTTGAAACGTGGACCAAGGCAGAGGTGCACATACCTTTTACATTTTATCAAGAATCGAGTTAGCGAAAGCGCTGGCCCACAGAGTGAGAAATCTGGCTTCAGCCTCTTCTTCAGCCTGGAGCAATCCAAACCACATTTTCCACCTCCCAAGAGAGGGCCCGAACCAACGGGAGTAAAGTGAGGTTGAGATTGGGGAGATAGGATGCGCAGCCGCCTCTTCTTGAAGCTGCGCAGAAATGCATTCCAGGGGGCATGAAGAAATCAAAGCAACCTCCCATAATCCAGACACGCATAGAGCACTGCTCAGCCGCCTCGTGGTTGGGCTTTCAGCTGGCTAACATGAGCTCTGTGTTAGAGTTGCACTGCTTAACACCTTTTAGTTGGAGAGCAGTCATTGGGCAGAAGGAAAAGAAATTCTCCTCACTGGAAGGAGAGGAATCCAGTATCTCTCATTGCCTTTCCCCCTGGAGGATAATGTGTCAAAGACTCAGGCAGCTGCAGAGTGTTTAGAGGTATAGTTTTCAACACAGGTTATGTGAACCTGTGGGCATCTTTGTCCTTTCTTTGGTTGTGATTATAAACAAACTGGCAAATGAAAACATAAGTCAGACTGCCAGTTTTGTGTTCCAAGCCCAGGCATGAGGCATGGTAAATAAAATTACAGATTAGAAGCAAGTAAACATCCAGAGGTCTTTTCCTAACTCAACCATTTCATTTGGTGATTCGTGTTCATTACTTTTGGCATTTTCAAGGCCTTGCAAGCTAACCATAAGCAAGGTTTCTTTACAATCAGCTGTATTTATCACTTTTATATATATTCCCCAGAATTTCACAAAAGAAAGAGGATATGCTAGAGGCAACTGCTCTTCTGGGACCAGGCAGTGAGCCATGTACCTGTGGCAAAGGACAAGACTCCTAGCTCAGAACTGCTGCTGGAATTGTAGCTCCCAGTAAGCCTCCACAGACTCGGCTAGCCAGACATCTGACTGCTGCAATAGCTGTGAAAGCATAATATTGCATTTCTAGCAGGAAGGATACCAGCCTGCCTTTTTGAGAGCCAAGGAAGAGAATGATATTCTTAGGGTGTGAGATTTGAATGACCAGTTCATTCCTTACCCCATCAGATTCCTCATTCATTCACTGGTTTTCATAGTGCTAAAAAGCCCAATGAGAAAGCAGTCTCTATACTAATGAAAAATAAAATCAATAAAGTGGATTCTCTCATGAACACGTTCCTTTATCTCAAAAGAAGAGAATCCGGTGTGGTCAGCAGCAGACATCATGAAGTTGCAAGGTAGCAGCTTTCCCTCTGGAAAAATTTTTCACTTATTTGCAGACATCTTATAACCTCCTTTGTGCTTTTGGACTGAAACAAAGACAGGATATTATTCTGCAGTCCAGAAAATCTATGCAACCACTGCTGACAACTGTGGTGAAATTCTCTGAAGACATCCATGTAAGTCTATTTGCCCTTGCCTGTGTGGGCATTAAAGATAGAAATAACACTAACAGCGTAGTCTGTGCATGTAGAGCTCTGAAAGGCTTGTTCGATTTTTAATAGCAGTGACTGAAAGCTCTCATGTTTTACATGAGTGTGTTTTCGTATACACACCGTACTTGGAGATGGCCTGGCAGCTCTCCTATTTAGCAGGGAGATTGCCTTAACACAACCTCTGGCCTTACCACCTACGCTGGATTTTAAGGCATGGTATGGGAGCAAAGTTTGAACACCCCCTTCAAGGTGGAACATGTCTAAGCAGTTCACGGCCTGGAACTTCGAATTTCCCATGGCCGTGATACAGGCATTTGCTCTGCTTTCTGAAATGCAATTTCTCTTACTTCTGCGCATATTTTAGCAAATTCTCTCAATCTCATTTTTCAGCATTTGCATCTATCACCATTCATCTTGTAAATTAAAATATTTCTGCATGACACCTCTGACACATGGGAGAGAAAGGAAAAAAAAAAAACCAGCACAAAAGCATTTCTCAAAGTAACAGAACTACAGAGCTTTTCAAACTTCCTGTTTCATAGCACTGATAGAAAAAGTACACTGAGTTCCTATGAAGCACCCTCCTGACATTTCCAGACTTATTAGCCAGTTTTCACACTGACTTCAATCAACCCCTTTAATCCTCCAAGGAAAGAGCATTTTTAATTCACCGATTGGCTGATAAGCTTGAAGCCAAAAAATGATTTACACGTAGATGAATTGTGCTTACAAGATGGAACTTCGAGCATTAGAAGCGGATCTGAATTTCCTATCTGTCATTTTATTTGCCACATTCATTTTTGCTCTGCCATTACCCTTGCTGATTATGATCTTTCAGCGCTATTGGGCTCCTGCTTCCACAGTTTTTAATCTGCCTTTAATCCCATAGATTTTAAATATTCCCCGGCACCGAGAGACTGGAGGCAATTAACTGCCCTTCTGATGCTCTCCTTATCAGTTGCCTCCTTGTATCTCTCAGAAGCAGCCTCAAGACACTTCCAGGCTGACAAATACTACCAGCATTTCTGATGAAGCAGCCGCAGCAAATGCAATGTGAAGTCCAGCTGCGCAACCTGATTCTGAAATATCGAGTCATTCAAAAAATAAATAAATAAGCAAAGCACTGGCATCTAAACTCCTGTTCCATTTTGACTTGACACAAATGGAAATAAATAAAGTGTCTCTTTGCATATTTAGTTTGAAAGTTGTTCTTTTTTCTATTTTTTCTTTCTCTTCTCCTCTTTATAGCTTTCTTCTTTCTTTTTCTCCTTTTCTCTTTCCTTTTTTTTTTTTTTTTTTCCTTTTTTTTTCTTTCTACTCATTTTGAAAGAAAATTTTTGTCTCTTCCAATCTGATCACTGTCTCAAACAGAAAATAGGTGGCACATTTCCTAGATGTGTTCGGGCACTTCTGGTGACCAGAAAATAGACCTACTGAGCAAAGATCCTTGGATTGATATTTTTGTCTTTTCGTTCTTAATCAGTAACAATGAAAAATCAGCTACACGAGTTCACCCACCACTAGTTGATGAGGTATACATTTTCTTATTTTCTAAGGGATGTCCACTTATACTTGAACTAATTTGGACTGTGTAACTACTCTGTGCATTTTTCCATTATATCAAAGATCTGATACTACAAATGAAGAATCAAACCAGTGTGACACAGCTCATGAAAGTCTGTTTTTCATTAAAGACCATCTGTTTATCCACTAATGTATACATTTACATAACCCTTCAAGAATGCTAAACTTTTGCTCAAATAGGCCACATGGCTGTAGTTGGAAGACACAGAGAATTAAATGCAAAGGGCCCAATACTCCATGGCTTTACACCTAAGAAAATCAGCGTTGACAAGAGCAAAACAAGTGAAAGGTGTTATCATTTTTATCTCCGTTGTGCAAGCACTCATTGTTAACCGAGAGAAACAAATCATCCATTTTTCTTTTTACATACATATGCATATATGTGCACACGTATATATGGTGTGTGTGCATTTCCATAATAGGTATAGATAATGTAGACTTCATCTAGGAATAATGCTTTCACTAAAGCATAGAAGACAATAATACTCCGCTTAATTCATAAAATTCCCATTACTGCAATTCTGTGAGCTAAAAGTATCATGTAAAGCAGGAAATTCACACAGGGTAAAAATTTTATCTTATTCCTCCAATTGCTGAAAACGAGCATGTTGCATTTCTGATCTTCATTTCATTGTTTTAGCTGCCTTTCTCAATTTATAAGCCCAAAATAAAGGCAAAAGTGTGTAAGAGTGGGGGAAGAGCAGACGAAAGCGCTAACGAGAAAAAAAAAATGTTGTGTTTCATAATCCACTTTTGAGGAACATAAAAACAGTGTTACTTGGCCAGAGCAGATTTCCCCCAGCTTTGGATCCCGCTTCAAGAATGGCTGAAAACAAATGCATGAAGAATGATATAAGGAAAGGGCAAGCACATGATGGTACTTCCCAAATATGCCAGCAATTTGCAGATCAAGAATTTCTGAGCCAGAAATCGTGTCCTTGTATTTAGCAACATAAAATTGCTTTTTTCTCTATGAACTTCTCCAGTAGTCCCCTAAACAATGTAGATATTGAGCTTTTGAAACGTCCTGTGACAGTCAGTTCCCCAGTACTACAGGACCCACTGATGTTTGGTGAAGATCTGCTATTCTATATCACATTGTACTGATTAATTCCAAGCACAGGTTTTATATCAGATCCCTAAAAGGCACAGAAACGCAAATTCCTGGGGTAAATTTATATTCTTCTGCTGATCTGAGTGAAGGCATTCCAACTAAGTCAGAGGAACTCGAACGATTCCTACTTGCTCAGTAGCTTATCTGAGGTTAGTGGAACTATGCTGATTCTCATTAGCTGAGAATTTTGCTCAGTATTTTATTTTCGAACGTGTCTTAGAGAATTACGAATTCCATTCCAGCCAAGCTAATTTATTGTGCTCACAGCTGCAGAAGCTGAGCAATTAAATTGATAATATTTGATGATAGTGTGTGTATGTTGGGGGGGGGGGGGGGGGGGGGAGGGGGCAACATATTCAATTTTGTTTGGCTCTCGAAACAAAGTCTCCGATTTTTGCAAGGTTGCAGTTCTGGCTCTCCATGTGCAATTGAATCTATCTTTCTCTTCCAAAGGGAGTGCCTGCATGCTGGAATTAAAATTTGCTCATGACTATCAGGCAGCAATCTATGACTGATTTGTTCTCACAGTCTTCAAGGCAGGTACAGAAGAATCAGCATCAGAACAAGTTTTTGTTTCCATATGCATCCTTTTGTTGTTTGGTAGGTCAGCAGGTACCTCGCTCTTTGTGCTGTGAGTTTTGGGTGTCTTAACAAAGAACACCTCAACAAATCCATGGGTGGACACATCTCATGGGAGAACTGAAGTATGAGTAACATCTTTATTTTCCCAATCCTTAATAAAAACAAATCAGACAAAATATATATATTTAGGCTGTTATTGGCCTAAGCTAAATTTGGACCAGCAATAGCAAGCTAGAAATAAGTCATTAAAAGGCTGCTTGTTTCCTTGCTTCTTGTGCACTCCTGATTAGAGGCAAGAAGAGAACAACCAAATGTCTGTCATGTGAGCCAAAAATTTTCAAGTAAATGAAAATATTTCCTATTGATGCCACAGCTCCCAAAACCTGTTATTAGTACGACATCTATTTGAACAGTAATTTGCTCACTGTTGAACCTACCTGTGTTTATTTACAGATATAAGAATCTTTTATGTAGAAAAACTGTCTTTTTCCTCTATATTTGTGCAGTCTCTAATGTACTTACAATAGCAGATTTTGAATGCTATATTAATATTAATAATAAATCATAAATATACTGGCAATGCATAGTGGAGTTGAGGAGTGCCTATATGCAGGGTTCAGCGTTGTCTCTTACAGTGCAAAATAATCATAATTTCGACTACTCACTGTTCATTGTTAGAAGCAACAATAGTTTAATGTTCTTAGTGCCCAAGATAACAAATAGATCAAATATATGTTAAAATTGTTATATGAAATATCTATTTGCTGATGATCTGAGTTGCAGGGCTGAGATGTCCCAGTAGAAGAGTAGTGAAGGACAGGCAAAAAGAAAAGGTGCTAAACTGATTGTGAATTACTTGGTGTGAGTTTTAGGTTTTATATATAAACATATTTCCAATATACAGACAGTGTTCAAATATGCTGAACTGACAGTAAAGCAGATAGGATTGTATTTAAATAGTTTGGATTTTTATGGAAAATAGTAAGCTTTGGGTACATCTGGGATTTTGTTGTTGCTGCCCTTTTTCTCAATAAAACATAAACAATTACCCAACAAAAAAGCAAATAGTGGTAGGAGCAAATAGACCGAAGGAAGAAACTTTGTTATATAACACGAAGAACCTGTGGTAACCATCCTCAGTGTGTGTTGTTTGCTGTGACTTACAGCTTTGCTTAAGCATTTTAAAGATTCTTGCAGGTCTTTTTCAAGCTGCCAGCTCTAGCCTAGGAATTATGGTAATGTGCCACTTCTGAGCCCTCGGCAGGATTTGCAACAGAGAAATCACATCAGCCTATGCTGATTAACAATTCCATTCCATCCAGAGATTTATATAAAAAAACTATCTTACATTTTGCTTTTTAATAAGAACGATCGCTATCTCAAATTGAGTCCCAGCAAATTTTAATAAAGGCCCAAGGTTGAGTGGCATTTTGCATGCTGATTTAGCTGTGATTGCTTGCTTTTGATGAGCACCAGCCGGGCATGTATAGCTTTCCTCAGAGCAGGTTTAAAGACCAGTAGTAAGGAAAAGGATAAAAATAAAAACTTCCAACTGAAATTCAAGGTCTTTTCTGTCTATGATTGATTACTGAATAAATACCTACACATATCTCTGCATTCAACCTACTAGTAATATTCCCTACAGCAAAACAGCTGTTTTAATGGTTTTTAATATACTTCCCTGTCAAAATATGTTAATTCTGAAGGCTGCAATTATTTTTAAAAAATGATACAATCAATCTATTTATCTATCTTTCTGCCAACTCTTCAGTTTAATCAGCTGAGCATGGACTGGAATAAACTGATGCTTTTATTCAGCAAATTTGGTATTTATATGTGGCTCCCCATTTAGCACATTCTCTGCCATTGTTTTGAACAGCACCTTCAGTGCTCCAAATAATAGCAGCACTTAGGTATGATAAGTTTGCTGGTTCTTGTCACTATGTGATAGAGACTGTCTCTATCAGTGGGATATTGAATTAAAAAAAAGAATTTGTCAATGAGTAAGCATTTGTAGACACATTTGTAGACAGATTTTCTCCCTTTTGTGTTTTGAATAAAATATGTGCACTGGAAACAGTTATATGGGGAATGGTATCTTTTCTGAAGATACAAAGGAGAAAAACAGATTGCACAAAATTGTGTAAATCAAAGCATGGCAGTGGTGTGCATGCATGCGTGTGTGCTGTGTGCGTTATGAAAGCAGCAATGCCATAAAAGTGATCAGGTAAAGCATTCCATTTGTTTTGATTCAGCTTTTATGCTTCTTCTTTTTCATCCCTCTCAATAAATTGTATTTTAACTTGTCTTATTAAAATAGTAACCCTTTCTTGCTCCAACTTGGGTAACAACAGAGGCAAGAAACCCTTTCATATATGAACCATCCATCATCATTAGAAATAATGATCCTCCCACACAGTAACTAGTGCAACGTACGTGAAGAAGCAACTAATTCCCACCCAGTTCCTTTGCTTCTTTCTCTTTGAGGGATTGCAAATGATAATTTAAAGAAACAGCATGTGAAGCCACCTTCAGTCACAAGAAAGCTATTCCCATCTTGCAGAGTGGGAATTTGCAAAGATGGGCAGTATGGGAGCCAAATGGGTTATCTCCACAAAGACATGGCCCCTCTTTTCATGATTATTGTTCCATGTTACACACGCAAGGAGCCATTTCTACAAAAATGTCTTTATTTCACAGGGAGTAAAGAGAGGCGCCCAGCCCCTCACGAGGTAATTGGCAATTTGCAAAGGAAACTGCTCATATCTTGCCTGCTGTCCTGATGCAGCCCCTTCATTACGTGGATTTCATTCAGTAAAAATGAGAATTCAGTTGGCAATGAGAATTTGCAGTTGGCCTTGTCCAAGATTCAGTTCAGCAAATCACTTAAGCATCTGCTTAACTCAGCACAAACTGCTGAAGCCCACACGTCATTTTCAGTGAATAAGCATACATTCAGACAGCTGTTTACCCATATAATTAGGTACCTACATTAAGACACCTCTGTAGCTTTTCTTTGTGCTTTGTGAACAGGAGAGTGTATTCTGGGATTTTGCTTTCAGGTGGGAAAAACCTTCCCTAGTAGTGACCGCCTCTCCATCAAGAGATCTCATGATCTCATGGGGCCTGCTATTCTTGAAGAGTTTCAGTCCTTCAGCTGAAAGAAGAAGCACAGGGGAAATACAAAATTTAAAAAAAAAAAAAAATTCTTCAAGCCCCTCTTTCTGCCATCTAGCCCTGGAGCTGCCCCAGCTCGTTGTGCGCCTCCTGGCTCAGCCCTGGCAGCCAGCAAGGCAAGGCAAAGCAGCACAGCAGTACCCCGAAGGGCCCAATCCTGGAGGTATGCTGGGAACACACCTACCTCTTGCTTGCTTGCAGGATCACACCCTTCAAGAATGCAGTCATAGTTGCTTTCTTCTTTTAAATGCAGCTGGTGGAGGAGGAGACAGCAGTGCCAGTGCCCTCCGCTCTTGTAATAACCCCAGGATGAAAGCGCTCTCCCAGGAAGTGGAACAGTGGGCTCTGGGCCCTCCTCAGCCTCAGGGGTTCAAAGTTTTCATTTCCCATGAAACTATCCTAAACACCGAGTTACCAGGTGAGGGTGAGATGTCGGGCACAGGGAGGAGGGGAGGAGAAAGGATTAATTTCCTCATTCAAGCAATGCCAATGAACAGAGAGGAAGAAATAGAAGAGCTGTGGTAGCCCAAGCTGACTTTACAAGGACAGCATTAATCCAGGGTCTAGTGATTAAAAAGTCGTAAGTTTTGGTTATTGCTGCATGGATATTGTCTGCTACTGAGCTACAGACTGAGATTTGAAGGATATAGGAGCAGACTCTTTACTTATTATATTAATTATAAATATATACTATTAATTATATTAATTATAAATATAAATTATTATATATAAATATCCCCTGCTCGTTGCAGAGGATTTGGACTAGGTGATCTTTAAGTGATCTTTAAGGAGCCCTTCCAACTCAAATGATTCTGTGATTCTAAATGCCTACCCATCTCAGTCCCAAAATTGCTAATCCTCCTTCCCAAATCCGAATCTCATACTATGCCTAGATAAATAGACATAAAATTGAAAAGAAAAGGGAAAATGACCCAGGACCCAGGAATTTCTTGTTTCTTACAAAGGGTCGTGGGAATCTCTTAGTCTTTCTTATGCAGTCCCACAGTTTGACCAAGGAATGCAGAAATGTTTTCTCCACCCAGCGTCACCTGCAGTCTTGTGGTTGGGGTACTCCCATGGCAATTGAGAAACGTAGGTTTGAACCTCCCAGGCAGAGGCAAACCAAGAACTCACCTTGCTTTTCTTGGGCAAGCATTTTTAACCACTGGACTACAACAAAAATGGTGAGAGGCTCCTCCTTTTCCTTTGGTGACTACATTTTTTTACAGAAACAAAACAAAGCTGGCTTTGCTCAGTCCTTTGAAGGGAAAAGCCTGGAGGTCATACATCCCAGCAGTGGCTTCTTGCAGCACTAAATTGGGCATTTTCATTTCAAGTTCTCTTCCTTCACTTCTTACTGCTCAATCTGGAGGTCTGTGATTCCATTTGTAAGGCATTAAATGTTCTTTACATGCTGAACCTGAGGTCCACTATTTGGGGCCCACTATTGGCACGTGTGCCGAAGAGCTAGGTATTACTGTTCCCCTGCTGGAACAAGCATTGAAGTCCCTGCCTAGGTTGCTGTGTTAGGACGTTCTGCAAGTTGCATAACCTTCTTAGATGGTGAATCACTCCAGACTGTCTACTTTCTTCTCTAGGCGTCCTCTTCAGAAAAGTCCACAGAGCTAAAACTGAGCAGAGTCAGAATAGGGCTTCCTCCAGCAAGATACCTCAACCCAGGTGGATGACTTCAGCCAGTTCCAACAGCTGTGATGAACATTGTGCTTCCTATCCTGGTTTGGATCAGGCCTTAAGGACAGAGTTGAAACTTCAATAGAGGTTTTTATGAAGAAAGGAGGGATAACATACCACAACAGAGATTCCATTTTGAAAAATTTAATGACTTTAGGCAGATACTCAGAAACCATACAGATGACTGTGGGATGGCCTGCATCCTCAAAATGCTCTGCACCTTGGCCCTAATCCAACTGGGCAATTCAACTTGCTTGTATTAAGGCATATAACCAGGTTCAGTAGGACCACTTGTGCTTATAGTTGAGTGGGTTTAAGCAAACAGCTGGACGCAAACCAGAACACAACACTTTGCATAATTTAGCTTAAAAATGCAAGAGCTTACAGTGTCTGGAATCACTGTTAGAATAAAAGTTAACTTGTTTATCAGCTGACATTTTATAATATTAACATCAGCTTGTGACCTGTCGCAGATCCTGATTATAGTAAGAAAACATCCTGAAATGCAAGTAAATATGTAGGGTGAGGAATGAAGTGGTATTCTTCTCTTCATCTGAAGGGAAAATATGCTTCTTGTATCACTATATCATTCTGTCTCATTGCTGTAATATGCCATGGGAGAATAAGCCACCACTTTCCATTTCTTTTGTTTTGAAATTAATTTCTGATCCTAAAAGTAAATCAGAGTTGTGTAATCTTTCTGATACGCTGCAGGCCAATGAAAATTTAATTTTTATTTAGATGTTTACTTAAAAAAAAAAAAAAATGAAGAAAGCCTTGTTCAATCAAAACTGGGTTTTTGGTGTGCAATGGCTAAGTTGAGAATTAAAAGTAGCATCAAGTGTTATTTCAAATAGCACATGCCAACTTGGAAGGGATACAATCTGGAACATTTCTGTAAAATCTAGAAAATGCTACTGAAGCCTAAGGAAACCCAAATAATAAGCCAAATATAATACTTACTGATGAAGGAACATGAAGACATCAAAATCTGCATGTGGTCCTCAAGAGGAGTAATATTTACACGTTAGTAATATTCACAGGACTATGTTCAATACGTGTAGTTGGGGCAGCTTATTAATTGTCTCCAAATTAATTCACCTCCAAACTGACCTGGGAAATACTGGATTGCTCTGGATGCTGTTAGGATGCAGTTTCTGAAGGTATAACCATTTGCTACCTTGTGATCATGCAAATACTTCTGAAGTTTTGAAGTATATTTCAGTAGAAGGAATTCAAGCAAATCAAAAGATTGTCTGAAAAAACCTACATATTTCTGACTGACTTTCTGTGGTATTACCTGAAAAGATGACCAAAAATCTATCCATATTTAGCCAATACCTCCAGCAATAAAGGCATTTTAAGCATCTTTGAAGCATTACACTGACAGAATGGGCAGGGACATTCAGCAATTGGTAAAATGTGCATGAGAAATGACATTTCAGTTGTGAAAAGCATGCAAAATTTCCAGACTCAATCAGCTGACTCCACACCAAAGGCAATTTATGTATTTGCTACAGATCTCGTCTGTATCTTTTGTGAAACACAGATCTACAACAGTGGGCATCCAGAGAGAGTTCGCTGGGTAACTCCTAAACTGTACAAGAGTTGTTGGACCTTGTAATATAAATGGAGACTGTGAATGTTGTTTGGCACACAAATGTAATGTTGTGATCAATTTCCAAAGTCGATTAAGGTCAGCAATGAGCTTCCATGGACATTAATTCCAAGAGAAAAAAAAACACCAAGTCCACTTTCCCTTAGCGCAACAATGATTTTTATGGCAACACTTCCACAGTGCTATGAATTCCTTCCTGTTGTTTTTCAGGCCGAAGAAAGCACCTTCCTTGAGGCAAAAACCCATGCAGTCACACAACACCCTGGAGCATCCATATTACAGTTCCCCAAAAAAGACCATTTCAAGCAGCAATTGAACTCTGGGCCTACTTGACTTCAGAATTGTTTTTACTGGAAAAATCCTCCTGAGGTATTTCTGAATGGCAATTTCAGAGAGGCTGAAGGGTTCCTTCTGGAAGAGTTATCTGCTAAGCAGATAAAGACTAATGTCTGTGACAAACAACAACCTTTTGTCAAATCAGCACATTCTAAAGACCATATTTTCTCTCTGACTAGGCTGCAGTTCCTATTTGCACTTTCTCACCATTGCACTGAGACCTGATAAGATGCTATCAAAAGGCCCTCTAAGTACTTGAGAACCACTTTAAGGGGAATCACTGAGCCAATTACCATAAGAAGTGAAAGATATGGTTATTTATTGATGGGAGATTAATATTGGCCATAATGCAATTGATTTTTTTTCCCTGCAGCTTTATTTTCAAGTTCTTGTAGTGTTTTGTAACCTGCTGTGGTCTTTCAGGTTTCTTTCTCTTTTAGATATGAATTCATTTTTAACTATCATTCTAATTGACTGGACTTCTTCCAAGAGTCTACTATCTACCCTTAACATGTTTTATATGAATTGCCCTCTGGAAAGATGAGTTGAAGAAGCTGGGAATCAGAACTTTTATGTTATCGGGCTTTGCTGTAAACATCCTAAATGTTGCAGCACAGATCCTCTTATTCTAAAGCTGGTGCAGAATTAAATGACAGATATAATACAAAGATTTAGACTTGTAGAAGTTAGGTACAGTAATGTCTAGGTACCTGAGACCAAGAAAGAAATAGAAAACTTGGAGCTTGTCTACTCAGCTTTCCCCTGGAAGGTGAAGTATGTCTGGCTGAAGACGCATCAGCCAAAAAAACCTGACTTGCTGAGCAATTTTAAGCTTCGTCGTAGAAAGATAGAGATTATGTAGAAATAAAGGAGTGGGAAGAAGGGAAGATGTAATTTGCTAATGGTTTTCCTTCCCATAGATTTTTAAAGATTGCAAGAACTCAAAACCTGGGATATTTTCCCAGTGAGTGACTAATGTGTTAGATAGCTGACAAGGAAGTGGAGGAGGTAGTTGTCCTTCTCCAACTAAAGAGGTTGCTACAAGTCTTTCCTTCTTTGGAACTCTGTGGGGTAACATCCTAAAGTGACACTGGATGGCTACTTGGTCCTTCCTGGAGTCACTCTTGGACACAAAGACCATTGGAAGATTTCATCAGAGACCTAGATATGGACATCCTTCCTTCTTAATAAATCTTGGAAAATGTTCTCTTCCAATATCTGAAAGGTGCAAGAGTGGGGTTGGTCTCTTCTCACTGGTGACAGGATGAGGGGAAATTGCACCGGGGTAAGTTTAGGTTGGATATCAGGAAACACTTATTTACAGAAAGGGTTGTTAAGCACTGGAATAGGCTCCCCAGGGAGGTGGTTGAGTTACCATCCCTAAACAAGTTAAAAAACATTTGGATGTGGTGCTCAGGGACATGATTTAGTGGAGGGTTGTTAAGGTAGTATGGTTAGGTTGTGGTTGGATTCAATGGTCTTTAAGGTCTTTTCCAACCTGAGTGTTTCTATGCTACTTTTACATGCTACTGGGCATCCATATAACAAAATCAAGCAGACATTCAAGAATGAAAGTACAGGAGGAAAATGACTAAAAGGTGATTATTTTTGAGTGCCTTCATTTTTGAATGTCTGTGCCAATAAGCAGATCGACCAGCAGCAGTGTTGTTTCTGGGACAATCTTCTGCCAGCTGCTGTTCTTGATCTACAGGCAATACAGTATACATTCAAATCAATCTGAACTGCCATCTTGGTGTGGTTCTGGACAGCTTGTCTTAGGTGTCCCTTTTGAAGCATGTGGTTTGAATAAGTCGACCTCCAGAAGTTCCCTTTCAACCCCAAATATCCTTTAATTCTGAATTTAATTCTGATGTATTTTGCATCACATGGTGTACAATATATCTTAAAATAGAAAATTTCTGGGAGCTGCTAGCTATAAACAAAGCTATCAAAAACATTATTATAAATTAGACCTAGAAAGCCAAAATTTATATATTAAGGAAAAAAAGGATTTCTGTTGGACAATAAAAAAATAGCCCTTTTTGTTTATAGTAACCTCTCTGTTGTTTAATAAACATTCAAGAAGTGGAAAGCCGTGCTAAGATTCTTACTAGCAGATAAAGCCATGATTTTTGAGGGGTTTGATAAAATCTGGGAAAACATTTTTTTGACTTACAAAAAGGCAAACACAAATTATAAAGATTTTCTTTGAGAATAAAAAGAGATTCATACTGACTTTAGAATTATGCAGAATAAAAACAGGCAAAAGACCAAGCATTTTCCTTCTTCTCATTCTTTTCCCTTTCTCTCTTTTTTTTTTTCTTCTTCTTTCTCCTTTCCTTTTCCTTTCTATATATTTTTTAATTATTTTCTTTTTTCTTTCTTTTTTTTTTTTTTTTTTTTTGCCTTTAATTGTTTCTTCAGTTCTGTGTATCTTTGAAAAATGTAAGACATTCTGCTGCCTGCCAAAAAGCCCCTTGTGGAAAGCATAATGCTTGAGGATATATAAATTCCCAACCTTGCCTTCTTTCCACACAAAATTCTTGTTGATTTCAGTGGAAGTTTTGAACAAAAGGATGGAGTCTTTGGGTTAATTCAAGGCTGTGAAAGGGGAGAAAGTGCTTACTGTACTGAGAATATGCATCTGAATTGGTTTTATCGCAGCTGGCAGGGCAGTAAACGAAGTTTATGTGCAATAAACAGCTCTTGTGGTTAGAGTGACGTTGTTCATTCCTAACCTAGAATTTGGAAGGAGTTATTATTTAATAAAGTTTAATTTGATGAACAGAATATTTTTAATGCCCTAAACTGCACTCTACGAAGATGACAGATAGCCCCAGCCCACTCACAGTAAGAAATGCAATTAATTGGTTTAATGAACTCACCACATTAATTAGCTAATGTCTACGCAGTTTCAGAATGCAATTGAATGGGCAAATTCCTGCAAAGTTGTTCTCTGGACAAATTCCTCTCAAGGCCTCTCCAGCCATACTGGGCAATTATCAAAACAGCTGTGCAGGATGGACAACTCTCTCCTTCTGTGTAGAGATAAGAAAAGGAAAGTTCCAGCCCAGGTTACTTAAAGCATCCAGTCCCATAGCAGAGGGTTTATCATTATGGGCAAGAGAGTGACTGCTGACAAAAAAGACCTTTTTGTAGGTGCATGTAGAGCTTCATGGGACAACCGGGCCTCATATCTCTGCCACCTGCATCTCTCTGTGCATGGAAAGGCAGAGTGACAATGGGACAGGCACAAATGCTGAGCACAGAGAGGAAAGGACATGTGTTAAGCTAGGATTGCAATCAACAAGGAGGCAGATTTGGCAGGTCTACCTTTTCCCTGCCTGCTCCCACCTTGGCCCTGATACACAGGAGCTAGGAACAGCTAAAAAACTTGGCTAAATTGTCACTAATGACATTTATGACCAGCTGCTATGATCACTGCATTTACTAAAGTCTGCAGGTTGCTTGGAGGTCATCTGATAAGCAGGTGCCATAAAACATATTTTACTTCACTTCCTTTTTTAACCTCCCTGGTGCAAAGTATAGTTAGCACAGGGAAACCCCACAGAAGCAGGACACTAATACGTGACAGGACTCTGCAGCCTCTCCATATCCTACAATTTTATCAGACAATCAAAGGGGAAGCAGCGAGCAGAGGGATGGAAGTACTGCACATTCACCTCATTTGGATCCCTTGTAATGGGAGTTTTTCTTGTAAGAAGACTGCTGGATCAAGGGGAAGAAGGAGAAAAAAAAGGACATGCTCAGTGTTAAAGGGAAGCATGTTTATGCCTATAAGTCAGAAAGCTTGCTCAAGAATAAGTTAACTCTTGCTAGAGGATTATACCTGTAATGCTGGCAATTCTGGCCTCTGCATGAGCTGTAATATCTACTTGCATTACCTCACAGGGTGTTATGGGCCTTAATTAATTAATGTTTGTAAAGCGCTTTGAAATCCTCGGATGAAAGGCACTATAGAAGTGCAAAGCAGTTATTAATATTAATATTGCATAAGTGGCTTGGCTCCCTTCGCACTACAGAGTGAACTACTAACTCCTGCAAGGGCTGCAGCCCTGATTCAGCAGTCTTCATACCACCAGGCAGGAGCCTCCCTTCTGCCTCCTCCTCTGATCTCTTTCTTTAGGACTTCCACAGCCTCTTCCCCATAAATCCTCAACAGCGTCTTTATGCCTCCTCTCACGTAAGCAGTGAGAACAGCACTTTTCAGCCCATTGTCCCAGATAGGTGCTTTTCCAGGCAGGAGGCTGCAGGCTGAGCAGCCCTTGGAGCAATTAAAATCTGTGCGTTTGGGACTTCACACGTTTTGTTTCTTTTCCTTTGATTACAAGACACTTTAAGTCCTGCTTATGAGATACAGAGTTGAACTTGGTCAAACTTCTGTGCATTTTATAACCTTTACTACAAAACTGAGGCCACTTTCAATTTTAGTCATAAGCAGAGAGCAGGCAAACCCCTTAGTACTGTTGGTGTCACTACAGATTTTTGTAGATTTTCAAAGAAAAAAAAATGAAAAAGTATTAAAATACACAGGTTATTTCCAGACAGGGTTCTTTTTGAGGTGAAGATTTCCCACCCAAAAGTCATAACCATCAATGTAAATTCAACACTCTCCACCTCTAACAGGAAACATTAATGTGTTGGAAGAATGAATCTATATAATAAGATACATGCATATTTTTGTTAGTTAAATCCTCATTTGGTGAGTAGAGAGGCTGAGCTGGTGAATAACAACTACACAGGAAATTGAAAATAAGGTAATTGTCACTTTATATACAAAGTCCATGAAACCAACTCCAGATGAGTCAATTCAAAGACTGTGGAGTAGCTCTAGGATGAATTTGGTCAGTAAAAACTCTGTCTAATTTGTCTTCACATGTTACCTCTGTAATGAACTCTGAATAATGGTGATAGTAAAATAACAACAAATAATAGTGATAGTATCAGCGGTACCGTAGAGAATCCCACTCATGTTAATGCATGCAGTTCTGACGGGTTATTTTTACTTAGACGTGCAGATAAAAATATATTTGTGTGAATAATGAAAAAAAAAGTCCATTTCTTGTTAATTACAGAAAAACAGACTTTTATGGATCGGAACTGAACAGTTCTCCCTGCAATGCACTAACCAGATCACAACACAGCTCCTGCTGCAGTAGCGTGTTAGCACTAGTTTGAACTTGTTTATGTCAGTGAAGTAACACATAAGTTAAAAACAAATCAGGCTTATGCACTTCGGCAGAACTCTTATTGACTTTGAACGAACTTTTATCTGCGTACAGAAGGCAAGCTCAACTCAGAAGTGAAAACAATACCCTGCCAGTTCAACATATCAGCCTTCACAAAGGAGGTAGGGAGCGCTTCCCAAGCTCCTTACCACAAAAAGAGTATCACATTTGTAGAGATTAGGAACTGCTGAAGGAAGCTTCAAATCTCAGTTTGTTACGTGCTTTCTGTTGTCTTGCTGCAAGGCAAAAAGAAAAAAGGTGCACCGCTGCATGAAGCTATAGTGAAGGGAATTGCACATGGGAGGTTTTACCCAAAAGAGAGCCATTTGGCCCAGCTGTGGAGTGAAAGCTACTGCCTGCTGAGCACAGCCCAGGCCAGTTTCGTCCTTGGCTCTGCCACTGACTTCTTGCATGGCCTTGGGCAAGCTAAGCAAACTTGAAAGCCTGTTTGCACCCCCGCACCCCCCCAAAAAAAAAAATAAAATGAGGATTATTATAGGAATTAGAAGGCAATTCATTAATGTATTAATTAACAGGCAGAATGCTGGAGACAGAGATGTTCTGATTCACCCTGGCAGCCAGACAATTCAGTTCTATCAGCACTACTGCAGGGTCTCCCCTCCCCTGTGGGACCCCAGAAACAAGGCAGAGGAGAGCAGTGGGGTGAGAAGAGTATCCAGTGTCAGCATCTGAACTTGCCCTTTTCTTTGGGCAGAGGGAGCTAGCAGAAGAGCATGGCTCTCACTTTCTGCAAAGAGCCCATCCCATGAGGCCGCTTAGGCTGAAATTTATTTTTGTTGCCATTTAAATGAAGGATATAGGTAATCCTAAGGCTGTTTGGACCAGGTCCAGCATGTGCAAGCACCATGTTTGGAACAGGGTGGGAACTCTGTTTGCGTTCAGACGCAGAGGAAGCACTTCAAGCCATGTCTACAAGACGGATGCCAGGGACCTATACTGGAAGGTGCTGAGCATGCACTAGCAAATGGAATCTACAAACACTCTCTATAAATATGTGGCAAGGAGGGGAAGGCGGGTAAGCGCCACTGAGGGAAATGAGCTATTTAAGCAAAAGGACAATGTTGGCAGAAGAACAAACTGGCCGTAAGGCTGGAAATTAAGAGATTTCTAAACATCTGAGCAGTGAAGTTCAGGAAAAGCTTTCCAGGGAGGAGGAGCTGAGGCAGAAAAAGCTAATTGTAAGGCACTGACAGTAGGTTAACAGCTGTGACCTAACAATTGGATGCTGGCAAGAGCAGGGGTGTGGTGGAGTTGAGAGTGGAGGCTCTCCCTTCCAGGAATAACTGGGAAGAGCCCTGCACAGTTTGGATTTACATTCACTGCAACACCACCAGAGTTTTCTTATAGGTTCAAGCATATTGGAAGAGGGCAGAATTTGTCCTGCCATGATAAATCCCCTTAACCATACCGTATTTGCATATTCTGATGGTTATTTTTCTATTATTTCTCCAGGATGTTCCTAGGAGAGGTGATGCCAATAAGCTGAGTGGAAACCATGAGGAACATTGTTGTTGGAAGATGTGGCCAAACCACTTTCTTCTTTCTGAGTGCAAGGCTTGACTCTGTTCTTATTTACCATAGGATTTATGGGCTAAACTTCCCTGTGTTGTGTTCTGGGCTTTGCCATGGAAGGACAAATTTTCCTAGAAAAAGACCAGAAACGCTCAGCAGCCAGAATGACATGAAGACCTCATTGCTCCTCTCCAGGTATCCAACAGCTTTCTGAACCCACAAGAAATCTGAATTTGAAAGTGAAGTAGCAATAGTAACATTGGAATAAGAAATAGAAAATCTACTTGTTCATTTTTTTAATATGATTTCATAGAATCAATTGAGTTGCAAGGAATCATTAAAGATCATCCAGTCCAACTCCCCTGCAATGAATAGGGACACCTACAACTAGATCAGATTGCTCAGATCTCTATCCAGACTGACCTTGACTGTCTCCACGGATGGGGCATGCATCACTTCTCTGGGCAACTTGTTCCAGTGCCTCACCACCTTATTGTAGAAAAGACTTCTTCCTTATATCTAATCTAAATCTCTCCTCTTTTAGCTTGAAACCATTTTCCCTTGTCTTGTCATGACAGACCCTACTAAAGAATCTGTTTGCTTCCTTCTTGTAGAACCCTTTCCACACTGAAAGTTTGTTCTCTGTTCTCCCCAGAGCCTTCTCTTCTCCAGGCTGAACAGCCCCAGCTCTCAACTTGTCCTCACAGGGGAGGTGTTCCATCCCTTGCATCATTTTGTGGCCCACCTCTGGATGTGATCCAACAGGTCCAAGTTCCCTCTTGTATTATGCATTTCACATATGGGCACTGTACTCTGAGTAAGGTGTCACCAGCACAGAGTATAAATATGATTTCTCAAGGGATATTCACAGAATCACAGAATCACCCGGGTTGGAAGGGACCTCAAGGATCATGTAGTTCCAACCCCCCTGCCTAGCAGGGCCACCAAACGCACACATTCAGATCAGGTTGCCCAGGACCCCATCCAACCTGGCCTTGAACACGTCCAAGGACGGGGCATCCACAACCTCCCTGGGCAGCCCGTTCCAGGGCCTAACCACTCTCCTTGTGAAGAACTTCCCCCTAACATCCAACCTAAATCTTCCCTCCCTCAACTTGGATCCATTTCCCCTGGTCCTGCTGTTGTCAGCCCTTTTGAAGAGTTTACTCCCCTCCTGGGTGTAGGTTCCCTGCAGGTATTGATAGGCTGCAATGAAGTCACCCCGCAGCCTTCTCTTCTCCAGGCTGAACAAGCCCAACTCCCTCAGGCTGTCCTCATAGGGGAGGTGCTCCAGCCCCCTGATCATCTTAGTCGCCCTCCTCTGGACCCTTTCCAAAATCTCAATGTCTTTCTTGTACTGAGGGCTCCACACCTGGACACAGTACTCCAGATGGGCTCACAAGAGCCGAGTAGAGAGGGACAATCACCTCCCTCTCCCTGCTGACCACCCCTCTCCTGATGGAGCCCAGGATCCCATTTGCCTTTCGAGCTGCCAGAGCGCACTGCTGGCTCATGTTAAGTCTCTCGTCCATCATATTGCCTTTATTTTTCAGGAAGCACTGGCATCACAGAAAGATGGAAAGGTTTAGTACTTCCTAAACAAACTGTTAGGAGAAACCTGTTGGAAGAAAACTGGATCCCTTTCCTTTAAATTAAGAGGCAAAAGGTAGAGCTGCTAATCATCCCAGTGAAAGCCAACAGCTGCAGTAGCAAAGCAACATTCCATAATAGCTAGTGTCATCTCTTGCGCCTGTGTATAGAAGACCGAACAGCAAGAGTTATAATTCATTTTACACCCCAGTGCCACACACATGGGTTTCTTCTGGGGCTGCTCTCCCTTCAATGAAAACTGTTCTGCAGTAGTAATTCCCACTAGCTTTCCAGTTGAGACTGAAATGACTCCATTGGTGATGGTACACTGCCCTGCACATGGAGCCTAGCAATGTGAAATTGCTATGACTGCCTCCCCCTTCCAGGCACATTAATAATACTTGTTATGACAGTCAGCTGCTAGGGCTGCTGTAAGGAGCACTGTTGGTGTCTCTCTTGAATTGTCTTGGCTTGAATTTCCTACTTAGGCACCCAAGGGCAAGGTTATGAGGTTCAGTTACATTCAGTCATTATTATTATTATTGTTATTATTATTATTATTATTCATTACTAATATTAATTATGCAGCATGTGGTAGTGTCTAGTAGCCCCAAACCATGGCCTAGAACCACAATTCACTCAGCCCTTTACATGCACTGAACAAAAAGACATTCCCTACCCTAGAAAGCACGTGAGATTGTGGTGGAATAACAGGGGGAAGAACTTGCTACCTAGAGGCCAAATTCACCAGGGCATGAAAGAATGCACCTCCCTTCAAGCACATATTTACCATGGAACATAGCTATGTAAGATAAGACAGAATTCATCCCCTCAAAGGAATGAAGTTGTCATAAATAACAAGCATGGATGTGACAGTTGTCTTTTCCCTCATTCTGTCAGTGGCATTATTTGGTGTAGAGCTGAAGTTTGTTTTCTCATTATCACCGCTGAAAGCAGCTGTTTTCTGTGTCCTGCTGCTGATGGTAGTATGGATATCATGGTATTTTCCAGGAGAAATGCTTTAAAGTCACACTGTCCAAAGAGCTAGAAAATGTTTAAGGAAAAAAAAAAAAAAAAAAAAGATTTATTTTACTTTGAAAAACACGAATGTCATGATTTCATGATTTTGGAAGGACTTGAGCTCAGTTTTGGATGCTTAGAGTTGAGTATGCGACATCTTGTTTTAGAGTGAGGAGAAGGTCAAAGAGTAATTCTCATATTGCTTAAAAACGAAAAAAGGTCAGGTGTATAATCAGTGTGAATTAATGTATTTTGTTATTTGCTTAGGATTTATTCTATAACAATGACAGAATATATTTTTTACACATAGCATTGCACAGTATGGTTTGACATCCACAAGTAGTCCAAAGAATTCTGCCTTCCCCTGCAGCAGAGCCTGCCAAGCTACTTCATTTCTCTTTGCCTTAGTTTTCTCCTCTGTGAAAAGAGGATTCGTATAATTTATTGAATTTCTTTTGTAAATTGTTTTAAGTTCTTCTGAGCTTGATGATTTAAATGAATGAATTTTGACACAGGGGAAGATAGAAAATAATACTCGCTACAGCTTGTTCTCATTTGCCTGCAGTGCTGAAGCTTGTCCTGCAATATAGCAACTTGTCACTTTAAAATTTATTCCAAATATTATTTTAATTATTACTTTATAATGAAAACACGAGTCATTTCAAGTCAGAGGACATCTGCCTCAAGACCTAGGGAAGCTTTCAGCCCTAAAGACTGGGGGTCAGCTGGCACCTCTTAGTGAAGGAAGTATGTTTCTACATCTTGGTCTAAAGATCATTTGGTTTTCTGATTCGCTGTGTGTAATTAAGCATATTTTAATGTACAAATTAAGATTTTCTGCTGCTTTTGAAAGCTTTTTGATAATTGATAATTACCAATATGGCTCAATTTTTCTGATTCTTTAGAAATCAATACCAGCTCCATTGTAAGAACAGCCTTGAAGTTGTGTGCTGCATTTTGGGAGCACATGCAGTCCATTGCTTTTGTTGTTATCACTCACATGATTAAAATCATAGAATCATAGAATGGTCTGGGTTAAAAGGACCATCTCTTTGATCATCTCTTTTCAACCCTCCTGCTATGGACAGGGTCGCCAAGCACTAGACCAGGCTGCCCAGACCCACATCCAGCCTGGCCTTGAAAATCTGACGTCAGCTCATATCCTGCAAAGAGAAGGATCATCGACTGAAAAAAGCTCAAAATAGTCATCTGGACTGTGGGGATTTCCAGGTACCAGAATGTAGGTGAGGGCATTTTAGAATTCCATAAAGACTCCATTTTAGAAGTCCATAAAGACACGGACTAATCATCTTCAACAAAAGAAAAATCAAAAATGAACAGTCCTTTTAGTTTAGAATTGTCTATTTTCCTTCCCTTTCAGTGGATGAAAGTGCTTGTGAGTGAAAGGAAGTTTCAGCCTTTTTTTTTTTTTTTTCAGTTCCATCAAGTAATAAACACCTTTGGCTAAAGGAATAAAGTAAGTAATCACAGATGGGAGAGGGTATCCACATGCCTTACGGGGGAAATGATATATCAGGTTGAGCATATGTTATAATTATAATAACATTAGCTTAATACACCATTCTTTTCCATTTTAGTTTGATTTTTTTTTCACCCAGAGCACTAGTAGGGGGTCCAATACTACTCAAAGTTCCTGTTTGATTAGGAAAAATCAATTCTCCATGTAGTCAATGGAGGAAGAAAAGCTTGTCAAAGAGATGAATCAAATCACAGAATCATCAATTCATAAAATATCCTGAGTTGGCAGAGAATCACAAGGATCAAGTCCAACTCCTGGCTGCATATAGAACCACACAAACATCAAGCTTTATTTTTGAGATCTTTGTCTAAACACTTCTTGATCTGCAAAGTTAGTGACTGTTTTAAGTCACTGCTAAAGGACTTTAGATTCCTCAATCATCACCAGTAGGTTCAAAGCAAAGAAAATAGATGTTATTACACAGATATATATATATATATATATATATAAAAGAAAAAAAAATAAAAATAAAAATAAAAAAAGCACGGTAGGAAGAGGAGATTTGCTTTTGTTCCCAATCCCGCTGTCAATACCTTGCCTGTCAATACCTTCAGACTGCATCTGAAGATCCAGTCTTCTTATAAATTCATCATCTTGATGAGTTCATCATATGAGTCCAAGTTCCTCTCATTGCAGACATTAACTTCCATGGTAATGGGAGTTCTTGGATATTCTTAGATGTCTAGTGCAGAATTTTTCAGTCAGTAAAGGTATTGGTGTATTAGCACCAATTGCCAAATTCTTTCACTGTAGCTGCCTCACACTGGGCTATTGATTATGAGAAAATTAGTGTAGACGGTCTTGGTTCCCCTTTACAGATATCATGAGTGAACTCCCTTTTGGAAGCAAAAAAGTAAGCCTACGTAGTGGAGAACTGTTTCACTACCGAAATTTAAGAGTCTGATTTGCCTAGACTACATACCTTGCATCTCGCTAGCAGAGAGAGATTTCTCCAAAAAATACTTTTAAATTGAACCACCACAGAGAAAGTTACTTTTTTTTCAATGTTTATAGAACCTTAGGAGACCAAATAGGTAACTTAAGTAGCTTATCTGAGTTCTGAGAGTTATGAGCCTCTATGGAAGAAAAGCATGTGTTTGAAGGAAGAGTCCTCTCACATTCAAAGAACTATTCCAAGCCACATCTGGAAGCTGTCTTATACCTCCGGAAGGATTCAAAACATGTCTAATGCTCAAAAGTATGTGTTTGTCTAAGTGTGCCATCTGAGATTCTTCTAATCAAACGTTTAGATACATACCAAAATTGAAAAGGTATATAAAAAAGGAGAAAAAAAAAAAGGAAAAAAAAAACGGCGGGGGGGGGGGGGGGGGGGGGGGAAGGAATGCACTGAAACCCAAACCTCAGAAACCTCAAAGAGAGAACTAATAGCCATGGCATCACCTGAATTCCAGTTGCATCTTATTAGAGCTTTTCTACACAGGGACATGTAGGTGAGTGAAGGCAACTCAACTAACTGCAAGTGTGAAGTGAGTGCCTGTAAATTACAGCTGTGCATGTTCTCATTTAGGATTTAAATGCCTTTAGTGCTTAATCCTCAGAGGAGGATTAAGCTATAGCAATGTAAGGCCACTTTATTCTTAAATGAGAGTATCCCCACAAATACTTAAAGGTCTTTAGCTGGTGTAGATTGGCTTCACACCTTTGCTTATTCATCCTCTTGAGAGCCCCTGCAAACAGATGGCTTGGGAACACTTGGCTACTAAGGGGCAAGCAAGTGGAAAGCAAAGTTGCCACTGATGGAGGAAGCAGTGTTGGGACCATGCTGCAGCCATTCCTGGAGTTGACGTTCTTTCCTTATGGAAAAAAGCCTGGCTATAGGAAAGTTTCTCTTGAAATGGTCATGTGTGGCATAATGGCAGTGTACACCCAACCACTTGTTCATGTTACCAAGCATACTGATCTTTGCACACTCCAAAGTGATTCCTCCACTGCCCTCCAATGAAATTAATGCAATCATTCTGACTTTGCTTCACAAGTGCTGTGTTCTTCTGTTTCCCATGGTAGAGCCACATCCATCCAGATATACATCTTACTCACGAGAAGGTCTATGAAGATTTGACCTTCAGTCTTTCCTGTCTTGCTTCTCTTTGGTCCCACTTCCAAGTCATTATGGAAAAAAAGGTAACTAATTTTTAATGTATTAGGATATGGAGCAGCTTTGGATAAGAGTAGGACAAGTTTTTTAGAAGAGGGAGTAGATGAGATAGTTGACAGGCGCAACAAGGGACTGAATGTGATGAGCCAGAAATCCCCTTTCAGTTCTCTGCGCTTAACCTTGTAGGAATGGTATGCACACTAAAAGTACGTGGTTGGGTTTGGCTTATGAAAAGCATGATTGTTAAGGCCGTTTCACTCAGTGATAAGAATAATCTGTATTTCTCTCCCATTCTGTGACAAGGCACAGCAGCAAGGGACAGCATGTACCTTGGCCAAAACATAAGCATCCTTCCTTATTTTACAAGTGGAGAAAACAAGGCAGAGAGCAAGAATAAAGGTCAGGATGAAAGTGTTATAAAAATCTGCAATAGGGCTTTAAAAAAAAAGCTTATTTTTCTTAGTTTTCTGTGTCCATTGCTGAACTGCTGCGTTCCTTTCACACAAACAACATAATTTCCAGCTCCCCAGTCTTCTGGGGTCTTCTTGAAAACCAGCATGACCTGTCTCAGCTTTGCAAAAGCAAAGAAGGAAAATAACTATGAGAAGGGGAGGACAAAAGCCATGGCAGAATGAAGGGGGGGGGTAACGGCTGTAACCACACCAGGAACTGTGAGACAGTTCCCCATGGTCAGGGCTGGATCACAGACAGGAAGGTTCATGCCACTCACTGTGCATTGATGCTTAGCTCACCCTGGCCACAGCAAGTTTGGGAGCCTCAATGCTGGTGCAGGGCAAACCGGGACATTCCCCAGATCAAACGCAGACTAATCTCCCTTCCCTCACTGCAAAGCAACCACAGCTACGTCCTTCGGCTGCACTGAACAAGATTTCAGTTTCACCACATGCACCCAGCGCTGTGAGAGAATGGCAGATGAACCTTCCTGCCTGGGCAAAAGATTTCTTCTGCTGAGCGCTGTCTGCATTGCCTTTGTGCCTGTGTCATGAGCAGGAAGCTTTGCTGTAACGGGAGGCTTAGCTGTAAGAAAGGTGGCAGTCTCATCTTGGTTACCTCCCACAAGTCTAGTTTTGCCTCCTTGAAAAAAAGATGGCCACTGGCATGGAAGGGAACAAGAACCACCTGATGGTGGCAGAGGTATGAAGAGACACTGCTGGGAATTAGAATCATAGAATCATTTTAATTGGAAGGAACATTTCAAATTCATTTAGTCTAACTGCTGCAACAAACAGGGACACCTACAGCCAGATTAGCCTGACCTTGAATGTCTTCAGGGATGGGAAGTCCACTACCTCTCTGGGCAACCTGTGCCAATGCTTTACTACCTTTACCATAAAAAACTTTCCCTTATATCCAATTTAAGTATTCCTAATAAGTAATGTAATGGACTGTATGTTTGCTGAACATGAACCACACATCCATGCTTTAGCCCTAAGTGCCAACATGCTGCACATGAATTACCAAGGGGCCATCTCCTACAGTCAGAGACAGGAGAGCTCTTGAGTCCTCTGAGTCTGCATCAGCCCTGTGATGTTACTTGCTATCTCTTCAATATCACAGAAAGCCAGTCATTCTCCTTTATGTGCTTGAATTTTGTTGGAATTAGTCTCTGATGCATGGGATCTGAGTCCTACCTTTCTTCAATGCCCTGCAGTGACATCAGATGCCAAAGAGTACAGATTCACTCTGGCAATGACAGCCTGGCTTCTTCTAGAGAAAAATGTATCAGCCTAACTACCTTGAGTTCTGCTTTCATCAGATCATGCTGATGAAAAGGACATCATAGGACAATAAGGACAAGACACAACCCGATGCAGTTCCTGCTGAAAGAGAGTGCAAAGCAACTTGACTGCTGAGCAAACGTTACAGCCTGACAATAACACACCTGCTAGGGCAATCTGGTAATATTTTTACATGTCAGGTTAGTGCATATATATATTTCTTTCCAGTTAGTACAATACCATCAGAAACAATGTTGGGATAAACAAACCTGGATCTAGAAATCATTATGTAGGATGGAGATTTGTAGAACCTCTTGCCAGCATGGCCATCATCACCAGGATCTCCTGGTGGAGGAGGAAGCTGAATGTCCTGTGCTGCCAGCTCAGAGCAGCAACACTGTGCTTTCGATTTCCAAGTTTAATGATGAAGGAAACCAAAATCTGCATACCCTTGCAGCTGAGAGCTAGTGCTCTACATAACTCACCTTTGGTTCTCCAGGGGCAGCAGCTAGGTACAAATGGACTGTGCTTGTGCCAAGAATGTCCCAAACGACATCTAGTAAAAGCAATTGAAATGATTGCAGTGACTTTCTGGAATGATCCATTAACATTTTTATGATGAAATGTAGGTGTGACAGGTTCCAAACCATCTCCTCTCACCTCCTTAGTGTGAGAAAAGCCATAACACCTGTGGACACCACATATGGCACCAGGCTCACTCTGCCAAGAGACATGAAACTGTGTTGATTGAAATATGAAAGTAACTGCACCTTGAGCGGATCTGGGTTAAAACAGGGAAATTGCACCTTTCAGGTTTCTTTCATTGAGAATATTTGCCACAGGGGGAGAGAGGAACACGTGTGGAAGCTCACAGCCTCCTACTGATCTTCATTCAGTCAAGAAATGAGCTATATTGGCTGTGTGATGTCAAGCATCTCAAGCTCTAGAGAGCAGTGGTGAGGTGAAGAAAGGAGAGAAGTCGAGGTCTCTGTGTCCTTCATTTAGTTAAAAGCAAGTTACTGGGTCAACGTGACGTTAACAGGCTGAGAAGCATATGTGTTTTGGTTGGAGATGTGGAAGCTGTCCCAAAAGGTCTAATGGTCCATTATAGCTGTAAGAGCCAACGCCTGAGATTTTGCCTCTTCTGAGGATAGCAGATGAGAAAGATGGCAGAAATTTGAGGACTGGACCCACTTTTGGAGATGCTGAGTGCTTGGGTGGGTGCTTCACCCAGGCTGCAGGGAATGAAAAGGGGAAGAGTGAGGGTGAGTGGGCAGGGAGAAGGAGAGCTCAAATAAGCAAAAAATCCCATTTTGTTACCTTTCAGTTTCCTTGCAATTAACACTCCTAATTGAAACCAGTTTTACCCAAGGTTTACTGTGATGGTTGTTTTCTTTCTCTGCTGTTAAATGCAGGTGTTCTACATAGCAGGATGTTGGCAAGAAGGGGAAAATTTCCAAAACTCTGCCTATACCATTCATAAATTAATGTCTGAAGAAATCATTGCTGTTTCAAGCCCAGCTGTGCAAAGGAGGGTCTGGGAGAGGAGGATGGAGAATTGAGGAAGAAGGGATGGGGTAATGATATTTGTCGTTATTGATGAATGGAGGCCCTGTGATGAAGGTATGAGGAATGAAAGTTGAGCAGCATCTACCCACAGCAGCATAGTACAGTGTTGGCCTGATCATGCATCAGAGAAGAAAAGAGAATATTTCTGCTGGTTTTCTGTGGGGGGGAATTGTTAAAATCAGTCATTTTGCATTTGAACTCTGAAGAGCAGAGCTGGAGCAGATGAAGGAAGATCTTCAGGGAGCTGTTTACCAGCCTGGAATGGGCTGCGACACTGTACACAACTCTGTGCTGAAGTGAAGTGAGTGAAACATGAGCCAACACAGTATTAAAACTGTAGTGCACCTACAGAGCCATGGTTGTGCAGATGATGCTTTGCAGACAAATAATATTCTGAGGGAAAGAAATATATATTTCACTCTGAATAAAATGCCATAATAGAAGCCTATGTTTACAGAGGGAAAAACTCTTGGTTTGCAGATTCTGTGGGTGAACTTGGCTCTCACTGCAAATTCTTTTCCCTCAATATCAGAAATACAGATTAGTAGTGCAGAAGAATGAAGGAAATGAACATATATTTACAGACTATAAACCTCACAAACCCTTTAAACAATTACATGGGATTACATAGTGAGAGAGAATAGTCATTCCCTGCTCAGGATGCAGCAGTGATTTTGGATATTAGCATAGGGTAGGGTGAACCCAGGTTCATGTAACCTCCTCCAGTTTTGACATTGTTTACTCCAGGAAGGAGATAAGAGAAAAATATAGCTCTTGAGCTTGTGTAGCAGCTTTGGAGCATGAACACAACATATGGGGAGCTCAAGGCTTGTATATTTCTGTCTTGTTCAACATCACACCTGTGGATGCATAAGGGCATAAGGGCTCAGAGAGCTAGAGATACAAAAACTCCTAGTGCAGAAGTCAGTTCGGTGCTCAGGGCCCTATTCTCTTCTGCAGCTTGCATTTCTCTGCAGAGCTCTGGCCTAGAGGAAACATCGCTGCTGCAGACTGAGGTGGCAGTGCTGCAAAGCCTGGGTTCAGCCCTCATCTCTGACAAATGGACAGCTGCAGCTGTCAGCCAGGAGATCCAAGCACCAAATGGAGAAAGCACCAGAACAAAAAAAAAAAAAAAAATGAACGCTTTTGCTAGGAAATAGGTCGGTGAGCTTTGGTTTTCAACCACAAAGGCAATAATTTTCCTATCGCATCACAGCTCTCTGCCCTGCACCCGTTCCAGCAGTTACTCACAGACAGGGGCAGCCCTGATTACCCATGTCAACCTGAGCACTAAATTATTCAGCAGTGCACAACCCCATCTTGTTATGTACAAATTACCCTCTGCTCGATTAAGTAGTCTCTTTCAGTTGTGCGCTCGGAGGCTGGCTAATGTGATAAAGACGTGTTTATATTGCACACTATTAAGCTGTGTATCAGTCAGGTGCTGTTTTCAGAGGAGCTAAGCGATGTCACAGGGTTAACCACCAACGGAAGCTGAAGCTTCAACAGCCTTTATTAACCCAGCAAGTTCTCCTAACCACACTCTTCCTAGTTGCAGAAGAGGCATCTTCTTTCATGAGACTCCTATTGGGCTGTGGAGGTGATATTTACCAAATAAAAACTGTTGCTGCACCTGTGTACTTCTTGTGTGGCTTTTACCACCTTCTGGGTTAACCCGTTCTTCTCAGAGGCTGTTTTAGGGAACATCCTGCCTTTCATTTGGTTTTGTAAGAGGGCAGATTTGTGCAAAGCCCTCCTCGTGGCATCCTGGCTTACTTCCCCAGTGACATAGAGGAGATGGCAATGCCTCCAGACCTGTGACATGGAGAGGCATGGCAAGGCACACACACACACAAGAGAGGCCTTGGCTGGGTTAAGAATATTCCCCTTGAATTATAATGCCATGTAGGCCTGTGCAACACTGGGGTCAACATCAGCCTTTTCTTCCAGAATGTGAAGGGATCTTACAAACAGGAAAGGGAGCAACTTTTTACATGATCTGATAATGACAGGGAAATAACTTGAAACTAAAGAGGGGAAATTTAGGTTAGATGTTAGAAGGAAGTGTTTTACTCAGGTGGCTCTGGCACAGGCTGCACAGAGAAGTTGTGTTGCTCCATCTCTGGAGATGTTCAAGGCTGGGTTGGATTGGGTCCTGGGCAGCCTGAGCCGGTGACTGACAACCCTATCTGTGGCAGGGGGCATGGAACTGGATGGTCTCTAATGTCCCTTCCAGTCTAAGCCATTCTATAACTCTGTGATGATGATTCTGTTAGGTGTATGTGAAGTTGGGGAGGTAAGGGATGTGTGGAGTTGCAAGGAAGGAGAGTCTTGGGAACAATGTCCAAATTCAAGAAGGCATTAATGAAATAACTTTGTGATTCCACGTATGTATTCTTAGCATCCAACTATGCCTGAATCCAGATCCTCCTTTGTTTCTGGTTTTGGGAAGAGGGACAGGGTTCTATCTGTATCACACCAGGGTGTCAGATCTCTTATGACGGTTGTGTCCTTCTAGGTGCAGTGTTTCATTTATAGTAAAGCCCTGCAACCTCTCTCACTGCTGTGATTCTTCTCAAGCCTACAGCTTGGTGCACACCAGACCAGCCCTACTAGCATCATCTGGCAGGGGAAAATACACAGCAGGACAGGAGCTGCAAATTGGTCTCCAGAGCCAAGAGTGACAGGTCTTTGTTAATAGCTTGCCCAGGTCCAATGAACAGCTAGAGAAATTCATAGAAGAAAATACCCAAGGGCTACTGAATACAAAGGCAACTTCTCTGGCTCAGGAAGTCTTGAAAATGCAAATTGCTGACACCTGGGAGAGTGTTTCAGGAAGTATCACTAGATGATTATTCTCAACTTTTTTTCCAAGGTATCTATTGTTTGCCACTGTTAGCCATAACACACTCCTTCTCCCCTAAGTACCCATTCTTCTCAGCTACAGGAAGCATGACATATTGCAAGTCTTGTGTTCAATGTATGAGGCCCAATAGGTCTGACCTGAGTTCCTTTCTGATCTTAAAATAACCAGCCCAGCTCAATACTGGCTTACAATTCCAAACAGAAAGTCTTTGAGATGATGGTGATGATGTCAAACATTAAAAATGAGGGAATCCAGCTCTGCAGTCTCTGAGACTGCCTTAAAAAAGAAAAAGTGAGGTTTTCCCAAAGAGCGATTTTGTGACCTCTTTTATTTGGTTTCTGATTAGAGCATTGAGAACTTCATTAACTTCATCTTCAGCATTCAGAGATGAACAGGAGCTTCTTTAAAAAATCGTAGAAAGGATCATAGAAGATGATACTCATATGACATTCAGGGAATTCAGTGAGCTGAGAAATGCAGAATGCTTGTATTGGCAGGAGCATCAGTGAGGAAAAGGGCAGCCTGGATTGCTTTCCCAGGATAGCTTTATCCATTCCTTGAGGCGACCAAGAGTAAACAAAGGCAAAAGTGTTTCTTGCAAGTAGTTCTTCTGTTTCCCATTGGAATAAAGTAATCTCTGGATGAATACTGCAGCAAGAGACCAGGACTCTTAAATCAATTTATAGTTCTATTTTCCTTCACGTGGACTAATTAGTCCCAGATGAAGCTGGTTGAGTCCTGGTTGTGGAAGGTGCCACAAAGAAATCCTGTGACAAAACCCCTTTGTCCAGAACAGATGTCTCTCTCTCCATCATGTTCTACTTCCTCCATCTTCCCATTCTGATAGTGCCTGCACCAGGATCTCCAAACCTTGAAATACTCCATGAGTATAAGCCTCAACTTTCAGTGAAAAGAAAGTCCTCTGAAGAAGACGTAAATAAATAAAGGTGTAGTTATCAAAGACTGCCCCAAGTTGGATGGAGCCTACAAGGATCATCACTTCTGTCATCATGTCATTCAGAATTGTGTCTTGTGGAGTTCTTTTCAACATGAATTTCAGAGAAAGTGTTTGCTTTGGGAAGCAAAGGGTGCTAGAAGCGATTAGATTGGAAAAAAAAGAAAAAAAAAAGACAGGCCCAGATGTGGTTCCTCAGAGTCCCCCAGGGTAGATGTTACCCAAGCAAGGTGTGACAGTGCTCCAGTACACCAGGACTATAAACAGAACCTTAAGCAATTTATTTAAAACAATTTGTTCTAAAAATTAAATGTTTAACTTATTCATCAAAATAAATTTTCCACTCTTTAATTATGTATCCCATTCTGTGAAAGCGCACTGAAAATTTACCAACATTATAAGTTGGACTGCTCAGCTAACAACTGCTTTGATGTCTTAAATGAAGTTCACATTTCTACTCCCCCTGTCTCATTTTCTTTTTTGAGATTGTCGCTGTTTAGGCCAGCATTCCTGGGTTGGTAGTGAGATAGATGTAAATGAGAAATTATGAAAGATTAAATATTTTTCAATGGAAGGATATATACCAAAAAAAAAAAAAAAACACTTGGAAAGATTTTCTATCTCATGAGCATCCAAAAGTATGGAAAGGAGATTATAACATCAGGGAAAAGGTCAAGACCTCCCTGCTTTCCTCTGAAAAACAAATCAGTTCTTTTAATCATTGTCCCCGTTTTTCAAGTGCCACAGAACTGGCATATAGTTCTAATTATCTCCAAACTGTATAATGGAGTGCCTAATTTGGGTATTTTAGGAATTTCACAGTTCTGATTGTTCAGGTTTAGGAAGCAGGAGTAATGTGAATCACTTGCTGGTTTCTTGTCCTGAGACACAAATGCAATATATAGAAGGTGGTTCAAACATGGCTCCCAGAGCCTCTATCTGTTCTTTGCTGAACAGCTAATCCCCTAAAAACTGAGACTCCTTCAGAAATATTCTGAATCCAACGCATCTGTATCTGTGTCAAAATCCTTATCGTGCCCTATGGAAAACTCAGCCCTGGGCTGGCAGGTGGGTTGCGAGAGGTACTGGCAGGTACTGGCTGTGCAAGCTAGGTGAGGAAGAGCCCACCCACATCTTGCCTCACTGAGACAAGTACCATCTATTCTTCATGTTCATAATTCCTGAAGTTGCTTCCAAAATTCAGTGTGTGGGACCTGAAAAACACCTACCATGGAGGGGGTCTGAGCACAGATAAACTGGGACCTGTTGCCAGTACACTGGAAAGCTAATTAAATGAATATGACTTTCAGTAACTTCCAAGATAAACAATTTGCCAAAGCATTCAAACTTTCTAAAAATTGGAAATGCTCTACCTCTATTGGCTCTATGCTCAGGCATCCCAGGATGGTTAGTTCCACCAATAGTTCATGTACCTGCATGTTTTAATGACAACTGAAATACCCTGGCATTTCTGGGCTAGCATGTGTGCTATGATCTATGAGCCTACACTCCCTCTACCTTCACTTTGAACTGAACTCCTTTATTAAGCAACCCCACTACCCACCACTATCTAACATGCCAAGACCTGTGCAGTTTTCTTGTACAGCACTGCCTTTGAATCCCTTCCAAGACCCAACCAGTAGCACCAGTATTCAGGCACCATAGGATGATACCTAGAGCCAATGAACTAAAACTTCCTTTGGGAATCTGAAGAAACCTAAGGAGCCTGTTTTTGTGTTTTTGGTTTTTTTTTTTCTTTTTTTTTTTTTCTTTTTTAACAAAGGCGATGAGAACCGATTGACACACACAGTGCCATCGTTAGGACACAGAGCTAGAAATGAGCATATCTGCAATAATAATCTCCTTACACCTACTTACTTCCCCAGGATAGAAGGTTGCTTGTCCTAAAGGAACAAAACAGGGCACTTTATAAAAAGAAATATAGCAAGAAAGGGTTCCTCTGCCTTATCTGTACTATACATGAAAATACTTCACAAGCTTAGTTCTTTTTTTTTCCCTGATATTTACTCTTTCATTAGTACAAAGGAGCCGTAGGTACTCAGGGTCAGATCCATGAAGAAGCTTATGCATTTCAAGTGGCATTTAGATATTCATGTAGGAGGATGAGAGGAGGAGAAGGATGAGAGTAGGAAGAGGAGTATTCAGGATGAAATTTAGTTCCAATATTAGGGTATCTAGCTTTAGATATTTACACATTAACCTGCAAATTCTGACTGTAATTGGTGAGAGTCTAGCAATGCTAAAATGACCTTTAAAATGTACTGAGCTCACCTTAAAGCAGGCATTTTTATTTAGCCCACTGATCAACTGACTTGTCACTAGTGACTGTACTGTCTAGGAGCTTCATTCCCGTGGCCACACACCAACATCTGAGTGGCACCATAGACTATCCCTAATATTTGCACAGATTGTCAGATACTAGCAGGGATCTATGGAAGACCTACTGTCTTTGGAACAGATGAGGAGGCAAGACATGCCCTGGAGCACCTCAAAGGACACTAAATGCATACATGTGGAAAGTGAGCATTGCAGAGGAGGCAAAACTGTTTTGTAACAGGGAACAGAGGGAGTCTTTGTGGATGTGAGTCATGTTGTACCACTCAGTACCAGGGCCGTGGTCTATTTATTGCCATAGAAAAGTACTTTGAGCATGATCTTTTTACTCTCAGGGTTCTGAGTCTACTGGATGGCTGATTAGTGCACCGGGTGCATTAGCCTCATATACCTAATTATTATTATGACAAAATAGTACAACTGAAACATAACAACAAGAAAAAGTGTTCTTTGTTTTATTTTTATTTAAAATAATAACAATAAAGTAAGTCTAGCTGGTTATTAGCCTGATCTAATGTCCTCTCATCTCAGGATGAAAGGGCAAGGGCAGCTTTGCTTCTTCTGACCACCAAACAAATATTCTTTATGTATTTGTTTGCATATATATACACATTCATTTATACTACAGCACTTCATAGAGAAACATAATCGTTCCTAGCCAAAGAATGTACAGTGTTTTTCAGTTTGTTCTCTGAGAATAGCTCCCAGAAATGCCAGAACAGAGATGGGAAATGCTGGAACAGCACCTACTCCTTGTGCTTTACTGGACTCTAGCAAACACAGAACAGGATGCAGAACTGGCAAGAATCAGCAAAAGAGTATCTCTACTTGTGTTTTAACATCTACAAAAGTTGCCATGGGATATCTCGTCTTCAATCCTTGCTTCTTTTTTCCTACTGATTTTCCTAGAGAAAGTCAAGGATGTGCATTATGCCATATCCCAGAGCCCAGATTCTCACATGCCCTCATTAGGAACTATTGCAATAACACTTCCTCTGTGTCACATATCCAGACTTTTTGCTTGTGCAAATGAAGGCACACCTGTCTCCACTCACATCTCTGGCTGCTCACAATTTGGGACCATAATGTGGCCAGAGCATACATCCAGCTGCAAGAGACCATAATTTGTCCTCATCTCAGTAGTACCCATGTGATCACGCAAACAAAAAAATCCAAGAGCAAGATCCAACTTAATGAATTAACATACAGCTATCTTCTTCCAGCCAACACCGCCAAGCCGGTGTAGCCTAATTCCCTTCATGCCCCACATCAGTACATTTGTACCAGCAAATCTGCTTTGGTAGGTGTGAGGGAGGAGGCAATGATATGGCAAAGGTTTCTATTACTTTAACTATTTGAAGATAATTAAGCAGGACAACTTTTGGGTGTAGCCAAAGACTAAGCCCCCTTTTATTGCTCTGACAGAGTAAAGAGGCCATAAAAAGCATTTAAATTACCATTACCCTCCACAGTGAGATTCGGAATCAATCCAAAAGAAATTCTATTCATTTCAGGCTCACTGACTTCAGTGGAGCTGAGATTTAGCCCTTAATTTCACCTCCTTGGAGAATAAAACCCTATTAAAACAAGACTCTTAAGCAAACCATTACTATAGCCTTTGAAGAAAAACACAGAGAGGGAGCAGACTGGGCTGGACAGGGCTGTGAGCAACCTGATCTAGCTGTAGGTGTCCCTGTTTAGTGCATGGGAGTTGGACTAGGTGGCCTTTAAGGGTCTCTTCCAATTCAAAATTCTGATTCTATGATTGATTCTGTTACCATCAAACAAATGTTGGGAAGTGGCTGCAGCACTGACAATGAAGCTTGCTTGTGTCTGCAGAAAATGGAGACATCTGAACACCTCTACTGTACAGGGAGATGCTCTCCTCATTCCTGTATTGGCATCTTCTCAACAGCTGTTTTTGTACACCCTTGTAAGATGGGCCCTTCTCCTTGGCTCAGACCCTTCCATGGGATTTGCAGATGCTCAGCTTCAGCTGGCTCATCTGTCAGGCTGTAACTTTGCTTGCAGAGTGAAGTCCCTGCAGTTACATGAGCAAGGATATACTGTATCACTGAATCTGCAGCATTTCCTTTATCTGTTATTTAAAATGGTGCAGCTTACCAGGGAGACGAAGAAGGGAACGGAGGAGTTGAAAGCTTTTATATCAGTCCTGTGCAAACAAAGTTAATGTGTCTTCCTTGTGCGCAAAGATTAACTGTGATTAAGTGCTCCAATATGAAAAACGAAGACAGAAAAATAGAAAAGTGTTGCAGTGCTTAGCCGTCCTTAAAATAACCACCATTGTGTTAGGCTTAAAAGGCATTTGCTAAAGATTTTGTGAAGAATTAAGCTTATTTGTTATTCTTTTAAGATAGAAACAAGAGTAAAGGAAAAGCTGTTAGTCAACATTGTCTTAGAAGATAAAGGTTTCTAGATAAGAGCATATATGGGTCAATAGAAGCTTCAGTAAATATCTTTCTTGATTGACAGGTCTCTTGAGATTTTTTTTAGCTGGTTTAATGTCACCTTCTTTTTTTCTTTTTCTTTTTCTTTTTCTTTTCTTTTTTTTTTTTTTTTTTTTAACTGTCTTGTAGTAATACTAGCTGATAAGGGCAAGTAAGTTGTGTCACATTTACATTTGACCAATGGTGACATGAGGAAAACACTGAGAAGCAACTTAAGGGTCTTTGTACCATGTTAGCCTAACTCAGGCATCTTATCAAGTGGTTCAATTAAACGAATGAAACGAAGACAGTCCAAACATTTACTTCAGATTACAAATGTCTCCAGCAGGGGAAATTTTTCTCTGATTTAAGTGAACTCATTTAAAATCAGCCCTCAGAGCATGGATAGAAAAGAGCTAAGCATTGCAATCCCCAGGCCTTAGACACGCTTAGAGGTGACTGGGCATCAGTGCTTAAAGCTGTATGTCTGCAAGGTGGAGATGTCAGGTGTTAAAAATTGAAAGCTTACCTAGAAGTCTTAAGGCAAAATACTAAATTCAAAGATCTTTTAATTTACCTTCTGTGGCTAGGGTTATTTTTTTCTACGTTGCATACCACCATGAAGATTAAGAACAACTTATGCTGGGAAAAAAAAAAAAGAAAAAAGAAAAAAAAAAAAAAAAAAGAAAGATTCTCAGATGATAATCTCATCCCAGAAGCTGGATATTTATAAGAGATTCAAAACAAAATAGTCTGAGCAAAGGTACAGATGTGTCTTTTCCTCCAGAAATAACTCAGCAAAGATGGCCTTTGACTTCAGCATGGCTATCTGAGGAGTCAAGTGCTGTTCAAAGCACTGATGCACACCACGCCTGAAACGCATCCAGCTGTGTGAGAAATAAGCTGAGACCACAGTGCAGCATCTCTTGAATCCAAGTCTTAAAAGATAGCTACCCTCAGAAGCAATCCCTGCGTTGAATAGGAAAAAAAGAAACAGCTCTGCTTTGCATCAGGATGCCAGTTTGAAGCATTTGAAGCTTTTGGTGGAGAGAGACTGCAGACAGAAAAGTAGGGAAGCATGAAGGTTCACATGCAGTGAAAAAGCTGTGCCAATTTCTTTTTTTTTATGGACAAACTAAGGTGGGAACAAACATCTGAATTTTATTGGGCAACCTACCTTTCCAAATTAGGCTTTTTAAAACTAATCTTAGATAAGTCACAGGGCATCTATACTGCCAATTCATTATGGCATTCAGCTGTGTCCTTGGGGTGTGTTGGACATAGTAGAGCTGGGTGTGTTAGCGGAGGAGAGGCTCGCATGCCATGACACTGCTGCCAGCTCTGGTCATGCTTGGGAGCTGACTCCCAGCCTGGGTCCCACAGCACCTTGCTGTGCCTCTGGCCTAGATGAGATTCCCATGGTTTCTCTCTCCTCAGCAAACAAGGAAAGAGACTTTCTCTCCTTGGTTGAGGTCACTTCTTCCATAGAGCTGAAGTTCTGCCTTTGGCTCTTACCATCATGCTCTGATGGTGACTGCCTACTCAATGATAGAGAAATGATAAAATCCGCTATGAAAACCACCAGGATGAAGCCGTGGCAGCAAGGTACCCCAGTATTTGATAAAATCATGTACTTATAGAATGGCCTGGGTTGAAAAGGACCTCAAAGATCATTTAGTTTCAACCCCCCTGCCGTGTGCCAGGTCACCAACCACTAGACCAGGCTGCCCAGAGCCAAATCCAGTCAGGGGTGATATTTACAGAAAGATGGATGGTTGCAGGAGCTGGATGGATGGTAACATCCTGGAGAAGAAGAGTGGTATGAGACTCATGGAAACATTGTCCCAAGGTCCTGCTATGGTGTTCCACAGGTCCTCTTTTGGGGACCTCTATAGCTCCAAATCTCAAGGGACAGCAGAGACAGAGCAGAAAACTGTCCTGAGAGGTGCATTAACTGAGCAGCAGAGGGATAGGAGATTCCTCCACATGAAACAGAAACAAACACATTTACCGATAAGAACCTTTGAAATATTTTTAGTCAGAACATATCTGGGGAGAAGAGATGTTCACTGAAAGGCACAACATGTCTAGAAAAAATTTAGCATGTTTCAACTCATGCACTTTTCAACAGGAGTTAGTGGTGAGTATATGGAAGAAATTCATACATTAAAGTTTCCCACACACCCCACTGCTGGTGTTGACTACAGCCAGCTCATATGAATTGAAGCTTGATTTATCCTCAGTGCAAAGTCCTGTTTAAAATTCAGTAACGCATTTATTTACTTTCAAATACAACCTATTTCTCTAGCCTAAAGACTGCCTGAGAGGCCACAGATAGTTCTGCCTTGAAATATGATGTGGCAAAAGCCTGGGTGATTTTGGCCAGTCTCAATATTGTGATAACTGTTAGGAAGTAAAAGTCCTTCTCCTTGAGCTGTGGGAAAACTGTTGTGTGGATTATCACATGCATTTCCAGGCCCTTCATATCCATGTTGAGTGGGAGGGGTGCAGAGAAGAGCAGCAGAACCTTTTAGGGCAGGCAAAACCTGCAAAAATGTATAATCAGTTTGGTGAAGAAATGATGAATGTGTGAGCCAGCCCTACCCATTCTGCAAAAGCCTGAAAAGTGTGAAAGCTGAGAAAGCTGATATATATTAGAGGAGAAAAGAAGTAGAAGCAATATGTGATGTGTTATCCTAAAAGTTGCAATCCAGATCTAATCCCTTTTACATGAGGCAACAGAGATTAATTTAGCCAAACACACTCACTCTATAAGACACCAAGATAAAGGGAACTGGAAACAAAATGAAGTAGAAAAAGAGAATGAAATCCACATTTGGTTGAATGCTTTAATACTGCACAGCAAGAAAAACCCATGATGCTTCTCTGTTCCTGTTTATAGAATATGTGTCTCACACCAGTGAAAGCAGTTCAGATCTTTGGTCTCAGCTTTTCCAGCTCACAGCTTTGTGCTCCAGATATCACTCACAGCTTTGTGCTCCAGAGATTTCCACATCAGCCACCCTTCACCAAGATGGCCCAAGTCTCAACACAAAGAGTTCCAAGAGTCTGGAGAAGACATAGAAGGAAAATAATTCCACCCATGAGAGGTCTGTTATTCTGAGGTAGTTGACTTCATCTTGAAGGACAGTAACAGAAGACCAATCTCAAGTCATGCTGGGCTAAACCTTGTTAGAGAATACTCCTCCCATGCATCTACCCTGGATTTTCATCTTGAGGTACTTAATAGGTCTGGACAAAGCCAAGATTAGTGCAAAACTGAACAGAAGACAAGTAAATCAAAGACAAGTAAAAAAAAGTTGTCCATTTCTGAACTCATTCCCCTTCCTTCTCTGCAATGAATAGCAGATTTCTGATTACAGAGTGTGTCAGTTGAAAATCCCTTTTTCTCTTGTAGTTTCTAACTCTATACATTGCCACGAGTTGTTGTGGGGACATGATTGTTTGCTCCCTTGTGTACGTTTTCCTCTTTGCTTTCCACCTGTGGAAGAGGGGCAGAGGGTGGAAGTGAGCATGCACATCATCAACAAACACAGATTGCACAGAGGTCAACCCAGTGTCAGCCCCAGAGCCTGGTATGGAGCTACATAAGTAAGAGCTAGTGTAAAGCCAGGATGGTGAAGAGAAGAATAGGGCAAAATATTTGGAAGGGGGGGGGGAGGGGGGAGAGGAGGGGGCTTTGTTTTCCTTGGTTAGTATCCACACCACAAAAAAAAAGCTAATTCATGTGGAATTTCAAACTGCTGGAGAGCTGAGGTGCGAGGTATGTTTAGAAGATTTGAGTTTATATGTGTGACATGGGTGTCATTAAAAAAAATTATATCCTTGGGTAGAAAATGTTGCAGAGGATAGAAAGGGGGATGTGGAAGAGGAGAACGCTGCTAAGCTAAGAAAGGATGAGGTAATGATAACATAATTTCCTAAACTGGCTACTAATTAACCACAATTCTGGCACTAAGTAATGTGAACTGATTCCATCATAACACAGAAATCACTCTGTAACCTTAAAAAGGAAAAAAGAAAAAAAGAAAAAAAAAGGGAAAAAAATAAAAATAAATAAAAACAGAAGCATATTTTTCAGTGATAATACTAGCCGAAGACAAGAAGTACATTTTATGGCCTTACTTTTTTCTTCCATACTAGTGGGCAACAGGTCAAAAGTCCTCGTGCACACAGTAGACAGGCATAGACAGTTTTTTTGGTGTGAAGTAAAGCACTGGAGTATGCAACCAAAGAACAGTGGAAATTCTCTTTTGGTGCCACCCCGTTACAGCGTAGAAATGAATAGAGCCCAGAGCAGCCTGTTTTGCAGGCATAAGGTATTGCTGAAGCCTGTGAACAAGAAGGCAGAAAGCCAAACACAAGTAGCTTCTTCTGCTCAGTTTCCCCCAGCTTTGTGCTTTGAGTAACCTGCAGTAGTTAGGTACACTGAGGTTGGCATAAAGGTCTCAGGAAGAAATGTAGCAGTGAGAAGGATTGCCCAGAAAATTTGTGGGGTCTCCTCTGGGCATGATCCTGGGTACGCTGCTCTGGGTGTCCCTGCTGAATCAGATGTTGGACAAGATGGACCCAGATGTGCCTTCCAACCTCAGCCATTTTGTGATTCTGTGATACTGTGAAAGAGAGTGTGTCCTATAGTGACAGGAATTAGGGCTAAAGCACCTGTGATCCCTGCCTCCTTCTTTTTGTCTATACAAAACAGTCCTTCACTGGGAATGGCTATGTAAGGCAAAGCAGGGAAGAGCTATCTGCCTGTTCAGTTAGCAGGTGTAACCCATAGCCTTTCCCTTCATTTCAGTGGAGAAGGGAGTCCAGTCTTCGTCCTGTCCCCCCATTATGTCCAGATGTAAAAAGGCATCTTTCTAAGGAATTACAGGAAAATGTGTCCAAGTTCTCAGGCATAATAAGGTGCAATGATACACATCTGAAATGAAAAGCAGGCAGTAGTTCAGAAACATCAAGAGAATTTAAACGGCTTCTTATTTTAACAAGGGTACATAGCGCTCTAGGTATTGACTTCCAATAGCTGATGTGCATGCTGGGGGAGGAGAGAAGATGTTACTCACAGCAGGGAAAAAAGGGTGAGAGAAAAACAGATCTGTCAAGCATTTATCCTTGAAGGATAGACTGCATGTGTTGGCAGTACAGTATCAGTTAATTCCAGCATAGAATTATAGAATCATAGAAACAAAGAATCTTAGAATCAATAAGGTTGGAAAAGACCACTAGGATCATCTAGTCCAGCCATGAGCCCATCCCCACCATGCCCACTAACCACATCCCTCAGAGCCACATCTACTCTTTTCTTGAGCACCTCCAGGGACAGAGACTCTACCACCTCTTTGGGCAGCCTGCTCCAATATCTCACTACTCCTGAGAAGAAATTTTCATTACATCCAACCCGAATAGCAACAGAGATGTCAAACCAACAACGTTAAAAAGTTGTCAGGCAAATGATCGTAGCTGCTACCTTCAGGAGACTGGGAAGCAAACTGCTTGTGGGGTCTATACAGAAAAAGAAATAGCTAGCATCCTAGACAAGAGCCAGAGAAGCAGTAATAAGGGGAGGGAGATCAGACACCGGGCTTTAGCATTTTAATACAAAGATAAAGAAGAAGACTCCAGTCAGTAGAAGAGAGTTGCTTTGTACACTGGGTCTGTCCCCAAACCCTTGCTCTACTCTCTCTGTCCATTTATCCCCACAGCAGTGCTGTGAGCAATACTTTGCTGATGTGAGGAAAAAAGCCTCATAGCTAGGATAGGAGCTTTGGCCAAAAAGGAAAGGAGATGGAGGCTAATGAGAAAATAAAGCCCACTTCTTTCCTCTCTCCTTGTAAACCTGCACCTGTGAGTCCCGTCTGCACTCACAGACAGGATTTTGACTAGGACTTTTCTCTTACATGAGCAAAAGCACTCATCTGGTTGGCATATTTAGCAATGCCCAGATAAAATCAGCCTCATGCAGTGGAATGTCAACGGCATTAGTGCATTTGAGCCTGAGTTAATAAACCCTGCCAGTCTTCACATTTAAAATATTTCCTCGCCATCACTCAGCAGCACCTCAGAGCTGCACAGGAGAGGGCACTGAGTTCCCTTCTGCAGCTCAGCTCTTCCAAACAGTTTCCAAATGCTGTTTTCTCCATCTAAGAGGTAAGCCATCACATGCACTGCCCTGAGTATAATTTCAAATTGCTCCTCATGTCACATTCTTTGTACATTTAGCATGAGCAAAATGAGAGATCACAGCTCACGAAGGGATTGTCAGAGCACAGGGCTCCCAGAAGACAGAGCATGTAGTGCACTTATTGTATCAGCAGAAGACACACTTGATTTCTCTTTTTCACTTTCTACTTTTATGAGTAGTGGAAAGAAAATTATTTCCATACAACAGTCCTTATGAGTGTCTTCCGTGACCTTTAGCATTGCCATCGTTTATAGACACTCAGATTCTAAGCTGATGTAAATAGTCACAGTCAACAAAATGACCTTCTCTTCTACTGCATCTTCCACCCCCGGGCTCCACCTTGTCATACACTCCCACCACCAGTGCTTTCTGTAGCTGATTGCAGCCTGACTCTTTCTCAGTCATTTCTAAAGAGCTGCTTTACTTATTCCTATAAGCAATTTGTTAGGTTTGTTTTGTCTAGTTTTTAATAAGATGAAGTAAAAATTTTATGTAGTGTTTTGGATTTTTTTTTCTTGCATTTTTTAAATTAGAAAAGCAAAATTTAAAAAAAAAAAAAAAAAAAGAAAAAGTGATTATGAACAGAAACCTCAGACATTCCCATGATATAGGTAAGCAGAGAAGCACTGGATTGCCCTCTGAAAACAAGTGTGGAATTTCTGGCTCTGGAAAATACTGCATCATTTTGTGTCAGCTTTGGGGTGTTCTTGCCCAAAAAAAGCCCCATCAAACCTCATACACCACAGTAGTTCATTTCTTTGCTCCCAATCCATCTTTCTGTTCTGGATGATAGACATCTCATTCATTTTCATACTGGCATCTCTCTTCTGCTTCAGTGTCCGATCATGATAGACGCAACCCAACAGCCAACACATCTTTGTTGAGGAACCAGCATGGTGTGATTTCCATGAACTTCTGGAATAGGCAGACAACCCTGAAACCCTGCTAGACAAGAGCCTGATGCACTTAGTGGGATTATTCTCATATTTTGCACTTACAGATTCTAATTAAAATACAAGTCCTGACTGAGCTGAGCACTTCTGTCATACAAACTCCAACAAATAAAAGCTGTGATATTAGGTCCTGCTTTGTAATGGAATTTTCTGCTGGGTTTGAGTAGGTCTTACAGAAGTCAGCAGTTGTAGTTTCATCCGAAAAGGCAGAGAAGCATTTGTGTCCTTTCAAGGATCTGGATTCATTTTCAGAAATGGATGAGGTGTTCAAGATCTATTGAGGTTAGACAACTCAAATGGAAAGCACTTTCATTTGTACATTCCTTTAAAAAAAAAGAAAGGTCAGATTGATTTCCACTGAAAGTTTTCAGTAGAAAAAAGTTCCTTAACTTCCTCAACTTTCATTAACTTCCCATTATACTGCGAGAATATAACACTGAGGAGAAATCTGTGTCCCTTTCAAACAGCCCCTCTTAACAGAGCAGGACTTAAAATCATGGCTTGTACACCTCCAGGGACAGTGACTCTACCACCTCTTCAGGCAGTCCGTTAGAATGCTTCATAACCTGCTCTATGAAGAAGTTTTTCCTAACATTCAACCTGAACCTCCCCTGCAACAGTTTGAGGCCATTATCTATTGTCCTGGTCATGAGTATGTATCTCACTGCCTACATTAAAGAAATTAATATGCAGAGGAAGGATCAGGGAAGATCTGGAGGAGTTTTTCTGTTTTCCTCTGTGGCTCTGACTCTTCATGGAGCTGGTGTATTTAAGTACCACTCAAGGCATTTTAGCTTTTTGCACCCAAGAACATTTCCAAGTGTAACTTTTAGAGGAGCATATTAGTTGAAATAAAATCTGCACTAAGGTCAGCAGTGGATATGCAGTTGCATTTGACATCAGATCAGAAAATTATTCTTACACGAGGGTATAAAGCGTCTGTGAGTGTTGTCAAAGCCATTTTGCTATGCACATTAAATTGTTTGTTTGTTTGTTTGTTTTCTGATACCGTAACATCAAAAATAAGATCTGGATATGCAGCTGGAAAGAAAAGGGATGAAAATGCAACAATGAAGTAAGAGTGCCTACAGACACACGTTAGACAGTTGCAATAAAGCTTTTCTTCACTGGCTTAGGCCAATCCTCTCTTACCAGTGAACTAGTCAGGACTGTGGTTTAACAGCTTTGCAGAACCTGTGAAGTAAAGAGAAAGGGCAAGAGGCTCCTCCAGCATTCGTGCTGGTGGCCTTGTCCTGCTCTGTCTCTTTTTCTCTGATCTGCTAACAGGAGCTTTCTGCGGAAGGACAGGGAGGAATGAAAGTGAAGATTATTCACTGGTGCCTGTGCGCTTACATTATAACAAATGAAGCAGAAGGAGCCTAATATAAAGTTTTGTGAAGTGAGGGTGAGAATCAACCCCAGGTGTTCTATTTAAAACCACTTTCTTTTGGATATTTTGTATCTTGGGGAGGTCAGCAAACATTTCCTAGCTCCTACAGTGCAGCACAAATCCATTCTTCTAATGGATTTGTGCATGGAAATCACAGGTTTCTAAATACATATGGAGTGTTGGCTGACTCTTAACTAAGCACGTTGCTTTCTTTGAAGCTGCCAAATTGCACTAAAAGTAGTTAAAGGCACAGGAAATGTTTCCCTTTTCCATTTAGGTGATTGCTGTCCTTGCCCCGGGGATGTTATATGAGCACGAGTGGGAGGGACCCAGATCCATAGGGTAGGAAAATGTTAAATAGCCCGAGAGCTGGTGAAGCATCCTGCCTCCCATTTCAGCCAGGCACCTCCTGTAATCTGTCAGCTGTCCACCGCCTGCTATGGACCAGCACCATTAGGAACATGAAAGAGAAAAACAAACATGCACAAAACCCAAGAAAACAAAGCAAACAGGATTCATGGTCTGGTGGTTAAAAGGCAAATGCCGAGGAATCAGGAGAGCTCACTTCTCTTGCAGGCTGTGTCTTTGTAAAGCTCTTTGGTTGGCATCTCCTCCTTGTGCCTCAGTTTACTCAGCTATAGAAAGGGGATGATTACAATGTATCACAAAATTGTAAAATCATTACGGTTGCAAAAGACCACTAAGATGTTCATTGCCACAGCATCCCAGTTTGCCCCTTCTCTGGTTTTGTCACCAGTGCCAGCAAGCCTGATCCAACACCACTTCACACATTCAAGATACCATCATATCATGGTAACAGCAATGTGAACAAATGAGGACAACCTTGAAATGGTGTAAGTATACCACAATCACATCTCTCTTGATTAGAAGTGCTGTTTTAACTGTGTTTTTCTGCTCACACCCTCCAACTAAGAGAGATAACCAAAAACATTTGCTGAAGTTCTAGCCTCAGCACAGTGTCAGCAAAGTTAGTTTGTCAACCAAGCTTCAGCAGTGACACATCACCTTATTCTTACCTGCAACAGGTCCAGAAGCACCAGCAAATGCTCTATTTCTCCTTCAAGCACACTTTGACTTACAAATTTAAACCTTGAGTATTTACATCTCTCTGAATCTTTGGCCTTTCTAGAGCATTTTGTAAAGAACAAAGATTTACATGCCAAAAATGAATTGGTTCCATTACAGAGATCCTCCTTTGGTATGCTCAAAACATTTCTCTCCTATCATTGCTAAGCTGAGAATTATGGAGTTACATGTATTTTATCAGAACAGGCATATACCTTCTGTGCAAAACAGGAAATTTTTGTCAAGAACTTGAAAACCTTCACATTTCCGAAATAAACCTCTAAAAGTATTCCATCTGAAAAACCAGAGTTTTCAGTTTTCCACTTTTTTTTTTCTATTTTTTACAAAAGAAACACTTTTTTAATTAAAGGACATAGCAATAATAAACAACTCAATTCCTGGAAAAATTCAATTACACTTATCACAATGGGAACTGCAGAGCACCACTGTGTAATGTACCTAACAATATATTAATGTCTGTCTTTATTCACGTGCTTAGAATATTGCCTGCCCAAAGCAGAGGTCCAAATTGCTACTGAAAAATAGGTAGAGCTGAATATCTTTTCTTTACATTCTAACTGGGAAGACACTTGGACCTGGATTTATGCCATCTAACAACATGGGCTTGACTTCTCTGCCCACAATTAAGTGCCAAGTGCCTCTTGAGAATCCCTGTGTCATATTTTCCAGCATCTGGAGGTGGCTTAGATACTCAGTGTGTCTCAATAAGCTCAAAATTACTGTGCATTGGCAACTGACACTTGGATGACTGGGAATGTGTTTTGTCTCAATTGAGTTTACACATCTACCAGGCTAAGGTACTTCCTAGAGTACTCCTATAGTCAACAAGAAAGAGACAGACAATCAGGACTATCACACACAACTAAATGAGATACTTTTAGAATGGTGGAATACACTTTACAGAGATCTTTCTGTTGTGATAAAGAAAGATGTGTAAGTTAAACAGAGATTATGGATTCAACTCCTCAATCAAAGCAGAGTCATCACTGAACTTAAATAGTCTCATCTGATCAAGTTTTGGGTATCTCTAAAAATGGACATTTCACAGTCTCATTGGGCCTCTATTCCGCTCTTTGACCATCCTCAAGGAGAAAAAAAAACCTGATATCTTAGCATTTTTCTGCTTCTGTTGTCTTAGGCTTTTTGCTGTGCAGCTCTGAGGAGATTGTGGATGTTGACCCTGCATGTCCACATAAGGTAGCTGCATTAATTAATGATATAAGATAAGTAAGTCTTCTCAAAGTGAGCAAACCCAGGACACTCAAACTCAATATGTAGTATATTCCAGTAGGAGCTATCTTGGTAATCCTCCACTGGATTTGTTCCAGCACATTAATCCTATATTTGATATTTAATGTTAGAGGAGATAAATTCCTTTCCACCCATACTCTTGGTGTACAACCAAAGGTTACGGCACTATAGGTATTCTTACACTCACATAGAACTAACACAGATCTTGATGATGAAGGAGTTTCCAAACAAGAGTTTAATTCAGAATATCAAATGTATTTTAATTCACATTCATTTTCATAGCACTTATTTTATGAACTCTTTGTAGATCTTTGTAGGCAATGGTACTTAAGGTCTCTTAAAAAGCTTATTTCCATTGTAGATATCCTAGAATCTGTGACTATTAATGAGTAAAAAGGAGAATTTGTAGGTAGGTTTACTCCATGCTTTCAAAAATCTTTGGATCAAAGGCCTCATAGAGGTCCCTATTATTAACATATGATCCCTTGCTCTGTTGGTAACAATCTAGTACCACGCAGCTCTGAGGGCAGAGGGACTACTGCTAAAACTCTTTCTGAGAAATACAAAAGGCATGACTTTTTCTCAGAAAAGAAGTAAACAAGCAGTGATGTAAATGTGTAGACCACCGACCACCTTGCAAGGTAAAGTGGAAGACTGTAAAATAAAAGAGCATGCTTGCTAACTGCCAGTTAAAAAAAAAAAAAAAAAAAAAAAAAAAGGAGAAAAATAAAAAAAGTGTCTTTACTAGAATGAAAAACCAGGTCTCTTTGCCCACCAAAAGAGTAATAATAGCCAATCTGGGAATTCTAAACTCTTTGAACTGTGTCTAAGTACCACTTCTGTTTACTTTAAGGAAGGAAACTGTCAGGTTCTGTTTGTTCATTGTGAGCCATCCACAATGTGAGCCCTCCATCGTGAGCCATCACAATTCACAACTAGTAAAATAGTGGAACATCAAGTATAGGAAACAAGAGGTTTATCATGGGACTAGACTTACAGAGATAAAAGTCATCATGGACTTGCTCGGAACTTCTTGTTTGCTGTGAAACTTGACTACAGGAGGTGATGGGTTTGTTCTTTTACAGCTCTTTCTGGTTGAGGAGGGAGGGAAATTGGGTTAAAATGAAAACAGCCCACCTCTTCCTTATTTTGTTCTTCTCCATCATTTGGTACTTTGCAAAGGGGCAACTTTTTTTTTTTAAGGGATCATATTTCTACCTTGCAACAAATCCCAGTCATGATTTTTATGGGTTAATTGCATTCCTGAACAGGTCGTGAACTCTGGGCTGTTCTATTTCTATTCCTGATTTTAATTTTAATTAAAAGTTAAAAAAAAAAATAGCTGAACTGATTCTTCTACGATTTTATTCTTATTCTTGAAGTACATATGTTTTGAGGACAGACATTTACTGTTTCAGAGAATCATGTGTTTCACAAACCAGCAGACTCAGCCTATTAGCTAGTAGTCTTGCACCAGAGTTTATTTATTTCTGGCAATAAGAAATAAAGTTTAGAAAGAAAACTGGTTTTAGATGAACTTTAACCTCTAAAGCACAGTGACAAATTCTCCTGGGGATACCATCAACACACTGGATCATTCTTCTACTGTTCATTCATATATTTTTCTTTGAACTGTTTACACTGTGGTCTGATCATGTATGCAAAATTGGGGACACAGTCTTATGGCATGTATGTGAATCCAGTCAGTGCTTGTACAACAAACCAGATGCTTGCAGGAAGCTCTGGACTATGCAGGCACTTAGGTGAGGTGTGTGATACATCTGGTCTTATTTCATGCTTGCATCTACAACTGAGCTGGCTATATAAGTCTATTTTCACCTATGACAGAGAAATTAGTGCTTTAGGAAGGAAAATTAAGATGATATGACCCGAGTTCCTTCTCTGGGGTCTGATAAAACCTGATCCACAAATGAAGCATGGATCTGGAAAGCTGAGCTCTCATAAACATTATTTGTTCAACCACCAGCATACACACAAAACTGCATTTCACATCCCATCAACAGAGGATGCTCAGTACTTACTGAGTGCATTCTGATACAGGATGCTTGTTATAATGAAATTCTGGAGCAAGATCTTCAAAATGAAAATAATGAAGAAAGAAAAAATAAATAAAAGCTTTCTTATATTGTGTATTGGTAAATATTAAAGTGACATACTTTAATATTTAAAGTGAGGTACTTAAGAAAACAGGTTAAAGCTGACTGAAACTTCCTATTTTTTGCATTGAACCTTTACATTTTAAAATCTCTGATCAGGAAGTGCCTGTATAACAATTTTATTTATTTATTTGGTGGTGAGTGCTGAAGCCTGGATCACAGCAAACTCAAAAATTCAACACAGCACAATAGTAACAAAATGACATACATTCACACAGGTCTTATGCTGGAAGAACATGTTGTCTAAATTGAGCTGAATGCAGTGTAACTGTCTATCTACAAAACTAGGATGTCAGTATAGTCTGAGATATAGATGGTGTAGTCAAGAGAAGAAAATATCTGATTTCTCTGCTTTGGATGGAGATAAATCTCCTCTTAATCTCTACTGACCCTGATCTATTTACTTGCAAGATATGTTAAGGTATTGTTTTCCACTTCGTGAACACAAATGGTCAAATTAGTCCCCAGGGAATCACTGAAGGTAGCAAAGGACCATAAGTTCCTCCTATTCTTTCTCTGTGTTCTCTGTATCACTCCCAAAACTACTGCTCATGTATCAGAGAATAAACTTCAAAGCACCAATGGAAGGGACAAAAAAAGGACTGCAGTGATGGCTCTTGTCATCCCATGATCTGTCTGAGTGGAATTAGTGTGGAATAGAATGGGAGTAAATGCCTTGTATAAAGGAGAGCAGTAGCTTATCTCTCTTAGCTACTGAAATATAGAGGAAACAGGATGTTCCAACAGAATACTGCTAAATATTGACCAAGATACCTAACACAAATAACGTGGCCTCGTAATTAGTCCATACTCAGAGACCTGTGAAAGACTCTGAAGGAGAAGGCTGTCTCAAGTCCTTGTCCAAGCACTCAGAAGCTCTCTGCCTGATAATAAATGTCTTTTAACCCTTTTTAACCCTTGTGCAAAACCAAAACAAACCAGAATTAGACACTCACAAAAATCATTACCAGTCAACTACTTCCTTCCAATTCTGAAAACACAAGGGGAAAAATGTTGCAGATATAGCATTGATAAAGCAATGAATTAAAGACATATGCAATAATACAACTAATTCAAAGCCAATTTGATCTTTAGATGGCCAAATTACAGGAAAGGGATCCTTATGATTTCAGGCAAGGTAGGTAAGAGAGACAATTCAACAATCCTCGCTATTCAAGCACCTTCTGCATCCTGGCAGCACTTTTTACAAAGAGTAACTGTTTTGTGTCCAGTAGCACAATTAGCACTACAGATCTCCATTTTCTGAGAAATACAAAGATTACTTTCTGAATTTCTCCACATATATGACAAAAGACAAAATGTATCATATCAGCTGCACCTTATTTACATTCTAATTTGTGCCACAATGGAGAATTGATACTGAGAGAAAAACAATCAACATTTTTTAAACCTATTTTTTTTTTTTTTCAATTATTGGCTTGTTCTGGTTTTTGTTTTCTGTGAGTTCTTTGCTCTTTTTCTACTCCAGAGCATGACCAGGTGAATAAATTACCAAAGAATAGCGTGATTGGGAGAGCATTAATGACACTGTCTGTCTTATCAGCTCCAAGTCAGTGACTTTCAATTTTTTCAGAATTGTCTAAAAACAAGCTCTTCTTGTAATTCTTATATCCCAAATTATCTCTTGAAAAGCAACTGGGTGGCCAAGGGAGGGGTCCTATATCCTACAGATTGATGAGTGACATCCTAGCAGATAATCTCTGGTTTGAATTCATAGACTCTCTCCCATACTGGAAAAAGGCTGCACTACCAGTCCCATCACATGCCTCCAGCAAGGTACCTCATCATGGACAGTCTGGTCTTGTCCTCTGCCTTGGAATTTTCTCCTGATAATAATAACTCTTACCATTTGCCCTTCTTGCTCAAGAGCATGTATTTTACCTGACCGTCACAGAAAATGGACCTAACCTTCCAACGTCACACAAAAATCATTCTATTTTTAGAATTTCTCTACCACAAAGGTTTGTGAATGCAAATTGATGCAGCATTCCTGAAAACTGCCATTCCTTTAGCTCCCAGCAGCACCAAGGAAGCCTTCCAGGGGTGAAATTTAGATAGAAATACCTATGTTAAGTAGATTGTTTCCAGCCAAATATTCAACATATTCAGCTCATACCTGTCTGCTTCAGGGAAAGAAATTGTCCTGAAAGTAGAGGGGGGTGGAGGTTGGCTAGGAGAGAGAACAAAAAGAAAACAAACTCATCTGCTGAATCAAAAGCCAAAGACGGACTTGGTCCTTCCCTTTGGAGGCCTGAAAGAGAATGAAGGGAAAGTCTGAGACTTCCTGCCTTTGTAATGAGTTTACTAATTAAATGTTAATTTAGGCCTCGACTGACCAACATTTAAATGAGGCCTTGGAGCCAGGAATCAGGCTATTGTATTCGGATTGTTTATACGGAGAGGAAAATGGCTTTCTAAACATCAGATTCCTGCACACTGGCCAAGTGCTGGAGGAAGCCCCACGTGTGGTGGCAGTGGTAGGGGGTGTGTCATGGGCAGCACTGCTGGGACAAGGCCAGAGAGCTGCTTGCTCAAGCAATTGTAAGCAGTCTTGGATGCTTCTGGCTTCCTCCTTTTTTCTACAATCAGGTGGCTTCTGTAGGCATCTGAAATGAGAATGGTCATCATGAGAACACTTCAATGGGCAAGCACTGCCAAGACTGCCAAGGGGTGCACTTCTGTAATGTAGACAGGGGTTTCCCCACCTCATAAGTCGTGGATGGTGATTAGAGGATATTTGTGCCTTATACTAAGATCAGAAGTTGTTTGTGGCAGAAACTCTCTAGTGTAGAAACTCTAGTGTAGAAAGCAGTAATATGGGACTGTGTTTCATGGCTGGTACTCATACTTCCAACTACTGCAAAATAAATACAAAAGGGATTAAGCCCTTCACACTGCTCCCCTCTTTTCTTTACTCTTCCTGATGTCATCCACATATTCAGACAGACTGGCTATTGAAATACGTTATACTCCATAAATACTCAATGATTGGAGTTGAATTCCTGTCTTTAGGATATTTAAGGAAGGTATAAATCCATGAGTCTAGTTAGTTTCCTCAATCCTTATCTAACAACCTTTTTCTCTTCACTTTCTCTGACAGCTTGAAGATCTTTTTTCACACCTATCATTCATATCACATGCTGCTCCTCATCCAAAACTCTCCTGTTCATTAGAACAATGTTCATGGTTTAATGCTTAACTCACTTGGATCAGCTGCTCAACTTCTATTGTTCCTTCTGGTTTGGCTTTGAACATAATTCAAAATCTGATGCAAAATACATTAAGCATCCTATTAGTGGCTAATTCTAGTTTCAAAACTGTATGCTAGGTAGTTTTTAAAGAATTCACATGTTAGTCTATTTATTGGGACTTGCATTGCTCTAAAAGCATTTTGGCATAGCAGCATGATGTGATGACACAAAAATAAGTTTGGGTTGTTATAAACCTGGAAATCACAATCTATTGTTTTCAACTAAATTGATTAAAATCGACCACACCACCTTAGGCCTCGTGACTGCAGGACTAATCCCCACCAACAATGACAAATTTGGCCTGGTAAATTCTAGTTGAACTTCCATCCTCCTATGGAGCTCCCTTTTATGTGTGCATTTAAGTTGCACCTTCTTATTGCTGGTAGTTTAGATTTGAAAATGCATTTGACCATTATATTTCACGAGGAAGGAAATAAATACTCACTTGATTTACCAATTAGCCCTCTATTTTATTTTAGAAATTGATGTCAGGGAAGTGAAGTAATAGCCTAAGCCATGCTGAAAGGTTCTATTAGTTTTGGGATAGCCACAGTGTTAAGCAATTCCAGCTTACCTGGGAAAGGTCAGATGAGTCCTAGCGATAAGGCTTATAGCTGAATGTAGTTCTTTATTGTGGAACAGCTTCAAGCTCTATCATCCAGCAGTGACTTAAACTGGTAAACTGGGTTCCTATCAAGTCCAAATTAAGCTTTTGTACAGAAGAGTCTCATTGGATTTCAAATACTGAGAACTGTAGCTGAACCAACTTTTGTTTTGTCTCCTCCTTTACAAGAAAAAAGAGTAAAAAATTCAAGGTTTTACTGATTTTTTTAAAAAATTATTTTATTATTATTATAGATTAACAGTGAAGATTCAAAGCATCTATAGTAACAGAATACAAGGAACCAAATGCCTCTGCTTTTCTGAAATGTCAAGAGTCCATAACACAGCAGAAAGTATGACTTGGCTCTGCATCAATGGAGTTCCTGTGATACCACACCCTGAACTCCTGCTTTATAAGGCCATTTTTTTATTGTTAGAATCATAACCTGCTTCAAGCAGTTCCTCTTGATTATTTTGCTCAGGTATATTCCAGTTTTACATGAAGACACTCTGAACAGTATTTGTTATAATATGATCTGGTTGTAGTGTTGGCCAAATTCTCTGCTGGGATCAACCAGTATGGCATTACTGATGCCAAGGAAGTAATTTACAGGGATTACTGAGTGTCTGCTCCTCTTAAATAGAAAACTGCTTCTAGTGAAGGAGCCATTTCCTATTTCCTGCCTGTTTAAAGTAAAACACTGACTTCAGTGCAGTAACTCCTGGCTAAACTACCAGATGAATTCCATCAGATTAACTAAACCATGTCCATTTCTACATATCTACTTTCCTGCAAAAGAAGTGGCTAATGCTATTTCTTCAGTGATAAATCTCATAGGAGTTTGTAAAAGAACAGGATCACAGGGCAGCCATGAAGGTTCCATGCCATACACTGCAGATGATCCACTGACCTGCTAGTTTTCAAACAAATCCCCCTAGGACACTCAAGTGAAGCATCTAAATGAGGTAGAGCATGTTCAGACTTTGTCTCTCATGAAAGTGATGGGTGGAGGTGACAATGTCTTAAGTAGCTGTGGTTAGAGCTGCAAAATGTCCTGATAGTCCTTGGTGGCAGATGTGCTGAAGGGATGGGTAAAGAAGTGCAAACTGCAACAACAGCTGTCTTAGTCTGTTGTTCTTGTTGTTACTAAATGGCTATTCCTTTCAATTGTTTTTAATTTGATAGTTTTAGGGGTAGAAAAAGAGGGATAAAAATGACCATCTAGAAATGTGTACTTAATATACCTGAATCTGGTAAATATGATTTTGTGTAAATATTTATTATCTGAATTGCTTGGAAATTGATTCTTCTTGTGCTAGAGACATGTAAATCCTGTTTTTCATACAGTGAGAAAAAAAAAGAGTGCTTAGCATTTAATGGGTTTCCTTGTGTCTCTTGACATCCCAGCCCATCTTTCCTGCTTGAGGTCCTGGGCCAGGTACCACACATCCTAGACTGGGGAGTTGGTTTCATTAGTTGCCTGCATTTAATTGATGTAGCTGTCACACACAACAGTCACTCCTATATGGGTTCTAACCCGTATACTTCTGTCTTCTGAGTAGAGGTTACCGTTGGGTTCTGGCACAGATTGTGCCAAAGGAGTAAGAACTGTTGGGTAGTGAAAAGATATTGAATTTTCCTTCCTAGTCTGCATTTTGGCTTCATAAAGATGAACACAACCAAGACAAAGCAAAATATATCTCTGAAACTTGGTGGAAGAAGAAATGAAATTCAGTGTTCACCCAAGCATTTCTGCATGGGTCTGGACTGATTCACTCATCTTTTCATCCATGAGGGCTTATGGATGACAGAAGATACATTTCCAAAGAAATATCTCAGATATAGAGGGATAATTGGTAAATCAAGTATTTATTTCCTTCCTCGTGAAAAAAAAGCCAGATTCCAATCCTTCCAGCTCAGTAACCCTCTCAAGCCAAATTCCAAGCCAGAAGATGGAGACATCATGAGGAAGAAATGAAAATCTTCACAGTAGCCACCAGTGAAATATTCTACAACTTATGCCTTGCTTCCCCAAACATTTTCCTTTTTGGTAAAAGATGTAATTATTTATTAGATCTTTTCACTACACAGAAGAACAAGTTTTGACTCACCAATGATTTTGGGAAACTCTGCTTACTTTCGTCAAATCATTCCAGTAAGACCCAAAAAAAGTCAAATGAAATGAATAAAAAAATAAATAAATAAATGCTTTTTTTTTTTTTTCTTTGGTAGTGCATGTGAAGTGACCCAGAAAATCAATTATTTGCTGTAATATAGTACTATAATCCTCTCTAGCAGCTAGAATTTAGCTTAAGCTCTGAAGTACAAAGTTTAATATGCTTTCCAACAGTTTTATTGTCTTTAATTATGGTTTGTATTGTTACCCTTGGTATCTGTATAAATAGCCAACCCTTTTTTCATCTGATTTCCTTAGAGGATGGAGTTCATAAGATGACATTGTTTGTGCTTTAGTGCCTCTCTACCCACAAAGGATTCAGAAAAGACAGAGTTACTGAATACCTTCTTTGCTTCAGTCTTCATCTCTGAAATCAGTTCTCTGGAACCCCAGACCCTGAAGATCAGAGAGAAAGTCCAGAAAATGGAAGACTTTCCCTTAGTGGAAGAATCCTCAGTTAGAAATTTGGGCAAGCTTAACCCACAGGTCATGGATCCCAATGGAATGCACTCTATGAATGCTGAGGGAAATGGCAGATGTTACTACTAGGCCATTCTCCATCATCTTTGAGAGGTCACAGAGAACAGGAGAGGTGCTTGAAGACTGGAAGAAGGCCAATTTCACTCCAACCTTCTAAAAGGGCTAAAAGGAGAACTCAGGAAACCATAGGCCTGTCAGCGTCACCTCCATCCCAGGAAAAGTGATGAAACAACTCAACCTGGAGAAAGTTTCTAAGCATGTGGAGGAGAAGGTGTGATTGGGGACAGTTGACAGGGTTTCACCAAGGGGAAATCATGATTAGCCAATGCCTTCTATGACAGAATGACTGTCTGGGTAGGTGAAGGGAGAGCAGCAGATGTCATTTGCCTTGACTTCAGCAAGGCTTTAGACACTGTGTCCCATAACATCCTCATAGGTAAGTTCAGAAACTGTGGGTTAGATGAGTGAGCAGTGAGATGGATTGAGAACTGGCTGAATGGCAGGGCTTGGAGTGTTTGTGATCAGCAGTAGAGTTTGGTTGGAGGGCTATAGCTACTGGTGTCCCCAAGGGGTCTGTACTGGGCCCAGCCTTGTTGAGCTTATTCATCACTGACATGGATGAAGGCACAGAATGCACCCTCAGCAGGTTAGCTGATGATAATAAATTGGGCAGAGTGGCATATACACCAGAGGACTGCATTGCCATTCAGAGAGACCTCAACAGGCTGGAGAGGTAGGCAGAGAAGGACATCATGAATTTCAACAAGTGAGGAGGAATAACCCTATGTGCTAGTACATGTTAGGGGATGATCTACTGGAGAGCAGCCCTGAAGAGAAGAACATGGGAGTTCTGGTGGACTGAGAGCTGACCATGAGCCAGCAGTGTGTCCTTATGGCCAAGAAGGCAAATCCCAAGGTGCATTAGAAAGAGTGTTTCCATCAGGTTGAGGAAGGTTCTTCTCTCCCTCTACCTAGCCTGGTGGAGGGTACATCTGGAGTACTGTGTCCAGCTCAGGAATCTCCAAATCAAGAAAGACTGGGAGTTCCTAGAGTGAGTCCAGCAAAGAGCTACAAAGCTGATTAAGGGGCTGGATTAAGGGGCCTCTCTTTTGAGAAAAGGCTGAAAGAGCTGGGCCTGTTTAGCCTGGAGAAGACTGAGAGGGGATCTTATTAATGTGTACAAATATCTTAAAGGAAGGTATTGACAGACTGGGGCCAGGCTCCAGGCTGTTTTCTTTGGTGCCTGGGAAGAGGAGAAGAGGCAATGATCTTGAACTGAAACAGACGAAGTTCCATCTGCATGTGAGAAAAGATTCTGTCGTGGTGAGGGTAACAGAGAACTGGAACAGGTTCACCAGAGAGGATGTGAAGTCTCCTTCTCTGGAGATTTCAAAACATTCCTGGATGCTTTATTTAGATGATGGAAACATCAGAAAGACTGAGGCATTTATGGATAGATGCTTCTATATCATATGCTCATTTGAAATCTGATTCAGACCTTGCATGTTTTCTTGCATGCATTCATTCACAATGCCTATTTTAAAACACAACATACATTTAGTAAGGCCATGAGTAGCTTCAAGGGAAGTTAATTTCAACATCATTCATTCACATTGGAGGTCTCCCTTTCAGATACCTTCCAGACCTTGGTTTGTATGACTTACTGTCATCAGTGCCTAAGGTACAGAAACACTGAGAACCTGCTGCACTGTAATGATTCAGTTATTGCATTATGATGATTAATGCCATAAGTTTAAAAAAAAAAGAATTTAAGTGAACATTGAACACATGCTTAAGCCTTAATTGTGATAATAACATTTCCTATTGTATACCTGTAAGATAGTAGAGGAAATAGATTACCTAACATAATCATATATTTTTATCCTCAATTACATTGCAGTGAATGATGAAATGAGATGAGATGAGATGAGATGAGATGAGATGACAATGGGATGAGATGATAATGTGATGAGATGATAATGAGATGAGATGAAACAGACTTATACCATCCTCTGTAAGTTTTCAGCAGTAACCACAAGATACTGTTTCTAATTCTTACATTTAAAATCTATTACTAAAAATTATCTGATTTGATTTCTTGTACTATTCCATCCAGCTAGGCCTATATCTAGTCCAGCAACTTGTATTGAACTAACATGTCTTCTTGGAAAGTGACTCAATTTAAATCATGTAGTATGCATTAGGAAATGGAAACTCCATCATCCCTTTCTGTAGTTTCTTAATTAGCCTCACTGTTAAAAAGATATGTTACTTACTTCTAAGATTAACATGTCTAGCTTTCATTTCTATGACTCTTGCTGTCTTTTTTCTGACAGATTAAACTATCCTTACATTCTCTGTGCTATACTCTGTAATCAAAGCTTTTCTCAGGCTTCTTTCTGACAGTCTAAATAAATTGACTTCTTCATTTCTTACATTGTCAGACACTTTTCCCAGCTTTCTTATCCTTTCAGTGGCCCTCTCCTGTGTCTCATGTGCATCTACTGCACCCAACTCAAAGCATGATCCCCACAACACAAACACAAACCTCCTGGTCAAAGGTTCTTCCAAAGTATTCTTTCAGTTTAGCCTAATTATGGTGGTGGTTTTTGAGTGTTTTTGTTTGTTTGTTTGTTTTGAGACAAAGCTTATAAGATCAAATATATTGGGCAGAACAATGGTAAGAATCAATGATGGTCGCCCAAGGTGTGAGGAGCAACAGCCACACAGCTCAGCTACAGCCAGCATGGTCCATCTGATCATGCCATGCTCCATAAGGGCAGCTCACTTGAGGAACTTTTGGGCTGGTCGGTTATTGTAAATTACTAATTAAAATTAAGCTAATTAAGCTTTGATTTACAGATGTCATTTTACATAGTCATTTTATACTTTATAGAATGTGGTTTGATTACTCCTTACTATTGCCTTATCTTCAAAAGCTACAAATGTTATTAGCAATTGTGCAGTAACATTCATTTTTAACAATGTAACAATAAAGTCTATAGCATGGTTAACCATGCAGGAAATGTCACTTGCAAATTATCATTTCCAATTATTCAGTATTAATTTAAGGGACACAGTTATCAGTCCAGCTACAGTTCTTTTCTTTATATGACCTTCCATTCAATAACTAGATTTCTTTTTCTTTTCTTTTCTTTTCTTTTCTTTTCTTTTCTTTTCTTTTCTTTTCTTTTCTTTTCTTTTCTTTTCTTTTCTTTTCTTTTCTTTTCTTTTCTTTTCTTCTCTTCTCTTCTCTTCTCTTCTCTTCTCTTCTCTTCTCTTCTCTTCTCTTCTCTTCTCTTCTCTTCTCTTCTCTTCTCTTCTCTTCTCCCCTCCCCTCCCCTCCCCTCCCCTCCCCTCCCCTCCTCTCCCTTCCCCTGTCTCCTCCCCTCCCCTTCTCTTCCCACTAGCATAGCTGAGAGAGTCATTAGAAACTGTACTTTTTAAAATGCTCCTTGTTTCAGGAATTCTGAAAGTTCTGACGGCTTATCCAGGCTCTCCAGAGCACCAGTAATGGCTGAGAAAGACCGAGCTGTTAAAAACCACCTCCCTCTTCAGAAGCAGTTGTGAGCACTTAGCTTGGAGTTTCTTCTGTCTACACTAATTCAGGAGTGTCCCACATTGGCCTCTATACCCTCAGGTCTCTGCCACCATTTCCAAAGTTATCTGCGGTCAATTTGGTAGCATATCTTTACCCAGCAGAACTGTAAAGTATCTAGGTCACATTTCTAGGAAGGATAAAACCAGGCTCTCTCAGGGCTGAACAGAAAGGTTTCACTTCCTAAATGACTGTTCAAACCAGTGGGCTATTAAGAAAGGAGGATACTGTGACACTGGCTGGGTTTTGAAGGCAAAGCAGCTAAAATGGCATTTTGTGAGGGCCCTGATCGTATTAGAGTATTTTAGGCAAACTCTGAGGACATCCACACAGTCAGAAAGTCAAAGTTTCTCTACCTAACCTTGCATTCTAGCAGTGAGTCTTAAGCAAAGGGCAACTCTGCCACTGCTAAAAAAAAAAAAAAAAGAAAAAGAAAAAAAAAAAAAAGATATTACTTATCTGGAATTGCCTACCTTCTATCACTGAATGCAGAGGGAGCCTGAACAACTGGTTTTCACCAAATGCTCAAGTGCATAAAATTAAATGATATACATCCCCTTTTTCAGCCTCAGTTCCCTATTCATAAAATGAACATACTAAGATTACTTCCTTCCGTCATGGGTTATTATTAGGATGAACATTAGTGAGAGTTACTTTCAGACCCTTGGAATGGACTTATAAAGTGTTGAGAACCAGCAATGCTTTTGTGAAAAGAAGAATACGAGGGTCTTTCTTCTTTGTTTTGTTTTAACCCAAATGTTTTTCTTTTCTCTTTTCAGTCTCACCTTGTTTCTCAGAGACAGAGATCACAGATGCAGCAAAGCTGGAATAGTTCCTTCTCCTTTCCTTTCTGCTAGAAAATTAGAGGACATTACTTGCCTCTGTTACAGGAACAGGAATCTCTCCTTATCTACACACAAGGAAGAGCCAAACAGGACTTTGGCTGGAGATTAAGATGAAGCAGAGCTACAGGACAGGCTCCTGTGCACCTGCAGAAATCTGGAAAAATCAAGAGCATCTCAGGCTTATGCAAGAGGAGACTCAAGTAGGGTGTGCAGCAAGAAATTTTGTTAACCCATCAGCAAAGGTTGGCAGGTCCTCTTTGCACTTTCTCAGGAAGTTTTGTATAAACATAAGCTCATTTGTGGTCACTGAGTTTGAAACGATTATTCCCACAAACAGACCAACAGAAAGCAGAAATAGACTGAATTTGTATTTTTCAGTTTGTGGTCTCCCCTGGGTTTAAATAAAAAGAGAGAGCTAACAAAATGAATGACAACATTACACCTGAAGATGATTAGGAAGCAAGATAAGCCACCCCTGTGTTTATCTGTGACAGGCATTACAACATAATGAAGCCAATATATAGTTCAATCAGTTCTGATGACACTTTCTTTCTCTTTTTATGATAAGAACCGTTAGGTTTAAACCTTGCCAAGTAAAACACGCTTAGATATTGGTGGCAGTGATAAGAGTAGTTCTGCCTTTGAGCTGATAATAGTTGATATACCTAGTGGCTATAAAGCATTTTGCAAATGTTAAAGATTTTGATTATCATTTTCTTCTAATTTACAAAGATACTTATTGAGGTCTTTATGCAACTTAATGGGACACTAGGCACTAATGGTTTTTAAGAAGTCCTGTAGGCATTTAGCTGCCATTGAGAGTCAAGAGAGCACTTTAATCCATCTACAAATCCTGCTAGGCAGCTACCAACTAATATGAGGTCATTCATTACATACAGACTTCTGCAGCATGCAAGTGAAGATAGTAATGTGCTTCACACTGCCCTAAAATCCAATAAGCTTGTAGTCTGACTACAGGGTAGTAGATAGCAGGGAAGCTCCCAGGACTAACGAGACAGCTTTGGCCAGCATGAAATGTAGTGTGTCCATGGAGCAGTTGTCTCCCTTGTGCAATTAGCTCTACATCAGTTAGTGTGGAATTAATTTCACATAGTTTGGTCATCAAAAACTGTTGTTCCTACACAGAATCACAGAATGGCTTGTGTTGGAAGGGACCTCAAAGATAATCTAGTGCCAACTTCACTGCCGCAGTCAGGGCTGCCAGCCACTAGCTTAAGCACTAGATCAGGCTGCCCACAGAGTAAACACTAGGGTCTAAATACAAATTAGTAAGTTCTTTTACCAGATTTACCTCAGATTTTCAATTAACTTCAGACTGGAGGGAAGAATAGGAGTACTGATTAATGAACAGTGAAAAGCAACAAACTGTGCTTCTCTCCTTAAGCCTGAATGATTTCAGGCTCCCACAAACATCAGCATTAGTACAACTGGAGTGCAAAAGCCTTTCTGAAAGCTTTCTATGGTGACAGTCTAGGAGCTTGGATGTTTTTTGCACAATGTGCAAAGAGTTAAAAATGATTTTTATTACTAGAATACAAGTTAGAGAAAACTTAATGTAGGAGTTCACTCCTTTTTTCCACCAAATAAGACACAGAAGGACTGATGGAGAAGCTGCAATTTGAATTGTGCAGTACATTACACACACTTCATTAAATGTTCCTCAGATAATCAGATAATCATAACCCTATTTTTGACCATTTATGTGCCATTTCAGGAGATTGCCAGGAAGTTTACTGAGTAGCTAAGGTTAGAAAGCATATATTTTTTATAAAGAACACGGAGAGAAGCTTATGTATTCAGTTACTTTGAATTTGGAGGTAATTTGCCATTCTCATTGCTATGTATTGAAAGAAGAGGCAAATACAGAAACTGCCACTTATTCCACTAATGGAATTAAAAATGAATGTAGTGAGAGCAGTAATCAACGCCTGGTTCATAGTGATGGATTACGACTTAGCTAAACTATGTGACCTTTAATTGTCTGCAAATGTAATTTCCCAAAGTCTCCCATGTACTGTACAGTTACTGTCTCTCTCTGAGCCTCCTTGGGCAAAAGCTCTACTGCTTTCAATTCAAAATCACCATTCCATAGCAGTGTGATGCTGTCAGGAATGTGCTATGCTGCCATACCTGCTCACTCAACAGTGCTTCAGCTCTTGTTCACAAGGAAAGTGGCCAGGTACTTACATATCCGGAGGAAGTGCAAACTAAGCTATCTGACAGCAGTGGAGGAAGGGAGGACTGCCCCGTGCACTTCATGTGGCAACTGTGTGAAGTTGCACACAAAGTAAGGGCTTTGTGTAAACATGTACGCAGGTACTTGACTCCCACAGAGGTGTTAAGACAGATGTCATCAGCATATCCTCCCATACCCTGCTCCACTGTTTAGTAGTCAAACCTCACCCAATAAAGCTTCACTTAGCTACATGGAGGCAACCATAGCTGACTGTCATGGTGAGCGTGAAAATTTAATGCTAAACAAAGCATTGCAAGGAGTTTTTCCCCACGAACCTAAATAAATGACCACATATTTTTTTCTCCTTCATTCTAAGTTTCCATATGAAACCTTTCATTCTAGGAATGATCAAGGTATTTTTGCTTGAATGTGTGAAAAAATAGCCCAAGAGCTATGTTCTGAGCATAGGTCTGGTGTGAATATTCCAAATTTGTCCCAGTCAAATTAGTATGACTACTGATCCTAACAGGATAAATTTACTACCTTCGCAGACATACCAGGTCCAGGCATTGCTACAGACAAGGCCCTATTCCTATTCCCTCGTGAAATATTTAACTTCACTTGCACTGAGTGAATAGAGACAAGAAGACGGCTTACTGGCTCACTGACACCTCCAAATGTAGTGTTTAACCAAGGCTTTTGGTATGGGTTGGCTGTTTGTTACACATCTCTTACAAATGTATTTTCTGGTATTTTACAATGTTGAACTCATCTTATGAGAAAAGTCTCAGTGGATCTTTTTCCCCATTGTGGCTGTTCACACTTCTGAAGCTGTAGATGTGCTAATTCTGAGAGTTCAACATCTTGGATAAACTTGGCTAAAAGGAGATGCTGAGGAGAGAGGGACTGAGGGATACAAAGGGGCACACAGGGGGAGTGAATACGTGGAAATTTCTGATAGTAATAGTAAGGAATTTAGAAAGTACTAAAAAAATGAAAACACCTAAAAAGACACAAGCCTTCAATCCTCTTTTTTTTGTTGTTGTTTTTGAAGGAAGAGGTGATCTAGTCTCTAAAACAAGAACTCACAGACCTGTTGTAAAAGACCAGTGAGATGCAGTAAAATGAGTCTGATGAAAAAGGTGCTGTTCATTCCATCTCTTTCTGACTAGAAAACAGCAAAAATCATGTAATCTCTCACCTCACCAATGGCGTTGCAGAGGTGCTAATATTAATGCTCATAAAAGTGATTTATGTATCTAACAGCTCAGAAAAGAAAGTCACTGAGAAGGAACTTGGCTTTACCTTTTTTGTATGCTCCTAGTTCATTCTCTACTTCATTACTTCTACTTTCTGGATGGTTACTTGCAATCCCATGAAGTCTCCAAAATTAAGTACTTAGATTGTCTGCCTTGTGGAGGGTGGAATCTGGCTGCTTTCTTTACACTGAGACAATCCTCATTTTTAAAGTTGGAATGCCTCAGATGCTTCTGCCAGTTGAAATTAATACCTTTTCACTTCTGGGCTTGGCCAGAGAAAGTTAACACTGGAGTCTTGGCAACTGGTCATTCCATGTGTGCTAGTACAGTTGGCCAAAGGAAACAACCTTTTGATGTTTTCTTACTTTTTGTATTTGTATGGATTAACTAGACAGTTTAAAATATTCTGTAGTTGACACAACTGTAAGCAGAGAAAGTCCCCAGCCTCACCCCCCCCAAAAAAAATAGAGAGAAAGAGGGAGAGAGAGAAAGGAAGAAGGAGAATGTATTTTCTGCCATGGAGTTGGGTATGCAAGACAAAAGTCCGTAAGTCCATACTTAGAAAGCCAATATAGCCTACAATTACTCTTTCGGCTTCCTAGGTTCATGGCTCCAGAAGTTCGTATGGGCATCAGCAACTGAATTCAGATCTTATGGATCTCTGTCCAGTGCCCTTCTCCCAAAATGATATACCACCTCAATATTCCTTCTGAAATGTCTATTATAGACCACACGAGACCTTCTGCAAATAAAAAAACACATGATCGTGGAAACCAGGTTTTTCCAGCATTCGTGGAAACTGCCGTTATTACTTCTGTCATTCACAGCACCAACTAGAGAAGTATTAGAATCCTTACAAACAAGCAGGAAGACTTTTGGGAAATACGGAATGGTGAAAAAGCCATAAGCTCAGAAATTCAGGCAAGAAATAGCTGCTCCTAGATCAAGATTTCTACCACCATTTTTTGAAGTCTCAAAGCCAATCAATACCACAGGTACAATTAAGAGATTCTTTGCCACTCATACTCCCTTCTTAGTTTCAGGACTTTATCCCAGGTGGCTTTGCAGCACCACTCCTGAATTACATAAAAGCAAGTCAGAGGCAATTCAAGCCAAATGTTTCACTTGGGATGATCAACATTATTCTTTCAGAAATATGTGAATTCATTTCATTAATATTTTCCAAAAATTAATTCTCTCTCTATATATATATACATAGTTATGATAAAAAAAAAAAATTTGCAATGGGTACTGTTTTCATATTTAAAACATTCCTACTTTAGTCTAGAATTAGATTATACATAAAAACAGACAAGAAAAATCAGTGATATAAAAAGAAAGCGTCAATTCCATTTATCTCTAAGCATGATTTGACTATTTTGGCTAGAGAGGTGTAAAAAGTCCTATATTTTTTTCCAATGGGAGAGAAAAAAAATCATGATTTGTAATCTGCCATGGTGTAAAAATCTGGATTCCCCTTTCTGATTGTTCTACTCTTGCACAATTTTCAATTCAAAAAAATAGAAAAAAAAAAAAAAAAAGGAATTTATCAGCTAAATTCTTGTTCCTACAGCTAAGGATAGTGACTTTCCTAAATTTATCTTTTGGGGCCATATACAGAAACATAATTATTCAGCATGCTTTCAAGTCCCTAAGCTACTTTCAGGTCTTTTAACAAACTTCAGTTCCCTCTCTGAATTCACATCTATCTCTTAGTACAGAGAAAATATCATCTGATAATGGATAGGAAGATCTTGAGCCAACACTGCTGATACAAGACAGAAAAGAATTGGTGCACACAATTAATCTGTGTTTATTAATTTTTTATCAAGTCCTTTCCTCTATGCATTCTGAGCAAAGAACAAAGGTATATGTTAAAATTGGAGCAGATTAGCAGAGCCATTTGATTATGGGAGACTACACTCCTCCTTAAGTCAAACACGAATCTAAAATTGAAATTAATAGAATCCAGACAGATTATTCTTAAAAGTTTTAAATGCCTAAGAATGCAAACAATGTAATCTTTTAACCTATGTTTTAAGTGCATGAGTACAGAGAAGACTCAATGAGTCAAACTTCTTTTGTGTTGTATTCAGGTAGGTAATACAGCAGAATGAACTTAAACATTGTGGATGTGTCAGTCTCACTTCTCTCTCTCTTCCTCCTCCTTCTCTTCTACCAAAGTTTTTTCACCACTACAGCTCAATCTGCTCCTGTGGAACCTCAGATCCCTTTCTGAACTGGCAGAGAAATAACATGGCAAGAAACATGAGTGATTTTCAGCCCTTTGCAGAACAACAGTGACTCAGCACTGACGGGCATGGTTTAGTGGGCATGGTGGTGAGGAGGTGACGATTGGACTGGATGATCTTAATGGCCTTTTCCAACCTTAATGATTTTATGATTCTATGATTTTTTTGAGAGATACAGCAAGTTTCAGTAAGCATAGGGAATGGGTTATTTGATGTTGTCTAGGGGTATGAGAAAGGAAGCAAAGGGAAAGAAGAAAAGAGAGAATACCATTGCCATTTCTGCTGACTCTGGGCTGTTAGATAAGCAAGCTATAGCATTGCACCACGCAAAGAGCCATGTAATTGTTACTCACACCCAAGTTTCAGAGTAGAATTCAACCTAAAGCTTTGTCTTTTCACAAAAATAACCACAAAGTTCAAAAGGATATCTTCTAATGTTTTTAGAAGATGGTGCTGAATAATAGATGTGGCTTCATGTTTGAAACTTTGCCTGTTTAAACATGATATGACCACAATCTTGTTTTTGCACTTGTAATTCAAGTTAGAGAAAGGAACATTCTAAGAAAAATAAATCTGAAAATATTCATTAGTAGCTATGTAAACAATGAAGTCTTTCAACGTGCAATCATTTGCACATCTTTTTTGCAAATATTCAGTATGACACATGATATCAAGTGAACTATTACTGCAGAGCCTGAATAATTCTGGATAGATAACTTACATCATTCTCTGGGAATTCACAGCTGACCTCAGCAATCTATATTTTAGCAATATATTGCATCTGATATATATTATATAGCAATCATTTGCATCTGATGCAAGATGTTTAATTCATTTTGGCCCTCTCACCACTTTCAAAAAACTGGTGGAAAGAATAATTTCGTCCTATTAGAAGAATACCTATTACACAATGTAATACAATGAAGTATAGTACAGAAAAGTCATCATTTGAATTTGAAAGCCTTATAACAGAAGTTTTCTGACACTTTCCTTGTCCTTCAAAGGGGTTTCAGAATTATGGAAGAGATTTCATTTTATCTTTCCTCACTGCATGCAGACAAATGTTCTTACAAAGTGAAAATTGGGTGGATTGTTAAATATTTTCCAGGCTTTCAAAGTTAGTTTTGTATTTATAAATTTATCTTTCTATTCTTTTTTACCGTTTAAATATGACAACTGAAGCCCATTGAACTCAATAGTTTGTGTCTCAATAGTTTAATGGATGCCCTGACCTTGAAGATATTCAAGGTCAAGCTGGATGGGGTTCTGAGCAATCTGATCTAGCTGTAGTTGTCCATGTTTATTGCTGGGTCGTTGCACTAGGTGACCTCTATGGGTGCCTTCCAACTCAAACAATTCTATGATTCTATAATAGTCAGTAAATGCTGCAGCTCTCTCCAGCTCCCAGAGGTTTTAACGAAGGACTTGATAGAGGGCAGGAAACTGAGCACTCTCCTACATTCTGCAGCTGCGCTTAGTCTTCTTTTTCTTTGGTTGTTTGGTTTTATTTATTTATTTATTTACACTAATCACTTGATCTGCCTTCTGAAACCAAGTTTCAGAAGTAAAGCTTCCAGATGAAACTATGCCAAAGGGAAAGAGGAGGGGTTACATTTTTCAAGCAGGAAAATTTACTTCTTAATGTTCAGTCCGTATGTAACCCTTGAACAAAAGGTTGACTTTTTTCCCTGCTCTGGCAATTGAATCATGTTGTACTGTAAATAACGTGCTACAGTGCAGCCCTCCCCCTTCATCAGGAAAGAGAAAAAGGAATAATGCGAACCTCTCAAATAGCTGGCTATGTTGACATTATTACTCATTAGCTGCATCAGCACATGTCTATATTAGACACTTGTTAAAATTCCTGCCAAGAGAAAGTTTTAATATTCACCAATTTACTTTTAGTAGAGCAGCTGGGAAATCCAGTGATGGGCTGAGTCGAGACCTGGAGCTTCGAGAGGAAAACCAATTTTGCAAAAAGTACATCAGGTTCCCTCTACCTGTAAGTGAAATTTCTCTTTGGAATCTTACCTTTACTCACCTGGACCAGAACATCATCTTCTTCCCAGGACACTGATACTCTTCCTAGCTCCAAACATAAAAAAGCCCAGCTAAAATCCATGCTTAATTTGGCTCTCCTACCTACCATGGTGGGAGAGGTGAAAGAGGCAGTGAGTGGCTCAGATCATTTCTTGCTGAGTGTTTTTTTAGTGTCATTGATCCTGAATTCATCACCACGTCCTTCCCCTAATTTGCTGAGTTTTAGGATGAGTTAGCAGCACAGGATCTCTTCATGCTCAGCAGAGAACACTGGAACCCTAAATAGTTAGTCAGCCTGTGTATTTCAGCCACTTCATTTAAAATGCCATATATCACTCCTGAGAAGTGTCTGTTAAAACCCAGTGGATGTAGAAAGCTCTGATTTTAGCATAACCATACCTTCTATCTGAGCAGAATGTGTCACTCAGAAGTAAGATTTCATGCTGCCAAGAGATTCTGGCAAAACCATTGTTTTTCTCCCCAGTCACGAACAAAAACAGCTATTCAAGTCGATGCAAAAGCACTGCCCTTCATGAACTCTCTTTTTGACTAAGAACATTTCAACTTCTAGGCTGAGTAAAAACCAAAACACATGTTTGCTGGGTTTCCTACTACTACTCTTTAGGTGAGTTCTCCAGCACCTCATATCACTGATGAGTTTGGACTGATGTTTTTTTCCTTGGCAGAATGTCTCAATGAGACACTGATTTCACAAATTCTTTCTCAGATTCTGTGGGAAGGTCAAATCTCCAGGCCTCTTCTTACCTTCTCATTTCCCCCAGCTTAATTTAAACTATGTGGATAATAAATATTGGCTCACCAAAAATGAAATTGAATAATTCTTTTTTTTTTTTTATGAAATTAGACTTAAAAATATATATCTAAAAAACAAAGACCAATAACTAGGACAAAATAACTCAAGAGAAGCACAGCTAGCAAAGTGAAACCAATCAAGCTTACCAACTGAATCAACAGTCTTTTAGGCTCTTTGTAGTTGTCCTGCCCTACTCAGAACCTAAAACCCCAGAGACAGCTATCCAGCTACCCAGTCAGCTGTACATAACATTTACACCTTACAGCAAAACAGAAAATACAGTCTTGAGCTGTCTGTGATAGTCAGATGATAGTCTTGCAGCAGGAACAAGAAATCAAGTTGTGAGGATACTGATAGGAACTAACAATACTTACGATAAGACCTCCCAAGAGTTTTTAGAGATCCAGCAGAAGATTTCTGTATCCCTTACACGTCTCTTCAACATATAGGTCTTATCTATATAGAATAGCTGAAAATAACTACATTCAATCACTTAAAATTAGGAACTTCAGAGCAGTTATGTAGTCCTTCCCAAGATTCCCCACAGTGACCTGAGAAGTAATATTGATATATTTTCTTTACCATGTTGGAGGAAAAAAATGTAAATAAAATAAAGCAAAATAAAATAAAATATGGGAAAACAAAAAATAAAATTAAGTAAAAGCTCGGAGCACTGTTTGTGAAATGATTTAAAATTTATAATCTTGTTCAGCTTTTTAAGAAACATTCCTAATTTGCATTCAGAAAACCAAACCATCATAAAGTGTATTTTGAGAAACTTTTTTCCTGGATTTAATCAATACAAGCTATTTTGAAAGTTTTAAGTGTTCATATAGAACATGAAAATACTTTTTATACATATTTAATTAGGCTGTTAAAAGTCCTTAGCTTTTCAGAACATCTGCAATACTAACTTGTATACACAGTCCCATTTTCCCATTCTTCCATGTAATTAGACTATTATTTAAAAAAGGGAGGAAAAAAAGAAAAAAAAAAAAAAAGTTTGGTGAAATTCCTGGGAAAAGTGTTTTTAACGCAAGTGTTCATTCTGTACTGTAATAATGCAGGACTGAAATAAAGTGAAGTGAAACAGTAGGCATAACTTCATGTATATGTAGGAGGCATGCCTTTAGGTAACCCACTGTGGTTATCCAGGATTCAGATAGGGCATTCAACACACATACAAAAATGCAATGTTAAAATATTGTGAAGAGCTTGCCATAAAACTGCCAGAAGTCAGAGCAATTCAGAGCAATGATAATTCACAAGAGTCTGGATTCTACTCTCACTCATGCTGGTTTCACATCAATGTCATGCATCTGACATCTCTAGCTTTATTATCAATTCATACCACTTTAGGAAGAACTAGGTTCTGTGATATTGCATGTTGATGCCCTATTAACTGTGACCTCAGAACCACAATTACCATTAAAATGGCACTTTCATTTAAAATTCCATTTTTTATTTGATCAATATTTAGAGAGAGAAAAGTACCTCACGTGCAATATTTCATGCTTTCTTTCAATTCTTGTTATTATTTACATTATTACGAATTGTCATACAGTTTAAAATCTTCTATTAAGCTTGCAAAGACCCACCTTACAAGTCAAGTTGAACACCAGGCAGAGTAAGAATAGTTGATAAGATCAGAAGAGTTATTCACATGGCTAGACTTTGATTTCTTCAGTATTGAAGCATTCAAATGTGCAAAGGGAATTATAAGAAAATGAACAATTCCACAACCTATTTTGTAAAGAATGAACAAAGAATGAACACTTGAAGAATGTTGGATATCAGGAAAAATTTCTTCTCTGAATGACTGTGAGGCATTGGAACAGGCTGCCCATGGGGGCAGTGAAGGTACTCTCCCTGGAGATGTTCAACAAAAGGGTAGACCTGGCACTGAGGGATGTGGTCTAGAAAGACACATTAATGGGCTGATGTTTGGACTAGATTATCTTATCAGTCTTTCCAACTTTAATCTGGATGGTTCTATGGTTAAGCAAACACTTTTCATGTAGTATGCCATGCAGCATTCTCAGATCCACGCTTCAACACTGTGAAACTTGTTGAAATCTTCATAGACTTTATACTTGGTTATCATTCAACGGAGAGAAACCAACGATCCTCAAGCTGTTGCTTCTTAGGACCATGTGGTAAATGTTAGTATTTTCTCTGAACATGAGGTGCCTGCTGTGCACAAGCAGGTTGCCCTGATGACTACTAGCCTCCTACATCTCATGCTACTCAGCAGCTGAAAAAGAAAAATCCACTGGATGGGGATTTCTAGAACCATAGGATCATAGAATCGTTTGAATTGGAAGGAACTTTTAAAGGCCATTGAGTCTAATTCCCTTGCAACGAACAGGGACAACTACAGCTATATCAAGTTACCCAAAGTCCTGTCGAGCCTGACTGTGAATGCCTCCAGTGATGGGGCATCCACCACCTCTCTAGGCAACCTGTTCCAGTGCTTCACTGCTCATACTGCAAAAAATGTTTTCCCTATATCCATATCATTATCTACATCCATATATCTATGTATCTATATCATTAATCTCTTAATAATTCAGTCTAGAACAATATTTTCCTATAAACACTAGCCAGTATGTTTTTTTTCATAGATAGAACAGTCTAAACACTTGTGGGCCTTATCCAAAATTTAATATGTCAACAGAAGTTCTTGGTGGGTTTTGGGCAAATTATAATATACTGTTTTCTCCTTTAAGGCTACCATTAGTGAAGCTGAAGGCAGCTGGACATAGGTACACAGAACTAGGAATCCCAGTGAACTGAAGTATGTAGAAGCTTTTACATGAAAATGATGCATTACCCACACAAATATGCCTTGCTTCTCAGCACATGCCATCAACAAATCTTATTAGCTTGGGCAGAGCTCCATCCTAACATGATTTCTGGCTTCCAGTTCAGAGCTGGCCTACATCCAGCCAGTGTGGAGTGTAGGCAAAATAAGCTTTATCCATTTGTGCCTGTATGTGTCAGTGTGCCCTAAATGAAAAGCTTTGAGGCTAAGCTATCCTAACTGTCACAGATCTTTGGAAACAGCAAAGATCTTTTTTTCTCCCTAAGAAAAATCAGAATTGTTTCCATGTGTAAGAGTGACTTGTGGTTTGTGACAAAGAGGCTCTGTCAAACTAATAGCCAACCAGTGATTAAAAGCCACTTTCTGTTTACTGCACTGAGATCAAGCATCAAGTAGCAGCTAGCATTTTTGATTCTGTTACAAACTCAAGAATCCCTTTTTTCATTATTATGAAATGCTACATTATAAACAAACAAACAAACAAACAAGAAATAATGTGCCTCTCATTCAGGAGCTTGATCTCTACACCTGCTGTTATTTCGGAGAAAGAAACGCTGAGAAGAGATAAAAAGAAATAACCGTTTGCTAAAGTTGCTGAGTGCTTCTAGAAGTGTTGCACTCTTTCTGTTTTTCTGGTGGATTTTTTCAAGATCATTTTTAGTAGAACTCATCTTACTTCCAGAAGTAGAAACTGGATGTAGTTCTGGAAACAGGCATCTAAATGTATGTGATTGTAATTTAAACATTGAAATCTGCTACAGTTTTGGAAGTTGCAAGCTATCCAAGCCATGCATACATGGGAGTAGAATCCATACATGTAGAGGTATTCAAGAAACAAAAAAATCCATAGCGCTTGAAAAGATACTATACACCATTTAGGGGCAACTGAATTGAAACACATGTAAATATAGTCCTACCGTAAACGGAGAGCAGGAATGTGATTCAGTTGCCAAAATATAGACATCTTGTGTCATCTGAGATGATCTAATACATCAAAGATTTCCACATGACACAGAACCTGCATCCTTCCAGAGTATCCAGTAAAGGTGAGGCAAGACCCTCTAGGATAGTTCAGATAGAAGTAAATACCAACTATTCTACCTGTCTGGAGGTCTGCACCTGACCAAATCTGTGCACTGTAGAGTAATATGAAACAGATTGCCAGGCTCCACAGTCTGCCTTTTACAACATCTCCATTGCCTCTTGAGAGAAATAGAGTACATATTTCACAAGTGAACTTCCACAATTTCAGTCTTTAACTGATTCCTGGCATATACATCCCAAATACGTTATTTACTGTGGCTACTATTAAAGCCCTAAAGTGAGACAAAGTGATTGATTCTCCTTATCTTGCACTTCTGCTTTAGGATTTGATGAATCAGACTCCAAAGATGCCTACGTCTCCCTAGTGAATAGAAACAAAGCTTTATGTAACTAGACATTTTATATATATATATATATGTGTGTGTATATATATAACACTATATATATATGAAACACTATACATATATAACACTGTGCATATATATATATATATATATATATATAATAAAACACTGTGTCTGTTTTTTAGATGACTGAGAAGCCCACCATATTCTCTCAGCTTTTACTTAGTGCAGTTTACTAACATAGCCTTCTGCTTCCTCCACCTAGAGATGGGGTTCAGCTCCTCATAGAACCCATTCCAAATACATAAAAATCTGACTTCTCTAGGAATCAGAGGAGCATACATTTACATACTCCTATTTTGGCATCTGCCCATCCCTTCAGGTGAGATTAACAAAGCATGAAAGAACTCAGCTAGAAGTGACTTTTACTCTAAAGACTTTCCCTCACTTAAGCAACTCATGGCTCAAAGAGTTCAGGAGGCAGAAACACATCTTTGCAATCCAAAGCCACAGATTTTTGAAAGAAAAATGTTGCTTATTGATCTGTGTATTAGTATCCATAAAATTTCTAGCAGCAGGGAATTCTGCTTCTCTGAGACACGGCAAAAGAGAAACTCCTTTCTTTTGCTTGTTTTGACCTTGTCATCTACCAATTTAATAAGGAACTTTATTAAAGAAAATTTCAAACTATAGTCCAGTTGTTTCCTAGTTTAATACAGAATTGCTTTATTAACTTTAGCTAAGATGTGCAGAATAACTTGATCAAAGTTGTCATTGTTCATACTCAGAACAGAAGGAGGACCAGTTTCTTTTCTCACTGTTTCTGTTTGGGCCCTCCCACAGGAAAAGATACACTTCATTCACATATAAAGAAATTCAGTGAAATAGATCAGTGACTCATACAAGATGCACCAAATTTGTAATTATTTGCATTATGAAATCGAGTTCTATGTCTTTGTTCCAGCTCAGATTCATGTGTTTATTCCTTCTTTCCATAATCAATCAGAAATTTCATATAATGGAGTCCTGTTGTGATGTCTGAAATGGGAAAAAGTTGATGGAGGAGTGTACTGAAATAAGACTCCTTTATACAACAAAGCTTGTTGTATAAAGGCTTACTGAATTAATGTGGCTTCTAATAATACTTTCACTTTGCTATGTCTATACTCTTATTAAGGCTTTCTTTGAGCATGTGTGCATAAAATCACTTCTCTCAGCTCTATCTTTATACAGAGACAGGAAGGACGGTTTTGTGGTTGAGAGAGTGATTCAGGACTCAAGAGATCAGGGTATAATTCCTGCACACTTCCTTGGTGATTTTGGACAAGTTGTATAGGTCCCAATCCTGAAAACAGCATTTAACTCTGCTGGTTTAAGTTCTGTCTGTGAAGAGGCCAAATTAGACGTAGAAAAGTGTAGGCAGCAAAGAGGCTTTGATCTCTCCATACTTTAGTTACCCTTCTATGAAATAAAGATGTAAATTAATCCTCCATTTGCTATCCTCTTGATTCAATTTCCAAGTACTTTCCAAAGCCCTACCTGTTTACTGTGTGTTTATAGAATGAAAACATCATCCCAGCTGGGCCTTGCAGGACCACAAAAAGTCACTGGAGGTCCATGATACTACTACTGCTCCTCTGCCTTGCGTGCTCTGCTTCTCATTCACATTTCTGTGCCCTGTAAGTCATACAATCATAGAATCACTTAGGTTGGAAAAGGCCTCTAAGATCGTCTAGTCCAACCATCAACCCCTCCCTACCAAGCCCACTAACCATGCCCCTCAATGCCGTATCTACCCTATTCTTGAAAACTCTAGGACCGATGACTCCACCACATCCCTGAGCAGCCTGTTCCAATGCCTCACCACTCTTTCATTCTTTCTGAGAATAAATCTTTCCTAATCCTACTTCCCAGTTTTTTGGTCAACTTTTCTCTCTGCTGGAAATAGAAATGACTCAAAATACGTGTACTGCAGGGCAGCTATTCCCTAGCCATTTAACATGCAATTGCTCACACTTTTTATTTCAGTGTTCAGGGCTAAGCAGACAAAGTTATGTGCCTATTTGGTTTGTTGTTGTTTTATTTTTAATCACTATTTAAATGGCAGAAACAGTGTATGCCTTATGTTTAGTTTGGAAAGCACATTACATCAGTGGTTGTTTTTCTAGTTCTATGTTCTTCTGAATGTCCTTTTTGTTCTTTCTTTGTCTTCTCTTTTATAAGAAGGCTTGGAAAGAGGAAATGTTTGAGTTACATTATGGGCCGTTCAGTCTGGCTGGGAAGCAGAGCTATTGTCACTCAGCATGGTTTACTCACTTAGACTTCCTCTATGAATCGACAAATATTTGGCAGTGACTCCAGAGCTGGAGAGCTGGGTAAATTTTTAATAATTCATGGCCCCCTTATATATGTCATCTGGATAATTATTACAGTCTGAGAAGATGAAAAAGATCAGGAGCTAGTAGACTAAGCCCAGAAAACAAGGTTTCTGTCAAAGGAAGGCCTTGTTTTGTGCCACATTTTGACTGGACACATGTGCTCAGAAAGCTCCTTGGTTCAGGGAGAAACCTTGGGTGTCCGCTGTAGAAGTAAAGCCCACAATTCCCATAGACAAGTATGAGGGCAGGGCCTGTAATCTCTACTTACTGTCAACAGATAGTTCATCTCACACTCTGTAGCTCTTCTACATTATGTTAGAATAGAGGTGTGCAGCTGTCCTTGGATTAAAAACCAAAAAGTTATTTCCCTCTCTACTCCATCTTGTTGATATTTCAACTATTCTTCCACTCTGATTCTCTCTTCCACCGAGAGATTCCTACATATGGTGCTAATGGTGTGGATGGCAGTCTAGTAGCAGCAACACTAGAGGTTAAAACCTACTCCTACTGGCATCAAAGCCAAAACTACTGAGAGAGGTATCTCATTCACTTATTTTCTGCATAACTTCTTCTTTTCTGCATTTTCTGCATTACACAAATCAAAGTTCATTTATAAGGGAAGAAGCAATGGAATAAAAAGTCTAATAATTTCAGTGGACATAGTTTTTATAAAATCATACAATCCCTAAGGTTGGAAAACCTCCAAGATTATCTAGTTCAACTGTCCACAACAAAACTTGTGGTCTGTCCACACATGCCTATTCCAGTCCAAGCATAACCCTTCAGTTAGTAATATTTGCACAGTGACGCGATATCAGAAGCAGACTGTAATCACTGGCATAGTGAAATTATTTCACAATGAATTCAGGATTCATTTGAGACACTTCCCTCAGGCCTTCACCTGGTTTGCTGTCCTTTCACTCTCCCTGATAGACTCTGAGCTCCCGCAATGCCAGTAGAGTTTTCCCAATGAATCACAGAATCATTAAAGTTGGAAAAAACTGTTAAGATCTTTTAGTCCCATCACCACCCATCCACCCATCGCCACCATGACCACTGCACAATACTGTTACAAATTCTAATGCTAAGTCTAACTTCTTGGCTTTTTGTCTACATATTATGCAGTAATCACAACAAAATGCATTCACCTCAGAAGAAGCTCATTAGATTTTTAGAAGCCAATTAGACTTTTAATCACGCTGAGCGGCTCTGTTACTCGCACTGCCATATTTATTGCCACATTTTCCACCACGTAGCATTTCTCAGTAAAGTAGATCTGACCAAACCATCAAGGAAAAAAAAAAGTACAGACAAAATGCTTGTATCTCAATTGCAGTATAAATTAAGCCTCGGGAGTAATAGACAAGGAATTGCAAGGTTTCCTTTACTTCTATATGCAAAGTTACACCAAAATAAAAACATTATTGAGTAAAAATAAGATACTTTGCAGCTCCCTACCCTCCAGTAACCAAGGATCTCAAATCTCTTTATAAACATTCTAAGCATGAATTAATTTAGGCTGCTAACAGCCCTGAAAAGCAGGTAGTATTAATCCTTCTTAATGTATAGGTAAATTGAGGCATGGAGTGATGAAATGAGTTAGTCACTAAGTGATTCAGTAACTGATCCTAGAATAAATAATTCTAAGTAGCTCAGTGCTCTAAAATAAACTGGAATAGAGAAGGTATAAGTTGACTGGGGGTGGAAATGACATGACAGAGGAGAGTAGGGATTTACAGTAGATGGTAATATATGAAGGCAGTGCCTGTAAAAAGAACCTAAATAATCAATGCGTCATTGGAAAGAATATATGCTCCAAGGCATTTATTTAGCCCTATGTCAGAAAAAAATTCTCCAAGTCTAAGGTATCTGGAAAGATGACGAAGCTAGTTCAGAGCTCACCTGCTATGCCATCTTGAATAGGTTTCTTCTGTCTTTTCAGAATAAAGAACTCTGCTGCAGTTGGCCCCCACATCTTCTCCTCTGGACTCTATCTCTAATCATGAAGCCACCCAATGTGGCTTGTGAGCTGAATTTCAACAGTAAAAGCAGAAGGGAAAAAAAAGTATCCTGAAATACATTTAGGGGGATAATCAAGACAAAATGGATTATAGATCTCTCATAGAAGAGGTATTTCCCCCATCAAGACTACTGCTTGCACCCATCTCTCAAGTATACTGAAAGATGCCATATGAATAGCCCCAGTGCATCATGTCCCCTCCTTATCTCTGAAAAAAAAACAGCCTTTCCCTCTGATCCATCCTAGCCACCCCACCCTTCAGACCAGCCCCTTCATGAGCTGAAACATCAGCCATGTCTCCACACTGTTTTTATTCTCAGATTAACTACTGTAATGAAGAATAAGAGGTATTTTTTGCTTAGGCAGATGCAGAGACCCAAAATTCTCTGCCTGGACTCTGAACTTCAATTCAGTTCAGACTACCAGTTTTGTTAGCTTGGTCACAAGATGGTCTGAGCTGCAAGACACTGCCTCAGGGTCAGAAGTTGCCCCACATGTTGGGGCAGGGCAGGCTGAGCTCTACTTTGGATCAGAGAAGGTCAGAAGCCACCTTTGGTCCTGATGACACAGCTTGGAGCTAAACAAAAGATATCACTTGAAGGAATGAAAAGAAAGCCTGAAGAAAGGAAGGGAAGCAACACAGTTTTGATCAAGGTTTTCTGTGCCCACTTTAGGAGAGGAATGCAGATGACAAGGACCCTTCCTGCTCGACTAACTGGCTGCTGTGTACAGGATGTTTTGTTCTTTCCCTTTCCTGTTTTCTCTTCTTTGTGGGCCAGTGTTTTTGTTTTGTTTCTTTTCTCCTTTTCTCATTCCAAATCACAGCTCAGGCCAACATAAATTATTTTCTTCTTCTTTTTTCTTTTTCTTTTCTTAGGGCATACTCTCTAGGAAAACATTTTTTTTCTTTTCATTTCTACATCTTCTCCAGCCACCATCAGAGTATGATGTTGAGTTTGAACCTGAATGTAATCCCACAGTGGAACAAGGGCATAGAAGATACTTTGCAGCAGGCAGTGTGTTTTGTAGCTGGTACAAAACTACTTGTGATGGGATGTAAAAGCAAGCGTGAACACACCAGCTCCAATGCTACATCCTCCTTGGCCACCTTGCTGGATGCACATTTGGCACAAAATGTCTACTCTCTAGAAAGAAGACAGTTCAAAGATGATGGTGGCATCCTCCTCTACCTACACTTCTTTCATCCCAGGTTCCATAGGCCCCCAGAAGGCACAAAGCAGATCCAAGCCATCAACTTTCATAGAGTCCAGAGGAATCTTGTTAGGCCCATAATCATCCTGCTCTAATTTAGCCACTTCTGTAAGTGCCCAGCTCTGTCCTTAGATCAGATACTTCTTATTTCATTGGACAGATTGGGCCTTGGGTTTATAGCTCAGATGATGAGCAAGAAGCAAGCAAGGTCTGAAAAAGGATTTTGACGCAGCTCTGATAACAGAGCTGACACATATTGAGATTCCTCCCCCTGAGAGCAGGGAACTGTTGAAAAGCCATAAAACACAGCAAAAACAGCATGCAGGTTCTCAGAAATCCCTGCTCAGTTCACCTAAGATCCACAGGGCATTATTAGGGAGACAAGTGGAACAACCAGCATCTTGGATGTTCATGTGTTTTCTGACCCTCAGTAGAGTAGAGCCTGCAGAAGTTACCTCTGTGTCTCCATCTTGAACAAGTGGTTTCTTGTGACCATTTCAGGCACTTGAGAAACACAAGAACAGTCTCCCAGGCTGTACTCCCCCAAAAAGGAACTGTGCTTTTTGGTAGCAGCTGCCTCTCCCCTGAGAAAATGCTGGAAGACTTCTCCATTTCTCAGCTTCAAGCAGTTCAGATCTGAAACACAGACACTCCCTCTCCTCCCCCAAGGGCAACCAGAGAAGAAAAAAGACACCTTACCTCATCCCTTCCATCTCCTTTCTCCCTATCTCATGCAGTAATATTGTACATCCTGTTCTCATCACTGAAGTTCATATTAATGAATGAAACAATCTGCTAGAACAATGGACATCCATGATACATTGACCACCTGGTGTATTTTTGCTAGCTTCACACGCAGTACCTTTTTTCCATCCTGTAAGAGAATTACTCAATCCACAACTGTGGGTCTGGCTTTTCACATAGCCACAGAAAGAGGCAGCTCTTCACCAGCGAATGTTTACAGCCTGCTTTGCCCTGAATGCTGTCACAAATGCTGCCAGATGAACCCAGTTCTCTGCTCCTACGCATTCCTTTCACCATCAAAGTGTACCTCTGCATTTAGGTGCATGAGTAGCAAACCATGCGTAGGGATAGATCATATGCAGTGCCGGAGCATCAACACAAATGTTGGCCTCAGTGCTTCAAGCGTAACCGTACGCACAAAAGCCCAGTCAATGTGCAAAGATCAGCAGTACTTTTCAAGCCTGTTTTGAAGATGCTTTTGAGTTTTCCCATAGCTGCTACCTATCCTCATGACCACAGTCTATTGGCTCCAGTAGCTTTTTAGCGACTCAGCTTTGCCACAGCTTCCTGCTTTTGAGCATACCCTCAGCATTCGTCTGGAGCTTTGCCAGCCCCAGCTTTCACTCAGGCCTGGTTCAATCTAGTACAAGGTGGGGGATGGTGGTAGTGGCTTTTTGTACTGGAAAAAAAGAAAAAAAAAGCTCAAAATGCTGCACCTGAAGAGCAGTTGTTTCTGATTAATCCTTCTTGCTCCTCTTTGCAGACCGACATGTAAGTGAACCTCTAGAAGATGTACTTCTGGAGACTGTCAGTTTGTTTCAGTAACTGCTACCTCTTCAACTCCCTCAATACACTAACCAAGTCCTTGCTGATTTACACCAAAATTGAACTTAGAATCATAGAATGGCTTGAGTTGGAACTGAAAGGTCTTCTAGTTGCAACTCCCTTACTGTGGGCAGGTTTGCTGACCTCTAGATCAAGCACTAGGCCCCCAAACTTAGGAAAAGGAAGAGATGGGGAGATTCTGAAAGAATACATATGATTGTTTTTAAAGTATTTTGCTAATGGACAGTGCTAGTCAACAAGTATCTCCAGTGAAGGTGGGCCTTTAAACTAGGTCTGTAGTTAGGGCTTGCCTTCATTGCTAAAAAAGCTGGCTCTGAGTTCTATTTCTTAATATTAGAATGATTGACATGCTTAAGTTGTTCTGGGGTAAAATTATAATGAAGAAAAAACATTTTATTTTGACTGGGGTGAATTTGCTGAGATCAGTTCTTGATCCCTGATATCCACCTCACTCCACCCTGCCATGACCTCCTTGATTTTGCCTTTGGGCAAAACTGAAGGACTTTTCCTCCACCTACTTCTGCTCTGATTAGTGAACTGGAGTGGTTTGGCTATGCTTTAATGTGTTTTACATTACACAAGTCTAAAATCCTAATGAAACTGAGCTGAGCTATACCTTAGGCAGAGAACCAACTGTTAAGTAGTGCTTGACCTAAAACTTCATAATTACGCTAAAATAACAAATACAGAAATGAGCCCAAAAACACCAGGCATGTCTTCACAGCATCTCCCTCAAAGGCAGTATGGTCCAGTAGAAGGAACAAGAAAAGCAGATTTTTCAGCACTGGCCTGACTTATGACCGGAGGCAACAATTTCCCCATTATCTTCCCTCGTGGTTGCCTTTTTCCCTACAGCTGAAAGCTTTCTGAGACAAGGACAATGTCCCATCCCAAGGCAAGACCTTTAACAGGGCCTCTCATGCCATCATAATGGAACAGATTACCCAAGAAGACTCATTCTTGAAGTACAGTGCAAATCAGTGTCCTCATGCATCACACCCACAGTAGTGCTTTGATATGCCTTAGCAACTAAACTCATTTGCCCTTGCTGTCCTGTACATCAGTGCAAAACCCAAAAGTATCATGGGGACTTTTGATCTGGGTAAGTGGGTGAAGTGGGAATGAGGAACCTGTTCCACCTTCATTATTTTGCTAAGGTTTGAGTTTTGATTGTTGGACTTACCTCCAATGTAGAACCTTCTAAAGAAAGCTCTGAGTTTCTGTTGGGTTGTTTGTTCATTTTTTCCTGTAGAAGCGTGTTTTCTTATTTTGCCACAGAAAAAGCAACACAATAAGGGCAGAGGAAAAAGAAATAGTATATAAAGACATATTATGTCAAAAAGTTGATGCTTTGTTAGCAATTGCTTGAAAGGAATACATCTTGACAGCCTTTGTTATTCCTCTATGGTCTCTCCTCATCAGTATCTATCAAAGTTATTTATTGAATGGGAAGAAAATATGCAAATTCTAGTGAATTCTAAGAAATGGTTATCAAAGAAAATGTGAGAATTTGTTGGTAGCGAATTTATTAATGTTTGCACTAGGAGGCCTGGTCGAAATTAGTTCTCTAACAATTGCAATATTGATCACATAGTTACAGCTAGGGATTATAGTACCTTTAGTTTGATATGTCATTTTTTCATATAAGAGGACTATGGCTTTCAAACACATCTTTCTGAAAAATTTCGTAGAGTGATATCAACAGCTTTCAAGGTTGATTGTCCTTAGGAGATATGTTGTGTCCTAGTCAAGGAATATCAATGTGCCATATGAACAGTTAGTTTAATTAGAACATTTTTAATACTTAATGAATGAAACAAAGAAATTTTGGAATGAAACAGAAATTCAGAATAACATTCTGCCAGCAATTTCATATGAGTCACAAGCAGGCAAAACTCACTGCTTGTTATTATCCTAGTACTAACTGTTCAAGTAACTCATCTGTTGGCTCACTGGGGCCTCTAAAATGCAGTTTTATAAAAATTGAATTCAGGTGAACTGAACATGAAAATATTCTGATATTTTTGGTGAGTCAACAGAGTTCAAAGATTAGTAACAAAAATACTAACTTATTTCAACCATAATACAGGTGAATTTTTTCCTCAAATGTTCAGATATTGATTTTTAAAACCTTACTGATTCAAATTTCAAATCAAAACTCTTTTAGATAATAATGCCAACATACCCCACAAAAAAAAAAAAAAAAAAAAAAAGAAAGAAAAAGAATGATGCACCTGTTAATTCAACATTTTTTTCTGATAAATCCATGTGTTGATACCATCTCACATATTTTATCTTCTTGCTTTCTTTACATGTCATAAAATTAAAAATAATGGAAAAAAAAAAAAAGAAAATAAGAGAAGTTCTTAGCTTTAGGTTGTTTGTTTCACCATCATTGTCCCAAACTCCAGGCATAAAGCAGGCTCTTAATGTTTTGTACTTAGCCCTGTTATTTTCTATGCACCACATCCACATTCACTTCATACACACACACATACAAAAAAAGAAAATAGATAGCTCCAAAGTCCTTGTGGAACAAGTGGCGTGGTCTGCACTATGCACTGTGCCATAAAGTAAAGAGCTGAGCAAGAGGAAACATTCTCTACCAGTGCAGGAGCCAGAGTGGTGGCTAGTGCTGGGGACTCAGACCAAGCCTTGTGGTGGGAGGAGGTGGGTGGTGAGATGCTTGTTCACCTCCACCTCTGAATTGCTGACTATCTCATCTTCAAAGAGGAAAATACTTGAATTAGTCCTCTCAGGAGAGAAATGAGTGGGCACTGCAATAATGGATACACTCTACACCAACAGGACCACATAAATAAGACAACATTAATTTGATTCAATTTTAGGAGAATTCTTCGAAGAACAACATGAGAGCAAAAGTGCATATGCTCTATTACCGGTATAAAAAAATCATCAGTGGGTTTAAACCATAACCTCAGATCTCAAGCCTGATACCAGGACACTTGTTCTCTACTTCTTTCTTTCTGATAGGTAGAATTATAAAGAACTGGAAACACCCATACACCCCAAAGTGCACAGATTACAGCATCTTCACCCAAGGCTGGGAATCCAGGTGGAGAAGCACAGTGCGGTCATCATGCTCAGCCCAACTGCTGTTTCTATTTTTCACTCTGAGCTCTGAAGGGCACATTTCCAGGCACCGAGGTAGCATCAGCTTGTTCCACTCCTCTCATGCAGCGGTTGACTTCTTCACCTGCTTAAGAGGGTCGCAAAGGAAACAGCTAACTCATCACTTTTGCTTGTCAGTTAGAACTACAAAGAGACCCTGAAAGGCTTTATCCGCTCTCGTCAAACTTCAGTTGGGAACAGCAGGTAGAAGCTGCACTTCGGTTTCTCTATTTCACCACGAGGTGCTATAAATAGCAGGCTGTGTGCGGCTTTCTGGCTCTCTGAATACATGCCTCACACCTTCTCCATTTTTTTTTTAACACCCACATAAACATTTGCATGTCACTAGAGCCACAGAGACACACATTTTCCACAACATGCATATCAAGAAGAAGAAAAAAAAAATTAGTTCTCTGTGTGTGCAGGCTGTGTGTGACGGGTGTCTGTGCACACGTGTGTTTGCACACAGCAAAGTTGGTATTCATAAAAATACAGCTACTGCAGCTTGCATATTTTGGCCTTTGGGACGCTTATAAACTCAATTTGCTGTTCTGGATTTCACATGCACATATAAATGTTTTTCTCTGTCACTAGGTTGTGACTTGGCATTATTACTATTGGTGCTGTGTGTGTGGCAATGATGTCCTTTTGCTCTTTCTGCTGTGCAATTTCTAAAATGCATTAAGACTGGCCCAGTGCTGAGCTGCTTTACTTACTGCACTGGGATTCCACCAAAGGAGAAGGGGAAGCATAGCAGGAGCTGCAATCATCTCCTCTGGGCCAGCACTGAGGAAACCAAGCCAAGAAAATCTGGAACTGCAAAGGCTGTTGTAGACAGCAGCACTATGTGTGAAACAGTTGCATATTTCACCATATAGTTTGGGATCAACGATGTGAAAGGGGAGACCCTGGGGCATGCTGCTTGTTTCCAAAAGCATAGTTAGCTGCTGACCTGGAGGAGCTGTGTGTGCCTCCTGCAAAGTGCTGAGTGCTGACAACACCGAGAGCCTTCGAGCATCTGAAGGGCTGGTTGGTTCCCTGCCCCGAGTCAGGGCTGCTTTCAGTTGAACAGTTCAAAGAATTAAAGCACAGTGCAGCTGCTCCACTTTCCGCTTACTGTACCCGAGCATTGCTGATTGCTCTGCCCTGTATCAGCCTTATCAGCCTGCAGAACATGCCCTCCTTGGCACTATTTAAGGCTCAGGATTAGGGTGGGATTTTTTTTCATTCATTTTTTCTTTTCTTTTTTCACAGTTGCAAAAGACAGGAATGAAAAAAATCAAGAGGCTTGCTTCATTTTTCCCCCACTTTTCTTTTTCAAATTCTAAAGCTCCAAAACAACCCTTCATCGTTGGCTTGAAAGTGTTGAGTTATAAAAATAAAGCAGAGGTTTTCTGTTTATATTTTTTACTGACAGTTGAAAACTCAGTGATACTTTTCTAGACATTCTGAAGTTTAAAAGGTACAGAGAGTCCATTTAGACTTGTTTTTCCACTTTCCTCACTGATCCAACATTACATAAAGTGTTTTACGGCTGCACATGTATTCATATGACAGTAACTTGTCATGCAATACTGCTGTCATAGACTGCTTTTCGAAAGCTGAATAGATGCACACAAGCTTGCAAGAATTGCTTCCTTTATTGACTCATGCCCAGGCATTGTGGCTTAGGCATACATCTTCTTAAAGGAAATGCGTACGTTCAATAACTATAACCAAAACTTTTGCAAAAGAGTGTCCCAAATAACAGTGTTAACTTCCCATAAAAGTGAGTTAAATTCTCTTTGAAAGAGAGCAAAAGCATAATTGGTTCAGCTGGTTTGTTGTAAGATCATTGTAAGTCAGAAAAAAAAAAAGAAAAATAAAGTGTTGTGATTGCCTTCTCACATTAAAAAGAAAGTGAACATATTTTGCATGCCAGCCACACGGCCAGCCAAACTGAAAGTTTGCTGAGGCCTGCTTGGCAGAACATTTTCCATGATAGACAGGCAAATGGAGATAGTCAGCATGGTTCTCAGTCATGGTAAAACTGCTGGAGGGTCACTCAATGGCAGAGGAATCTGTAGCAGCCCAGCTTTCTGCAAGTGATGAGGTGACATTAGCAGCCACAGAAACGTTGGTAGAAACTACATGAAAATTTTCAGTATGAAAAATGGGTTTTGGAAGTCAATTTCCCATGGCATTAAATTGATTGCAGGGGAAGGATACGGAATCACACAAGCTGAGGCTCTGGTCTATCATTCAATTAAGGAACTGAGTGTATGAAATGTCTTGCTTTGTTGCTTTAACTAGACTGCAAATGTGTTTACAAGATAAAATAAAAGGAAATTGTTGTCTATTTTGTTTAAAATGTCCATCTTTTTGACCTTCCCAGGTCTATCTGTACCAACTGCTGCTATGTTGGGAAATAGCTCTGGAATGCAAAATGAACTTGAATACAGAAACAGAAAAAAATCTGAGTACTTTCAGTTTCTGAAAATGGAATTCAGTCTTTTCTAGTAAGTCTAACTTGCCTCTTTGGTACTGCCTCTAAATTCCTCTTGACAGAATAACAGGAAGTGTAGGAAAGTACCTGTATATAACCTCCATTCTGCTTTGTGTATCCTGTAGAGAAGGTCCCTCATTACTGACAGAGTTCAACCATACTGTGTAAGAATTTATTCATTCGAAAATTTGCAACATTATTCTGAGGATTTTTTTTAATTCTGTCTCCTTTCCAACCTCCTGAAAGAAGTCAGATCATCACAGACCATGAAGGGAGTATGTCCAGAGAAAGGCAGCAAAGCTGTGAAGGTTCTGGAGCACTTATGGGGAGCAGCTGACAGAATTGATTGATTGAAATGATTGTTCAGTTTGGAGAAGAGAAGGCTCAAGGGAAACCTTATTGATCTCTACAGCTACCTGAAAGGAGGCTGTGGTGAGGTGGGAGTTGGCCTCTTCTCCAGTTAACTGGTGATAGGGTAAGAGATGATGGCCTTAAGCTGCACCAAGGGAGATCAGGTTAGATTTTAGAAAAGCATTCTTCTAAGGAAGAGTGGTGCTGCACTGGAACAGGCTGCCCAGGGAGGTGGTAGCGTCACTGTCCCAGGAGGTGTTCAAAAAACATGTAGATGTGGCACTGAGGGACGTATGTGGTTTAGTAGGCATGGTTTGTTGTTGGTTGGACTAGATAATCTTAGTGGCCATTCCAGCCTTAATGATTTTATGGTTATAAGGACAGGTGGCAGTTATACTCCAATACAGATGCCCTGATCCTCAGCCTGTAATCTTAGCATGAGCAACACCAGTGGTAATAAAAGTGCAATGCTGTCCGTGTAGAACAATGCAGCACAAGCTTCAGCAGAGAACATGGAACCGTAAGGAGAAAACATCACTTTGGGCAGTATTAGAGACTTAACAGTGTGCATGAGTATGAAGTTCTCCTCCCCAGAAAAGGAATAAGACAATGAACATCTTACAATGGTCAAAGGAGCAAGTGAAGAAGAGTTTTGAACAGGTGTTTCAGTATGAAGCAAAGGATATGGAGTTATGATGGAAACCAGGCAAAATATCTGTCTGAGGGTCAAACTGAGTAGTGATAAGTAGTGGTTGCTGCATTCCTTCCACTAGCTTAGCATACATAAAATTCAGAATAAAAAATGGGTTATATCTTCAACTGTTTAGGTTTTAGGCATTTAGTCTAAAACAAGTCTACACTCTATTCCAAAGGGTCATGGCAAAATGCCAGGCACATCTAGAAGCCAGTGGAAGGCAATTATTTTAGAACAGGTTAAAATTGCTTTGAAATTAGTCTCTCTTTACAAAAGTGAGAGGTGCACTCATACTGCATGAATTCCCTAAATTTTAGATTGCCTGAGTATGGGAATTTGCAATGGGACTCCTTGATTGTACATCCTAAAATAACTGGGATGTAAAAGAAGTCCTCATTTCCAATAAAAGCAATAAAACTTTTCAAATGATGTCAACGGGCGCTAAGGAATGCACTTATCATTAAGAAGTTTCCTTCTGAATCACAGTTAAAAACTAATACAAAATAAAATTTCTTTTTCTGCTTTCCCACTTTTGGCTCGCAAACTTTCTCATTTTCTCTCTTAGGACTTCTCTTTAAATATGAGGCCAACAAATAAGAATCCAAAATCCAAGAAAAAAAATGAGTGATTTAGGGTTTTTGGCATAGTGTCAGTTTCCTGTTATCATTACCTATATTTATCAGCTAAAATTTATATCCTGACTCTCCTTTTGAAGCTGAAAAATGTTCAGCAGGCCTGTCACTCATCCCTGAATACTTTGAATTCCCAAACAACTAAGTGCAGGGAAGATAAGTGTGGGATATCACTTCACTTTACCCACCTGAATTATGCATTTCATCTACATTGTCCATCCAACCATCACCTGGGAGATAGGATGCCTCATCTTAATTTTCTTAACTAACCAGATTGTCAGAATTGCCCATCCTGAGCCAAGAGTTGCCCAACTTTTGCCTAGGATGTTTCCAGTCCTGAAAATAGAACAAAGAGAAAATCCTCTGAATGATGATAATCTTCCAACCATACAAATCATGCCAGGCTGCATCAGACCCCTCATAAAATGTAGTCACAATGCTTTCTTTGTCAAAGTCATCAAAAAAAAACCAGTTAAACAGAACTCTATAAATTGAGAGCTAAACTCCTCTTGGGAGCCCATAAGACCCCTCAGCCAGCACCCCTATTCAGCAGGTATTTGCAGTGCTTAGGCTTTCAGGATGAGGCCTTTGGGAGCTTGGCTTTAGTGATGAAACAAGGAAGGCCAGCAGAATATTTATGTCATATGTCTGTTTTGGGATGTGATGTGGAGTCATGCAGTCATCTCATGTTCTTCCACACTTGGCTGACGTTGAATAAAAACTGGATATATGCAAGATTTGTTTCCAACCCTTTGAAATGCAAGACACTGAAGAGTGCTGAGGGAGCTACACGTTTTGAGGGATATGTGTTTAAGGACTCTGGGTGCCCCAAAACAGGTATCTTTCCTGATTTGGATTTATCCAGAAAAGCTCATTAGGAGAATCTTGAGGATACCAAGAGACCCTAAAGTTCCCTTCATGGTATGTAAGCAAGGTTATATTCTATGATGTCTCCAAAGTATACCAAACCCAGATCAATGCAGGTAGTCAGAATATTTGGCCTTTTGAAGCCCTTTGGAGCACTGTAAAAGAACAAGGTAGATAACCGTTTACAGAACAAGTTTCATTAATAAATATCTTTAATGTCCATAGTTTCCAAACTTCACTTTCCAAAGTCCACCACATTCAGCAAGAATGTGCTGAGGGAAATGTAAACTCTGTTCTTCCTATAAGCCTGAACAGTAACACCAGTGGTTTTCTGGGACTGTATTCTCTGGGTCCCATCAAGCTACAAGGTGTAGGTTGGCTTAGCTGATTTCCAGAGCTCTCCAAGTCATTAAAGCAGATTTTCTCTTAATTTAACACAAAACCATCTGCTTTGGTTACATCACATTTTTCATGGTGTGATGTTTAGAGTGTTCATACTTACCACTTTCCTGCTACATGCTATACTGTGCAAAAGAAGGAAAGAGAGGAATGTATGCATAACTTCAGAACAGAGTTTAATGGGAAAGTGTAACGCAATGCAAAATTTAAGCATTCATTAGTACATTACCTTTTCACCATATCAGTGCAATATATTTAATCTCCTTTCCCAAATCTCATTTAAAACAAACCATTTATTTTTTCAGTTTCTCCCACAAGTGTTTTAATGCAGGATTTGGACACCTTTCAGAAGAGTCCTGTGATGTAATGCATTTGAGAGACATAACAATATAAGTGTAGTTTGGAAAAACTTTTGCAACATGAATAAAATAACTACTCATTTCAAAAGGCAAAATATGACTTGTGGTCAAAGGTTTTAAAGAAGGTGGGGAGAATAGAAAATACTTTCATAATTAATGTTATTAGACTATCATGTACAACCATTTGTGTCTATATACATAGCATAGTGCTAGGTCAGGTTGTAAAAGGAGCAGAGCTCCATGCATTTGTTTTCCTCCCTAGAAAGGTCAAGAGTTACATGTTGGCAAAGGAGCAGTGCTTCTAGAACTCAAGCTATAATCATAGAATCATAGAAAATCCTGAGCTGGATTCTCAAGGATCACTGAGTCTAGCTCCTGGCTGAAGGAGCCTTTAGACCACCCAAAAATCAAACCATATTTCAAGGAGTATTGTTCAAATGCATTTTGAATTCCAGCAGCCTTGGTGCCGTGACCATTGCACTGGAGAGCCTGCTCCAGTAATAATAACAACAATAATAATCTATTCCATACATTTCCACATTGTACTGTGTAGCTTTAGCTAAAAATACTAATGATTTCAACAAGTAAGATTCATCAGAACTAAAATGACAACTGATCCAGTGTGACTCCCTCATCTTAAATAAGATATTTTTAGAAGTCTAAAATGCTCACCCATGAACACCGGGCTCAGCTGCCCATCATGTAGAATCCTTCAAACCTGAAGGTTCAGATTACTCAACAGCCTTTATTCCACTCCCATCCAACTACGAATTGCAGCCACCAAGTATCACAGCCCTTCATGAGGGGACTTCTCAGTTGCTACTGAGCAGCATGCTGTCTCAGAGCCAATAGTGACTATACTCACACAAAGACAGGACCTTTCTCTGGCTATAGCCCTGCTTTGAACTTCAGGAGAATGAAATGGAAGACACTGAGGTCTCAAGTGAAATATCTCACCTGTACAATTCCCTTTTCTCATGCTGTGGTGTCAGGATTTCTATTGTGCTCAATGCAGATGGGTTCATGGGAATTTGCATAAATGCAACCCACAGCCAAGCTAGTTCTGTACTGACATAACATTCAAATGAGCTTTCAGATTTTCACCTTGTTTTCCTAACTCAAGAAAGTCTAGATTTCATCTTTCTAAACTAGCCAATCATTGCTCATCCTTCTGTATTTGTTTAAAAGCCGAGTATGCATACTATTCACTGATCAGTATTTACCACCTGTGTGTTCAGTATCGCAGGATATGCATCTGTGACACCCTGGCCAAATCCTGTAAGTATCATAGTTAAAAAATGCTTGAAAAGTGGGACTACTTTTCAAGAATGTCTAGGTCCCTCTGCATGGTGTCCTTTCCTTCTATTGTACTGACTGCACCACTCAGTTGAGTGTCATAGCAAACTTGCTGATGATGCATGTCATCCAACCCCGAAGTCTTGTAGACATTCAGCGTCATGAAGAGGTCTTGGACTTGTTCTGCTCTTACACTGGGAAGGATTTTGCTCACCTGATCCCCACAGAATCACAATCACAAGGATTTGACCTGAAGTAAATTAAACTGAAATTAAACTTCAGACTCAAGTAAGATCTAAATTTTAGATCTTTAGATCTAAATTTAAATAAAAATTCTCAAGAAATAATTGTAAGGTATTTCCAGTGAAAAAAAAATAAGGAAAGCAAAAATACAGCAAAATACTTTTGACCAAAGAAGGACAAACTTGTGGCTGGAAGAGGATGCACTTTCAAAAATATTTTTCCCTGTATCCGGATTCATCTTTGTTAGCTCAGTAAGAATTATAATAATGGGGTGTGCCTGTGAGACAGATAACTATCTGGAAAACACTGAAGTTATGCTCACACTGTATTGCCAAAGCCCTCGAGATTAATTTTTAACAGGATGCCTGATATTCTTCCCACCCTCAAAATCTCTTCAAACACCCTCTACAGCTTCCTTGCTTGCACTTTTTAGGATATGCTAAGAATATAAGACTGAATCAAGGACATTACCATTAGCTGAGCAGAAAAACCGGTCTCAGGATTTCAGATAAAAGCGTCTTATTCAGGACCAGCTAATGGTAGATCAGTGAAACAAAAGCAGTGGATCTTTCAGGCCTCCATTAGACTATCTCCTTTGCTCTCATTCTGCCCGAGGTTAGGCTGGGTGATTGCATCTTGCTATCCCCTTTGCTGGTAAACTGCATTGTTCTTCAGTCAATGTTTCTCTTGAAGGAAAATCCCTGTGGTTGGTTACCACATGCACTCCCACTTGTTCTGGACAGGGATAGATGGGGAACACTGATATTGTGGTGAGATGGGGAAGGTTCTGTTTTCCCCATGAGCCAAAAATCCTATGCTCAGCACAACAATAGTCCAAGAGCAGCTGGGTCTTTTCCTTTATTAATTTGGAGATGAGATGTTGACAATTATCACCACTATGCCTAGAGAATGAACAGCATGTGGGCTCTCTCTGATCCCTTCACTTGTGTTGGGACAATATTGTAGGAAGAGAAATAGATGACCACAAAAAAGAACCACAAAAACTTCCTTGGGAGTGCCCTTTTTAACCTGAACAAGAAAATACCATGTGACTTCATTGTCCTTTATAATTGAAGTTGAAACCATTGGCAACATTATATTTTTGTATACATATTTGTGACATAAAAAGTCTCTCCTATGAATGGTGGTTTGATTAAACATGTAGAGAGAAGGAACAAGTTGCTGATTATATCTTCCTGCTTATCCTATAAAGCTATGACATTAAATCCCAGGGAAAAAGAATGTCTCCTTTGGAAAAGTAGTTGCAAGAAAGAGCAATCAGCTCTTTTCAACATAAACTAAAGGAGATCCTGGTCTCGCTAACATTACTTAACCTGTTGATATTCTGACTCTGGCCCATTTTTGCTTGTTAAGTCTGTGATAAGGGAGGCAGATTTTTTCACTATAAGGTGCAGGAGTGACATCCGTACCCTTTGACATCCAGGGTGCTCATCCAGCATGGCCATTTTCTAGCTCATGTTTTCCATACTGCTGGACTCTTTTCTACTGATTTACTGGAAGAAATTCTAATTTCTGCCATATGTGGAAAGAAAGGAATTCACTGATCAAGTAACAGATTTCTTCATGAAATCACAAGTTAATATTTTACTTATTTCTCCACGTCCCATATCTGGCAACAGGTGCAACAGGGGTGAAGACATCAGCACCTTCACCTTGTGTTACTTATGTAACACTCCAACTTAACCTATCTCTCTTCCTTAAACTGGCCCCCTGATATTCATCTCAGATCCACGCTACAGATGTCCATCTGTGGGTAGATAGGTAAAACCACCTAACAGTGTCTACAGTCTGCATAGGCCTGTCCAAATCACACAGCTGCAGAACCCCAAAGCAGCTACCCCACAGCACCATAATACTGTGCCAAGGAGGAAGGGGTAGATTCATGGGTGATTTATTACTTTTTTTTTTCTGTTTTTTTTTTTTTTTGTATGAACACATACATATTCACAGGAATGTGCTGCTGTGCAAGGACATCACTTGCTCTCCATACAGAAAGAAGCACCTTGGAGCTGAGTTCCCTGCAGGGCACCTTCTCATATGGAAGAAAACTTGTCATTTCTCCCAAACAAGGGAGGAAGGAAGAGCTTGTGGTTAATGCAGCAAATGGAGGCTGAGGAAATCTATATTCATATCCTGGTTCTACCACAGACTTCCTGTGTGACTTTGGGCAAGTCCCCTAATCACTCTCTCTGCCTCCCTTCCCTCTGTGGATTAAATAGCTCTCATTCCTAGTGGGATTCAGATCTTAAATGGCCTTATATAACAAGTGAAAGATTGGTGTGTGGACCAATCTTTGCTAATTTATGAGTGATCAGCTAAAAGGACTCAAAGCTTTACTGTTCAGAAATAATATCCATTATCCACATTACAGTAACTTTCACCTCACCAACCATGTGTTAACTGACATGAAAAGGTAATTCTGAAGTCTTAAATAATAAAAGTCTGTCGTTTGAAATGGGTCTGATATTTTCTTTGCTTTGTGTACATCACTGGTTTACCAAGGTAGAGACCGGGACAATTTTTGAACTGTGATTTATTTGTGATAAAATTATCCGTGATGAGAAACAAGACCTAAACAAAACTAATCCCTAATTTATGCTTGCAAGGGTACCTTATTGCTTTTAAAAAGACATATGGATTAGACTGTCAGCAACTCAGTGTATTCTCTGTACTACAAACTCCTACAGCTGACCAAAACCATGTTTTCACATGTGCTTGTTTCAGAACAATCAAGACTCGTCTTCTCCATTCAGTTAGTCCCACTTCACCTACTGCAAAAGGGTAGAAGGTGTATTAATCTTCAGTATGGCATTGGATTATTGGAGGTTATTTGAGTCGAGTTGGCTTTATCACACTGTCTACTGATGTTTAAAGCAACCTCAGGAGGTACCAAAAACAAAAAGTGGATTTTCATCCAAAGATTTTCCATTAGAAAGTAAAAATGTGACAAACTGGTGCTGTAAAAAAACATAGAGAACAGGTTGACAAGTCCATCAAAACCAGATGTTCTCACTCTTATGAGGTGAAAAAGGGGCTGTAAGGTTTGATTTAAAACATACATTCTTTTCTCATATCCCTTTGAAGCAAACATGTGGGATAATTCGAAGTCTCCTTCTTACACAAACATTGCAAACATTTCCTGTTGGTAACTATAAAAGGACAGTCAAGCTAAGTAAACAATCCTCTTGATAGTTGTGTCTAAGCAGGAAAGCCCTGTATTCTTCACCAATAGTCCCATTGATGACCACAATTGTTCTGGTTATTGTTTGTATTCATCGTAACACTGATTATAGCAAAAGATGAAAACAGGAACTTCCTTAAACTTATGAAATGCTTGCAATAGACTTGGATGTTGCTGGATGCTTGTGTGTTGACTAAAAAAGGAGGAGCCAGTTCATCAGCTCTTGTAGATCACTGTTGTCACCAAAGTAAAGCTAAGTAGCTGAAGGCCTTCATCAAGGCATGCTGTGCTGCCCAAGAGTTCAAAATGCCCTAGATTTCTTCATCCACCATTTTCCTGTGTCATGAGTTAATGACAAACTGAGGTTAGACAAAATTAAATAATGAGACCAAAAGAATATAAGGAGTTCATGGCAGAGGACACAGGCTTCCTGTCCCATTGTAATAGTCCCATAGCAGTGCTACTGAGGCATTCAGTGTAATCAGCCCACACAATGTCTCCTTTTCTGTATTCTTTTCTTTCATTTATTATTTCTATCATTATTATCTTATTAGTCTACATGATAAGGACCCTATACATTTCTTACGTATTTACCACAGAGGAAATCCTTAATCAGCCACTGAGATTTAAAGAACCATCTGCCACAATCATTATTAAACATACCGTTCACAGCATTTTCAACTCCTACTACACCACCAGTGGTCAACCTCTTCAACATCATGTGAAGAAACATACCCATGTTGGGTTAGATACTGGAGCTATAGCTTTCAAGTGGATGATGTATGCTAACATCTTTCTCTCCCCAGCAGAGCCCTGTAGTTTGTTTCGGATTCTCGATTCTGTGTTCTAATCAGTCTCCAGAACCAAGGCAGACAAACAGTAGATATATCACTTATAATATCACGTCATCCCAAATTCTGGCTGGCTTGCTGTTTGTTCTTTCTTCCCATATGACCACAGATCAAACTTAGAATAGTGAACTTCAAATTGTCCAATCGACCAACTTGCCTTCTTTATCTGACTGGGTTTCCCACAGCTTAATAATTTTAATACATTGTCTCAGGATAATGCAGTATTTAACAAGGTAATGTGTTTTAAAATGCCTCAAATATCTGAAAACATTACTTGGATTAAGAGCAGAAATGTGATATTTTACCATCTGCTAAATTATGCTTGTAATATTTTTGTCTGATGACCCTGAAATTGCATCAATGGCACAGGGAGACACTGCTTGGGAAGAGAAGGATCTTCTGTCATAACTGGAAAAAAAAAAAAAAAAAAAAAAAGCAATTCAAAATGTAAGGGAATGTTGTAAGAACCAGTAAGTTTTGCTTCCAACTACAAACCTGAAATTATTATGAAAGGTGTGTCAGCAAGAAGGCAGAGGGACCATTGTAATTGTTGTCATTTTCTGATGCAATAATCTATATATCCTGAGCTTGAGAAGGGAACCTTAGCTTTCTGGGTGCAAGCTGACACCCATGAATGTAACAGTTTGCTCCTTGCTTACTCTAAGATCTCCATGCCATTCTCAAATTTCCTACACCACTTTTCTAAATCTCTTTTTTATGTCTTCAAATGTCTGTATGTGGACAGGAACCACTTTTCAAGAAAGGTGCTCCAGAAGAGAGCAGACAGCTGAAGGTCAGGGAGATAACTTCCTGAAAGTCTCTTGAATCGAGTGGATGGGGACCAGCCTTCACATTTTTCCTGCCTAAGTCTCAGAGAGTATTACCATGTTTTTTAAAATATTGACAAGCTCAGAATCAGCATAGTATCTAGTGGAGAGAGGGCAAAAAATATTCTAGTGACCATTCTGTTCAGCTTGCAAAATGATTTGTGTTGCCTGTGTGTAAAAGTTTTTACGTGAAGTTGTTTGGACTTGCTAAAAAAAAGTTGCGTTCTTCTTCCAAATGCATTGGTTTTGTTATCCTGTATGGCCTCAAGGAAGTCCCTTGTGATTACTCTTGGTTCTCTGTCTTTAAAAAGCTGATCACAACTCTCCCCTTTTCCATGTGAGTTGCAGATGCCCAGTGTGAGGAGCAATCCCTAACGTGCAGCAGCTGCACCGCAGAACTCCAAGGGGTCACCCACATCCAAACAGGATCCACCACAAGCAGAAATCCAGGGCATTGCACATCTTGGAAAGGACCCACCCAGCAAACTCCATGTAACTCAGAAATTGTTGGGAATTTAAACCCCAGCAAATGAACTCAGAACTTTTCAGCCCTCCATCTCTCAGCAAATCTGCAGGACTCAGCTGCCCAGCTTGAACTTTCAGTGCTCACCACTGCAGCTGATGGCTGTTATCCTTCTCCATAAACAACTCACAGTAAAACCAGTGCAGTCAATAGAATAGCCAAGAAATCTTAATGTTTCTCCATCATTTAAGTGTGATTTGCTTCCACTATAAGCCATTCCATCCAGTTAAGTGGCTTGCTGTTACTATTTTGCCCCAAATGACATCACCATTTGGCTTTCTCAGCATACCTCTTTGGCTCTAACCCCCCTTGGCACTTTTCCCTGTAAACAGGGCCTGATTAATGTTGCAGAAGAAGGACTGTGAATCATGTATTCCATTCTCTTATGGGAAGTCAAAATGTCAATTTTTCCTAGTTTTGAGTGCAGAGAATTGGGATATTTAATGCAAAATCCCTAGCAACAACACAGAAACTGAAGTCTGAGCCCACAGCTGCAACCTTCCCAACATACTTTCTGTAACAGCAGCTGATGAATCACCCACCAGAAGACATGCACTTAAAAAAAATGTGAAACAGCATTCACCGATGCTGCCTATTATTACCCAGCCCCAAACACATCACAAGCATAGTCTTTGATAAGGAAAGAGCCCTCACACACACACCCACAAATCTCCGCAAGGCTGTTTAAAGGCTGAATGGAAATAGTCCGACAGTCACAGATGTTCCCTCTTCAATCCTGGGTGGCAGCATTTTATTGCCCACACTACCAATCGCTACTAACATTTCCAGCTGGTGGTGAAAAGTCAACACTTGTTCTGAACTTTTGCTTCACAATCGCGAGGAAATTTAAAACACAGGTTTGCAGAGTGGCTCAGAGACTCCACTGCAGTCTCTTCCCTTTCCTTTTTTTCCAGGACTTTTTTCTCTGCTTCTCAAAACAAGATGACAAATAAAAACTTAAAGCTTAATTTTCAATCAGACTCCGATATGAGTTGTGTGCATAGTAAGGTTGGACAGAATGAGAGAGTTCAAAAAAAGGATGCTGTATAGGAAAGGCTCAGGAAAATGTGTGGAGAGTAACACTATTCTTAAAAAGCACCTTCTTGACAAAATGCAACTTCCTCTTTGACACATTTTATTTCCTGCTAGTGTTATGACTAACACTGTAACAAATGAACCTGAAAAACAGTCAATAGTTAAGGGAAACAGAGGGCCACTTCTCTGCAGGAAGATAATTTCAATCATATAATGAATTTACCAACTTAACAGGTGTGGATGACCCATTCCTGGAGATTGACAAGAGCATCCAGAATGACTTGGGACAGAGCCCACTGATATGCACTGGAAAGAGAATTCTCCCTAAGAACGAACCTTCTCCTTGAGGAGAAATTAACTGATATCGAATATTAGATAAGTACATGTGACAAGTGGAGTCATTCATAGATAACAAGGTCAAGAGCTGAAAAGCAATCCATGTTAGCCTCAATACCATCACTGAGTATTTCTTGTGCATTATCACTGTTCGTTCAGGATACAACTGTATTGTGTCACGTGCTGTAGAAACACACCAAGCATGCCTGACTCAAAGATATTTCATATGTCCATATGAATGCAGAATATATCAAATGCTTGTTAAGATTTGGGCTGGGATGTAACTTCAGGAAGGTCCTTTTTCTTCCCTGTACATCATTTCTCCTAGCAGAGAAAGGAAAGACAATTCCCCTCTCTTCTATTCAGTCTCCACCTTCCTGGGAGACTGGAACATCCATGAAATGCTTATGCAAACCTACTAGAGAGCACACCACATGTGCTGCATTTCATGTGATGGAGAGAGGTGGCCCAGATTTTCATCCTCTCACTGCTGTGGATGTTGGTAGTCCTACAAAGGCCCAGAAGAGAAACAAGACCAATGGAGGGAGCTTCTGAGATTTATAGGAGGCAAGGAGGCAAATCCTAAGTGAATCCTTCCACTGCACAGAAGTTGGGATTGACTCTGTCCCCAGGAATCAAGGATAGGGTAGGGTGTAAAAGGAGAGGTGGAAGAGGGCAGAAAGATAAGTGCAGAAGTAGAACTGCTGTTCAGCAGCAGCACCCAAAAAAAGGTTGCTTATTTTTACAGCTCTGTGTAAGACAAGCTGTCTGTCTTAGGACACCTGAGATCATTAATTCCAGTATCTGTGGCTCAGGACTTGAAAAAAGGTTGACTCAGCTTTCTGGATTACTCTTCAAATATGCAGCACATCATAGAACTGGAATCATGGAATGGCTTGGGCTGGAAGGTACCTCAAGGATCATCAAGTTCCAACCCCCTGCCACAATTAGGGCTACCAACCTCCAGATCTGGTACTAGACCAGGCTGCCCAGGGCTCCATCCAACCTTCTCTTGTACACCCCCAAGAACAGAGCATCAACAACCTCTCACATTCCACTCACATGACAGATTGTCCAGTACTAAAGCCAAAATGGATATGAAGCCTTGAAAGGAATGGCCAGAGATGTCTTTTAGAGAAGAGATTAGATCCCCTCCCAGTCCTGCATAACACAGCATCTGCACAACCTCATGCCATTCTCTCTTTAAACTCACCACTCATATATGATCAGGTGAATGAAGCAGACTCAAGAAAGGGTTGATCAGTAATCTATTTCGAGAATCTTCATTCAGCAGCTTTGAGTTAGTCAATGAGATGCCTGTAATGACTGCTGGACCAGACTCAGATAAAGGCTACTGGGATGACTCCAACCATCTCAGAATGGTTAGATCCTGCCAATGCAGCAATCGCTTTTTCCTTGTTGCCAGCTTTTAAACAAGGCATTTAAACCTGTTCTACTGGGTAGAATTGAATGCTAGCTTTTCCTTTAGCCTTGCCTCAGGAAATCCACTTTACTATCCTTGCTCCTACTTAGAAAGCCATCCTTTTCTTCTTTTTCTCCTGACCAGCAGCCAGTCCAGATTGGCTACATAGGATTGACATCAAACATTTTTGCATGAGGACACATAACTCTTGGTACTGAGAGCAAATAAAGCCACAGCACAGTGATGTAACTCTCTCTTTTCTCTCTCTTTCTGTAGCTCTCCATTTGCATGACACCCAGAATATGAGAGGCAGAGAGAAATGCAGCCACACTTGAGTGGGCAGAGGTAAGTATCCAGTTGACTCAGCAGCATTCTGCACTAGGGTGAAAATCTAAGGCAGCTGGAGGGATGAGAGAGGGACTTGCCTGACGAATGAATTTGTTATGTAGATATCTTCGCGTGGGGGAAAAAAATAGCTGTAAGGTTTTCTTCAGCAGCTCTGTGTTGATAGAAGTCTATGGAGATAGAAAGAGGGCAAAGTAATTATTAAATCATGGTTGCTATGTTCAGTACTTATGCAAGATGGGCCACACACGTCTTAATAGTGGAGACACTTTGGTATTTATTTATTGGTATTTATACATAAGAAGTGATTTGGGAAACATATGGTTTGGAAGGTATACTATGTAACAGAAAGATAAAACATATTTACCATTGGTTGAAAGGTAAATAGAGCTGAGAGAAACAGAAGGGATGGGTCCATCTCACCTACTCTCCAACCTCCTAAATTCCAGGACAGAGACAATCATTGAAAAAAATGAGACAGCACCAGAAAATGACTCCTCTGATCCACAAGTGATAAATCCTTAATATTCCAGTGCAAGTGCAGTGGTGCCTGTGCTGTGCCAGAGCTAATTGCAAGAAACCAACCAACACAGCCCATCAAAGTGCTGTGGTACAAGTTTTCTGTGATGTGAAATATGCCAGAAAGCACCCCATCCTTTCTCCCAGTCATCCACATCACCATAGCTAATTTGGCTGTAAAAGTGGATGCAGAAGTGAGCAACCAGAAGGAAGGTGATAAAGGTGCAGGTCGTCTCATAGCAGTTCTGGTGCTGATCTGTTATATGGTGGCTGTGTCTTTGCCATGCTTTTTGCCAGCTCTAATATACTGTGGCAATGCCTTTATAAAGCAATATCATGAGTGCTTCCATGACCCAAAGCAACTGGTTCAGTTTTGAGAGTCATTTCTGAGCACTAATTTTAGTGGCAGCAATTTTAATAACCAAGGTATTTTTGAATGGACCTGGAACCAGGGGATGTTTTGCAACCCTCTGGATTGTTTTTGACTATTGGCCACTAGTAATAAACTATTAGAGAACAAACAGCAAATGGAAAACCCTACAAGTAATTATATAGCTAGATGAATGTTTCACTTCCAATATTGTTGTCTCTGTGAAGATATACAACTTGAATGTGTTACTGCAAAAAGAAATATGCATTGATCTCTTTACCAGGAAGCAGGTATGACTGCATTATGTAAATATTATTTCATTTACTGTCAACAGTCATAGGCTTATTTTCACTTTGCAAACAGATGACAAACATGCTTGTAGACATACAGCATCAGTCCTAAAGCTGACAAGGATTCCTCATTCTGCAGTCAATTTTTGAAAGTGAAAAGGCCAAATGCAGACTTAGGCTAATGACATTCACTCCAGCAGGAGACAGATGCCAGATTCTCCACATCGGTGTAAATCAGATGTGCTCTATGAACTTCAGCAGCCTAAGAAGAGACTGTAAAGCTGCTGACTTCAGAGGTAAGTTTGGACCCCAAGGCTGAAGCACTGAGCTAGTGAGAGCTCTGAATTCCCCCTTGATAGGAACAAATGCAGCTCAGCAGAATTCTACAGAAGTTAAAAACCGGTCACAATATTGCCTGATAAGTCATTTGAAAACTCAACTAGTTCTGATGTGGTTGTTAACATCAATGAAAAACAGAGGTAAGATCAGAAGACATAGCAAGCTGTATAGTTTCCAGCCTGTAGCACAGAGACCACCATGGAAATGGCTGCAGGTCCCTCAGTCAGTCCAGTGCCACCCTCTGGCTTGGTTGGACTTGCTGTGTGAGGATTACTCTAGCTGGGTTCTGATCTCATGAATCCCTAGAGGTTTACTTTGGCACTCATGTGTTACCAAAGGGAATCATTTTTTAGACCTCTTCCTGCTCCCTACTCCCCACATCTCTTGCAAGGAAAGATAATTTACCCCTCAGGATATTTTTTATTGGGTGGGGATACCCAGCCAAAAAGTGCAGCCAACTCCAGACATAAGACCCTGCAGAATTTGAAAAGTAGAAACACTCCTATCAAATCGACCTTTGTTATCACAGGCTGAGATCTTTCTCTTTTACGAGGGCTACTCTTACAAAATGGGGCAGTCCCTAGGCTCAGCCTTAAACTGTTCAATGAGGCTTGACTGGTTAAAAGGTAACACTGTTCAGACCTGGCTCTGTCTTTTGTAGGTCAGAGAGTAAAAAAAGAAAAAAAAGAAAAAAAGAAAGAAAGAAAGAAAATCAAACCTTCTCATATTTTTGCTTACTTGGTTTTGAAATGCCCTACTAGAGCATGATACTAACAACATATGTGGAGTTTTTAAAGATCTAATCTAACTTCCAGGGTGTCCACTTCCCAAAATGTACCTTGTGAAAGAAAATGAGATGATAAGACATACCAAGGTGTTCATCATGCCAAGATGAAACAAAGAGAGTTAAAAGGAGGGGAGTGGGAGCCAGAGAGAAAGGAGAGTGCTATATCATGGATCTATCATCTTTTATTCTTAACCCTCCAGTATGTGGTACATTTGGCAAAGCCACAAGGACTCTGTGTCTCTGTCTCTGATTGAAAATTCTGCTTAGATATTTGTTTTTGTGGCTATTTTGAGCCATAGCCTGCAAGAGGTGCCAGAAAAAAAAATCTGGCACAGGCAAAGAAAACCTACATGACACTCCATTCTAATGGGACATATGGACAACAGAGCAGCCACCTCCTGAGGGAAAACAGTGAACTCTGTTGACTCCGAACTATAGGGAACTAAAGAATGTGTTTCTGATAGACATCTATTTGAGCCCATTAGGAGACTTTAGTCATCTACATGTGAGAAAGTAGAATTCAGGTTGAATAGGGATTGCAATGGAAAAATTCTGCTTTCTGGAAGATAGATCATGATCTCCTTGTTGGGCATAACCCCTTGACAAGAATTAGTAATAAAGATTGTGCTCCTTATCTTGACCATATATTCTAGTAGATTAGATACAGTGAAATGTTATTCAAAGCCTCTGATGCCTCATCTGTTTCTTCACTTCCATCATCACTCATCCCAGAAAAGATGAGCAGACACTAAAGATGTCCATGGTCCTGAGAGGGCTCCAGTCTATGCCCAAAGACTCATTTGGAGCACAACAGAAACACTGTACCTACAGAAATATAGATTTTCTTGCCTTAAACAAGCAGTGATTTGTTCATTATAATCTTCACAAATAGGATTTTTCTCACCAGAAAAAGGTCTATAGGGTTACAATTTATCTCCCTAGGATTTCTTTAGAGCCTATGGAGAGAAATAGCCATTCCTGCTCTTCAAGTCTTTAAAGTGAGAAGAAATTAACTCTGCATGTAACTTTTGAAGAGTAGATCTCAAAGTTCCCTGTTTACTCCTATTAAGTTCCCTATTTACTCCTGCTCTCTTGGAACCCAGAAAGGCTTGGAATTTAGAGCTATCACACATGTAGGTGTGATAACTTTGCTCGGGACTGAGGCAGGAGGTGTTTTAAGAGTATTTATGTTAAAAATGCCAATCTCCAACCCCTCAAAAAATCTAGTCCATATACATATACAGAAATCAATGATATAAATCACCCTCTTATCCATCCTTGAAATATCTACAGTCAATTTTGATCCAATGCCCTTGCTGAGGATATCACTCCAACATGAAGTAGTTAATTATTTTTCCTCTTCCTTTTGCATTCCTTTCTTATTTGTATCAAGAGAACTGTGATATGTCATAATCCTTTCACTGAGAGGAGGAGGTTTCTCCCAGCCTTTTTGATGTCAAGGATGTAGTTTGGAAGAATGCTGATCCCTCCTTTTTCTTGACAGATCTAGCAATTTCTGGTCTGGAAGTGACAAGTACATCAAGTACGGTTGGTGTTTGCAAAAGGGAAGGAGAACCTAAAAACAATGAAAGCCTCAAGTCTTTTATGGCCACTTCTAAGACAACACTGACTAGAGCAAGACCTTTGCACTTTTGCTTTGTAACATGGACTTGTTCAAATCACATGATGGCAGTTGGCAGAGCTCAAGAGCATCAAGAGGCAGCATAACAATTTTATGATGGAAAGTCCACAGATTGCTGAAGACCATGCATTCTGATCTCAGTCTATGCACGCATTCTTTCTTATCACTGAGGTTTATTCCTACCACTACCTTTCTTTACCTTTCTCTACTGCCCATTCTTTTACTTCTTTCCTTCTCTCTCTAGCTCCTTCCCTTCTATCAGCAGGCTTGAAAAACATAAATAATAAGTTATTGGAAGATAATGTGTATCACCACACTGTATAGCAATGATTCAGAACAAGTCTTGGGAAAACAGAATGGCTTGATCCCTCAGGGAAGAAAAAACAAGAAGGAGTCTGAAAGGGATCATTCAGCATTTGAAGCAAAGCCAGCTCACTAGTAACATTTCTCTTTAAAAAAAAAAAAAAAACAACTCCTTAAGCCCACTATGACTTGTGCATACAAACAACAGGATTTGCATTGGCAAACATCACATACTCCTGAATATGGAGCACAGCTAGGTTTGCAAAGGTTTGCAAAGAGTCTAGGTTGGAAAGCAGAAGCCTTGCCCAATAAAAACAGCGAGGAATTTAGCAGGAAGCTTCTCTTCCAGGGCATTGGGTCAATTGTGAAATAAACACTGCTAATGTGGGAAATTTTTACGTGCTATTTCTATACTTTCATGGCAAGGAAAATAGAGCGTACAAACAAACACCTACTCTAGGGCAGGACTTTACTATTTAGATATTTTTAACTTGGTGATGAGGCTGGTACAAAGCAGAGTAATCTGAAGCATATCTGAAGCATATTCACCAAAAGTGAAGACTGCAGATACATAATTTTTTTCTCTCTTCATATATATAGCATCTTATTGGATGAAAAGTCTGCAATAGACTCAGCGACCAGTTCCTTTTCTTGAAACATGTCATTTCTGATCCCTTAGTGGCCTCCCATCCCAATCTCACACAGTCTTGCTCCTCACTTCTTCGGACTGTGATAAAATCACACCTTGAGACAACAGAGCCATATGATTCCTAGGCACCAACTCAGCTGGCATCTGTTTCCAGGGCACAGCTAGGGCATACCACTGTTCCCTAGATGCTGCAGGAAGCTGTCCTTGCCTGGGTTATGGTTCATTGATAATAAATTTTAATTATGAGATTAACAGAGTCAAGAGGTTCTAAATGGTCTGTGTTCTTTGCCCCTTAAGAATGTAGGGCTAATGCTAAGCCTAGGTGTGGCTTAATATTGTGCTTAGAAAGAGCTGACCTCAAAGCAGAAACTGGTGGACCATAACAGAGCCAGGTCTCCAGTGGTTGTGTGCTTGACTTTTTTATTTTACCACCACCACTTTATTCTTCCCTTCTGCAGAGATCTTTGGACTTCAGAAAAAAATCCATCTGAGTTTACTGAGACACTGTGGATGTGTCTGGCCTGTTCAGCAGTCTCAAAGAGGTGCTCAGCTTACTGCATGGACAAATACTACAAACAGTGCTGCACTTAATATCCAATTCTTGAATTTAACAATTTCTCTTGCCTGCAATCTGCCATGGGTCTCCTTATTCTCTCTTCAGCCTCGAAGCCCTGGTGCTTCCCCCTCCATTCCTCAAACTCCCCCAGCCTCCCACCTCACTGAGGTTCAATCAGTGCTGCAGAGCCCCCTAGGTACACTCCGCCAGTGATAATCACCACCGTTCTCCAGCTGCTTGTACTGGATTAAGTACTTCAAGGCAGCACTGAAAGCCTGCCTCCACACATCCCATTCCCTCTACTGGGCAGCAATAATCCCTCCCCAGCTTCCAGATCCCCCTATGTCTTGGCTGGGAAGCAGAGAGCTGGAAACGTGCTACCAGTGCATTAATCATTTCCCAACCATGACTGCAGAAGGGGATTATAATTCCCTTGGTATAGCAAGGTCTCAATATTATCATTTTCTATTCGTCCTAAACCAAAGACATGCTAGTGTGGCTGAACTTTTCTGTTTGTGTGTGTGTGCATATAATGAGAGTACTATAGTAACATCGACTTTGTTTTTAACTGCAGAGATATGTGTACTGAGGTTTTGTGTGTTTTTGTGTGTATATGCTTGCCTGTGTGTATACATGCACTCATGTACATATAGCTCTATGGTCAGAATTATATCTATATGCTATTTTTCAACCATAATAATAAAAGTAGTCCTGATTCCTTTCAAGATCTGACCCAAGTCCCATTGTTATTGCCTTCCTGTACTCTTTGCATCCAGAGACTGTCAATAGCCTACAGATAGCAGCAGCCTTTCCCCAGTCCCAAGGTAGCTCTGGCACTGGCACCTGTGGTATTTCAAGGAAAGGTCAATAGAGGCACAGACTCATAAGAACAAGATGGTCATTGTGTCCAGACAAAGCTTGAGGTCTATGTTGACTGCAGGGGCTCAGACTGGAGAGAACACAAGCTGTCATCCTTAATTTTAACCACATAAAAGTGAGTCAAAAAGTAAGTAGTTTTGAGGTTTTCTCTGTGACTGACTGAAGGAGAAAAACATTTGTAGACGGAAATCCAATGTCTGCCTGTGCTGGTGTCTAACATGGCTGGCAGCACCCTCTGAAGATACTCATGTCTCTGTAAATCAGAGACACAGAATGATTAATATTGGAAAAGACCACTAACATCACCTAGTTCAACCATTAGCCTATTCCCACCATGCCCACTAACCATGGCCCTCAGTGCCACATCTACACCTTTCTTGAACACCCCCAGGGACACTGACTTTACCACCTCCCTGGTCAGCCTTTGCTAATGTATTACCACTCTTTTTGACAATAAACATTTCCAAATATTCAACCTGAACTTCCTCTGATACAACTTAAGTCTGTTATCACTTACACTATAACTGTCACTTGAGAGCAGAGGCCAACCCCCAACACACCACAGCCTCCTTTCAAGGAGTTGCATAGAGTGGTAAGGTCTCTCCTGAGCCTATTCTCCTCCAGTCTGAAAAATCCCAGTTCCCTCAGTGTCTCCCCAAAGACCAGTGCTCCAGACCTCACTGCATTGTTGCCCTTCTCTGGAGATGCCCCAGGGCATCAATGTCTTTCATGTAGTGAGGGGTCTAAAACTGAGCCCAGTACTAGAGGTGTAGCCTCACCAGTGCTGAGTACAGAGGGGCGATCCTCTCCCTGGTCCTGCTGACTCTGTGAATATGATGATCCAATGGAATGACACACAAGCATTCCAGGTATCTTCAGTTCCCGTTCTGTAGGATGCTAAGAATCTCCAGTTGCCATTTGCAGGATACACTCAACAACTTCCAAGGCTGAATGCTAAACTCATCTCATTCCTCATGCTGACCAGAAACTGGGTTGCCAGCCACAACACACCTTGCTGTAGGAGTGTTCCCCATACAGCTACATCTCTCCTTTCCATTTGAATGCGTCATGTTGTTTTTTTAAAAAAAATAATGATGCATGTTTTAAACTTCTTTCTTTGCAAAGAAATCCTGAGATGAGCTGAATGTGAACTTACACTTCTGAAGACAGGAGGCAAAGAGAAAGACCCCGAATGTAATTTTACAGCAGTTTCATGGCTTTTAACCCAGTCTTGTAATTTTGAAAAGCTTAACTTGCGATTTCTAGACCCCTAGGGTGAGCAGCGCTGAAAGTAGGAGGTGTATTCAAGTTCCTCTGGATGTCACAGTTCTGAAGGATGCCCCAAGGAAATGGGAGGGAACAGGTAGGGCACAAACCGCAGGGCAGGATGCAAGTGAGAAATGTCTCTTCTCTGCCCTTCTGCCTCCCCATTCAGCCCCACTTCTGGCACAAGTTAACCTCTCTTTTGAGAGGCAAGACTTTTGTTTGAGCTGACCTTCAAGCAGATGTCCCTGGAAAAAGGTAACTCTGGGAAGAAATGTCACAAAACAGAGCCTCACTATTGAAAAGCACGTCTCTGAAAGGCTGAACAGATGGCTCTGGAGCCTCCCAACTCCATGGTGAGGACGCTTGGCAGCAGAATGAACGCTGAGAAAGAAAAAAAAAAAGACAAAAAAGAGCTGATTTCATCAGCTGCTCTGTTAGGGCCATGTAACTTTGCCTTGGGTTTCTGCTTTTACCACCTCTTTTCCTGGAAAGCGCAATAGCTCTTTAAACAACCTCCCACAGACAAAGCCCTTTCATAGGCTTACACTCATCAATCAGGAAGCCTATTACCTATATTTCTTTTTTCTCCAGGCCTACTTTTGCCTTGCCAGGGTAATCAGCTGCAAGACACTGTCCTGGACCTCTGCACATGTTTTCTTTTCGAAATCATTCTACAGGAGAGTGTGTGCATCTCTGGAAGTGAGAATGTGCATATGTATCAGTGCACGTGGAGGCTGATAAAGACACCGCTCCCTTTTTCAAATGGTTAAACATTTACAAGAGACTAGAAGTGTTATTTTCTCCCTCAGCTCCAGGTTTTTTCTGCCACATGAAAAGGCTGCAACATTGCCTTAGGCAGACATATCACGAGGACACAGAGCATGCCAGTAGGATGCATGCGCCTGTGGTTTGCTCTTTCAAGGGAGCTGCTTATTCTTCACTGTTCACCTTTCTAGTCAGCTCTGCTACTGGTTTTCTCCATGTCCTTGAGCAAATCTCTTAATATTTACATTTCACCAGTTGATACCTGAAAATTTTCATGCACTTGAGATTTGCTTTGTTTTCTGTTGCAAACATAGGGAGGGTTGGAAAGCACTCTTGCTTCTCTGGTATCATGGAAGAGTTAATTTATTTTTATATTAAGATATAGATGTGGAGGGGAGGTCTCTGAAGCCAGCATAGTTAGTGCAACTAGTGGTTTAGATGAGAGAAAGCAATAATTAGACAGAGGGGGAATCCCATTCTTCAGCTCATCCCTGTTAGGTGAATCATACCTGCTGCAGTCAGTGGGCAAACCAGCAGCATAGGACTCTGCAGTGTAGGGAGTGCTCCTTTCTCTGATGATGCCCTGTGAATCAATCATAGATTCATTAAGATTGGAAGGAGCACTAAGACCATTTAGTCCAATCAACCACCCATCCCCACCATGCCCACTAACCATATCCTTCAGTGTCACATCCACCCTTTTCTTGAATGCCATCAGGGATATTGACTGCACCACTTTCCTGGGCAGCCTGTTCCAACACTCCACCACTCTCTCTGAGAAGAAGTTTTTCCTAATATCTAACCTGAACCTAAACTTTAGTCTTGTATGGACAGAGCCCCTGTCTTCCCAGCCCATAGCATACAGCGATGCCTCCAGTGCATGAGATCCTCCTATGTGAGCTCCAGTTCAGCGCCAAAATGCCCCCAAGAGAGACTTAATGCCTATCACCAAAAGAACACTCTTCTTGTTGTTTTTTCAGCCTATGAGACTGCTGTTTGAATGATGTAATGATGTTAAGGGTGAGGCACTGAAACAAGTTACTCAGAGAGGTAGATGTCCCATTCCTGGAGACACTCAGGTCAGGCTGGACAGGGCTCTGAGCAACCTGATCTAGCTGGAAGTGTCCCTGTTCATTGCAGGAGGATTGGACTACGTGACCATTAAGGGTCCTTTCCAACTCAAACAATGATATGATTCTGTGATTCTATGATTCTATAATTCTTTGTCAAATAGCAACTGGTTGGCTAGCACTACATTTATTCCATGCAACTTTTCAATGGGACCTTAATATTTTGCCAGAGAAAGCAGAAAAAAAAAAAAAAAAAAAAAAAAAAAAAAAAGTCCTCAAAAAGAAGACCAGAGTAATAAATCCCAAAATTACTATCCATAAACTTGTATTTTTAATTACAAATGCACAAAGCACCCAGAGAGACTGATAATGAATATAAAATATGGTTGTCATTAAAAAAAAATCTCTGTCCCTTTATTTCAATTTACTACACTATAAATCACTGAGCCGCTTTATCAAATATTCTTCCACTTTAATTGTTTTATCTTGCTTTTATGTTAAATTTCAGTAAGTTCTCTGGGCACTAGTCTTCACATTATAGAAAAAAATGTCAGTGGATTGGCCTCAATTAGTACAAAATTCAAACATTGATTTAGAGCATTAGCCATACTGAAGTAAGCTCCTGCAATTTAACTGCTTCAGTGAAACCAAGTGAAAGAATAAAGTAAGGAAAAGGAGGCCTTAAGTTGGCTTAGGAAAGTTAGCTGTCTGTCTATTGTCAACTTTTGGAATGAGTTCCCTTCATTTTCAACATAAGAATAATTTTTTAAGTCTTCTGAAAACTCTCACTTTCTGTTATCCCATGCAACACTAAAACTCTAGATGTAATTCTAAATTCCTCAGCCTTGCCTTGGTCCTCTTAAAAATTGCAGATGCTTGTCTGGACTAGTCCAACCTTTCCCATGAGAAAATGTATCAACACAAAGTCTATAAAAGTCTGGGCTCAAACTCCAGTGTTTGCCATGAAGGGCATTACCCTCGTATTGTGAAAAGACAAGAAACTGTCCCTTGTGAGTCATTTTTGTTCTGTAAATAGGAGGGGAATGTTTCTTTTGTGTTTTGTTTAATTCCCTGTTATCGATTGATACCTTCTTGAAAAGGCCGCAAGGGATACTTTATTAGTTAGTGTTACTGATAAAGCACTGCAGTTGTGATTTAGGGATGATCTTGCATGATGTAGATGTACACAATATGGAAAATTACAGACAGAGGTGTGAAATGTTGTCCGTACTTTGCATTGCTGACATTTGCCCTGGTTTTGGCAGCTAATACAGGGTAACTATTTTTAAATCCCTGACTTGCTCATGTCTCTGAGCTTTTTATCTGGGAAAATACCCACAAGGAGGTCACTGTTGCAGATGGTAGTCTGAATCCATACGTTTCTAATGGGCAGACTTCTTGGAGAAAGTGTCAAGGCAAGATCCAGATTGGGAATGATGCATCCTTCACACGTTCTACCTGCAAAAGCAAGAGATATTCACCAGATCTCAGGAGCAGCCACGTTAGCCTCCAGCTGGGCAAATCTTTTTTCTCATGCATTCTGGGTTGGATGGAATGGTCCATCTTTTAACAATAAACCGACATCGAGTGGATGGTCAGCAGATCAAATGCTGCTCGTGCAGCACTCAACATCATAGAGCTGGAAAAAGACCTTGAAACGTATGCAAGCATGTGTCACGCTCACCTACCCCTGCACAAATGCACTGAGATAAGCAAGGCCATGAACAAATTCAAACCCATGAGTCTCAGGAAGAGTGGACAGCTTCATTTCAGATAGCTCTCTCCAAATGTTACATACACACCAGGTTTGGACTTTAACCAGCAGTGAAGCACTGACGTGCTTAGTTCCAGGTTCTGCTTTTTTTGAGCCACACAAGTACAACCGTCTGCATCAGGGGAAGGAAAAAATCTCCACAACATTTACATGGAAGCTTTTGAATTTCAAAGATCGTTTTTTAATAAGGCAAGAATGAGGAAGTCTAAAGATGTGCATATCTGCTTTACAGTTGTTAGCCTAATAAATGCAAATATTTCCAGTAGCAAAAGGTTTTACCCTGCAGTTTTACCTGCTAACATTTCCTTGTTTTGAATTATGTAGATCAGAAATGGAGGAAAAACACAACACTGGTTCTAAGGGTATGGAGCTGTCATCTAATTTTAGCTAAATGTTCTCCAAAGCAGAAAGATGCGTAACTGTGGGATAAACTGTGAGTGAGGTTTTTATTTTTTTGAGGATCTGTTTACAGCTTTCCAGCCAAACTTAGGGGGTAAAAAAAAAAAAAAAAAAAAAAAAAACCAGCAGGAAGCAGGAATGTTGAATATTAACAAAATTTAAAAAGATTCATGTGTGAAAAATACTGGGTCTCAACTTCCATAACTACATGGTTTTCAAATATAGGTCACAAAATTTCACTTGAGAGAAAAAAAAATGTGCAATATGCAATATGCTGATTTTATATTTGAGGTGCTTTAAATTATCCTTGACCACAGTTTCTTAAGGTAGTTAGAGATTTGGGGTGTCTTGGGGCGCCTGCTTGCAAGTTCCTATCTTATTTCTTTTTTTTTTTATCAGAATGTGGATTTCAGAAAGGGGGCACTCAAATCTCAAAAATCAAATTAGAGACATCTAAGTTCCATTCTTCCAGAGATTCTGACAATCAGTAATTGTGCTTGGAAATTCAGACCTTTGTATTCCAAATTCCAATAAGGTACTCATACCATTTTATTAATCCAGGAACAGGTCACAACCTGAAAGAAAAACCCTGTAGATGACAATCTTCTTGGTAGTACATAGTAGAAGGATCAAAGTTATATTGCCATCATTTGAAAATAGGTCTGCATTAAAGTCAATTAGATTAAAATTAGTTTGATAAGAGAAAGTTGTTAAGGATGATGGATAGAGGAAATGCTTATGTTTGATAGGTCACTACATCAGGCTGTTGTTGTAGTTGTTATCATAGTTATTGCTGTTGTCATCATCTCTAGCAATTCCAGCCAACATCTGCCAACATTTCATTAGCTGCTTTACGTGTTTATGGCAAGATACAAGATCTACAGAAGGCTGTGTAGTCTAATCACTCTACAGACCAAGAAGTGAGTGGTCCTTATCTCATATAACTTTAGACATTAGTGCATTGGCTAGTAGCCAAGGTTCCCTTTATAGATACTGGAGAGATAATATAAATCTACATCTACATGTTTCTTGAACACTTCCAGAGACAGTGGCTCCAGCACCTCTCTGGGCAACCTGTTGCAATTATTTCATCACTCTTTCTGAGAAGAAATTTTTCCTAAAATGCAACTTGAACCTCCTCTGGCACAACTTAAGGCCATCACCACTTACCCTATCACAAGTTAACTGGGCCAACCCCCACCATTCAGATACTTGTAGAGACAATCTGTATTTACTGAGTGTCTCTCTCACCTCAGTGACTACACAGAGAATCCCAGCCCGTTCTCCTCCATGTTGTAAACTAAACATAAGTGTGATGAATTCTGTGCAGTGCATTAGATTGAAACAAGACAACTGAGAGACACTGTCCCCTTGAGATATATAACACAAGTCATCCTAAAAATTCTTAGCAAAGTCAAGGGTCAACAGTTGAGCACTCAGCCTTAAAATACAGTGTGAACATCACTAGAGGCATCTTAGAGGTATACGATCCATCTAACTATGATATAAATCTCTTCTATCTACATTGCGTAGCAGCAGGGAGCTCCATGTTGTATTCACTCCCTCAGCCAGCTAGCTGGGGTGACAGCAAATATGAAGACACTGTCACTGCCTTCAGCAAGATTTTCCCACCCATCAACTCTCATGAAGACTTTGTTGCCATAACTCAACCATGATTTTTCACTGACTTCTCTAGGTTGCAACTCATCAGCTCCTTGAGGCAAATCTGTCTTGCCCGTATATAGTTATCCAAGGGTATTAAACAAAATCCCACCCCACGGGAATAATTTACTACTAAACAATATTTTTTCTTTGCCAAAAGAAGTGCCTCAGTATTGCGCATTTTTCAGCCTTCCTATCTCAACACTTCTGCCTAGAAGAAGTCACATAACTGCAGGAACTAAACAGGTTCTGCACTGTTATTTGTAAAGATGCTGAAACAGTTTGGGAATCTCAGAGATAAAAGCTCAAGAAGTGCAACATATGATGATGCAGTGATACTCCTACTTAACACATCAGACAGGAGCTGTAAAGGCCATATATGGCAGTAATTACCACATCCGTGCATATCTAGCAAGAAGAATCTGATATTATAAAAACAAACCTAGAGGACATTACAAATGTATCTCCTAATGGAGTTTTGTGATCAACAGACAGGTATAATATTTGAATAACTTTCAGAAAGATTTGTTCTTCTGGCAATGCTTGTATTTTCCCTCCTATAACTAAAACTGGTTGTTAAAATAAGGTGTGAGGCAAAAGAAGAACTGACCTTTCAAGATAAAGGAGTTGGAAACTTCACACTGATGTTAAGGTGATTTAAGAAATGCAAAACAATTATTTCACAAATGCATATGTTAAAACTGTAAATTGATATATCAAAACCACAACCTGAATATAGCAATTTGTCTTTTTTCTTTCTTCCTTCCCCTCCCTGTTATAGTATATTCCACAGCTGCCTTCCAGATAATGTACTGATTGCAACTTTCTTAATTTACGGAGTCTTTAAGTCTAATCTCATGAGCCAGCCTAAAGGGTTTCTTCATCCATTGGAATGCCAGAATAATTGAAATTGTCTTCAGCTGACAGTCAGGCAATAATGAACATTTTGCTTTGCTGATTGCATGTCAAGGCCACATGTACACTGCTAACAGAGCTAATCCTGTCGATCTTGAGCCAGGCTCTCTGGCATGGCATGTGCTACAGTTTTTTGGTTCCTCTTTCCATGAGTGGAGAGACCAAATGCACTGGTGAGCAACATAGGGTGGCCTACAGAGCATTGCTACTGCAGCTTTTCAGAAGCACTGTAGAGGCAAATGACAGTCTGGGAAAGGTTTTATTTAAAGGTTTCCCTGAAGGGAAAACAGAGAGGGAGGAGGAAATGCACAAGTAGTAAGTCAAAAAAAAAAAAGAGGCTGGGTGGAAATCTGTGGTATGGCATGAAAGAGGCTTCTGTGTGAACCCATTCTGAATAAACTCAGACTTACAGCACAACCACACATGGATATTTCCTACTCCAAAGTCAATGACTGAACAACAGAATGTAAAATGCTGTCAAGAACTATGACAGAAAAAAGTCAGAAAAGACAGAAAATAGTTCTTTCATAGCAAGAAGAAGTATTGCTACTCTGCTGAAGGATTAGAGCAGCTAATCACGTTGTTTTTCAGTTTGTTGGTTTCCTTTTTTTTACCAAACAACCAAACAACCCTGATCATCGCTATTTCGGAGAAGCAGAAGCTTCTGGAATGCCCATTTAGGAGGGTGTGCAAAGTGGATCACAAGGGATCAGCCTTAAGCACACAGCTCATGGTGTAACTAGAAGAAAATGTCACTGACAAAGCATTGTTCTTGACAGCTGTGTACAAATACAAAGAAAATATGGACAAGGGCATGATTCTGTGATGCTGGGTCTACATGCACACACCTTTCAGCCATGCATAGCAGCACATGCACCTTATCAGGAATGTGCCCCCAATACAGTCTTTTCCATAGTAAAGAAGGTGAAGTCTGCGTTTAGGAGACAACCACACCATGCATGGACAGCTGGACAAACAGTGTTCCAGGGTTTATGATGACTCATCCCACCAGGAAAATATAGATAAATAAGAGAACAAAACACTATTCCTCCAGCCCAGAGTCCTGTCAGTGACAACCCATTATTCTGAGTAAAGTATGATAAAACTGAAACCTTGTCATTTTCCCCCAGGGAATATTCGATTTCTGAATTTCATAAGCCATGAGTGATTACTTTCATGTGAAGGACCTCAGTGTTTTTTTCTCCCATGAGTCTCTCCTACCATACTCTGAATCAAAGAAAATGATTAATATCCATAAAATCCTACAAGGAATTCCACAGTTTAAGTGACTTTCCCCCATATTTTAGGAGAATTCAGTGGCCTTGTTCTGTGATATCTGACCCTGAACCCACACCGCCATCTTCCTCACATCTTTAAAGTATCAGGTCCTAAGCCACATGTGCCCCAAATATTTCATCCAACAGAAAATAACTTACTGTGATTACATTTTGATCTGATTTTATTTCAGCTATACAGACAGTAAGACAGAAACAGAAAGCTTTGTTAGAGGGGAAAGGAGGAGGAAGGAAAATGCAAAACAGCTATTGTTGGGAAGAATAAATGTGAAACTTGGGGGCAGCTTAGTTCAGTAGCACAGCTTCTCAACCTGAGCAATCTGGAAGATGGTGCATTTGACAACCAGCCAGCTTTGGCTTTGGCTAACCAAGGAACCAGAGAGCACAAGTCAAAGAACAGTTCAGGAGAGCAGCAGTCCCTGTATAATACATGCAAATATCCAGTAATCCAGGTACAGCCCTGAGAAGCCCCACCTGAACTCATGGCTGGCCATGTGTGAAGCAGAAAGCTGGACAGGGACTTCCTGAAGAGCTTTCCAAATTAACTCATCCAGTGATCCCGTGATCCAGGGAGTACCAAGGCAGCCTGCCAAGCCAACATCCTTGGATGCAAGAAGCTCTGTCAGAAAGCTACTGAGGAGCTGTAGGGGGGAAACAAGGCGTTGGCTCTGGGAAAGCCATCACACAAGGCTTCTGTAGATAGGTCAGCCTTTAACTGGGATGTCCTGCAGCCTTCTTGCTAGGGAACAAAAAACCTCTCAAGAAATCTTATACAGAATTCCCTCTTTCTTTAGTGCTTCTGTGAAATCAGCAGTCAGATCCTTCACTTCCATTCAGCTTTAATATCACACTCAATCATATGCTTTCCTCCAGCCAACCGCTCGCCCCAAGCAGTTTCACACAGCTTTGACATTGGATGTTATTCACTCGTCTCTCATCAGTTTGCCAACTCTGTTGCCAGTGTGAACAGCCCACAGCCCACCTCAGCTGGAGCAAACCCAGTCACGTTTTACTTTTTCTACCAGGGGCTTTTTGATTTGGATTGAGAGCTGCAAGTAAGAGAATGCCTACAGAAGTCGACCCCACCAACCCCAGCAAGAAATGGCTTCCAATGGGATCACTGACAGAGAGAGTCTATTCCACTGGCAAGGCAATAACGAGATAAACATGGGCATACAACCTCCTTAATTCATAGATGAGTTTTTCTGAGATAGAAATTGGGTAAGAATTTTGGCCCTTCAGTTGGGCTGTCTAGTACTCCTCTATGTAACAACACCAAAGTAAGAAGGAAGATGTTGCTCCACAAAGGTAAAAGACATTGAGAAATCTCTGCACCTTAGCTGTAGGAGTAAGAGCAAGCAATCAACAGACACTCCTGATGTCCCCATTAGACTCAATTTAACCCAATGAGTGTTTAGAATCTTTTTGTTTTTTCTGGAATGAGATTATGGTTATTATTCAAGGCTGTAAGCCATGACTCTGAACAGCTGGCTGGTCAAAACTGAATAGGATCTCAACAAACAAGATAGGAAACTGTAAACACAAAACTGTTGAGCATGTGTGCTTTTTCTTAATGGATTTGCCTTTCCTTCAGATTTTGATTTGGAAAACTCCATCCAGAAAGATTCATAAAGTGCTGAAGGTCCTTGACATACACTTAAAAGCTCCAGGGCAGATCTTGCAGCTGATATAAATCATTGTCAGCTGCAGCAGCTTCAGTGACCCAGGCCTTGCCTCAGAATACAGAGTTAGTGAGAATAAATCAGTGAATTTATCAGTGTGTCCCCTTCGCTTAAACACAAACACACTTGAACTGATGGATTGGTCCTTTCATATTTCTTCATTATTGTGACTCAATTGCATACATTTGTGTTCTCTCTGCTGTATAATAGATACAAATAATGAATAGCTGTAGGAATGCAAATATAGGTGGCACAGTTGTGTGTAGTCATCTATACACACACACAAGCTATCTGCAGCCAGCAGCTCAGTCCTGTGGGTCTGTTGAACCTACATTCCAGTTGAGGATTAGGTTTATTCCAGGGAAATAAGACTACAGTGCGTGATTTCTAATACAATTAAGTATATTCAAGATCACAAAATAATATGATAACCAGATAATATACAAAGAACTCACTTTAATCCAACATGAATGGAGCTATGAATGAAATTAATACACTATCTGAACCCACTGGCTTTGTATTAAAAGCTATACCCTACCAGAAGAAAAAAGAGCAACAACTGAACCTCTGTCCAACATTCTGTGATTATACCTCCACAGGTATATATATACATATACATATGAATGTATATAACAAGTAATGTACAAGGACCACTCCCCAACGAATGTCCAGATAGCCCTCCAAGCAGCAGAAGAGACAGAGAACTCCAACTCAGTTCAAAACTCCTTCTGCATAATGCCATATGGTATGGAATATCCCTTTGGCCAGTTTAAGTCAGCTGTTCTAATTCTGTTCCCTCCCAGCTCCTTGGGCCCTTCACAGTGAGTAGCCTTGGCTCTGTATGTTGCTGCTTAGCAGCAACTATAAACATTGGTCTGTTATCAACATTGCTTTTCTCCTAGAACCAAAACATAGCATCATACCAGACACTCTGAAGAAAACTCCCAATGAAACTAAGACAGCGACCCAGCTTGGGAAAGGTAAAAACTCAAGAGAGAGGCCAGAATGCAAAAAGCATTAACTTAACCGGGAAAAATTTGTGCTTTTCTGAGCTCCAGAGGCAGGGTAGCTATTTCTACAAGACAATACAGCATGTAGGTGGACACACCTGCCCTGAAGAAGAGAGGGAATGACTATCACAGAAAAAGGATCTGGTTTAATTACGGGTCAAATGAGAAAGAAAGGAACCAACTGCAAGAGAAAGGCAGAGAAAAGAACCCTGAATGCCTGGGATAACTCTGACCAGCCACATACTAGAATATATTTTATTCTTGCTGCCTGAAGTAATGAATGTTTCATTCCTAAGGGCCCTCTGAAAAGCCTTCTCATCCATTTGCTTCTAGAGTCATGTGTTTTGGAGTTCACTGCAGGCCAAGATGTCTCTGATGATAAAACACAGGTCCCAGTTCTGTGAAGGGCTAAGAGACAGTGAGCTTCGGTGTGTGTAAAGAAGATAGGAAAAAACAGCATTTTTTTTCTTCCATGGGCCAACAAAAGGGCTTATCTGGACCCCAAAGACTGTCGTAGGAAGATATTTTCCAGAGGGATGCAGGGCCTGACTAGAATCTTTAAGCTGTGGTCTGGCTCTACCTTCCCTCAATCTCACATCTGGACAGCAGTTCATCCTAAAAATGGCGCTTCTCAGCTCTGAAGGATTTATTTATAAAGTCATTCCAAATGCAAAACCAGCAAGAGATGTCAGAGCCAAATTGTGTTCATAGGGTATTCCTTGAGGAATCTTGTCAAGTGGGCTGCTTCCTCAGTCTGACTTTGTGTGGCTCATTTCAGTGATGACACTCCAGATTCATCCATTCATAACTGAAAGAACTGGGACCTGAACTTAAAACTAGAGCATGCAGCAATCAGCGGGAGGCACAGCAATTGCAAATATATCCAAGGAAATTTTAAAAATGCAAATCAGCATTCCCACAAGCCACTGCCATGGTCTTTGGGGTAGATATGCATTTAGGTGATTTATAAAGCGATCATTATTTACCCAGTAAGCTGTGGCAACTCCTTCAGCAGCTGCCATGCTCGACTGACTTAATACATATTTAGAGTATGCAGAGTAAGAGTGGGCAATGCAAAGCAGTGCTGAAACATCTCAGTATTAGATACCTCGGGGGGGTGTTTCTCCATATGCCAAATTAGACAATATTGTGGATTAGTCACTTGCCAAATTCCTTTTCTTTTTTTTCCTCCTTCTTTGCCTTTTTTTTTTTTTTTTTTTCTCCTTTTCTTTTAATCTGAGCTGTTTGAATTAAATAAGAGCCAAAAAAATATAAGCATCTTCATCCAGGAAACATCTTTGCATCAACAATTTAATATATTTGTTTCTAAAGCAAAACATTTCTTCCTAAATAGGTTGGAGCAGGCAGGAGGAAATGCAGCCTGACACCTGACACTTCATTCTGTCAAATTTTAGTCCAAAATAGAGTTTGTTCTCAAACTCTAACCCTTCCAGGAGCAAGAGCCCCATGAAGTCGAAATGTTAAAGTTCAACAGAAGCACTGGCAGTGACTGCACTGTAATATTGAGCCTTGTGCTTAGCAAGAAGGCTCCGAACCTCACTTCTTTTTGATTGTGCTTTATGTAGGACAAATCCAGATTAAAGGCTAATTTCTTTCTGACTTTGCTGGGTTTGGAGCCTGTCTCTTACCCCGGCTTTGTTGTGCAGTGAGGTAGAGTGTAATTTTCTGACTCTTCCCAACTCTTTGGTTTGAGACAATAATCCACTCTGTCTCCTCTTAATTAAAGTAAATAACCCAGGCTCACAATAGCAGTTCAGAAAGGGCCTTAAGTCTCCTCATTCCCTCAGTGCAAGGAGCTAATTGATTTTCAAATGATAATGGTGTTTACATTAGAAAGCCCACATCCCTCTCTCCCCCTTCCTTTTTCTCTTCTTAAACCTTCTTCCATCTCATGAATATCAAATGGCCAGGATCCCTCCATTGTGGCCACCAGCTCCTGATGTATGTGTTGTCACTCCAAAATGCTTAACAAGCTAATGGAGTGATTTCTGATTTACATGCTCGACTCTTGTGCCCTGTTTGTTATCCACACACCGAGGACCTGCAGGAATGTCCCTTTTTTTTCCTTCCTCATCCCATTGTCCAAGGATACAGAGGCCACAGTCACAGGCCTGGAGGCAGGACTCCTTTTCAGTTTGGTGGAATTTTAAGGGTGAATGAGAAAGGTCATTTAAATGGCAGCTCAAGAGAAAGATGGAAATATATGAAAACAGGAAAGAGCCGCCAGAGCTGCAGGAAGAGGGAAATGAAGAGAAACCTGCAACTGCAGCAGCAGAAGCGCAAAGCAGGATGTTCGCTTTGCGCCTCCAGAAAGAGTGAACGGGATCCGAAAAGTGTTACTTTCACAGTAATTTAGCAAAACTTCATAAATCCACTACATAAATATATGCTGCCTATCTCATGTGTTTGTGTAAGGAGATGAAAAAAAAAAAAAAAAAAAAAGTAATAAATACATCAAACAACTGTAACTCAGATTTCCAAGTCAAGCATTCAACACTTTGGAAGTTCCAGGATTAAAGCTGCTGTTCTGCACATATCCATTCTGCAAAAGAAATGCAAATATGCACTCCCTCATTTCTCTTCTCATAAGGCTTGAAGTAAGCTGTGCGGAGGCCGGACAGAGCTCTCAGTAGTCAACAGTTCTGGATTTTGTTCTTTCTTCCCATGAAATGCATCACCCTCAGGACAACTTTTTGTGTGTGTTATCCCAGTTTTGCCCCCAGACAGAACGATTCATTTCCAAATGGGCATTTTCTCAATGCCCATCACTCCTGCACCTGAAGGCACTGAAAATGTTTATTTCCTTCTCTCTGTAACACTTCTGTGAGAGGGTTCTATTGGTCACATTTTCCCCCACAGGAAGATTGAATGGTTATGTAGAAAAGCAGTTTCAACATAAGAGCCAATTTGGGTTGGCTCAAACACTACGGCCATTTTCCAGTGTCCTTTCTTGGGACAACACCATGCTGCACAGTGGAAGAGTTTCAGCTTCTTTAGGATCCCTCCATAGCGGGGAACATGTAATAACCAACTACTTCTACCAAACTGATGCAAACCAGTCACACCTGCAAGGTCTTTAAGTGAAACTCTTCTCCCATAGGCTGCAACAAGATCTCCACATCCTTACTCTGCTCACCTCTGCTGCAGGTCTTTCTGTGCTTTGAATAACGTGATTTGTGGGATGGAAAATGCATTATATCTGTCAGAATGCATTTATGCCAGGGAGCTGAATCATGGGGGCAAAGGGAAATACATTTCTCATCTAGGGGAATCAAATTTTCCTTTTTTTGTGTGCCTCTTTTATAACATTTGGCATGTAAACTCTTTTGTGTTTTTTCTTCCTGCAGACTAAAAGTAAAAATTCCAAATAGTTTAAATTTGACATCAACCTCTATTCTTTTCTAAAGCTTATGTAGAAAAGCTATTTCATTTTGGGGGGAAAAAAAAACATGAAATCAAAAGAAAACAGAATTTTATTCTGTATATGATAAAAATAGGACATTCTGCCAATGTTTAAGTGCTTTTCTTTGACTCTTTCTACTTCAGCACAGCTTTTCAAATTATTAATCTAAATGAGACTTTTTTTTTTTTAATGTTAATGATACTTTCTAAATCAGCTGTGTTTCCAGGCTACAATGGTAGGCCCCCACTCCTAACTCAGTCATATTATTTTAAGACAGGGCAGGGTGTGTGTGTGCATGAGTTATTAAATATACATATAGATGTAGTTTAAACAAGTAAAACACTATATATGTATATATTTGTAAATATACACACATATACATATGTGTTCCCCTCACAGTGACTTAATGCCAAATGTTGCTATTTGAGCATTAGATTATAGGCTCAGGGTTTTCTAAGATTAACTAGCTCTTTAAGTGGCTTGGGATGAAATAAGACATTAACTGGAGCATTCCAGTGAAGGCCAGTTGTTAGTCACTGAACAGCCTGACTGTGAGAGCATAGTGATGCACATCCTTCTCCCTCCTCCTTCCTTCCCAAGCTCTTTTTTTTTTTCCAATTTATTAGTTTTTATGTTAAATTGAAGCCTCACCATATTTGTAAAACTCCATTTCGGATCCCTCCTTGATCAGTACATAGGACCACAGGTTCAGCTCTCATCTTTGCCATAACACATGTGACCCTGGGCAACTCAATACCTCCAGATCCCAGTACTTCACCTGCAAAATAAGAAGAATAAGTTCCTTTTTCCTCTTCTTAATTCTGTCCATTAAAAATGCAAAATCTTCAAAGCCAAAGCTGTGTGTTAATATGCTTCCCCAACCTAGCGTGATAAGGTTTGGATCTTAATTGGGCCCTGCAGGTGCTGCCACAGTACTAATAATTAATGACACTAATTATTTGGTGTGCATGATCACTTTTTTTTTTTAACAGGCACTTTTGTTTTCTATAACGTGTGAGCTACTATGACAGGATCTCACTGTTGCAGGAAAATTGAGCATGAGGTATGGACTTCCTTATACTGAGCTATCTGACCTCTAGAAAATAAAATCATTTTCCAAAACACAAGAAGCATGAAAAGGAGACAAAGATGAGTCTTGGGGTTAGAAAATGCAGAGACCTTTGGCTTCAGTTTCATCTGATGAGAAAATAGAAGAGGGGGCAGAAGAGATTCCCTCCAGCAGCACCTCTTAGCAAAGTGATGGACACCAAAGTGACAAGTTACCACTGCCCTTTGCTTAGGCCTTGTTTCATTCTGGTATTGCCTGTTCTATCTAGAGTCACACCTGAACTGGAGCCTCTCCCTTTCTCATCCCATCCGTGACAGTGATTTATTCTTTGGCCTCAGGCAAATCACTTAACCTTCCCTGCCTTGTAAAATAGTGGTGGTCACATGCACTTCATTGGTCCTGTACTGATTAATGCATTAAAGCACAATATATATTCTTCAACATAACATGATGTTACCATCAGTACACAGACGTTATAAATATTTTATGTACATCTCTCTCTATATATATATGTAATAATTTTCTAGCTCTATTTTCCTTCTCTCTCCAAAACCACCACTAAAATCTAAGGGGATTTATAATCTCACTGTAACACCAAATTTGCAGTTGTCCCTCGCAGGAACGTTGATCCTATCTCAAGCAGACAGCCATGTCTCCCAGCCACTACCTCTGTCACTCCCATCACTGCAGTTCCAGCTGCCAGAGGACAAGATTTCTTCAAAGGGAATCTAAAGGATCTAGGGTTCATTTATATAAAGGATTTGCTTATAACTGATGCACTACAGGATACAGAAGACATTTATAGCTTTTGTTTGTGGTTCATTTCTATGCATTTTTAAGCTTTGAGAGATGGGAGTGTTGCCTGATATTCTCCTACATTAAGCTGCTCCTTTTATGCTGTACAATAAAGTGAAGTAAGGGGTCACTTCCTCAGATAGGGCACATTTGCCTAGCTCTTTTGAAGTCAACAAAGTCAAAGAAGATCATCTTTTCTGAAGCCAGCGTAGCTCCACCAAATAACCCCAGGTGCAGAGTAGACATTGTGAAGGGAGAAAATCAGCCATGGCTTCATCAGCTGGGTCTAAACTAGGAAAGCAGGACATTGCCACTGGATATACCCAAGGTATAAACTTTGAAAAAAAAAAAAAAAAAAAAGTCAACAGATACTACTAGAAAGGATTAATCTTTCTTTTGTTTAGATCTATGAAAAGTAGCTATTCATATAGCTGAGAGAGCCACTTCCAGTTCCATCAGAAGAGAAGTGGATATTTTTAGGATGCTATTCTGCAGATATGCATCAGCATGATGATAAAAAAAAAAGTGTGAGTAGCTCACAGACAGCCATAATCTATTGGATATTAGGAAAAATTTCTTCTCAGAAAGAGTGGCGAGGGATTGGCACAGGCTGCCCAGGGAGCTGGTGGAGTTACCACCCCTGCAGAAGTTCAAGAAAAGGGCAGATGTGGCACTGAAGGACATGGTTTATTGAGTACGGTGGAGCTGGCTGATGGTTGGATTAGATGATGTTAATGATCTTTCCCAGCTTTAATGGTTCTATGATTCTATTAGAAGGAGTTGGGCATATTCTACCACAAGTGTCACCACTATGCTTTAAATAGCTAAACTCAAGAGTGGGCTGCTGATGGCCTGCACTGGATCACCTTCCCCTCCTCATTTCTTTCCATCTACGCCCAGAACAAAAGTATGTCTCCACGCCAAGACACTTAATCTCTTCAGACTTTCCTTCTCCAAACAACCATGGTGCTCATGTAAATTATGCATCTGATTGCCTACCTATACATAGATAACATTGATACAGAAGCTGGAGTTTTTCTCATTCCTTTACCAATCAGTGGAAAATGAGGAAGTTAGGGCCACAAAAATGATCCAAGAGATGGAACTATATTCAAACTAAAAGAGGGGAGATTTAGACTGGATATAACAAAGAAGTTTTTTATAGTAAGGGTGGTGAGGCACTGGCACAGGTTGCCCAGAGAGGGGATGGATGCCCTGACCATGGAGACATTGAAAGTCATGCGAAGACAGAGCTCTGATCAACCCGATCTGTAGGTGTCCCTGTTCGTTGCACGGGAGTTAGACCAGATGATTTTTAAGGGTCCCTTCCAAGTCAAACTATTGTATGACCCTGTGACTCTATGATTTCTCCCCTTTAATCTGATTAAAAACAGTGCTGGCATGAAGACCACCTGAGCTATTTCAAAATCTGCTTTAGGATGTTAAAGTGGGTTGTAAGAGGTGCCAGATGCTACACTGACCAATCTGTAATTACTAAGACAGAGAAGCAAGGGAAAAAGCCAGATGATCTTCTGACAAAGCAGAGATCCAAGAGAAAGAGCACATGAGAGACTTATTTACTTATGTACTTACTGATGGAACAGAGAGTGGCACTGCTGAAAGGTGGACCTCACCCATTACAAATAGATCCATCAAACAAAACCCTTCTCCCAGCTACCCCAGAAACAAAGCTGGAAGAAGGGAGAGCAGCAGAGGGGGAGGGAAAGGCAGATAGACTGCTGAGGAAGGACGAAGAGGACGGGAAAATCACAGAAACTTTGGGGGAGGGGGTGAGAGGAATAACAGCGAGAAGCAAACATTGGCCTCGATGATTTTTAAGAGACAGGAACTCAGAAGCAATTTTCATAAACTTTTAAATATAGCTTTAAATATTAGTAAAGCTTAAGCCAGTGCACACAAAGGCAAGTTCCCTTTGAAAGAGTTCCAGAAAACCATGAAATGCTGTTGATAAGACTGTGCCAATTTGTAAAGCCTGCCACAATCTCTGGCTCACGTTTTTTCTCTCTCTCTCCAATTCTCTCCAATTCTCTCTCTTTCTCTCCCCCCACTCAATTTTCCTCATTCTTTCTCTCCTTCCAAAAGCTCACTGCGCTTTGTGAGTCAGAGAAGCTGCAATGACAACAACAACAAATTTTCATTGCTGAAGCCGAAGCATCTTCTCGGCAAGGAGAATATGTCGTAGTGTCTGCATTTGATTGATTCAGTAAAAATAATGTCAAAGTGGCATTTGCAGAAGCAGATAAAAGATTCTGATGGAAAGCGCTCAGTGGGAATAGCGTAAGTAAACTCAATCCAGTTTCTTAGCTTTTATTAGCAAATTGTGTTCAGCCTTAATTATAGGTTTGCCAGGGCCTGACACTTGTCAGTGTATTTACATGGAAAGATTGAAACGTTGATAAGGGTCTTTTTGAACTGAAGGAAAAGCATGGAGGGGGATGGGAGAAGTCCCTCCAAAGGGGTATTTGACAGGTTCTCTCTCTCATTAGTTGAAGTTTTCAAGATTTTTCTTTTTTTTACACTTGAAGATCTAACTTGGAAGAAGGTTTGGGTATGCTTGGTTCTGTGTACACTCAGTAAAAAATCCTAAATTCAAAGATACTGTATTTGAGCAGGCAACTGAGAGGCTGGAGGCACACAGGCTGGAGTGACTCAAGGTCACACAACAGGACCACCTTGCTGCAGTCTCAGCTTAAAACTGTGCTAGCAGACCAAGTCCTCATCTTTTATCCCTCTCCCACAACTTCCTGGAAATTTTGCCTTCTGCTTTTACACCACCCCTGCTGCCTTTCAGTCCCAGCATCAGGTTGGTTCCTGCTCACTGAGATCACCCAGGTGATAATGCATGAAGAATGAAAAACAGATTAAAAATGTATTAAAATCCAATATAAGAAAGGAATTAACAAGAGGTGATTAAACTGAAGCTTGATCTTTCAGTGATATGAGTTCCCATAATAGCTTTCCTGTTCTGTTACTCTCCCCTGGGTGGGGTGGTGGGGTGTGCCACAGACAAGGAATTCTTTTGTAAAATTTTGATTTTGTCATCTCTTGGAATCTGCCCCAGCCCATGGCCCAAGGTCCGTTTGAGCAAGTTGGTGGGCTTCAAGAACACAAAAATCTCACAAGGTTTCACTTTGATATGTTCAAAGATCAGCATCGTGCTTTTGCCATCAGAACAGACTTCTTGGTGGGAAACACAGGCTCACAAAAATAAAAATAGCCATTCAAATAAGAAAGCTGGACACAAAGGGACCAGCTACACCATTGGTTCAAAAATCAAGGCATTTCAATGGATGAACATCCCGCTGCGGCCAGCTCAAGAATTAATCCTGGAATTAATTTTGGCTGGGTGCAGCTGGAAGCCAGTTCATCTGCAACAGCACCTCAGCACCCAGACCACACAGGGTGCTCTGGACCAGGCTAAGGGGGATTACAGTGCATCTGTCCCTCCTTATAAGAGCAAATCCTCTCATACTATATCACAGCAACAATAGATAAGCACAATCTGCTCATACAGAAGTGCTGTGTTTCCTATTTTAACCTGTCTTGGCTTATCTTGTGAGACCTTGGGGGATGGACTTGGTGATCTCCAGAGGCTTCTTGCAACCGCTATGATTCTACGATTCTATTATAATAGATGCCTTCTAAGTGTGGAGAAAGTTTTTCTGTGTGTTTACCAGTTCTCTAGCTCACCACCATGGAGGCAAAGCTGGAAGGTGGGGAAAAGTGCAGAGCTGGCTTACCTCTAGAAACAAAGGGACAAAAGGTGGATGGGACCTCATCAGAGGATGTGTAAGGAAGCAGTGGCGGGAGCAGCTCTCTTCCTTGGGGTGAGCATTGACAGGCAGACAGTTCAGCATTTACCAACATTGCATGTGGACCTCATGTTCAGAAGAGATGTCAGAATGCTGCATGTTCTAGGGTAAAGTCCACCCTCTGGAGCCTTCCAACAGTGCCATGATGGCATTCCAACCCCACATTGCACCCCCTGGTGTGTCCTGCAGCCATGCTGTCCAACCTTGACCTGAGCCCAGGCAGGCTGGCTCAGCTCCATTGGACACAGAATGACTATCATTACACGACCAAGACGTCTAGAGGCAGCCACATCCCCACCCTGCATCACATGAAACATTGTACAATTGGTCAGGAGAAAGCATAGAAGCCTACCCTTTGCCTAAGGCTCCCAACTGTAATGTATAAGATAATTATAAGGCTTCTTTCATACAATGTGGAAATCTGATGTGCATCCATACCCATCCTCTCCTCTGGGGCAAATGCAGAAGCCTTTTAACAGCCAGCAGCAACACTCCCAGAACATCACAGTTCTTCCAGAGAGGAACATTTTGTACCCCACACATAGCAACGATGAGAACTGTGCACAGCATAGCATAAAAGCACGAGGGGCAGCCCATGTGTAGAACTGCAAAAGAAGTTCAAGATCCTTTTTAATCCCCAGAAAAAAAAAAAAGAAAAAAAAAATCAGGTGTGTCAGATGCATTGGACATGGGTTTTGCTGTCTCCTAAACGGCTACATGGCAGACTTAGCCCTATCTTCTCAATAAGCCACCACTCCCTTCTATAACCTCCTCCTCATCTAAAAGCCTTTTATATCTTCTGTAAGAGCCAACACTGGCAAGAAGCCACATATCTGGTGTAAATCTATGCAGCTCCAACCATGGGTGGTGTTTTTCTGATTTACACTGGTGAAAATGCAGCACATGCTTTGACCACATTGGTGTCTCCATCACTTTTAGATTCCTGCAAGTTGTAGGATATTAAAATCTAGTATGTCTAGACACATTAGGCATATGAGGACATCTTCAGTTTGGATTAGGTGTGATGCTTCTCAAAGTAGTTGAGTTCAACATGAAATTATGAGCTTTGAGCCTCCTCATTGCAAACTTAAGGCATTCAAATGAGCTAGGCTATCTTGAGTTGCTTAATATCCAAATGTTCCTCTGATCCTACCTGTCTCCTCCATCACCTAGCCAAGAAGATGAGAGCCCAAGCCTTCAACTCAGCTGTGTGCATAGCATTTCACAGTGATCTTGGTTCTCCAAATGGTCCAAAGTTACTGGCTACAGTGTCTTGAATTTCCCCTCTCCGTTTTTACATTACTGTTCATCCTTTCCTCCTCCTCATAACACACTGCACAGAAAGTTAGAGAAGTTCCTACTGCATAGGAAAGATGGCCTGGTTACTGACTTAACATGTGAGCTCAAAACGTGTATGAGGGACTTCAGGACAATTTCATAGAATGACTGTAAAAGAGCACTGAATGTTTAGAGCCTCCATCATCTCAACAGCTGCCGCATCTGTAGAAAAGGGCATTTTCTTATGTTTGCTTTGGGAAATACTAAATTCCCACTGTACAGTCAAAAGAATGATAGTCTTCACCAAAGCAGTGGTTGTTCTAGAAAGAATTCTCTCTCCTCCTCCTTTTAAGAAGCTTTTTCTCCTAGTACTGGAGATTGTATCAGTTACACCCCATGCTATTTTGGTGTGTGTGTTTGGTTTGGACTTCACTCAGATGTTTACCTAAGATCAGGGAGGCAAAAGGAAGACAAGGTTCAATGAACTACAACTACTTATCTGAGGAGAATTGCTTGCTGTTCTGTTTTCTTTCTTTTACTGCTCCTTTTCTTTCTTTATTTATATCATCTTCTTCCCTCCCTCTCTCTCTTCCTTCCTTCCTTTACAAAGTCAATGGAAAACCTCTTTAAGGATGCTGTAAATCTTCGGATAGTTGGTGTTCTGATTGACATCTAAGGATGCTGAGGTGTCCATTCCCTGTCGTAAGTTTTTATTCCTATTATTCCTTACCCAACAAAACAAAGATACATAGGAACTTTGATTGATTCAATATTTTGAGGGCCCGCACATGGACTTCACAGTGCTAGAGTCTTAGGTAAAGAAAAAAAGCTGCAGTGAGTGCCATCACTGCACGGCAAGTACAGCTGAGTCACTCTACAAAGTCCGTTTGTATATAAATGTATTTGAATCTGAAGTCAAATCTCTTTCACAACAAATACCTGGGGTCTGAGCCTATGTTAAACCTAGACGTGCTTCATGGCCAAAGTCTGATCATAAGACCATGTGAAACACAGACTCAAGGTGAGCACTGAGCCTCAGGAGTACACATCTGTATTAGAAACATGATGGGTATAAATTGATCCAGGTCTACCATTGCGAAGTCACACAAGTGAGGGCATAAAAAACAAATGCTCTGAGATCTTTTCCAGTAATGACTCAAGACCACATGCAGATGGAATCTGCAGGAGCACTGAACAGCTTGCTGTGCTGCACCGCATAAGGGCACCTTGACTCCACAAAGCTAGGTTTGCTCTCTGCCTTATCTCCTGAGATACAAAACCGGCATAACCAAAAAGAGCAGCAACAAAGGCCGGGCAGCTGTCCAAAAATCCAAAATTGCCCCTTGAATGCTGCTATTTAGTCATAAATAATATGAGAGAAATTGATGCTTTTTCCCAACCACTAGCTTCCTCATTTCTCTTTCTTTCCCAAAGAATTTACAACTGGAGAAAAGAATCAACCCCAACATTTATTTTCCTCAATGTCAAAAAATAAGGTATGCCTGAACTATCGGTGCTGCCACTAGCAGAACATGGTTCTGAGCCCAAAATTCCTTTCAGCAATGCAAAACATTCCAGTCTCTCCTTAACGTATGCAGCAAACTGAAATGCAATGGAGTTCACCAAGATTACCATGGAGTTTAAGGTGCAGGGGTCAGCGGGGCTTAAAAACAACTTTCTTGCAACAGTCAGGTTGTGAAATTGAAGTAGGAACAAATCATAAAAACTCGGATTATTTGTATTTCTCCGATCTCTAACAGAAGGAAAGTCTTAGATGGGAGTGCTCCTATAAAGAATATTTTATTGTGCTATTGATCATGTTTTTTGTATTGGTACAGTTTTACAAGCATTTATTATTTGCTGAACAAGAAAAGTGCCTACCTGGAAGCATGTTATGTATGATTAGGTTTCAAACTAGATTCGTAACAAAGGCCACCCACACCCTTCTCAGATCCAGGCAGGTATTCAGTGATCCAGCTCACTCCAAAGGGCTGGATTTGGTTCTAGGTGCCTCAGTCCTCTGGTCACTGGTTGCAAAACATTCCTCAGAGATGGCCTTGGCAGTATAGACATCTAAAACCTTGGTGATACTTTGAATCATTTGAATCTATGTGATTTCTGAGAATGGATATGTTATTCTAATTAATTTAGCCAACAGTTTATGTTAGTAGATTTTAACCTATTGGTAATCATTACTAGCTGCTTAGTTGGATTATTTGCCATTATTTGATAGACCAGCTGGGCCAAGTGATATTTTCTATGTCAGTTGAGTAAATGATGATGCTTTTAGAAAAGAGAGAGAGATTGGGAATGGAAAATACATTCACTTCAGGTGCTTTTGCCTGGCCCAATGCATGAGGAGTCAGAGGTATAGCAGCTACTCTTTTCGGGTTTTGTATTCACTTTTTATGTTCCAAAAATACTTTGAGGTATCCTGCATATTCAATCCCAGCAGCAGTTTATCCCACCTAAGGCACTAACAGGATCACCTAATTTAGATGGGTAGTTGCTCTGGATGGAAGATAACAATAACCACAGAACAATTCAGATGTGAGATAGGATGAATCAGCCTCAGCAGCTGATTACTGAGCTCTGTTGACAATAGAAGAAGCATAAGATGATCATGGGACATGCTGCCAATAATGCATTTCTAATATGAATATGAAGCTTGAAGAAGAAAATTTACGTCTAGAAGGATTCAGAAAAGCAATTTTTATAACAATTCTTCTGCTGTGTCCAGCCAGCTTCATCAAATGATCATCCAGACTGCTTTTATTTCAAGCCATCCTTCAAAGGCAGTCAGACAAGACTTCTATCAGATGAGCATTTTCCCTTCAGGAGATGCAAAGGTGGGTTGAAACAGAGAAGGTGGGAAAATAAATATATAAGGGCATAATCCACTATTAGAGAATTGGGAAGAGTAACTCTCCAGCCATTCACCAATAACTGAATGACTGGTTTTGCCCACCTGAAACATTTATTGATGGCTTGCTAGAAATCTAGGAAATGTACTTGAGCTGGAGGGAAATCAAATACACGCAAGTTCCCACCCTAAATTACAAAGATCAGCAGCTCCATCATGTAGGACATATTTCAGAGTATGCTCAGGCACTCATCTGATCTGCCCTTGTAATTCTGAAATCTTTGCTCTCCCCACTCTTTCAAATCAGCAAAGATTTTGACTGGATATTGACTTCAGCCAACACGGGTTCAAAACATTGAAGAAAGGGAATGAATGTCCAACTTTAATGTTTCAGCCATCCTTGGTATTCCATCTGAAGACATGATAAAAATTGGAGAGATAAATATGTCCATACACCAGTGGCTTGCTGCTTCTGCCAGATGACTACTCTGCATTTGCCTACACATTTGCTTACACATTACATTGGGAAGCAGAAGATGTGAAGAGAATCAAGAAAAGCTGAGAAATGGAAAGATCAATCGTTAATCCCCAGAAAGTACCATTTGTGGGCAGCACAGCTAAGTTTAGAAATCAAAACCTATTTCTCATAAAATAATCATCACTAGAACAAAAAAGCCTGCAGCATAAATTATTTGCTTTGGACCCCATAACGCAGAAATGCTGTTTTCTAACTAATGTGTCGCTTGTGTTTTCAAACTGTGTCAAAGTCCTTCATATCATCACCATATTAGATAGAGGTTATTCCTCTCACTGTGGAGCTAGCTGCAGATACAGTATCTACATCGACATCATGGTTTCTACCTAGCAAATTAATTCAGAGCATGTCGGCAGTGCGTAATTTTTTCCTCCTTTCTTCTCTCATATTTTCTTTGTGTTTATTTCTGATTCAGTTATCACTAAAATACACATTTTAATTGTATTGTACAAGATTCAAACTTCCCCAGCTTTGAACATGCACATAAACATTTTCACTCAACTTACCTTCACAGCGCCTGGAATCCTTGCTGAATGTTTGACTGCCTGTCTGCTTTGCACAATACAGAGGATTTTTCCAAATGTGCACATTTCTTTCTGATATATACAGACCACTCAGATGTGCATACACACTCACATTTGTAATATAAATACAGATAAGTATAGGTAGGTATAGGTATAGGTATAGGTATAGGTATAGGTATAGGTATAGGTATAGGTATAGGTATAGGTATAGGTATAGGTATAGGTATAGGTATAGGTATAGGTATAGGTATAGGTATAGGTTAGGTATATAGTGCTTGATCTAGCAGCCAGAAACCCAGACTGCAGCAAGGGTGTTGAAAGTAGATGATCTTTAAGGTCCTTTCCATGCCAAGCCATTCTATGATTCTATGATTCTATGATCTAGAGGTATATTACAGATATATCTCTATAGTGTTTATCCATAATAATTACACAGGCAAATTGCTTAGACATCCATACCTATCCACTGAATACCTACACAGATCTAAAGAATGATAAAGAAGTCCAATTCTGATAGCAGCGACTCTGTCTATGTGTCCTATGAGAGGTATCTCTGAGTACTACCTGTGTACACAGAACATCACACAGTAATAAAAATCTACTACAGATATATTCTTACTTTTTATTCTTTTATTCTTCTGTTATTCTTACTTCAAGTGTGGTTTAGACAGAAACTTTTCAAACAACCAGGATAAAAGACCATCCAAGACCCCATTTGTCTCAGTGGGCATGGAGTCAAACAGACAAGTGTTGATATCAGGCAGAAAAAGCCTTTTGTATGTATATATAATATTAATCTAATTGCCTAAAAATCAATAAGGTGATTTTTATAGGCTTCAGGGGCTCTCTGTGACAGGATAGAAGTTAGGCAGCTTGGTAGGAAGACAGATAAGTACACAATACTTCCTCCAATTCCTCCATCATATTATTTCTTATTTATTGATTTCCATTCAAGCCAGTGTTCAGTACAGTATGCAAGTGCAAAATATCAATTCATCTATCTACCTGTTCTTTAATCTACTTATCATTTTATGTGTACGTGCTTATAAATATGTTGCAGCAAGACCCAATCTTACTTGCACGTAAAATCAATAGTTATTTGACAAACAGATGTTAGATTAGCTGAGGGCAGCAGGATTTCAACCTTAAAAGCTAAGAACAGAAGGGTTGGCTTAACCTGGATTTAGCTGGCTCTGCTCCACCTTCCTCTTCTGACTCCCAGGCTACCTCTCACCTCCTGGAGCCAGACATCTCATGGCGTCCCTAGTTATGCTTTAAAAGCACCTTTCAAATAAATCTGATGTCAGTCATCCCTGTTTTCTTCCCCACAGCATTATGCAGCAGCGCTTCCCGCTGGGGAAAGGAGAGGATGTGTGTGTGGGACAGGGAGGGGAGGGGGAAAGCAGTGTATGACTTCAAAAGCCACACAGTTCAGAGCACTTAGTCTAAAGCAAGAAATTCAGAGCCGTGCTTCTCCTAAATGATTGGCAGCAGAGAAGAAATCCATGTGGTGTCCTCAGCACACATCCTACTGGGCTGGTGTCTATATCATAGAATAGTAGAATCATAGAATCATAGAATCATAAAATGACTTGGTTGGAAGAAACCTCAGGGATCACAAATCTCCAACCTCCCTGCCACAGGCAGGGCCACCAACTTCCATATTTAATACTAGACCAGGCTGCCCAGGTCCCCATCCAACCTGGCCTTGAACACCGCTAGGGATGAAGCATCCACAACCTCTCTGGGCAGCCTGTTCCAGCACCTCACCACTCTCATAGTAAAGAACTTCCTCCTGATATCCAACCTAAATCTTCCCTCCTTCAACTTAAAACCATTTCCCCTTGTCCTACTACTATCTATCCTTTCAAAGAGTTGGCTCTCCTCCTGTTTGTAGGCTCCTTTATGTTACTGAAAGGCCGCAATGAGGTCACCCTGCAGCTTTCTTTTCTCCAGGCTGAACAAGCCCAGCTCCTTCAGACTGTCTTTGTAGGGAAGGTGCTCCACCCCCTGTATCATAAATAATGCAGACTGTATCCTGCATAGTCCATCTCAAACCTACCAAGACCCCCACCAGTGGAGGAGACACTTGTACCTAAGGAGTTAGAAGCCCCACAGCATGCTTCCACCACCAGGTCATATCAATGTCTGGCCTTTTGGTTCCAGCAGAATCTCCATGAAAATCTGATCTAAACTGATTAATACATGCTCAATGGGCACCACACTTTCAGCTTTGAGGGAAATGTTGTCATTATGACATGATGATCTAGGTCCAAAACATATTTCCATCTTTATGTGCTAGCAAACATATTATTATCCCACATTCTTAAAGATATTCCTTAAAATCTACTCCTACAGATACAAGGAGTATCTCCGTGGAGTCTTTCTTGAAGGAAACAGGGATTTGCACTGACCAAAGCACTTTGGAAACAAGCCTATGATCAATCTTACTGATATAGAAATGGAGTGCTCTTTTACTCCTTTTCTTGTTTTCTACTTGCAGAGGTAACACACAGTTTCCCCCAGGAAGCCTGAGGAGAAAGAGATCCTCCTGGTAAGAGAGGGGCATGACTGGAACAAATTTCAGAAGGAGAGCCCTGGGGTTAGCCCTGCAGTTCCCATAACTGCTTGGGCTCGCTGTCTTTCACAGGGCTTGTATTCTTGTTCATATATTATTGTCCTTCCCTTGACAGCCTGCTTTTGCATAGGCAAAGCAGTTTGCAAAATCCATGGCCTTTTTTTCATCAGCTGTGGCAATCAGCGACATGACTTTGTTCAGAGCAGCCCTTGGCTTCCTATCACAAAGAGAGAGGACAGACAGTGCTCTGAACGGCATGTGCTCTCACTGCTGCACACTTAGTATATTGTTTCTGCAACCACAGATAGATAAGATATCCTAATAGTAAGATGAACATTCATGATACAGCTCCCTCACTGTCCTTTCTGGCAGCGCGCTGCCAGCTGACTACACATTGCCACTCCAGTCACTGAAAGGTAATGTTAACTCAAGCAATGAGTCAGATTGACAGGAAGTTTCACAGCTTGTCATGTGCATTTCTTCATTACCATGGAGCTGAACTGTGTTTAATAGCACTACCTTTCTCCCTCCCACATGAGTGAAAAAGGCTAACTCATTCTTCCTTTCTCCTACCCGTACTACCAGCTTTACACATCCTCTTTGCTTTGGCTTTGCTCAGGTCTGACAATATCTTCTGCTGCTGCTACAACTCTTTTGGCTTTACAGGTGGAGAAAGGGTGATTTGTGGGATTGGATGTTGTCCATTAGTTCAGTTTCTAACCCAGGCACAGTGGTGATGAGGGAATGGTGGAGGTGGGAAACTTAGAACATTCAGGAATATGGAAAGAAGAAGAAAGAAGAGGGGAAAAAAAAGAGATCCTCACCCTGTTTTACTGTTAGATCAGTAGATTTTCCAGTTTAACTTTAAATCATTTCTGAAATAATCTGTTGTGGCTTGGTTCCTGTTCTAATCCAAGAAAGTAATGGTTCAGATTAATCTCTGCTTTGAGAATAATATCACTTTCTGAATGGGTTGAATTTATTTTCAATCCTTGCTGCCAGGCCAAATTTCCCCCACTTTCCCTCTCGAAGAATTAAAACAGGATTTATGTGAGTCTGAAATGATAAACACACCCATTCCCTTTTCCGAACCCTTTATAACATGCAGGTTTAATAGAGTTTTGCTTTGTCTTAATATCTGTGTGGTTTTTATTTCCTCATCTGCTTTACTTTAAACGCATCATGATGTTTAGGAATCTCTAAATATACAGCAAATATAAACAAAGAAAAAGAGGAACATGTATAATATGTAACAGTAGTCTAAAACATAAAGTGCACGGCAATAGCAAAAAAAAGAATGAGATATTTTTTAAACTCCAACTGAAAAACTATCTTGTCAACCAGTATTTCCCCAGTGTTTCACTTCAATTGTCATTTCAGTGGCAGCCAGTTTAGCATCAGGAAAATTTTTGTAGAAGTTAAACTTTTACAACATGAGCTTTCTTTTTATTTTGGTTCTAGGGAAGATCTAAAGTGATATTTACAGCAATTCAGAGTTTTGTGTAATAGCTACCAGGTCAGCCTTTATTCATGGACTAGCACTGTTACTTCTGATGATGCTGTATGGAATTTGGAGTATGCTATATGCAATTTGGAGAAAAAACTGCTGTCTGGAGAGAACTGCTTGGGTCGTGAGTGACCTTCACCTTCAGAGTGCCTCCTAGACCCTTTTCACAGAATCACAATCACAGAATGGCCAGGGTTGGAAGGGACCTCAAGGATCATGAATCTCCAACCCCCCTGCCTCAGGCAGGGCTACCAACCTCCACATTTAATATTAGACCAGGCTGCCCAGGGTCCCATCCAATCTGGCCTTGAACACCTCTAGGGATGGGGCATCCGCAACCTCTCTGGGCAGCCTGTTGCAGCACCTCACCACTCTTTTTTTGGTTCCTTTGCTTGCCCTGATGTACCAGGGCTAGTGACCAGCTTATCTTTCCAAGCTCTCATCCAGTCTCTAAGGTGTTAAATTGCCTTGGTCCCACTGCCATGGCAGATAGAAAAGATAACATCCCTTGATCTGCTGCTCACTCTCATTTTAATGCATTCCAGGCCACCACTGACCTTCTTGGCCACAAGGGCACACTGCTGGCTCATGGGCAACCTGTTGTCCGCCAGGACAGCCAGGTCCTTCTCTGCAGAGATCCTCTCCAGTAGATCAAGCCCAAATGTGGTTATTTTATGAAGGACTCTACAATTGCCCCTGTTAAACCTCATAAAGTTCCTCTCTGCCCAACTCAGCCTGGACAGGTCTTACTGAATGGCAGCTCTTCCTTCTGGTGTGTCAGCCATTCTTCCCATCTTTGTATCATCAGCAAACTTGCTGAGGATGCTCTTTCTCCCTTCATCCAGGTCATTGATGAAGATGTTGAACAAGACCGGACCCAGCACTGACCATGGGGAACACCACTAGTTACAGACCTCAAACCAGACTCTACATCACTGACCACAGCTCTCTGAGCTCTTCCAGTCAACCAGTCCTCAATCCATCTCAATGCCCATTCATCTACCCCATACTTCTAAGCTTACCTACCACTGGACCGAAGCTTTTCCCAGCAGCAGAAACCCATTATCCAAAAGCCAGCTGTACATTTCCCTCATAATGAACAAGGTAATAACTGAAGGTATGGCCTTGTATGGCATCCTAGCAAAGGATGCTGACCTCAGAAAATTCTTTGCAAGCCAGCCTGTACAATGGTAGTGATGTATTGCTGGAAGTACAGTTTTTTGTTCAGGAGGAAGTTGCATCTAGTAAAAGCACTGACACCTGATTTGCCTGCAAACAATGCAGAAGTTTCTGCAAGAAGCGTCCCAGCAAGTGGGCTGGAAGAGGAGAGGCACAGCAAGCAAGCTGAGGAAGCCAGTGAGGAAACCAAAAGCCTAAGCAACAAATAGTTTGAACAAAGAAAAAGAACTGGGCAAAATGCCTTCACATTCATCAAAAACAGACAATCCCAAAATACAAAACTCAGATTTACTCTCAGGTTCAATGTGGGGAATCATCATTTCAATGTATTTTAATTTATTTTTGGGTCTTTTCTGTCTCCAGATGGGATTTTCCTTTCAAGTAGGACTCAGATACTTTTTGTGATTGGCATTAGGTTCAGCATTCAGTTATATAGTGTAAACACACCAAAAAAGTTTCCTCCTGCTCAACTTGAATATTTGTGGGCTGAACAGCCTTGTACTTTTCCTTTTCACTTCCTTTTATCTCATTGACAAAAAGCACCAAAACTTTTTTTCAGATCAACTGAAGGCAATTCTTAAAACAATTTGTCTTATCTGTGCCCTCCCACCCAATATCCTTTATTCATACACTTGAGGTAAAAATTTCTGTATGCCTCAGAAGCCATAACCTTTGCTCTGAGTATCTGTATCATCTACTTCTAGGAAAACTGTGTGTAACCCACTACTAAACAAGATCACAATCAGAAGTTTAGTTCCCCATTATTTCTTCTTTATGTTTCTCATAATACCAGTATTGTTGCTTTCTTTGGGATCTGTGTACTGATGGAGCAGCACAGCTGTGAGAAACTGTGATTTCAGAATAGGAAGATGGAACCGTTTCCAGTCTGCAAATCCAGAATTTAGAAACTTACGAAAAAGAGACAGCAATGGACTACAAAGAAACATTTAGAGCTACTCTGATTAGATCAACTATCCAGTTATTTTAATATCCTGTTTGTAATAAATAAATGGAATAAATGCTTTTTAGAGTGAATGCAGATTATTGTGAATTGACCATAGATTTTCCTTCCTTCTTCATAAGTGTAAATTTGTTCATGCCCAACAAACTTTCCAAATGTATCCCTTGCTTATCTAACTTTATGTCCATCTGATTTCACACAACAGTGTGTAAAGTGTTTATAGGAAAACTTGTGTTTATCTTCCCTTACCTGAGAATTACCATTTTTCCACTGAAGAAAGTAATTGAGATATGGTAGCTTAAAATATCCCCAATTCTTTCCCCTTCACGTCAGCTGAGGTTATTCAATAAGAGTGAACTAAGTATTACTAATAGTGTTCACTAGCTTAATACTTTTTGTACCTCAACTGTGGCCAGCTGCTTGTTGGGTTTGCACCATTTAAACACAACCTAGTTCAAGATTATTTTATTAAATAATTCTTCCTTTTTTTGTGCTTTAGTTTTCATTTTAATCCTTCTAGGATCTTCGCCTTTGTAAAGAATATGGCTCTTGGTCTCCAGAAGGAATAGGACTGGGATAAAAAATCCAAGATCCGTGCTATCACATTGGTATCAAGTGAAAATACACTGTTATCTTTTAAAACTGATTTAATTTTTTTTTTTTTTTTTTTTTCTAAAAGTCCACTTGTTTTACAGTTCTGAAAGTCCAGCTCATTTTACGTGTCCACTTGATGTGCTTGCATCTGTTGGGTTTTTTCTTCCATCATCCTTGTGTTAAGCAGCTCTAATTCCTCTGAAACTTCTGCTGAGAGGACGCATAAGAGGGTAATGTCCAGGTCAGAATGCTCCTTGGAAAAAAGGTCAGAAGGCAAACAGAAGAATGACAACTTCCAAAGATGAGGCAAGTTTACCAACCCAACTTGGTCAAAGTCAGCCAGATGCAGCCTTTAAAGAACAAAGAAAGTAGGAAGATTGCTGTTGTATGCTCTGAATACTGAGTGATGGTCTTAGCTCAGAAAAGATGTGTAACTGGACATTTATGAATCTGGACATTTATATGCTTATGAGCTTCACAGGACTTCCTCTGTGAAATTGCATCTGAGAACTTGCAGAGAATGTGGAAGGACAAGCACAGAATTTATTTTAACAAAAAGACAATACAGATAATTATGAGGTAGTCCACATTTCACTTAGATGCCTAGAAACATACTAGAGTACATTATTCACCAAACCGTTTGTTAGCAAGCCAAGGGATACAACAAAACAGGAGTTTGCAGAGAAGAAATCATGTCAGTTCAATCTGATTTTTCTAATGTCAGGATTCTTTGTATAATGGATGGAGGGAACATGAAAACTCAATGTGACAAGGTTTTAAGGTTTTAACACATGCCTGTAAGTCATTTTTATCAGCAAACTGAGCTCCTGGAACCTGGTTATGACCACTGAAAATGAGGTACAGGACTTCCTGTAAAAAGTACTCAAAAACACTGTCAACAGCTTGGAGACATAAAAGGGTGATTTGCTATGGGCAGTATGGTGGAGATGTCCCCACAGATGAAAAGTCATCTATAACAGACAGAGCAGTACCTATTTAGAACAAGCATATGGCATTATGTAAAGAACATTTTTGGAAACTTCACAAATGATCAAGATTCATGTTTTCTTGGCAAACTACAGAAATGGTCTGAAATGCAAAGAAGTTATTTTTAACTGAGACAAGCACAGAAATATACAACAGAAAGTGCAAAGGCATACGAGTCCAAAAGGTAGGAGCTCCCTTGGAACATCACCACATATCAGGATCTGGAAGCTACAGGCAACTTCAACATTCAGTCATAGTAACAAGAGACAAAAATGTCATCCTGCAGTCTTAATACAATATCAGAGATCAACCTTTTTCTTCTCTATTCCATAATGGTAAATCTTGGCATGGAATGTTGTGAATAGATTTGGCCTTCAGTCTTCACTACGGATATAGATGAAGAGATACGAAAGTAAAAAGCATGACCTGCAAGGAAAGGTTTCAGAAATTGTATTTGTTTAGTCTAGAAAGGAGCAGGTTCAAGCAGGACAATCTATCTTTCCTTCCATGCGTGAAAGGTTGCTTTAGAGATGACAGCAACTATTGTTCTACAGTGGCAATGAGAGTAGGTCGAGAAGAAAACTAGTTCAATCTACAGCATAAAGGATTTAGGTTATCAGTTCAGAGGATATGCTGGACCTGTAATCACAGGGAGTTTGAGACAGATTCTGGAATCTGTCATTGCCTTGCCTTTAAGTCCATGGCAGATGGCAGACCTAGCCAGGGGCTGCCTAGGTAAGCTTAAATTCCAGAGGGGGACTCACATCATCTTGTTTATCTGTACAAAGGCATGAAGCAGCTGCCTGGATGGAAGTCAATGCACTCTGTAGCTAAGCTATGCAATTTTTATTTTTTTTTTTTCTGGCTGATTCCAATGCTCTAGCTGAAGGAGACTTTGCTTTGGATTTCTGTAATACTATAAAAGCCCCATATTTATCTCATATCATTCATTGTGTTTGCCTTTCATATTTTCACTTAGAAGAGGTGGGAAAAGTAGAAAAACTGGATTTTTTAGAATAGAATCATAGAATCATTTAAGATGGAAAGGACAAAGGAACCTTTAAAGGTCATCTGGTCCAACTCGTCTGTAATGAACAAGGATATTCACAGATAGATCAGGTTGCTCAGAATCCAGTCCGGCAGGAATAGATTCACATACAAACTCTTCTGAGGGATAAAAACAACTTTGTATTGCCATGATCTGATTTATCACACAGAACTGGGACACGTTCACATCGGCACCAAGACCAAGTTGATTAAGTGAAGTATAGATTTTCAGGAAGGTATCTGGCATTATTATGGAGAAGCATGAGAAGAAAATAAAATACTTTCTTAGTTCATCAGTTTGTCCTGAAGTTAACCTCACTAGCTAAAACAAGAGTGAACACTGTAAGCTTTGTTTTCCAACTGTGTCTTTTTCTTATGCTTTTTTCCTCTGGATTTCAGATGCCTCTAGAAATTAAGATTTCTTCTCATCATAGTCAAACTCATCTCAGGATCTTCCATTAAGAAGTTCTTCACATGCTGACAGTCAGGAATAGATGCTACTGCAGCTGCAGTATCATTCCATTAATTTTTCATTTTTGGCTAAAGTTTAATCTAGGTTGTAGTGGCTAAAGGCAAGTTTAATTCTCATTGTGCATTCAGTGAAAATCCATTGGAAGACTGTCATTCCCTTGGCATGTGATTTTTTTTTTACTCTGTGGTACTATAAAGTCTTCAATTCCATTTCACTTTACAGTCTCTCCATTGAGGAGGGTAGCGAAGCAAACACAATATGAATAAAGTCTTTATGCTTTCTCATCTGAGGCATAACCAAAAGGCTTGAAATGGCGCTTGGGAATTCTACGTTTTTGGTCTAGATCATCTAACAATATGTTCTGATAATTTGCTAGAGTGTTATTTAAGGGGATCAGAATAAACAGAAAGCCAAATATCCCATGGTGGGAAGTAACTGAAAGAGGAGAGGAGAGGAGAGGAGAGGAGAGGAGAGGAGAGGAGAGGAGAGGAGAGGAGAGGAGAGGAGAGGAGAGGAGAGGAGAGGAGAGGAGAGGAGAGGAGAGGAGAGGAGAGGAGAGGAGAGGAGAGGAGAGGAGAGGAGAGGAGAGGAGAGGAGAGGAGAGGAGAGGAGAGGAGAGGAGAGGAGAGGAGAGGAGAGGAGAGGAGAGGAGAGGAGAGGAGAGGAGAGGAGAGGAGAGGAGAGGAGAGGAGAGGAGAGGAGAGGAGAGGAGAGGAGAGGAGAGGAGAGGAGAGGAGAGGAGAGGAGAGGAGGAGAGGAGAGGAGAGGAGAGGAGAGGAGAGGAGAGGAGAGGAGAGGAGAGGAGAGGAGAGGAGAGGAGAGGAGAGGAGAGGAGAGGAGAGGAGAGGAGAGGAGAGGAGAGGAGAGGAGAGGAGAGGAGAGGAGAGGAGAGGAGAGGAGAGGAGAGGAGAGGAGAGGAGAGGAGAGGAGAGGAGAGGAGAGGAGAGGAGAGGAGACATTTCCTAGGAATCTGAATAGCATAAAGGGAACCGTGGTTCGTTCTGAATGTATCTTTAACATAATCTATCTTGTATCACAGACAATAACCTTCTTTAAGGGTTATGAAGGCACAGTCTCTCTTTGCATTACTATCTGCAAAGAATTTACTACCTTCATCAGAAGCAACTGGTACTGAGCAATGCAAATGAGGGTCTACTAAACATCTAATATTAACTATATTCTGCTATATGCTCCCCCTATATGTATTGGAAACAGATTAGGACTAGATGAGTATGATTTTGTAATCAATCAATTTTCTATCCTCATTTTTAACATGACATTTAGCAAAATAGTACCTTGTACCATGCTGCAGTTTCTCTGTCTCTTTCATAGGGATCTGGATCTTTATGGAGATCACTTCAGACTCATTGCTAAGAAAAAGAAAGGAAAGAAAGAAAGAAAGAAAGAAAGAAAGAAAGAAAGAAAGAAAGAAAGAAAGAAAGAAAGAAAGAAAGAAAGAAAGAAAGAAAGAAAGAAAGAAAGAAAGAAAGAAAGAAAGAAAGAAAGAAAGAAAGAAAGAAAGAAAGAAAGAAAGAAAGAAAGAATATATAATATTATTAATATAATTAAAGAAAGAAAGAAATTAATAATATATAATATTATTATTATAATTAAATATATTAATAATTAATATTAATAATTCCATATAATCTATTTTTTTCCCTCCATAATGTACATAACCAAACTGTGAAGACTTTCCAAAGTATATACACAAAACTTTTGAGGATTTTGCTTTGAAAAAAAATTATCAAGAATGAGGAAAGGTTTTCTACACAGAAAAGTACAACTTAGGTTTCCAATTTGAATGTGGGTGAGGCAGGCGTTCATGTTTAGAGCAGCAAACAGAGTCTATTCAGGAGTATCAAAGGTGTCCAAAAGGGACTGAAGAATGAAATATTCTTAAAGAAATTCATAATGGATACAGAAGGTGAGTGCACACAAAGGAGCTGATAGGCGGAGGCAATGGCAGTATCTGAAGAAAGAAAAAAAAGGGGAAAAAAATTGCTGTATGTACTCTTTCATTCAAGTTTCATTTTCCCAATTACTGTATTCAGGAAAGTACTGAAAGACTGTATCAGATGAATATAAAGTATGCTGTTACCAAAAGTAAATGTCCAGTCCAATCTGTTAATACAGATTGGGGTGGACAACAACAGCAGGAGAAAAAAAGCACTACTGTGGAAATAGCAAGGACTTTTGAGATATCGAAGACTTCTGTTCAAAATATACCTCAGATAAAGCATTGTATAAAGTTCACATATTAAACATTCTCATTGCTGTGCAAAATGTGAACCGAGACAGTTTGTGCAATGAACAAATTATAGACTTTGCATTGCCTATTAGATAGATGACCTGTGTTTTTCATGATATTTTAATACACAATAGTGTATATGTGCATTTTATAAGAGATGGGTATTATACACAAAGGTGGGATGCTTATAACATACAAGTCACGCCTGTAAACATCAATAGGTAATTTGAATTCACTTTCAGAACTCCTTATTATTCTGAGACACATCATCGTATCTCCAGAGCCCAGGAGTTCCCACCACATTTTGACCGAGTCACTTTGTTACACTTTGGTGTCCAGAACACAAAGAACTGGGCTGGGGGAAAAGAGAAGAATTGTCCCACTGAGGATTCCCAGAAATGTGGTATATTGTCTATGAGAGAAGCATATTGCTTCCTTGAACTGAATAGCTTTAAGGAGAAAAAAAAAAAAAATCAATTCATCCTGGAAGAATTCTGCTATTTCTGGTACCATTTCTTAGGTCCAGGTGTCCCAGTTTATTTGTGCCATTCCTAGAGTGGGAAACAGAGAGCGTGAAACTGTTAATTTGGTGGGCTGTGTATCAGGAAAAGGACAAAAGTCATCTAAAAACTGCCCAGGAAACTGGCCCTTTTCACTTGGTGTTTGTTTGGAAAGAGGAATTAAAAATAAAAAAATAACTTCGTAGATTTTCAATGAAATAACAGCTTAAAATCAAAACGTATTCATTGCTAACAGGGTTGAAAGGAACTCAGGTCATTATCCACAGCAGTGGGCTTTGGGAATGTCAGTGAGACCTGAGCATCTTCAGAGACAAAGAAATGGGCAAAATAAGGAGAAAGGAAGGGATAGGTGGGGAAGTGGCTAAAGGCTAAACTAAAGGTTGACCAGCAGAAGAAGGATCTATGTTAATGTGTTCCCACGAGAGTTGTAGAAGAAAATATAATTATTTTCCAGAGACACAGGATGCAGGGATTCCAGCTATTCTAGTGGGCATTGTGGTGAGGTGTTGATGGTCAAACTACATAATCTTAGTGGTCTTTTCCAATCTCAGCATTCTATAATTCTACTATTCTATTCTCTTTGCCAGCACTGCCCAGTTATTTAAAAGAGAGTCGAGAAATGATCTGCAGCCCTACAAAGAGTTGAAGTTTCAAAAGGAAGCATTTCAAATGCAAATCTGCCTTTCTGTTCCAAACTAGAATAACAAGTGCTTTGCTGATGCTGATGTCCATACCCTACACAACAGGGGTGGTACCAAGAGGCCTCCACTGAAAACCAGTTCCTAAATGCCACTTCACAGTGGTGTAGGGCAAAGGACTTAGTCTCCTCAGGGCACATCAAGAGAGCTGGGTCCTGGAGCTAACTCCTTGCATGCTTCACACAAGGAGAAGCTTTGCAGAAGAAAAAGCAGATTCAAACTGGGAGTAATTTAAAATACTAAACAGCTCCAGAAACCCTTCTAGCTTTGGCTTCTTGGCCTCCCTTAGAGTTGAGGGCCTTAATGCTTGCTCAAAATCTTGTGCTCCAGTCTTTAATCTCTGTAGGCTTCATTTCTCCACCCATCAAACAAGGATACCTTTGCTCTCCAGCTTATCTACTTAAAGTTTACCCCTAATGTAGCTCTACTGCCTTTCCTGGAATTAGTCTCACTTTATGCTGGAGTTAGAAGGTAATTAAAGTCTTCCTGTACTTGTCTAGCTGTGTATGTATATCAAGTACATATCCCTCAAGGAAAATTTGACAGCCTCTGTTCTCCTGACTATTTTCTAGTCAAAATAAGGAACAAAAATTCTTTCCCTTTTTTCCTGCCTTTTTTTCTGTCTTTTAATTCCGAGTAACAAATGAAGAAAATGGGAAATGATGATATTCATACCTTCAGAGAAGGAATCCCAGGACAATTAAACATTTCCTGCCTCCTAAATTCACCTTCTTCACAAGCTCTCTTTAAGTACTTGTACAACAGATGTGAGCTGCCTGTATAAAATATTTTCACAGGAGAGTCTGAAGAAGCAAGTAGGTCTTTGGTCTTTAGTGATGTAGCATTAATACTTGAGAGGAGGGAAATCTAATCGTTTATGCTGACACTTGTATAGACTGTGATTTCCCTGTTTCAAAATGACAGGAAGAATTAATTGTGAAATACAGTAAGCAGCAGAGAAGTATCCATACTCAACATATCTTTTTCTGGGTTGTTTTAGATTCATAAAAACATGCTGATAAAGTTTTGGGGGTTTTTTTTTGTTTTGTTTTTGTTTTTTTTTTGTTTTTTTTGTTTTTAAAGAGTAATCCATTATTCAGGCACAGGGCACAGGAAACTAAACTGGATATCTTTTGGTTTCTGATTGTCTATAAAGACGACTAAGAAATATTTTGGTCTAAAATACCAGATTTAGCACAGAGGAATGTTAACACTATCACCTGGAATCAGTGTCTAACAAAACTTGGCTGTGTAGTAAGTATTCATCTGACCTCAATTTCTTAAAATAACCTGTCCAAAACAGACAATGACAACTGTAAAGTAGCACTGATAGGTAACTACCATTAGTGTCAAGAAAAGCTATACAAACAAGCGGAGAATGAGGCTTATATTATCTTGGCTCTCATCTGCTGTCAGATAAAAAGAAACCTAACTCCCAACAAGGCAAGCTACTAGCAAAAGATCTTTCCCTAGTCAAATATCCGTAGTGCCTTGATTAACTAGTGATGGTGGAAACAATACCAGTAGCAGAACTGGTGAAGTACGAGCCCTTTGTACTTAGCAGAGCTTTAATGAAAAGTCGGAATGACACCTCTGATCATAACGTCTTTATTGCCTCCCCAGCAGAAATTTGCCTCCCTTCCTGCAGACATACATATTCCACATTGTTTATCCCCTCCAGTGCTTTGTGAGCTAGATAAGAACATGGACATCACAGTCTTTACTGATCTAGAAGTTAGTTACCTAGTCAAAATCAATTGTGTAGGATCTCTCTATGCTTAAAGGAAGAAAAGGAGAGAGGTCATTTATCCTACCAGTAGGTGTTTTCCCCAGGAGAAAGAATTTACCTACTGAAGTATCTGAATATAAAAGCTTAATCTCTCTGGTGAAGAGTTTGACTGGGAGACAAAATCTCTCATATGGGCTTGTGTAGTCAGACACTAGGAATACACTGTATAGTTCAAAACTATGGCCCCAGTCCTTTGATTTAAACCCATATTTCATGGGTCCTCTAACTTGAATCAGTTAATCAGAGGCGGATATGAGTAGGAAGAACACAGTGATGACACAGCATAGTTTTTGTTAGCAACACAAAGCTGGTGAATTGACAGGGATCATTATTGCAAAATAAGCAACGTGTGAAACACCAGCCGACAGCTGCATACAGTGTCAAAGTCTCAAACATACATACTAGCACTTTTCATATGTGTTGAATTAGATATCATGGAGTTCGTAACAAAATTAGGTACATTTCATGCTAAGACATCCTAATTACTTTTTCAACAATTTGAATTAGTTCTTCAGCAAGTTTCTTATAATCTTTTCCCATTTAGACTTTCATGACCTGAGTTCTCTTGAGGTTGGATTTCTCTACCTATCTTGAACCATCTACAACACAGATGCCTACATCTAAGCTAGTCACCTTAGGTTCTCTTTACAGTCAATAGAGAGGAAGAGGCGTTTAGAGGTGATTCATCTCATCCTAATATAGATATCAAACAAGTATCAGATTAATTGCTCTCTGGAGATACCTGTTTATCTCTGCTGACAATAAAAGGAACCTAGAGTGACTAACTTAGACTTACCTGTCTGTATTTTGGTTTCCTACAGTTAGCTGAGATAAATCCCAGCCAGAGCTTCCTTTGATCAAGCAATCAACCACTATCACAAAATGAAAAGGATAAGAAGGGCAAGAGTGGATGAACGGGAAGGATAGAGTAACTGTGTGTTACCTGATCAGAAATAAATACACCAGCGGAGGGGTTGATAATCTTCCAATAGCCCAAAATCCCAAAGATATCATGCTTTCCATTTCTCCAAATTGGACCTGAAAGAAAGGCTGTATCTGTCCTCGGAAACATACTCATATCTTCTTGTGGCAGCCTCTATCAGTAGGTCAGACCTGGATCTCCTGAGTTGGCTGGACTCACCAAAGCTTCTCTCAGTGAGTTTGAACATGTGTGTGAATTACACCGCCAAAGATCTAGCCTCTGACCCTCTGTTTCATGATTTAGCTGATTTATGCTTGGGGCTCCAATTTTCTTTTACAATCATGTCTGACTGTGCTGCTACTCAGATGGGGAAAAACAGAAAAATCTCAGAAGCATGGAGGTAGAATGAGGGTTTATCTTTCTTAGCTTGTTGTTACACTATTAATTACCATTGTCACAACTTGAGAGTGATGCTGCAATGAAAGAGCATGGAGCAAATCCACATCTCAGTATGCAGTTCTTAAAGTCTTACAGATAAACTTACCCTCTTTCCTGACTGGGAAAAAACAAGCCCAAGATCAGTAAACTACTCTACCTAGAGTGCTTCTCAGCTCTCCGAGAGAATCTGCTCTTCTACTTTTTCTAGACATTGATTTTTGTGTTGTTGTTCTTATCCTACCAAAACAAACAAACCAAAGGACCCTCAGCCTGTGTTGACTGTTTGAAAGGGAAGGTAAAAGTCTGACTTCAAAAAGTTTTGACAGTTGGCATGGTAACGAGCCATTCCAACCAAAATGACTTCATTGCTGCTCATTTTTCCTGGCTACCAATTGATTTACGAACCTCTTTTAACATCTAGAGAAGTGTTAATGAATCAAGTGTTTAAAAATAACATGCACCAGGAGGTTGTAAATTACAGCCCCAGCATCCTTTGAATTCACCTCTTACATTTCTATAACCCACCTGGTACCCGTCTGCTGCAAGATGGGTGTTCACTCCAGGGCTAAAATTTTTATTCTCAAATATGTATTTGGGGTTGCACCAAGTCTTGATCCTCAACATCCAGCTTTGCTGTCAGATCTGACACAGTGGAAGAAGAGGGTGAGGGAAAGGTGAGCAAGGGGGAGGGGGCACTGCTCAAAGGAGAGGAAATAAGCTCAGAACCCAGACCACCCTAAAGGCAGCAGTGTCAAAAGAGGAGCACACAGTACTCAGTGCTGAATCAATGACCTCACACATTTCAGGCTTGATCTTGAACAACCAATTGGATCAAGTACTGCTTAGTGCTGTTAAATAAAGCACTACTGCTGATAATGTGTTTGGTATGGATCATTTGCATGAGCCAAGATTTGCAGAGTGAGCTCTTAGGTTGGAATTCAGTTTGCCTGCCTGTCAGTTATGCGAACCTAAGAAGTGGAGGTCAGCTCACAGACTGAGACGCCAGTAACCTGATATTGTGGTAGGAAAGAAAAAATATTTTTCTGGACATAAGCATGCGTGTTGCGTGTAATGTGAAGAAGTTAACCATTCAACTGTATTTGGGATGCCAGACTTCTTTGGGTTTATGTGTTCTGGCTGGGTGTCATTCTTCAAAAATGATGCTGACAAACTGGAATGAATCAAGAAGAGAAATAAGGAAGGTTAAAAGTTAACAGAAAGTGACCCATAAACAAAGGCTGATGGAGCTGGGCTTGTTAAGGTTGAGTGCAGCCATCTCATCTATTCCCCCTGTAGTTGTGAGATGGAGCAATAAGTATGTGTCTGAGCTGGGTTTAAGTAAACTAGCTCAGACAGTTTGTGCACAACATGGATCACATCTACTTCACCCTGCTACACAGAGGACTTTGCAAGAAGAGAAATTTATAATGCACACTAAACAACAGCCAGAACCAAACTTAAAAGCAAACCCCCATATGCCTACCCTTTCTCTGCTGTCAAATGAGACAAACCTGATGGGTTCAATCCAGCCAAAAAGAAAAATCAAGACTGGGAAAGTATTCTGCATGACTCCTGGGAACAATCAAGTCAGTCCTTCTCCTAATGATGTCAATGGCAAAGCTTGCAGTGACTGAGGTGGCAAAGAACTAGGCTTTAAATCTCCTTAATTAGAATATGAGAGTAATTTTTGTTAACACTTTGCTAAGTGGCATATATACATGATTGTGTGTGTGTATATTAAACATAAATATCTACTTCTTATGAAGTGGTTGGATTCTCATTCCAGACCTATACACTGGCACTCAGGAAACCAGGCTATACTCGAAAACATATCAAGGACAGGGGAAAAAATGCACAGAAGACATGGAAACAGTTGTATCTTGTGATTCAGTGAGAATTATTGGCTCAATAAGCTAAAGCTTTTTCTCCACCATTCCACCACTATTTCCATTCCTTCCATTCTCTCTTCTGTTTCATCATAAAGGCAGAGAGGTAACCAACGCACTGATTCAGAAGGTCATCTCACATTCATCTGTGATTTTTTGGTCTTCCCTTGGCCACAAAAAAAGGAAAAAAAAGAAAAAAAAAAAAAAAGAAAAAAGAAAAAAAAAAGAAAAAGCTTATGCTATTGAAATATCCGAAGTATGTAAGATTATAAGTGAGTGACCAGCATGCTGCCATTGGGGTAATACCACCATTTCAGAACATGAATCAATTTTTATCTGAAAAAGTCACAGTTTGAGACTGTGAATACGATTATTCTACTGTATCCTAGAAAAAATGAAACTGTTCCTGAAAACAAAAAGACAACCACAGTATGAAAGCTTGGAGATAATAGATTTTATGCTAAGTGCCACTATAAATTTTGTTTCTGCTCAAGTAAGCCTTCTGTTTTCACATACATAGATGCAAATGGTAAAAATTATCAGTTTTCTTGACTTCACTGCAAATGTCAAGTGGTATAATAAAGTAGTGGATTTCACTTATTATTATTTTTTAATCCAAACAAACTCTACACAAAATAAACTCATTGAAGAACTCACTGTGGGACCAGCAAATAAACTCAATGAAGGGCTCACTGTGGGACCAGCAGCACCTGTCAAACAAACAGAATTTCTGAAGAGTAAAAAAAGGGACTAACATTTTTAACTAAAGTCGACAAAATTTAAGTCTTTGGTTAAAATGCCAAAATACCTTCGATAACACATTTACACACCTATGAAAACAAAACTTCAGTCAGAAATTCCAATATGGTCCTTAGGCTGTATAAGAGCCATACAGCTGCAAAAACATCAAATGTATCTCTGATATATTTTAAAGTAACAGTCTGGGAAAATTCTTGTGCACAACTTTAAACTCAGTTTTATTTTATTTTATTTTAATTTGAACTTCTTATTAAATAAAAGGAAATGTTTGGCCCTGCAAGGAGAGACAACACACTGTCTTCAGTCTGAAATTTCTGTGTAGACCTCAAGATATGTCAAACAGAATTTATTCTTCATTCAGATAAATACAGGACAGGAAGAAATGAGAAATAAAAATGGAAAAATAATTGCAGGTGAAAATGGCCCAAAATCACATCCTCGTCTGATATAAATCAACTCAATTCTAATGAAGTGTGCAGGGTTACATCGGCTGAGGGATTAATCCAGGTCTCACTCTGAACACAAAATGAAAGCTGAGAAATGCCAAATGCCCTCATGATACGAACACACTGAGAAAATAAAAATGTAAACTGGAATAATGAGGGAAATCAGCTTTCCACATTAAACAAGGCCCTGTCATATGCTCAGTGATGTCCAAGTCAAATAACAGATTCCAAAACAGCTTGTTAGGTGTACAACAATTTTCCAAATGTTTACATTCATATTTTACTGGACAATGTATGATCTGAGTTTCTATTAAGCCATTATTACATTTTGCAGACGTCATTTTGACACATTTTTGAACAGGCTGGAAGCCCTTGTTTATTCAGCTTTCCCCTTGGGCACTTTGAGAAGTTATTCTCCTGTAATTCCAGTTCTGCTTTGCCTAGGTACACCTTTAACAGTCCTTGTTTTGTTATTAAATCAATGACTGGCTGACAGAGGTGACTAGGTTTTGAATCCCTGCCATCAGAGCCGCTCTGTCAACACAGTGATGACATAAGAGTTCATATAAAGGAAGCTTAAAGGGAACAAAAAACTTTTCAAGCAAGAAAAGATATATGTTATTGGGGCCATCAAAATAACTTCTTGCCAAAAAAAACAAAACATAAAGAAAGTGTAGATGGGCTACCAAAAGATTTAGCAACATCCTTGGCTCACACAGCAGCCATAACTTTTCTGTCTTTGATGTTCCTTCATATAGAATAGCAGTCCTGTCATATGGACCTGTAGACAGACCACTAAGGAGAACCCATAGTCCTCAGACAGACAAGACTTCATGGTGTATGCAATATTGATCATTATGCTCAGGACTTAGTGTTGTCAGTGATAGTTTAGGTAGATTTACTGGGACAACTGGCCATCTGGGATAGAGAGACAAAATAATAAGGTGTCATTCAAGGCTACATGGGATTAACTAATTTCAGCATGTATTCTCAAGAAAAAGTTTTACTGAAGACAAAGACTAGAACGTAACATAAGAATGGCCATATCAAACAAAATGAAAGTTTTAGCTAGTGAAGTTAGTGAAGCCATTGAAGCTATTGTCTTACCTAGCGTTTGGCAACCCTGTCCATTTCCTGAGGAAATAAATGATCTTTAAGATTCCTTCCAACACAACCCATTCTACAATTCTAAACTCAACAGTAAATGCCAAGCATAAGAGATGAGCATAGGAACCGGGAAAGCAGAGATCTATATTATTAGATTCCTTTTTCCTAAGCTTCTGAACAACTTCTCCCTAAATATAAGTGAGGTCTTTGAATTGAATTACCTCAGAAGCATTCCTCTTTGATCAGTTTGTACCATTCACAAGATCTTGTGGCAAAGACTCCTATAGTTTAACCACACATTGTATAAGTAACCTCTTTTTGTTAATCCTGTTGAAGCTAGCTAGTTTCATCTGTTGAACTCCAGTTCTTTCACTGTCAAAGAAATAAACTATTCCCTGTTTGCCTTCTCCATGAAGGGAGAAAGAGAAAGAACTTGTCTCGCATCTTTCTTTAGTCATCTGTTTGGAAGGATGAACTCTTTCAGTATATCAGTCATTCCGTGTGCTGTTCTCTGATCTTCTCATTACTTTTTCTAGTTCAAACATATCTTCTCTGAAATAAAAAAAAAAAAACAGAACTACATGCCATATTTGAAGTGTGGGAGCACTAGAGACTTATTCAGTAGTACACTGAATTTTTCCTTGTTTGTTCTGTCCTTTTTCTAGTATGTGCTAAAATCTAATTTGCTTTCTGATGTCTATCAAGCATTGATCTTTGTTTCCATAAAACTATAACTTCAAGATTTCCATTCCTAAGCAATAAAAATCAGTGTAAATGTTGAATCCGAATATAAGTTCTCATCATTTCCCAACACTCCAAGTTAGGCACCAAACACAAAATTTGCGAAACTTTGGTTCTCTGTTGTCAATATTTAGAGTAGTACTGCTGGTCTGATGTAAAGTAAGACAGAGAAATAATGTTCACCTAATGTGTGCCAAAATCAGCCTCTTCTCCTAGATAACTTGGCTTCTTCTCCCACATAGCTAGCAATAGGACAAGAGGTAATGTCCTTAAGTTGTGGTAGGAGATGTTAAGCTTGGATGTTAGGAAAGATTTCTTCTCAGAAAGTGGTGAGGCATTGGCACAGGCCGCCCAAGGAGGTGGTGAAGTCACCATCCCCAGAGGTGTTCAAGAAACAGTGAGATGGAGATGATATGGAGATGAGTGACATGGAGACGTGTCACTGAGGGACATGGTTGAATGGACATGGTGGGCATGGGTTTACTACGTGATCTTGGTGGTCTTCCCAACCTTAATGATTCTGTTAATCTATGAAAATACATATTTCCCCTGGAGAATATATAAGCAGAAATTGCCTAAGATTTTAGTGTACAATTAACCTTTCACTTGTATTTGTAATTCCTTCCAAGCAATGTCATAAAGAGATTTCTGATTAACTTTCTTTCACAGATCCTTACTTCCAAAAGGAATTATTAGAGCCAACTTCCACCTACACTGCAAACTCTGGGCTCAGTTATCATTCAAATTAAGTCCTCTTTGGAGCATCTCCAGAGGAAGGACTGGAAGCAGGTGCAAACTGAACGAGATATTTTCCTTCCAAATTGAAGACAGTGCTAGTCAGAACTCAGAAGCAGCTAAAACAGGACTAATGTCTTGTTTTGTTTTCTGGACAATCTAGCAATACTTATTCTTTAGGAAAAAAAGATGTTGAATAAATTAAACACTTCAGTTTTATATGCTGTCAAGCCTTTTCAAAAGTATGTGTAAAATTTATTCTGCCATTACTTGAAAGAAAAAGGATTCATTCCCTCTATTGCATACATTTTACTCTAAGATCTTTGATTTGCTGGCTGAAATAGAATAAATGTATAAACATAGAGTTATTCTTGATAGTGCATATTAATTTCTGATATAAAGGTGGAAAGAAAAAGCTGACTTAAGACCCTGAAATATTAATTAGACTTCACATGGCCAAAAGTAAGTGTATATGGCATAGACATCTAGCGTCTCTACTCCTTTGTAAGTCAATAAGAGAATTAACTATCTCCAGGCTGCAATTCTTTTCACCCTCATAAACAAACTGTCTGAAATCAGTGACATGAATCATGCTCTAAAAACATTTTGTGTGGTGATGCTTGAACATCATTTTAGGTCATGGGAATTGCTGTCATTGACTTTAAAGGCAGATGAGTTTTACCTAGGATGGAGCCTTTCTCTTTTTCGTGTCACTATCTAAAATTTCAATATTGAGTAAAACTAGTTGTCAAGATAAAGTGAATGGTGAAGAACAGAACTGAAGCCAACAAAGTCACCTCTCCCCACTTAACACAGAGGGAATCCAGAGAACTAGCTTGGACTACACTCCTTATTTTTATAAAGCTGAAGTTAAATGTGGTGAATCCATACTTAGCCTCTATTTTTCATTATATTTTGTCTTTCTACTAGTTCTAGAGAAAACACAGTAATAACAGTTGTAATATTAGAAAGACACAGAAAATGTTTATCTTTTCCACTGAGTTAGTGTACTTGAAGTTAAAACAAAAATCACTACGCTAATTTAAGCCACGTTTCCCTGTGGACTAGATTGCTACCCACCAAAGATGCTCTCTCATTTCATGCAACCTTCCAAGCACTTCATCACAAATGACAACCCAGTGCAGCACCTAGTTCAGAAAGCCTGATTAGACATGTATAGCCCCACAAATCACTTCCCCTTCTCTTTGCCATGAATACAAATAGAGTTGTCTGCTTCAGAAAGAAGGACCAAGGTGTTAGATGAATCATCCTTTCTTTTCTGATTTCTTTCCCATTTTATTAGTGCAAGTTTGGAGCAAACTTTGGAGGACAGCATACACTCTGTAATACTTAGTCATTTGTCTTCTCACACACAATATATTCAACAGGTCATTTCTTCCCCAGTTTCAGTTTATTTTTCTCTATCTCATATCTTTCAATATTTTCACCAACTCTTAAATTATTTTCTTTTTCTTAATTCAGTAGAAGAAGTAAAATTCCCTCAGGAATTATTGAGACACTGTGGAGCATTTTTATTATTATTTATTTTATGAGTATGCTTCATTTTGTATGCTTATGTACTTCAAGATAAATTTCAAGGCACACTGAGAGGCAGTGAGCATTTTAGTGGAATAAGAGAAGACAACACTATCACTAAAAGAGTGCAGGTTTTACTGAAAACATCTGCATTTTGTTTCTCTTCAATAGGAAGACTTGCCAGCCCTTCCAAAAGGCTGTTGCTATAAATTCACAGAAGATATTTTTAAGGATGCTGTGATTTCCCTTCATTTAGTTCCCCTGCAGAGAATCGAAAGCAAGCAACCAACAAAAATAAAAAGCAAGAAATTCAATGAGAATCAATGTGTAAGGGATAAGTGAAAGATATCTGCACCGTACCTTCCATGAGAAGGTTGTATCATCAATTCAGAATGCTGTGGATGGAGGATTCATTTTCAGTAGTTCAGACATTCTTGGGACCCAGGACAAATAATTTTATTTCTTTTTTCCTGCTTGTAATTTTATGAAACAAAGATAAGTACTCCCTGGTGCCTCTCCAAAGCTGAAGCTAACAAGTTGGTCAAATATTCTGGTGATGAAGAGCAAGACTGTGTTAGATTTCGAATATTCAGGATTTATTCATGAAAACAATTTCCTGGTGGCAGATGCAGTTTTTAAAGTTTTGCAGATTTGATTTTTTTTTTCCCCGCTGGGAAACTGCCATTCATTATGCCATTGGAACGGCTCAGTTCAAATGCAACATTTCTTTTCAAAAACCCAAAATGTCGCAGTTCAAATCAGTTCAACAAAATAGTCTTTTTCCTTCAAAATGCTGTTTCATGGAAGCCATTGTTCCATAGTTCATTTTTTTATTTGGAGTGTATTCCTTATAAGAACGTCACAGAAGTCAATGGTCTGAATCCATCCATAAATATATACCACATCAAAGCCCTTTGTTATAGGAGGTACTTTGCATGCTTTGGCCACAGACCATTCCATGTCAGGATTCCAAACTCTATGTCCCTTGAATCATCTGTCATTGTCAAGAAATGCAAAGAGACATTGACATGAGTTGAAAATGGAATACATAATACAAATTATCATTTTTGTTAAAGTATTTTCTTTTGATTGAAAACGTCAGGGTGAAATTTTTTTCCCCAGTCCTAATGGAAGATAGAGGAAATTTCTTCCCACTCTATTTTAGACAGACATCAGCCTACTTTTTGGTCCCTAGCTCCCTTTTCATTCGTTTCTAACAGATCAGTTAAGCAGTTTCATGCAGAGTATCATCAAAGAACTTACTGAACAAGTTTAAACACAGCAGCTGTTTGTATTTGCAGTTCTCTACCTAGGACAGCTGTTTTCTCTACCATTTTTAGTTAGCTGGCCATTTTTTTTGTAAAGAAAACATCCCCTTTTCCAGATAGGATAACCAATAATACTAAAAATCTTTCCAGTTAAAACAGAACTAATGTAACACTGTACATTCCCAGGTCTGTAAGTATAATCAAATAGAACATTATAGAGAAACAAGAATTGATTAAAATAGTGGAAACATTTACTATTGGCTAATCTCATGCAGCCTCAATGCAAGCTGCTAGTTCTCCCTAAACCTTTCTGTGCATGAAACCTGTGACTGAACCATCACTGTGAAGCAGTTTCATGTTAAAATCACAAGACCACCTCTATAATCCCCACAGACTAGAAACATGCTGGGTCAAATGCTCTTATTGGCCTAGTTTTATTACATTCAGTGGAATAATGCCAAAATGAGAATTTGGCCTAGGAACCTAAGCATATGGCATTGTTCTACTACACTTGCACAAATCACTGTACATAATTACTGAGAATATACTGGGCCCTTTTTTGAGTGCTGGAGGAGTAAGAGTTTGAGCACAGGGCTACAAGCCAAGAATTCCTGAGTTCAGTACTAGGGTCTATCAAATAAATTATACTATTTCTATTTCTTTGTGTGTAAAGCACTAGGAGAAGAGGATGAGTATACCCCTGTTACTGAGAACATTAATTTTGGACTAGCAGAACTGTCTTTCTGGACTTTTTCCATATTTTTTTGAGAAAGACAGGCTCCACCATGGCAGGCCTCAGAGAATTACCAGGTGTTGATATATCCCCAGTGATCAAAAGAAAGGATCCAGCAAAGGAACATATTTGTCCTATCTGTCTAACTTTGAAAACTGATAGCATTCATGTTCAAAGAGTGAGAATGGTGGAATTTATATACCAACACATTTCTACCATAGCTTAAAGTCAGAATTGCTGTGAAAATGTGTAGGTGATCCTGCTAACAACGGCAGTATGAAAGTTCACTTGAAATCCATAAAGTTCTTGAAAGACTGGAAACATTACTTAATATCAGAATTACTGGAACCACACATAGGTTATTCATAGAGGTCACATAAGATGGCTAGTGATAGAGCATTAGTCAACATATTCAAGAGTTTCCAAGTGTTCAAGTCCAGGTAGAACCATTTGAAGGGCTCATGGAGTCTCACTCCCTCCATCTTTCTCAGTTTGTTGCTTAAATTAAGGCAGACAGATTCCAGAGAGCCAAACTGGTCTACAGGTTGCATTGCATAAAAACCAGTTAGTGAAAGTCATGTTTGACCTGCAGGTCAGATCCCCATCGCTTTCACTATCTGATACTGGAAAGCTCAGATATAGCAAAGGAAGCAGCTGAAATTTCCAGCCTCAGACGCCTGTAGCAGCCCTGGCCCCAGTGCAATCTGCAGCAGCTCTGACGTGGTGTGGGTGGAATAGTAAATAGCAGCAGAGAAGGGGGTGAGGCAGCATCTGCTGAAATTAAGAGTTTTTCATTCAAGCAGGCCTGAAGACCTACACCAGAAGTCTTACAGAAAGAAGCTACAGAACTTTTTTGAACTACCAGTGCTATTTTTTTTAAGAAGTCTAGGAAAACTCCAAAGGCTCGGAAAGCTGGTAGTGTACCTCTAACATCCTTTAGAAGATCTGATATTTTTTTCTACTCAACACTGAGAAAGTTTCTGGCAGAGGCTCAAAGGTTCATTTAAGCAGGTGTCAAGGGGATAGTCATGTTCTGTGAAGCCAAATAAAAAATCCTCTCCCTTCAAGGGTCACAGGTAGCATAAATGTCTAAGCACATTATTAGCTCTTAAAGCTGACCATCATGCGACAACTGGAATCAAAGATCATTTTGCAGGGTTTCAGTTATCTGCCCTAAAATTGCCAGAATAGATCCAAATCCCCACATTTTCCCTCCTCTCAAAGAGATCAGAAAACTTGCCCTCTGAAAATACATTTTTCTTCAAAAGATGAGGGGGGTTAATTTAGATATAGATCCCTCATCTGCACAGCACTCCACTTATGTGCGAGGATGGCCACCTCTCTGCCCCACTGGCAAAGCTTCAGGTTTCCTTTTCCAGTTCTAGCTCTCTGTTGGCTGTTTCATGTGATTCCCCCACTAGGGAGGACGAATTAAGTGAAAACATGGCCCTGAGCAAAGGCTAAAGGATGTGCTGACACACAGCATAGCATTTGGACACAATTCATCTAACACTTTTTTATTCATCAGCCTGAGCATTGCTGGTGTGGGCCAAACACAGACAAGGAGCACTCCGGATAATAGGTCCTGTGTCGAGGCTTTTTTCAGCTTATTATAGCAAATGTCTCTGTGCAATCTGTAGGGAAAATGCCAGGGAAAAGTAAGAGAAACACAAGGATTATAACCATATAGGGAACCTACCCATTTTTATCACCCCTGTCTTTTCCTTTGGACTAGGTCAAATTGAGGTATGGCTACTGGGCCAGCCTTGAGGACAGCCAAGACTCAGGGAATGTCCCAAGCAGAAGCAGGTAGCAACCTGAAACACCAGCTGACTTCATTATAAAGATATGGGCTCACTTTCATCCTGGGAGAAGCTTCCATTCACCTTAACTCTAACCACGCACACCTGGCAAGCTCTCAGCTTGGTCTTCTCTAGAGTACCCCTGTCTCCCACACTCTGCCTTACGAGGCAGTTTCACTGCTGCACACTATCTGATAAGCCTTCCTGATCTTCCCACATGCTCCTGAGCAGCATCTGGTCCAACAGGCAGCTGCGATGTGCTTGGTATGCACTCCACAGCTCCCTGCCTGCCCCAGGGAGGCATCTGCAAGAAGTGAGCAGAATCCAGAGCACCTGGGCATGGAGAGATCCCCATGGCATTTCTTCTGTTAACCCTAGACTACCACATCCTTCCCTTGGATATCACCCATGCCGCTTTCCAGCTCAGACTCCTCCATCTCGCAGGGTTTTTCTGCTGTTCTGTTGTTATACCTATGCATATGAGGAGCCCAGAAAAATCAAAAACATTCATTTCCACCCAGAAGTATGCCAGCACACTGACCTTCCAATTGCAATGTGCAGGTGCATGGAAAGCATCTCTCCTGTTCCCCATACTGTTCTCCATTCTTCACTCCACACTCACTCCAGGACCAGACAAAATTCCCAGTGATGCCAACAGGAACATTGCCTGAGCAAAGGATATAGGGCTGGATTAATAATTTCTTAATTGCTGTAGAAGGCACTGGGGTGACAGATAACTGTCTATAGGTGAGATGGATGTTACATTTTTTCCCTGGTCTTCTATAGTTTTGTGAGAGAGCTCAGATGCCCCAAATGTCAGCCTAGCCTCCAACAATGCAATTTGTGAGATCTCTTTGTTGTCTGAATTCCCTTAAGTGGAAATATGTTTTCTAACAGCACAGAAACTCTCCCCAAGGCTTCTGTTGTACCAGGTTAATCAACCATACATGACAGCAGAATTAGAGGTGCTAGTATTTTATGTTCTGCATCTAAAGTATGTTTCTTCGTGTGTACTTAACAGGCTTTAATTTTATAAAACATTGCGCAACAAGGCACCTTGGGGAAGAGCAATTAACTCAGATTATGTTTTCGTTTCAGTGAATACCAAATGAGAAACTGAAATACTGATTTATGTAGCCACAAAGTCAAACCGTGCTCCTTAATGCTGCCTGATTTTTCAATGTGGCCTTCTTTGGTCACAGCCAAACCTTTTCTTCCTGACATGCAATTAAGAAGTTGCTCAAACTGAACTCTACCTAACAAATATGTCAAGATATTTTATAATCACGATATACAGACAACCAGCCAGTTTGAAGTTAATTGCAAGACTCTTATCATCTCCAGTGAGAGCAGGAATAAACCTACCGAGGACATTTTCATGTAATTTTCCCGTTGATGAATATCGCAGTCAGTTTATGTTAATTATGGATGGGGATAGGCACTGCAAAACAATTTGAAGGGTGAAGGTACTAATTTAGGATCCAATCTAGCTCTCATTAAAGTCAATGGAAGGATTCTTATTGACTCCAATGGAAGCTGGTTGAAGCCCATAAAGACCGAATGAGCTCATGTGAACCTTCTCATCCAATTTCTCACTACAGAAAAGAAATGATGCATCAGCACCTGAACCACTATTCATGCAGAGTGCCTAATTTTGTCACCTTGAGTCACATGCAGCAGCTCCCTACTGCAGCTCTCTTGGGATCAAGACATCTGCGGATTATATGTAGTGATTTGGGCTGACTCGAAATGCTGCCATCTGAAGAATCTTTCCGTTTGAGATGTTCTTTTTTCATTTGCAGTAAGGTATAGAATGGTACAGAAGAAAGACAGCAAAAGGAAAGCAAGGCAAGGAAAGGCAAGAAAAAGAAAAAGAAAGGCAGGACAAGGCAAGGATGTTTGCAACATGAACCCAGAAATGGTGTCAGTTGCCATTTTCAAGGCTGCAAATGGGACGTAAGGAGCAAAACCCTCACACTGTTTTCCTAAGGCATCACATTCCTAAGGAATCACATCTATTCCTCCCCAGCCCTGCTGCAGAGAGTCAACCTGATCCTGGCAGCATAAGTGGGGATTTGTGGCACCCAGAGCTCCCCTGTCTCCTCTCAGAGGCAGCCATGCTTCCACTGTTCTTGTAGCCACCTATTCCCAATGTCTTTGGCTCCTTCACTGGCAGCTGCCTGCCTGGATGCCTGAATCAGGGACAGCAAACAGAGGCTGAGGCCAGGCAAAGCATTCAAACAGAGAATTCAGCCTTCCCCTGCCAGCAAGGCTGTACTCAAGAGCCAGGCATCCAACGAGCCAGAGCCTTCCATCCCATTCTCCCAAAAGGAATATGTCAGAAAATCCCTTCCCATGTAAAACCCAGCTTTTTGTCTTTTTGTTTCTATTTTAAAAACCCTCTATGAACCCCATGCAGTAAGAGGGTTTTTTTTTTCACTTTTCCGCACAATCCAGAATGCCCCACCACAGCTAAGAAAATTATCAGCGAGATTTCTTTTTTCCCTTATGTGATTTCCCCATGCTTTCCAGCCCAACTAGTAGAAAAATGTCATTCAGCATAAATAAAGTTGTCATTATTACCCATTAAGAGATATGATTTCTTTAGACACAAATACACCTAGTCTGTGAAAAGTTCATAAAAATTGAAATTTGATTCCATCAAACAGAAGTAGATATATTTTTCACAGCTTTTTCCAAGACACCTAATTCTTATGCATGTCCTACTCTGACAGATAGCTCTGTAATAATGACACCCTATTACCTGTGTTCATTGCTGTAGGTTTTTTTTTTTTCCTTTTGCCTATCCCACTCATTAATAAATGTTTTACTACTTTTAGTTAGCATGCCAGTCGCTGCAGCCGGGTAAAAGAAGCTGGATTTCCATCCATCTGCTGTACTTACAAAGAAATCATTAACTAATTTCCAGTTGCAAATTTCTTCTTACTAACAATGTGCCACAAGGAAATAGGATTGAATTTCAGATTCCAGCCTGAATGTCTGAGTCTACTAATAGAGAAAAAAAATAATATATTTGATACCAAGGAATTTTGATGTATTCATTAGAAGATAAAGGAATGGGCCCAATTTAGGCTCTTTCAGGATGGATCTGATCCTTTACGCTCAAAATGGATGATTTGCTGGGTCTTCATTCTCTGGTCTTCCAGGTGCAGAAAAAAAAGCCCTGCTATATCATAACTACATACTGCTCTGCAACAGGATATAAACTGTCAGCCAACCAGCCCATCAGATAGCTTGGCTTTCCATCTCTGGGCCAAGAATTAAGATTCCTATGGCCCTTAGTCAGCATTGCTACCAGGGAAGGCTGAGAGAGCCCTCCCCTCTTGCCAAGACAGTAGCAGTGCTGGTGAGCTCGCCTCTGACAGAAGTCACTCTTTGCATATCTTCCACCCATCAGTCTGGGAATTAAGAGATAAGGAGCATTTCCGCACATAAATAACCTCTGAGCTGTCTTTGAAAATAGAGCTCGGCGCTTTTCAGCTTACCACTGGTGATGGCGTTCTTGCTTATGCAAGGTTAGTTCATCACAACCCTGACTCAATGTTGCAAGAATCATCACAAAGGCCACCCCCGACCCCTGTGCTGCCAGGGTGACTGCATCCCCAGGTAGAAACCTGCCCTGCTCCTCCCTCTCTGAGAAAAAATGCAGAAGAGTCTGCATTTTCTGCCTTCCCCCAAAGGGCTGCTGGATCAGAGCTGCTCCTTAAGGATGGGTGATTCAGAACCATAGCATCATAGAATCGTTAAGGTTGGAAAGACCACAAAGACCATCTAGTCGAACCATCAACCCATCCCCACCGCTCCCACTAAACCATGTCCCTCAGTGCCACATTTCCATGAACACGTTCAGAGACAGTGACTCCCATCACCTCCCTGGGCAGCCTGTTTCAATGCATCACCACTCTTTTGGAGAAGTTATTCCTAATATCCAACCTGAACTTCCTCTGGCACAACTTAAAGCCATTCCCTCTCAACCTATTACTGTTACTTGGGAGCAGAGGCTGACCCCCATCTGGCCACAGACTCCTTTCAGGCAGTTGTAGAGAGCAATAAGGTGTCCCCTGAGCCTTATCCAGGTTGAACAATCCCAGTTCCCTCAGCCACTCCCATAAGACGTGCTCCAGACTCTTCATAGATTTGTTATCTCTTTGGACGCACTCTAGGGTCTCACTGTCCTTCTCATACTGAGAGGCCCAAAACTGAGCACAGTGCTCAAGGTGCAGCCTAAGCGCAGGCCTAACCTCCACCTTTGTCCACGGTGTTTGCAAAACAACACCACAGACAGCTGGCTTGGCCTGGTCCCCTGTCCCATGGGTGTTTCTGGAAGGATGTGGTGGTTTGATAAGTCTGGTCATATGAAACAATGATCGAACTGAGCTGGGCAAAGAAGCAGCATTCTGGTGTCCTCATGATGACCCATCTGAAGATACTGAGTTAGCCCTGGGATACAGTCAAGACAGGATGTCTGGAGGAGGAAGCAGAAAGCATATGGCACTGCACTGATGACACTAGAGCAGACACCGGAACTGTAGGGAATTCAGCACAGTGGGTGCCTAATCCTTCTCCACAGCCCTCCCACAGGCATTCTCATCTTCTTCTTTGAGTCCCTCCAGCACTTCCCCAGATCCTGTCTTTTCTGGATGGAAAAAGAATACCAGTGGAAGAAGGATTCAAGTATATTTTCTCTCAATTAGTATTTTCCACTGCATGTAAAAAAATGCTGTGCAGTTAAAGCATGATTCTGACATTGCCCTTACAGTAGCCCTGTGGCACTTGCACAGAGAGATCAGCAAGAGAGCCCAGAGAAAAGACTGAAGACTTTAGCCAGAGAAATACAGCTATCTTATCTCCTTCTGATTTCCCCTAGCTGTTTCTGGTGTATCACTCACAGAATTGCTTTTACCCCCAAAAATGCTGGAGGTTTTATTCTGTTCTCTGCTGTTTCTCATCTACAAACAGCTCACCTGGTTGTAAGGCATCCTGGTCTTGCATTGTGATGAGACGAGAGCAGAATAGCAAACCCTACTCCAACCTCACGGGCAGAGTCACAGCATTCATTATTATTTTAATACTCCAACTTTTCAGCGGCTCCATCCCCATAAAATTGTATTTTGAAGTCTCTGGACACATGCAGTGTCTTCACTGGGCCTTTTCTCGGAAGGATTCCTGCTCTCTATACAAACATGGACTTCTGCAGCCAGCCAACTCCAGCTGCATTGCACCCACCTGGCATCCCACAAGTTCACCCTGGCTAGAGTTTTTCTTCTCGTCTCCATGGCCTTTTTCTCATAATCTCCATCCTCTGACACATACAGATCTTGCCATACCATCACAATCATGCCCTTGCTTAAGCCGTTTGTGGGCCAATTAAATGCTTTCTCTGTTTTTTTCCAATGTCCGCTCTCAAGCCTCAGATACTCAGCTACTGCAGTGCACCAATTTTCAGATCTCTTCCATTCCCAATCAGTTCTGAAAAGCTCAGCTGTATCTAGAAAAGCCAACATACATAAATCTCATGAAATCTGCAGAACTTTTTCTCTTGACTTCAGCAGAAGCAAGTTCAGGCCATTAAGGATCCACTGACAGCTTTCATTGAAGCTCTCTTTAATGTTTATTAGGAAACTGTTTAAAAAAATGCTTTTGTCAAAAACTAGAGCTGACCTCAGGGCAGCACGCCGGGCCAAAGCCAAATAATTGGCCTTGAGCACTGCAGAAACCTCATAAAAGATGCTCATGTTCAGAGAAACCCTAAGAAAAAGGCTTGCCTCAGGGTCTCTCTCCTGTGCTCCTATGCTACTTCCAATAAGAAGTATGTTTTTCTGTCCTAAAGAGGATACTATTTTCTCCTTATCTCATCTTCATTCAGCCAGAACTTCTCATGCCCTCTGCTCTTTCCTGCTTGTGCAAGAAGTGTAACAGGAGACCACACTGGATGCCAGTGACTTTGTTCCAAGAGAAATTTCCAGTTCTATTCCAAACTGAAATTTTATAAAGGAACCATTTCTACAGAACAGGCAAAATTTAAGCATAGGGGGCAAAGTGCTGAGAAGTTTATAGGCTGAATTTAAATTCTACTTCTGTCATTTGAAGGTGGAATCAAAGTCTTCTTCATCTATCCACTCAAACGTGAAATCTTATTGACTTCAGTACACGCAGCTCAAATATGTCATATTTTGATGCAGTTTAGATTGCCCTAAGGAAGAATTTAAAACCCTACCAAAAAAAAACTTTCTTCCAACATTCTCAAAGAGGCGTATTTTTTTTTTTTCACAAGCAACACTCCTTGTCCCAGATTTTGTTCTCCACAGTTCCCATTCCACAGTACCAGGCAATCCCAACAAAGCTGAGGAACTGGACTTGGCCACGCAGGCAAATCTATAACTATAGAATGTTCCCAGCTAAGCATAGAAACCAATATTTATGCTTTAAAGTAATCTTGTCAGAGAGGCAGATCAAATAATGATGGCTAACGCAGCAACATCTCTGCCCACAAGAGACACAACACACTGTGAGTGTTTGTGAAAAGATCTCCCACTGACTCCCATAGATATGCATCATCACAACCAGAGCATGGGTGGGGTGAGAAGGACAACCCACATGAGGGAAAATATGTCCAAACGTGCTATCTATCTCCGATACCACCATCACTTGGTTAAAACAACTGTGATCATGAAGTGAGGAGGAGGCTGAAAGCCTTGTGAGCAGAATAGAAAATAGGAGAGGTAATAAAGGTTATAGATGATTGTGACTGTAGACCGTTCCCAAAATGTTATTTTTTCAGCTTGCACCAAGGGTGGACATATGTACACACACATCTCCTGTCCATCACGCTCTAATGTGAAACAAATACATGCTTCAAAGCCAGAGGCAGCTTCAGAGAGATATCACAGGCCTCTCAGCTAGTGGAGCAGGTTGCACTGATAGATCAGTTCACAGTGCACTGGTCAATAAAAGGTACCTCTCATAACCTCCCCTGCAAACTTCAAAAAATTCATGTCAATAGCATTATTTGTGCTGATTGAGCTTTCTTGGACCTTTTTCTCTATACAGCCACCAACAAAAAGACCCAGAAGACTTTCTTCAACAGGCAGACACCATACAACAGAATCCATAGTGGATTCTCTGAGAAGGTCTAATTTCTGGCCTACCTCTGCTCCTAATGAATTTCTGGGAATCACTGCCGGTAAATTTGAGAACGGAATTCAGTCAACATTGAGCACTTTGGAAAATCCCCACCCAAAGCAATCACAGGTAGAAGAGATGAGCAGAGAAGATGGGCTGCTTTCTGAAGAGCTAACTTAAACCGAGACACTGGTATTTATCACTGGGTGCTCAACTTTAGAAAATCATTACATCTGTTATACTTTTTTACCTATCTGGGCATAGAAATTAAGCCCACATACCATGAGCTGGTACATTCATTGAAATCTGCAAGATTTCTGCAACATATCAACAAAAATCTTCTGCTGATTTTAAATGGAAAAGTTTTAGCAGTATTTATGCTGGCAAATATGGTGTCCAAAATCAAAAATCTTGAAAGTTGTTGGGGCCGAGAAATTTCCATGGAGAACAACATGAAGAACTTCTTGTTATTTTTATCCATTTCTAAATATGGATTCAGAATCCTACATTTAAGTGCCCACTTGAAAACAGAATTCTTGTTTTAAGTGGTTCCAAAAACACATTCATATAAGAAGCCCAAGGAAGAAAAAAAGTAATGCAGGCCCACATTGAAAGCAGGGGACAGCCACTCCACGCCTTCGAGTTTTGCAATCTTTACTTGTGGCTTAGAGCAAAGCCAATTAAAGTAAACAGGAATCTGGAATCTGTTGTTGACACTAAGGTCTTGGAATGAGAATTTCAGCCAAAAAACTTTAAACTGAATGAATGTATCAAGAACTATTTTAAGTGGAAATTAAAAAAGAAAAGATGATTCCTAACTTGCTTTGACCAACCAGATCCAGTAAAGCAAATTTGAAAAATTATAGGCTCTAGAAACTCGGAATCAAGTTGTGGAAGCAAAGAAACTCCAACTCAGTCTAGACTGACTGGAAGGAAATGATTATCATAAATTCTTCCCATAATCAAACCCTTGGTGAAGTCTTCCACAATAAGCTGGACTTCTCCATTTGAATCCATTTCTACTTCTGAACTGATGAAAGGCAAGGACATTCTGAGATCAGCTCTAACTAGTAATTCCCGTTCAGCATGCAAGCCCCTTCTGTGCTTTAATCTGCTTCTAACTTTAACCCAGTTAAAACCAAGTTACCATGTCTATATGGCATTTTTTTGTCTGTGTTAACCAAATAAGTCAATGCAAGAGAGAAATAAGATGTACTGCATGTAACCTCACTTTTCCTTTAACAAAGTATTTACATATTCTTCTGTCTTTAAGCTCAACTATAGGTGCATTTGTGTGCTTTCAGAAACTGAGACATCCAGTTCTAATGACATGAAATCAGAGACTTCATCCTATCTGAAATAGCACCTCTACCTTCCCCTGAACATTAGAGTTTAAACAGACAAGGACTTTGATCTCAACTACCCTTCATTTTGGTTGTGAGTTGCAAAATAAAAACCCACATGACAAGGCTATGCCAAACAAATTAACATACAGCTTGGTTCTTGTGTGCTGAATCCCTTGTCTGTGAATTTTCAAGACAGATTTAGAGCAGTCGAAGTGCTACTGATAGTTGAAATAAGTGAAATCAAATAGCACATTGTGCTCTCCAGTCAAGTGTCTGGAACTTTTTTTTTTTTTTTTTTTTTTGCTGCTTTGGCACAACTCTTCTCTACTGGGAGACACCGGAATAGGAATGAAAGGACATACTTGAAAGCCATTTCCAAAATGAAAATTTTCACATTTGGTCCCATCTAAAACAACACATAACACAAACCCATTTTTCAGTAAAGGCAGTCAAGACAACCATGGAGATCAAGATCTTATAAACAGTGTGCTGTTTTGTGTTGAACCTGTCAAAATTCAAGCCAGTGCTGGTTTCTTTTTACCTTTGCTGCATCAAACTGGAGAATGACACACTCCACTCCTAGCTGACCAGCCCTAAAGCAAGCCTGGGCTGGGGCATTTCAAGTACAGGTTTTGCTGAACATGTCAGGCACCTACTAGATATTAGCTATCCTGTGTATCAGCTAATGAGTGGGTTGGAGGCTGGTCTTCAGCATGGTGAGTTCCACAGCTCTAACACTTTCTGTCCTAATCGTTTCCTGTCAGTCTATCAACAGACTGTGTGTAGTGGTTGGGGCTTACTTCAATCAAGTCAGATAGAGATTGGAGCTAGTCACCTCTCCCTGCCCTCAGTAGAGGGAAATAAGCTTTTTCTGGGCACATGCAATTTGGTCTATTCTAGGTGTCCACGCAATGAGTGGTGCCCTGCAAAGTGCTTGTTCCTCTCCATTAACTTATCTCATAAACAGGCATCTGCATTTTGGATGAATCCCACCTAAACCATTTTGTGTTTCGTGAAAGCTAAGCTCAAGCGTGACCTGTCATAAGTTTCTCTTTGACAGCATCAGCTCTCATTCCCATCATCTCCCTCTTTTTGATGCTGGATCTCATGCTGACACATTGTTGAAAAATTTTTACTTTATTCAGCTGAGTTAGTTTATGGCCAGAACACCAATTCTAGGGAACCTGCTACTTACTGTAAGGAATCTGCTTTAGCAGGAGGATTGAGCTAGGTGACTGCCGGAGGTCTCTTTCAATCCCTACAATTCTGTGAATTCCCTCATCTGAATTACCTTGCAGACCCATGGACATAAGTGTGAGTGCAAAGGGAATGAGCAACTGTAGAAAAAAGGGGAGCCGAAAGCCCCTACCAACTCTTTCCACTAGATCTTTCAAAAACAATAACAGATTAAAGTGATGACTTAACCACAGCATTAAACAGCTTTTACTCAGGCAAATTTTCCATTATCAAAGGACCATTTATGTTGTGGGAAAAAAACCCTATTCTCAAAGGACTCTGGAAGTGCAGTGACAGGAGTGGTGAAAGTGTTTAAAATGTTATCCAATAACCTGGTTTGTATCAAAAAGTATATTCAATTACAACTTGATTTAGATTAGTGAGCTCAGGGCTGTCACTTGTGTACCTGCGTTAGAAACCAAGGAAAGTTTCTTTCCCAGGAGGCTTTCGTGGAGCTGCTAAGCAAGATGGCCTCAGAGAAAAGGAGAATCAGACCCAGAAAGGTTTCAGTCACACACTGTGAACTGAGATTCATTCTTGGAAAGGCACCCAGCCCATCAAATGTGAAGGCCAAGTGAAATGGGAAAGTGGCTTCCTTGCACACAGCAAGTGAAGCATTCCATGCCCCTTCTGACAAGTTGGATGTAATCTCAGGGCAGGTATGTGTCATGGGACAAGAGGCTGTTTATGCCCCAGGACCATACACGCTAAGCTCAACCAAGGGGAAACTTCCCCACAACAGAGGCAGCTTTTTTGTGGAAACAACAAAACAAAAGGGAGTGCTGGGACAGGCTGCCCCCTCCATTGGTGGAGTGCAGCGTGTTGTTTCCAGCAATCCACCTGCATGTTCATATCTGTCTCATTTGCATGTGTTTGTTTAAGCTTTCTAATTAGCAGCAGACCAAATTCTGATTACATACACATGGGTGCAGCACAATTGATCCCGACGCTGTCCCATCTTGCTGACCTTACAAACCATCTACCAACACCTTTCATTCATCCCAGAGACTGAAGACGTGTATCAGGCACATCAGAGAGCAAAGGGAGGGAGAGCACCAGGAGTGGTTCATGGAGGAGATAACAACAGCTCTCCTCCGTCTTTCTGCACCACTGTGGGATGGGATGGGGCTGGGCATGACCTGGCAAGTCCTGCTGATTTGCTTCATCCCACAGATTACCCATCAGCCCCACATCGGTGCAGTCCCACTGCCAATCATATGATATCACCCCAGCATAAATGCACTGCAATTGCTCAAGAGCCATGTGCAGCCCTAGAGCCCCCATGGGTATAAAGTATCTTGCTTTCCCATGCAGCAAGATCAGAATCAGGCTCGGTATTGGGTTAGGGAGCGGCAATAGTTGTTCCATAATTAACTTTGAAACCAGGTTCTCATTAGACCTTGCTTTTCATAAACACCCTTCCCTCCATGCATGCCTAATTTCCTACTACTCGTCAGGGAAGCTAATAGAGACTGAAGTCAGTAGCAAAGCTCCCATGCCTTCCACTAAGACAGATCCACACCCACATCAGAAAGGGCAATGAACTGGGTGCATCTCTTTAACAATCTTATTTTTTCCTAGATATATGCACAACACCTCACAGCACGAAGATCAAGCTGGACTGCTGCTGCCAATGAATGTTAAATACCCATCATAGTGACATTCTGAAAGGGCAGGATATTATATCACCCTCCACATTGTGTGAAGTGTTTGCTCAGTGTCAGCTCTATTGAAAACTACTGTCACATCTCTCTTAGAATTTTTTTTTATTGTCATTCACTACTGTTGTTCCTTGGGAATATGCATACACACTCATTTGTTCATGGTGTGCCCTGCTTCTGCAAGGCAATAAATGGAGGCAGATTTCTTATCTCACATAGACCATACTCTTTCTCCCATTTCAAGATCAGGACCATCTTGCTCTGGCTGTGGGATATTTGCCAGGAGGCAGAAGGATGGAAATGCTGGCAGGAGGCAGAGTGGACCTGGTTCCTCTTATGGGTATGGAACTCATGTCATGATTGAAAAGCTAAGTGGTCACATTATTCATTACCCCAGATATGTATACTGGAAGCCCCCTGTTGAATATCTTCAGCAGGGGGCTTCATCCCACAGATTACTCATCAGCCCCGCATCAGTGCAGTCCCACTGCCAATCATATGATATCATATATGATATATTCTTATCCAAAGGTGTCTGTCCATCCACTCTGCCTAGAGAAGGTCATATGGCCTATCTAGTTATCCTGGGTGTCTAACATCAACTTACCTAAAATTAGGCAAGCTGCATCCCAGCTTAGTGCCTCTCCTAGCAGAAAGGTGCTATCCATGGGCAGAGAGGAGGAAGAAGGCGGGAGGGGCAGTTATGTTCCTAGTGCCTCTTCCCTTCACCTTGGTCCTCCAAATCCACACTGTATTTCATCTACTTATCAAAGTGGGTTGATTGTACCTTTGAGCCTCCTGAAATGAATTAAATTCCACATATTGAGCAAATTTCAGCCAAAGGAAAACTTCTTAGCTAATTTCCAGTCTTAAGAATCAGAAAAGAGGGCCAATGTGTGGTGAGAGATCTGAACATAAAGCAAGGATACTCTGGCAAATGAAGAGGGACGCTGAGGACCACATTCCCAAGTCCTTCAGTTGCTTAGCTCATGATTCCAAAAAAAGAGAGGGATTGTGCCTCCCTGCCTTTACCTGAAATGTCTCTCTCCACACTGAGATCCTCATTCCAGAGTTGGTATTGCCAGTCAGTTCCATCTTTAATCATCCTATCTTCTGAAGAACCTTCCTCCCCCTGTACCTTCTCTCCTCTTTACCTCAGCTCCCCTAACTGCCTTTCCTGCCATCATTCTGAAAACTGACAACAAAAACACAAGAAGGAAACTTTCTGTGCCTATATGGTGATGAACAACACAGCCGAGCAATTGTCTGGCAGTGGAGGATGGAAATTTAATTGAAGGGAGGCTTGGTGATTCCTCCTGCCAAAAGAGCAAAAGGCAAAAATCTCTGGGCAAGCTCAGAGCAACAAATGTCTCCAGACAGTTCAAGCAGGCATTGGCTTCTGCAAAAGCATGGTCCCAGCCAGGCATGTGACACAGGTGAAAGAACCCTTTTGCTTTAGGTTAGCAGTATTATCCATCTAATGTGTAGTGAGAGGGTGATCTCCCTGCCAAGACAATATACTCAACAACACAGAGAAGAAATTGAAACAGAGATGAAGTCACACAGGCCATATGGCAAGTAAATGGTGAAGTACAGCATCAGATGCTGATGAACAGTCACTACTAGTCTCTCCTCTCTAACATCCTCTTCAAAGCCAGTTGGGGTCTTCCTGGCAGAGCTGCTCCTACACATTTCATGGTCTTGACCCGAGTCTCCCAGGCCCGGTTTCTCATCATTTTAACACTTTAGCAGCCATAGGCAGATGTCTTCCTGTTAGGCACAGTGAGGCTTGTATTTCGTAAGACGTTTCTGACTCATTTACTCAAGCAGAATTGGTAGAACAAAATGGCAGCAGTGTTTAGCAGTCAATGAGAATGATTGGTTAGCAAAACAAGACAAATTCTCTTTTTTTTTTTTTTTTTTTTAACAAGAGGGCTAAGGTGGTTCATTTGCTGTGCTCCACAGGTCAGACCAACACCTGCTTTTTGAAGAAGTGATGGGCATGAGAACAGGACCCAGCACATAAATAAGGATCCCAATGGACCAGAAATCTCCAGCTTGGGGATAGACCCAACAGCCAGTTGTCTGCCACCCCCTGACAGCTCCCTTCTACCTTGGCAGGAAAACCTGACATGAAATGCCACAATTTCCAGCTGACATCATACCTGAAGGGCCACTGCAGCCAGTCAGGGCAAGTTAGAACAACCCCAAGGCTGCTTGATGGCATGTGTACCAAGTCCCATCTGTCCTCTTCAGTATAGAGAGCCAAGAAGACAGAAGGATGACTTAAAAGAATCCCTGTAGCGAACAGACTCTGGATTATGGCACTACAATGTTTGTGCACATGTGTGTGTGTGTACACATCAATGTGAAATATGGTGAATATATTTGAATGAGTTCAGAGCCAACATTATAACTCCGGGGGAACCAATCCAACATTGTTACTCATCTAATTCCAAAGAGCAGTTATTCCTTTTAGTCAAAGTTTTATTTTTATTTCAAATGTGATGTGGTTACAAACTCATTCCCTTGTATAATTTTGCTTTCCAAGTTAATTACAAGATGTTCTAATTAATTATATTTAATGATTAACGTACAAACTCACAAGGAATGAGCATAGCTTAGAGAACATTTGCTCTCAAAAGATATGTCTAGACTAGTTTGGTTTATCAGGAAAAGGTTGAAAAATTAAAATGAGAGAGAGCCAGGGAGAGAGAGCAAAAATACACTGTGTAAGAAAAAATAACAATAAAAAAAGAAACCAATTATGTCCAAACAAGAGCACATTTTTCTTTGGAGTTCAAACACCACCTTTAACCATCTCCCCACCCAGGATCTGATTACTTTTAATGGGACTCTGCTTGCGATTTAAGTTGTTGTTCATTTGTACAGTAATTAAGCTGAGTTGAGTCGGTGTCTATTACATCATGGTTTATATTATGAATTCACGCTGCAATTATGTGCGTGTGTGCAAGGGTAAGTGAGCAGAAAAAGGACCTTCTAGTTAAGATCACAACTGATAACTCTGGCAAGCTGCGTTCAGCTCCGGTCTGCCACACACTTCTTCTCCAACCTCAGCCATGTCACCTCCAGCTGTCCAGCTGACACACATAGGAATGATGACACTGCCGCCAGACATCCTGGTGACACACAGCGAGGAGTGAAATGCCCTTGAGGTAGTAGGATCTTGAGGAGAGGCTATGAGGCTGATCCTTCACCCCTTGGGCTAAATGGCTCCTGACACCTGGGCACTACTAGTCATCGAGCAGTAAAGCATTCAGCCCAGCAGGACTATGTTTTAAAAAGGGTCTCCATTGCCATAGAAATCAGTTAGGAGTAACAACAAGAATAATCCATCCAGGAATAAAGAACACACTATTTCTAGTAGTACATGCACCTCTGCTTGTAATAGACACACATTATGCATACACATACAAGGCACACCTAATTTCTACAGACAAAACATTTAGATTTTGAGTAAGTAGAAATTGGAGTGAATCACTAACTACTGCGCTGGCCACTAAAAGGAGAGAAACATCTTGTTTTCACAGAACCATAGAATCATAGGATCATTAAGATTGGAAGGACCACCAAGATCATCTAATCCATCACCATGTCCACTAACCATGTCCCTCAGTACCACATCTACCTGTTTCTTGGACTCTTCCAGGAATGGTGACTACCTCCTTGGACAGCCTGTTCCAATACCTCACCACTCTTTCTGAGATTAACTTTTTGTTAATATTAAACGTGAACCTCTGCTAATGCAACTGAAGTCCGTTACTTCTCATCCTATCATTGTTGCCGGGGAGAAGAGGCTGACTCCCATCTTGTTATAACCTTCTTTTAGGGAGATACAAAGAACAATAACGTCTCCCCTGAGCCTCCTCTTCTTCAGACTGAACAACCCCAGTTCCCTCAGCTAAAGGACTTGTAAAGTTTTGCCAAGTTCTTATGGAGATTTTGGACACTTCTGAAGGAAAAAAAAAAAAAAAAATCTGAAGAAAAACAGCAGAACACCTTGTTTCCTATTGAAAACTTCACTTCTATTAAATACTGAATAAAAATGTTAAATAACCCTGCCTTGCTGCACCAGGTTTCCCCCCTTGAGAATTTACACCACTGGGAGATCTAGGAATTGGCCACAAGTGGATTATGAGGGCTCAAGAGAACAATTTTAATAGAAAAGGACAGTGAAGAAGCCTTGAAGAAAGATGTGAAATAGATAGAAAGATGAAGATATGTAAGTGTAAACAGATTAGGAATAGTAGAAGAACTTTTTAGGTCTTCTAGAAGGTGGAAGGTATGAGTTAACATTTGGATAAACCACTCATCACTTTAATTTCCCTCTCTTTTCCAGCACTATGCTCCCAAGTCCCTTTTTAGCATCTCAGACTACATTCAAGAAAGCCTTAAACTTTGTCTATTCTAGTAAATAAAACATGCATGGGGCTGTTCTTTGCCCCAGAGGCCAACTGTCTTTCCTTCCAAAACCAGGGGGCTGCATCTGAACCGCCTGTGGTGATGCTGCTTGGCCCAGGCAGTCCCTGGACCATGCCCAGGCATTGTCTGCAAAAGTGCTAGTTGGAACAGGGCAAAACCATTGCCAGGGATCATACTAAAGTTAGAATAGTTTGGGAGATCATGTGCCAATTCCTGGGCTTGAGCCCCGCTCTTGTTTGGTTTATCAACACAGCCATATATTTAGGTGCTTAAGTTAATTATTTAGGGACCCAACACCTATGGTTCTCCTGGTGCAAGGCACCTGAAAACAGGTTTTATACCAGTCTACACATGGCTTAGGAGCCTGTTTAAACAAACCAATTGAGAATACCAAGAGGAAAAGAGAAAAAAAAAAAAGAAATGTTTTAAATTCTTCCACCCTCTAAGATGCAGATGCCATATCCTACACTGCAAAAGGGTTCTCCCTTCCCAGAAGATTCGTGGCCCTGAACCCTCTCATGAACTTAAGCAAAGATTTTTTTCTCTCAGAATCCTGAGGAAGAAGCATGCACTTTCCTTTACCCTATCTCTTTTATCCCACTTCTGAAGACCTCACAGTGAATGCATAAATACTGGGTGAGCTCACTCCTGCATCTGAAACGATTTGCACTGTCTTTGCTTGGAAAGGGGCAGGAGAAAGGTCTGAGGTGCTGAAGGAAAAGGAGGGAAAGTAGAAAGATGGTAGCCAGGAGGGGTTGTTCTTGACATGTAAGTTGTTATTATTAAGGAACTGAGAGCAGGAGGGTGAAAAATAAAAACAAATAAAGATTGGAAGACAATCTGAAGTGCTTTAGCAGAATAAAACTTTGCTTTACTGCTAATCCCACTGAAGTCTGTAACATGGTGTTGTCTCAGCAGAACATATTCTGTGAGCAACTTGCGAAGTAATTTGAGCGTCTCTGAAGTGCTTTGTCTTTCATTGGCTCATCCAGTATTAAATCATCTGGCAATGAAGAAAAGTGTTTAAAGTTAACTTCCATACAGAACAAATTCCTCTGGAAAACTCTTGTCATTCAGCCCGGTTTACCCAAAGTCTGGTAGCACTGATTAAGCTCAAGCTGAGTTTGAATTTTTCTAATGTGTTTTCATTTTTTCTTTTTAAAAAAAAAAAAAAAAACAAGGCAATTAAAAAGGAGTGTTGCTAACTTCTTTGGATTTAGCCACTTGGTGGAAAATGTAATTGCTTGAGATGAGGAAGAGAAAATTGGTGCTAGGCTTCTGATGTACTGGTCTCCTCTCTGGACATTTAAATTGAAATCGCAGCTGTTCCCGGGATGTTGGGTACTCAAAGTCTTGTGTAGGTGACACTGCCGACCCATGGAAGCAAGGAGCATGCCTTCTCCATACTGCAAAGGCCTTTACAAGTAAGTTAGAGACAGTTCCAAAAGCATCCTAGTTCCCACTCAGGGGTAGTCTAACATATTCTCTCTATCTCAGTTCCACTGATGGATTTTTTGTATCTGCACTAGTTTGTCCAGCACTACTTTCTCCATGCCAGGGAAGCAACAAAACCTTTGATGCTCCCAGAAGCCCTGCTTCAGTGCTCTGCTCTGCATAAATCAGGGTTGGAAGCTTGATGTATACTCCACACACCCACCCAGGATAAGCTGGTTTGGGAGATGGTTTGACACCTGCACTTGCTCCCAGCTGCCTCCATCCTCTTCAGCCCCACTCACCTCATCTTCTTTCCCTTGTTTCCAGTCCAATTCCCTGTTCTTACTAACTACGCAGACAGTCCTGCTCATCTCTTCCTACCCGCAGGCTTGGGAAGCTGAAACACCTCCATCAGGTAACACACTTAGTTAACTGTGTAATGCCGTACCTATGGGGCAATTCCATCCCAGCACCTGCAGGGATCCTGATTACACCCTAAAATATGATATTTCAATTTCATTATCTGATCGGGCATTAGCAACGAGCACCACTAATGAGTATATTAGTCAGTTCCTTTATTAAACTAGCGGCAGCATTTGATGCAATGACCTCCTGATGTAGCTCTTTGATGCCATGTGATTTGATTTTTATTCCTTTTTTTTTTTTTTTTTAATTGAGAAAGATACAGCAAGGCAAATGGAAGAATGGTAAGGAGCAGAATTAACACATCGGCAGTGCAGGCAAATACATGTTCAGCAGGGAGAGTGAGTTTTATGGGAGCTGCAGAAAAGGCAAGTGGTGAGCTCTAGCTAGCTAGCTAATATTTGAATATACCCATTCATTATTTCTGCTATTATTATTATGAATTTGTTGTTGTTGCTATTCTATTACACAGCCAGTCCTGCGGACTGGTTTGGCCATCTATAACCTGGCAATCTTTCACCCTTCACTGTTGTTGTTTGGCCGTATTACCACAGGACTTGTTGTGCAAGAGGCTGTGCGAGCACAGAAAAAAAAAAAGGGGATGCCAGCCCCAGGGCGCTGGGGTAAGTGTAAGTGTCAGTTGAGTGACAGCAGATACAGATGGACAGGGGAGCATGAGAAAATGGAGACACGTGTGGTTAATTCAAGAGTGAAGATTTAGAGCACAGCTTTGGGCTTTGCCGTCCACCCTTTCCCACCAGGACTGAATTTTCACAGACTCCATCTCAGTCCAGTCTCAACTTGATAGTTAATCATGATGGTGTTCAGGACTCCGTCAGGTAATTACTGGAGATACTGAGCTAACCCAAACTGAAATATTAGGTGCTTTTCATGCTTGCAAATGGCTTTCATGAGCTTAACAAGGAAGCAGTGCACAGACCATAGATTATTTGTGGCACTGCTCTGACATGCTGACATGGAACATACTCGTATGAGCCACCCAGCTTTGAGACTTTGAGAGCTGCTCTCTCAAGCTGCTGGAAGTCAGATGCTAAATACATAGGAGATCTTAACAGAATTTTTCTGCAGTTATTTTGCTACAAGAGGCCATGAAGCACCAAAGCAAGATGGGAACAAGGAGAAAAAGAATGGCTCTATTTGTATGGTAGATCTTGGAAGACCAAACCTGCCAGCTTGCTACACAACCTTATACCAAACAGTTTCAAATATTGCTGTCATTGTGCCAAGAAGTAGATCTGAACTTAATAGTTATATGCCACTGAACTGTCTTCCCTTCCCCCATGACGATTAAAGCCCTCTGCTCCCTTCTGCCATGAGTATGCTTCCTACAGTAGTCCTATTGAGTCACCTCAGCTGGGTGTGTGCTGAGTACAAAGGGCTGGTTCAGATTTCTTTTTGGGGAAAAGAAGGCCCCACAATGAAGTCTAGGTTGAAATCTTTCCATGAACACTGCCTCAGATAACTGCCATAAGGATCCTGCAACTTCCTTTGACAGCCAAGACTGGTAACTGGATGCTTTACCACTGCCTTCAGGTGTGACTTTTTTTAAGGGACATCTACAGAAGGTCAAATGGGAGCTGTGACTCCCCCCTCTCCATATGCTGTTGGACCTGACCTTTGTAGCTTAGCTAAACTGACCCTTTTTTTTTTTTTTCTTTAGCTGAAAATTACCCACTTGAGCTACCGATCTCCACATCCTCAACCGGACCAAAAAAGCCAAGCTGAACCCAAGCATATCCTGGTCTGTAATGGACCTGCTTCTATCTAACTGCCCAGTTAACATCATCCTGCTGCCTCCTTAATTATTATCCTTTTATTTTATCTAACCTCAATTGTAACTGTTGGTGAGTCACTGAGCTCCATAACAAGATGATCAGGACACATTTCATATTACGCTGCAGTTTTCATTCCAGGGCGTGGGCTGAAGGCGTTGTTTATTTATTTTAATTTGGTTCAGTTTGGGGTTTTCTCACATGTGATGGAGTACAGAGATTTAAGTAGGGGGTAGAAGGGTGGAAGAGGTAAAAAACAAAAACAAGTTGAATCCATCTGGATCAATTAAATCTTGTTGAAAAGTCTTCAACCCCAGGGTTGCCTGAGGTAGGTCTAATAGTCACACTCTGGCATTTAATGAAAATGCTAATGATTTCTCCTTTGGAATATATTTCCACTTCTAGTTTGAACAAGACACATCTCTCCAATCAATTCCACAAGCTTTTTTTTTCCCTCTCCCCATTTTTGCGTGTGCCCCTCCAGGGCAAATTAAGAAATGATTGCCTCTATCCAAAAAGTATCTGAAATGCACAGCCTTGTGCTTCACGTCACAGAGGCGGGGAGGAAAAATCTTTGCATGGGAGCAACAATCCCATTTGTGTCTGACTCGCGTAGGAAAAAATGGCGTCAAACCTTTCTCACCCTGGTTCACTAGGGAAAGCTGCAGGCACACGTCTCTGATGATGAAAATCACCATCAAGCCAACACAGCTGCTTCAGATTTACAGCAGCTAAAGACCTCACCTGTGATATCCAATCTTCTATTTTATAGTTCACTGTAGCAAGAATGAGTGAGAACGATTAAGAGAGAAATATAAATATAGGATGAAACCCAATTCCTTCAACTTCTAAGGGATAGCACTATTGTTCATCCATACATAGTGAAAAGATAGATTTTCCCCATCCCAAATTAGGCACTGAACCCTCTGATAGTTGAAGTACGATGGCTGAAATAAATGCAGCAAGCAGAATTGCCACGAGTCAAACCAAATTAGAATTTGCAAAGGAAATTCAAACAAATCACAAAAGTTTCTAGTAAAAGATGTTAATACTGAACATGGGCTTAGAGGCACAAAGTCTAATGGGAAAGAGGAGATGAGAGTAGAAACAGCCTTCTTGAAATTGCTGTCTGCTCAAGGGAAAACTATACGATCTCCCTACAGAGGTCTGAGAGAGAACAGACACGGAGGATCATTAGTTTTGCGTACTGTAGCATATTAAAAAAGGCCAGGACATGTGATTGCCCTGCTCTTAGCTTCGTCCCTAGCAAGTTTTCTCCTGTGGCACCTGGCAGTCTCACTGGCAAGCTGAGGCATGGTTCAGGAGACACAACGTTCCAGGCATCTTTCCCAGAGCTACATGGATGCACTCTTTTCTAAGAAGTGAGGAGGTGGATTTGAGAGTTTCAGTGTATATTCTCAAGCCATGCCCTGCCATTTGTACTTAGAATCAGAGAGCGAGTCCTGGACCTTTTTATTTATTTGTCTAAACATAAGCACAAAGCCTAATTGAGAATACTGTTAAGAGGTATATCAAGTCACAGGCTGAAGTAGTTGATCCAGAAAATGCAAGCTGGCATCGACAATAAGCTAGACTTTGGAACACCTTCAGCAGAAAAGAATAATTAAAGACATGGATGTAAATTAAAATTGCTGTAAAACACAGCATGTTTTCTGACAAAGATAGATCATTCTGAACTGACCTGATAGTTTGCTTTGATAAGATCACTGATTTTCTAATGAAAGGAAATGCAGTAGATCTAATCTCTCTGGACTTCTGAAAAGCATTTGTTATGGTACCTCATGGGAAATTATTAATGGCAAAGTATGGAGATTAGAAGCAGAATTTTATGATAGAAAAGGGAGTGACTACAAAGGAAATGACAACAGATGGTGTTCAGAGAAAAAGTACTAAGCTAGAAGGAAGTTATGTAGTTCTTCAAGAATCAGTTTAAGGACTGATTTTATTAAATATTTCAATAAATGTCACAAAAGCAGAGGAATGTTATCAGAATTTTCTGCTAACAGAAATTCAAAAGATATCTTTGTTAGTACATAGAACACCAAGTTGTCACAGAAGTTGAAGTCCATGTCTTTGAACACTGGAGGTCCAATACTGAAGAGGCAACACACCTCACCTAACTTAAGCTGCATTTAATACATAGTCCACAGCAGCTGGTTATATTCCTAACTCCCTATATTTAGAAGATAAACACAGAATTCATAGATGAAGTACTGAGTTATGTCAGAAAATGGTGAGCCCTTTACATGGGAAGAGATTAAGTGTCTTGGCTTGTTTAGCAGAACAAAGAGAAGACTAAGAGACAACAGCATTGATTTATATAAATATGTCAAGAGAGTAAATAAGGAGAAGAAAAAAAAGAACTATTTAAGATAAATGACAAAACATGCACAACAAATAGCAAAAATTAAAAATAAAATTGAAACTAAATAAACACAGACTGAAAAATATAAGAAAGACAAAGGTGAATATCTTCCAGTTAGCACAAGATAAAAGCATAATAAACTTCCTTCCCCATGAACCTTTTCCAGAGAAAGGACCTGGAGACTCAAGGGGTGCCCTGCAGTTTTATGTGTCATTATGGGAGAGAGAACAAGAAAACTAAGAGGGAAAAGCCTGTCTGGTGTACTATACCAAAAACTGCATGGCTGTCCTTGAGCACCTGGTACTTCCTTTTTCTCACTAGACTGTTGGTGTTTTGCTTGTAACAATACACTAATTGAACAGCACGTTGACAGATTTGCATGCCACAGTACTCCTGCTTCTGATTTCTTTGTTGTATTTGTGTAAAAATAAGGCCAGGAAAAAAAAAAAGAAAAAAAAAAAAAAAGAGAGAGAAAAAGGAAGAAGGAAAAGACAACAACTGTCAGGTGAAACAAAACAAACACACACCACACTTCCAAACTGGTTTTAAGAGCGAACAATTATAGGAAGGAGTAACTACCACTCTTAGGACTCAGTTGATTAGATCAGTGAAGCAGAGGCAAGAAAGGGGATTTCAAGAAATAAGTGATACTTGTGCCTGAAATGGGAGCTTTGCTGTGAAGAGAAAAGAAACAGATGCCGTTCAGCTGGAATGGATGTCTTGTGCTGCTCAAAAGTGGCTGGCTCATCCTCAGTGTAAAAAAACAGCGTTGTATTAAAAATTCTGTGTCAGTTTTCTTTCCAAGGCCTGAGTTGTCAGGTTATATCATTTCTGATAGCAGACTAGGGTAACTCAAGTCCCTGATGCTGCTAAGCAGACATCCATCAACCCTGCACATAGCAGGGGAGTTGAAACTAGATGATCATTGTGGTCCCTTTCAACCCAGGCCATTCTATAATTCTGTGATTTCTGGGGGTTGCACACCCTGATAGGGCTGGATGTGGCTGTCAAGATCTCAAAGAAGAGGTGATAGTGGATTGACAAATAGAAGTCCCAAGTTGTCGTGGGGTACCACATTAGCTCTTGCTAGGATCCCTGATGTTCCTTTTCTCTATGAGTTGATCTTAGCCAAAAGGGAAAGATGAAGTCACAGCATCCTTTTTACTTTCTTCACAGCCATCAGCAAGCCCCCTGGGAATGTATAGAGCCAAGCAAGATTTGGAAGATTCCTGATTATCAAAACACAGGTAAATGTTTACTCTACTTTTTTTTAAATGGGGGTCCATCATCATTCTCTCTGATCTCATGTGGTCTTGTTTATGCTTAAGCCAGCATTCTGAAACAGGCACTGCCAGGTTCTACATCATGACAGCTAGAGTTGACTCTTTCATTATGCATCCATTCCTAACTGAAAAAAAAGGCATTTGCCCCAGGGAAGAAGGAGGTGAGCTACTGTCTGAGCTCTTCTCTGTACCACCCTATACCTCACATGGCTTCAGAGCCAACATATACAAAATTTCCTTTGCCTTCCACCTACTTACCTGAAAATGGTCCCACTCCCAACTATTCCCTCCCTGCAGTTGTTTGCCTGCTTCTCAGAATTACATTTCAGCTGCATATGGCTTGGATCCAGTGGAGAAGAAAAATCTCCAGCACCATTGCTGTTGTTTGCCATAGACCTGCGTTCTCTCAGTACAGAAGCGTTCACTTCCTAGATAGTCTGAGACTCAGAGCTGAAAGTTATGAGATTTCCCTGGAATTAGAGCTGAGAATTATCCCAAAACCTTGCATTCAAACAGGATAACGTCAGAAGGATCTGGACCTCCTTTTGATCCTTATAGCATCAACCCCTCTCCAAGCTCAAAGCAAGGCAGATTGTAACTTGCTGTCTTGGCCCACAAGAACATCAAGATAGATGCTGTAGTCTTCTTTGTTCCTTGAATGTCAATTTTAAGTGTGAGTCATTGTGCCTTCAGTAAGCAGGGAACCTCTCAGATAAGGTCTTACTGAGAGAGATGGGAATTGATAGCTTATGCAGAAGATCCAGTTTTAAAGATACGGAGCTGGATTCTCGAGGACGCTTGTCTTCCATTGATTCCTAAGTGCTTTATAAGATCCAGTCATAATGACTGAACCCGTAAATAATTAATTTCAAGATTTGTTTTCTAATTTTGAGTGCTTTGTTCCACCTTGTTACAGTGCTTAATAAAACAAAGTATCAATATATATCCTAATTAACAGCTTAGAGCTCTGTTGCAGTCATTATCTCCTGACAAGTGGTCGCTTTTCTTCACAACCAAGTCCACTAACTTGGGTTGCAAGGTGTCATTCTTAGTTTCCCAGTACAGCTCTGTGCCTTTTTCTCATTAAGAGAATTGAATGGGATTTCTTACATGAGGGTGGAGTAACTTAACAATGAACAACTTGGCAAAATTGGGCTTTATGTAATTACTTGAGGATTTGGCCCAACATACTGGTACAACATGAGATGTATCTCATGATCTTTCACTTGCGTAACCTTCTTCCTCTTGTTGTTTATTGTCATCCCTCGCTGGGTTAGTTCCTTGGGGCAGAGACCTTTTATTTAATTAGTCTGGAAAGGGCCTGGCACACCTACAGAGCCATATTAATAATGAGAAACAGTACTAACCTACCCACGAGGAGATGTGAGCTTCCTTACAAGATATGCGACAGGGTACAACCACAGCGATCAGTCATACTCTGAACCAACAGGGCTCACCTGGGATTGTCTTTGGTGGGAAACTTATCACCGTTTGTCCCCAGGCCTTTTTCCTCTTATGTTCGGAATAATGTCGTTATAACAGATCACCTTCTGATTAGATTTATCTCAAATAATAAGATAATAAGTGTTTCTTCCAACCTGTAGAACTCCAAGACTTTGGAAGAGGGAAAAAAAGCAAGTGGACAGCGGGACTCATGGAGCTTGTCTCAAAAATATTTTTATCTCATGGTTGTTTGACAATTAATGAAAAAGCACTAAGATTACAGGTTTTCTACCAATATTAGTCATAAGTAGAAGAAATAAACAAATAAAGAAAGAAAAATAAGGAAAGAGAGAAAGTAAGAAAGCAAGAAAACGAGCAAGCAAGAGAGAGAGAGAGAAGGGAAGGAAGGAAGGAAGGAAGGAAGGAAGGAAGGAAGGAAGGAAGGAAGGAAGGAAGGAAGGAAGGAAGGAAGGAAGGAAGGAAGGAAGGAAGGAAGGAAGGAAGGAAGGAAGGAAGGAAGGAAGGAAGGAAGGAAGGAAGGAAGGAAGGAAGGAAGGAAGGAAGGAAGGAAGGAAGGAAGGGAAGGGAAGGGAAGGGAAGGGAAGGGAAGGGAAGGGAAGGGAAGGGAAGGGAAGGGAAGGGAAGGGAAGGGAAGGGAAGGGAAGGGAAGGGAAGGGAAGGGAAGGGAAGGGAAGGGAAGGGAAGGGAAGGGAAGGGAAGGGAAGGGAAGGGAAGGGAAGGGAAGGGAAGGGAAGGGAAGGGAAGGGAAGGGAAGGGAAGGGAAGGGAAGGGAAGGGAAGGGAAGGGAAGGGAAGGGAAGGGAAGGGAAGGGAAGGGAAGGGAAGGGAAGGGAAGGGAAGGGAAGGGAAGGGAAGGGAAGGGAAGGGAAGGGAAGGGAAGGGAAGGGAAGGGAAGGGAAGGGAAGGGAAGGGAAGGGAAGGGAAGGGAAGGGAAGGGAAGGGAAGGGAAGGAAGGAAAGGAAAGGAAAGGAAAGGAAAGGAAAGGAAAGGAAAGGAAAGGAAAGGAAAGGAAAGGAAAGGAAAGGAAAGGAAAGGAAAGGAAAGGAAAGGAAAGATTGACTTAAGCATGTTTTTGTGGCTTTTAGAATGCCACAAAGAAAACTGAACCAGGCAGAGAATTCTGTGGTGTCTGATAGGGCATTAGCTGATTAAAGGTTTTCCTGCAGGTAGAGCATTCATAACATCATTGCTGTGTGGATTCTTTAATGTCTAATAAGGGCAGACCTCACACTGCAGCCTTTCTTTCAACAAAACCTCCAGATCCAGTCAGTTGCAAGCTTTCCTACAATTTAGAGGAGCTGCATATCTTTAAATCTATAGCCCTGCTGTCAAATGTGATTGAATTTGGTTAATGGCTTTTAGAGTTACCATGTGGACAGACACAGACGTGCACACCCATCTCGGCATAAAGCATAATCTCATAAACCAAATTTCCATGCAGAGGAAGCTTAACAAGAGTGACGTGGCCAACTCCATTTTACTCGCACCTAAAGTGTGAAGCACTGATCGGTACCCATGTTGTACAACACCTTTTGTGAAGAGCCCCGAAACCCTCATTTAGCTCATGTGCCATACCTTGCCAAAAGCAGCATACTTTCCTTTGTCACTGGTTAAGGAAGAGTCTAGCTTGAATGAAGAGGTGTCACTGACTTTCCCTTTTCGACCCATTTAGTAAAGCCAGGATGGTAAAACAGAACTGGAAGAGCACGCTACGTGTGTGGCTTTCTGCTCCATATACTGCACAGTCTGAATTTCTGAGGCCACATTTCAAAGGCTCTGTCTACTCTAAATTAGGAGAAATGTAGGCACCTCCAAAAGGCAATTCAGACTACATGGGCTGAACAGGCTTCTCCATCAGAGGCCCAAAGGGGGGATTGAATTTGGCTTAAAATGGACATAACATTTTTTTTATTTTATTTTTAAGCTGCAAATGGCCACAAAGTCATCAAACTTTACCACTTTCTTCAATTTGCCTGATTCTTTTGAGAGCTTTCAGGCAGTGGATGTCAGTTTTTATCAGAGACAAAAGACAATCTGAATGGCAACAAAACTACACTGGGAACAAAACCAAGCTCTATTTAAAAAAATAGTAATACAGAAAGAGAAAAAAAACAACAGTTCAACACATGCTAAAATATTCCATATGTTCCTATGGTGGGTTGCCCTGGGCACATAGAGAAAGATTGTAACTAGGCACAATCTGATAAGGCAGAATGCGAATTGCTAGCTACTAGCAACCAACCAAAGAAAAAGAAAAAAAAGGTCAGAATCAGCATACACAAGAGAAAAAAAGCTAGAAGAAGGAGGTGAAGCTGAGCTTCTATGCATAAAATATCGCTATTCACAGAGCAGCAGATGTTAATAAAACTTTGCAAGAGTTTCCAAGTGAGCCTGTAAATGACACTGCAGTTTGGAGGCCACACAAAGATGCCTGTTGTAGTCTAGCTGGTTTTCTTTCCCTTTTTGTTGTATGTAGTAGAGAAACACACGCTAACCACATAATCACAATACACCCCTGGCACCTCCTTCTTCTTCTCTTTGTAGGTCTTGTCCCATTGTTGAGCCTTGTCATTAATAGCAACCTTGATCCTGCAATGTGAAGCACACATGGAATGAATGGTTCTCACGCAGAGAGCATCTCTTCACGTGCCAAGCAATTTTGCACCAGGATGCAAGAAAGGATGCAAAGATTTGCGCCAAGGCCTGCAAAGAGGTAGTTCTGTTCCCAACTTATGGCTTCCCAGTAAAATATGTAGATGTTAGCATTTAATTAGAAGTTAAACTTTGGTAGATTCAGGCCTGAGATCACCAAGAACAATTACTTTTTCCTGGCACAAGAACTCTGATTGCTGATTAGGAATCCGACGCAGTACTGCAATGAATATTAATGCTAATAATAACGTAGTAGACCTAAGCTTGCAGCTCTCGTTCAAGCAGATTTCCTATTGAAATTAGCCAGGCCTCCACACATCCTGAGAAAGTGCATCTTCTTACAAAATGGAAATGCGATCCTGCACTCCTAACCCACGGTAGCAGTCAAGCCCAGGAGCAGAGCCAAACAGCTCAGCAAGATGAGCCTGTACAAGGACCATTTTACATAAAGCAGGAGAAATCATGGAAACACAGCTCTCTGGAGGGAGACCAAGCCCCTGAGTTCAAAGAACAGGACCCCCCTGTTGTAGAAATGCAGAGTAATTTGGTAACATGGCCTCATGTGAAGTGACAAAGGGCAAAATCCCTTATTCTGGGTTTTTCAGGCAAGCTCTTTCACACCAACCTGCTGTTTGGCTTTGAGCAAATCATTTTGCTTGCTTAAGTTTGTTGTTTTGTTTTTTTTTTTTAAATTAATACTGAAAATGGGTTTCGACACATTTTTCCTCACGGGGGTGTTAGGAGGTTGAGTTAATAAGCCCTTGCCAAGCATTAGGAGATTCTCAGATGAATCTCACTTCCCCTGGATGTGTACCATGCTCATTGCAGCAGTGTCTGAATGCTTACATGTGTAATTAAGAAGGACCATGATAACAGAAAGTGCAAAGCACTGCTCCTTTCTCACTGTGTAATCATGTCTTGGAGGTGGGTGGCCCAAGAGGAAAGCATTGCATCAGGTGCTACACAGCTTGCTGCTGGGGTATGTTGAGAACAGTTGTTTTTTTGTCTTTCACTGAAGTAAGGCTAGGTATAACCTTTAGATTTTTCACAATATGCTAATTAAACCTTCCATGGGCATTCAGCTATTCCCTCCAGCCCCTGCTTGCATTCTGTGCACAAACCCTCTACAAGCCTACACAAGCACCCACTGACTTTCATTATAATTTACCTTCAAAATCCACATGCTCCCGCTTTCATGTCAAAAAAAAAAAAAAGAAAAAGGAAGAAAAAAAAAAACCTAAGATATAAAAACCGTCATGAAAGCCAGTGGAATAATCTGTTGCCTACAAATCAAGCCTGGGATGGTAGGAATTAGACCTCCCACATCACATTTGCTTGGAGGGCTCTCCCTTCCCCTTAGCCTGCAGTGGAATTCCCATTTCTACCACTGCGATGGAAGCCAGGCCTGGCCCAGTGTCTGCATACCATCCCTCTGTGCTGCAGAGTGTTTACTTCAGAATTAAAAAAAATGGGAGGGGGTGGGGGGGAAAATGATCCTGAACTAACAGCCATCTCTGTGTTGTGTGTGGTATAGGCAGGGCAGGTGGAAGAATCCAGCCTTCATTATAAGCCAGGCTGAATGGCCTCCCCAGCCTACTGTCACTGCTCCCAAGTGAGACAGTATGATAGAAAGGAGGGAAAGACAGGTTGAGTTGGGCAGGTTGATGAAGTGGGATTTATATGTTCCCTAGTGTCTTGTCCAGTCTTAAATGATAAATATGATAAAAGTTCCAGCTTTTCTGTGACTAATAGTTCCCTATTCGTAAGCTCTCACAGCATGGAAGGTTCTTTCTAATGCAGGTTCAACTTAAGCTCAACTTTGCTCCATCACTGAGTGCTGTGTTATGTAGTCATGACACTGTATTATCTCGCTGCTGTTGGTTCCATACTTTGTACTGCCAAAAATAACCCTACACCAGTGTAGCCTGCTCTAGATGGTTATCATGTCACTGTTATGAAGTGGAGATAGCTCCTAATCAAGTTGTATGAATTAAGCCCACAGTCTCCTCTCATAAATTTGGGCCTCGCTTGGCCCAGCATCTGTCCTAATTCTGTAAGGAATACTAGGTTGTTCTTGCCATTGGATAATAGAATCACAGAATTGCTTGGATTGGAAGAAACCTTAAAGATCATTCAGTTTCAACCCCTTACCATGGTCAGGGATGTCACCCACCAGATCAGGTTGCCCATGGCTCCATGCACATGCTGCTGTCATAAGGGTTCCTCCTGCTCTGCTCATGTAATATTCTGCAAACCAGGATGACAGCTAAGTGCCTTCCATCAGTGCTCTGTGTGCTTTTGTACCAGCCCCCTTGATGAATGGAGAAGGAGGAGGAAGCGGACTATGACCAGGTTCCAGGTTCCACTGTCTGCAAAACTGAGAGCTTGAAAATACTGACTCAAGTCAGTGGGTGCCAACTCACTGAGGCCTGTACCGCACCCTCTCTTTTTGGCATACCTGCAGCAATCACCAGGGAACCTTCAAAATGAGAACTGTACAATCAGTATGATCTGCAAAATGGCTTGCAGGACTCTGCCAAACTAGGTGCCTCAGCTTGAGAAAAGCTGGAGTCGGCAAGAGGTTTTCAGAAAAGGGCTGCACTGGGATCTAAGGGAATTGTTTCAATGAATCAGAAAAATTATTAAAAATTATGTCAATGTCTCAAATCAATTAATTTGCCTTTTCCCTTTGCCTCTTGCACATGTTCACATCATGGTGAGGACAATATAACACCACTCTATTAGGAATTCAAACAAGTAAGTTGTTGGGCCACTTACATAAATACGCCACTTCTCCTTCAGAGCTCCGGTGCAGGTAGGATGTACAGAACCTGAAAGAGCAGAAAGCCACTTGTAGAAAAGGGAGACACTCGTGCACTTTGTGGATGGACTTGTGACATAGAAGATGCCTGTTATCTTGTTTTGCATAGCTAATTAATTAGATAAATATGATTAAGTAGGGTCTAGCACAAGACATAGAACTGTTGACAAGACAAAGCTACATCCCTTCCCATAGAAGACCCAGGTCCTCACCCACATTCAAAGCCCATATCATATTGGCCTTCACCATAAATCCCACATGGCAGATGGCCTGAGGGCTGCCACTGCCTTGTGGAAAAGCAGCAAGCCCAGCAATGTAACCAGTGTCATGAACCCTTTGATCACTGCATATTTTAACCTTGTGGTCTGCAGGCAGAAGAGAAACTTTCACAGCCATTCCCAGCTACAAAATGGTTGGCAATTCTTTGACAAATTAAGAACCTCACTCGTGATCCTCTCCTTTTGGTTATCCAAAAGTCAGATCACTGTTTTCCATAATGGGTAACGTCTGTTTGCCTAAGGGGCAACTTGAGATCTCTTGGGCTTGCCATATAACCTATAAGTAATTGGTGGTTTAGGGATGCTCTAAAGTCTTATGTTTTTCCTTGGAAGACATAAGACAAGAATAATTATTTTGAATGGTGAGTGTATTAATAACAGGAAGAGGAGGTTTTAAGAGCTACTGACAAGTATAAGCCCATAAGGAATATAGCTGAATCTGTCTTCAAATACCTCGTGGTGAGTGTGAGGGATTGACTTCCCTCATGTTGAAATTCTTCCCCGCATTATTTACTGTGTTTTCTAGTTTCATAGAAAAAGATTACATTTAAGTCCATTCTACTCTGTACCACTCTCAGCACCACCTTCCCCTGCATACATTCAGACACCTTTAAGTAGCACTTGAAGGACCATGACAAATATGGTCACGTTGTTCATGGCTATGTCAGCTAGAAGCAAGCAAGCTGAAGACAGGCAGCTGTGGTGATAGGCTTCATGGATCTCCGACTCAGCAACCTGGAGGTTCAAATAACCTCCAACTGAAAAAGATGCAGCATTTCTGAGCCACCCAGGACCTCATCTACAGGGGCCAGTTTGCTGCGGTCTCTTGCCACCTAGCTGTACTGTTTAAAGACATAATCAAACAGATTCCTGAAAACAAGCCCTGACTGTAAAGTTTCACTGCAACTCCTAACACACCTGCTATGGCAGCTATTGCCTGGCTGTGTGCTATCAAAGGTGTAATAACACTGCCGTATCCTGCTAAAGCTCCAGGGAAAGCTTGAACAGAAAAGCCTTCATAGTCTCAAGGCAAGGAAAATATTATTGCACTTCAACAAAGCAGCTTCCCTTCCTCCAGAACAACCACCTCAGGTCTTTCATCTCTGTGAGCTCTTGGCATTTATTATTTTAGAGCTTTTTCACATTGAGAAATGATTATTTTTGTTCTTGCTCTGAGATCACTCTTTATTGTTAATTAAATAAATCAAACTGGTGGAGAAAATAGCAAATGCTTAGCAAAAGTATATTTCATCAAACTGTCTGATCCTGGGGATACCAAGTCCTTATTCTACAAGGAAAACTACTCTGTTGGATTTATATATATCTATTTATGTACATACACATGCGTATAAATGTCATGGGTATGTGTACAAGTATATGCGATGGCTAATATCAAGTCTCTCTCTCTTTGCTGCTGGAGGTGATCATGTTTCTTTCCAGACTGTCTCTTTCATAGGTAACAAAGACAAAAAGTCCCAGAGACCCATTGATTTCATCCCCCTTGGGAAACTTAAGTTTTGTCTGCAAGTGGGGCAAACACTTCACTAGCAAAGGAGAGGAAATAAGATCATGTTCCCATCTGCTTCACTTGGTGCTTCAGTAGCAACGCTTCTATGCAATCTCTGTGAAGGCTGACACAGCTGGCAAACACTGAAAAAGACAATAATCCTAGATTTCCAGGAGAGCTGGTGAATCCTGCAAACAACCCTGAATGTACCATAGAATCACAGAATCATTAAGGTTGGAAAAGACCGCTAAGATCATCCAGTCCAACCATCAACCCATCCCCACCATGCCCACTAACCATGTCCCTTAGTGCCACATCTGCCCTTTTCCTGAACACCACCAGGGACTGTGACACCTCCACCTCCCTGGGCAGCCTGTGCCAATGCACTATCACACTTTCTCAGAAGAAATTATTCCTAATTTCCAGTCTGAACCTCCCCTAGCACAACTTCAAGCCTTTACCATTTTCTGGTATATTTTCTGAGCAAACCCTAATGCCAGGTGGATCCCTGCTGCTTTTCAAATGTAAGGGCTGCGGTTTTGTGGAGCAGATGAAAATTTGCTTTTTATTCACCCTTTGATCCAGACCAACTTCCAGCAGCAGCCAGTGGGCTCTGCTAGCTTCCGTTTTGGATCTGCCCCATTTTGGGTACTGGTTTCTGGAGTAACCATCCATGCATGCTTTAAGGCATGTTTTTGTTTCTCATCTATCTATTCACTTAACAAATTAGTTCAGTCTAGTCTCATGCAAATTGGAGGTTCGATTTCCTTGTGTACATTGAAACTCTTCCTCTGCTTTTACCAGCCAATGTGCAGCTCCTGTTATTTTCCTGCTAGGATGGGTTTTCATTGCTCGCTGCAGGCTGTAGAAGTTAATACACGTGAATACAGTCCAAGTAAGTTGAGCATGTTGTGTTTTACTATATACAGAGAGTAAAACATGGGGACAACAGCGCTGAGAGAAGAAGGGGGAATAGAGGAAAGAGTCAGATTTGTTTTCTTTCAGATAATGTGAAGTAAAAAAGAAAGAAAAAAAAATTCTGATCAACTCAGAGGAAAGAGTGCAACTAGTTACTGCACTAGCCCAAATGCAAAATGGCAGCTTCCTCCTAGATGTTGATGGAGAGAGGTATAAGGTTTCTTCTCACATTTGAGGACAGCAGATGGAGAAGACATCACCTAGATGGAGAAGGCAGCACCTAGAGTTGCCACAAAGCCAATGTGTCAGTTTACAGGGAGGAAAAAAAAAAGGAAAGAAAAAAAAACAGAGATTTGTTTATGATACCCACAACAGGCCTGGACAGGGTAGAAGTGAAAACAAGGTGGAAAATGTTATGAGGGCAGAAGAGATTAGAAGGAGATGATCCTGCAGCAGACCATAGACTGGATCTTACAGCCACAGCTCCATGCTCCAACTGCTGGAAAATAAAACCTGCCACTCAGCTGCTGTTATATTTGACTTCAGTTGTACTAAGCTGGGGCCTGATTTGCACGCAACTGTTATTTTGTCAAGGGAATTGTAATACATCCTTTGCCAGCACAGTTAAGACACCATGATAGATGTTATTTTGATGACAGCCATCAAAATAAGCTGATAGATGAACAGATAGATAGACAGAAAGAGTTTGAAATAAGGAAGGTACATACAGAGAGAGAGAGAGATGGATAGATAGATGAGCAGGAAGAGCTGGGAATATAAGAGATTATATAGATAGACAGACAGATCTTGGAATAAAGCACTCATATCAAGGTGCAGTTGGCAGCCCCGATTTAATGCATCATTCGTTCAAAGCTCTTGTCTCCCTCCCTCTAAGTAAAATGAAGCTGTTTATGTACTACAGAACAAATCTGTGTGTGGGCTCCCTCAGGGTCATAGGATTGCATGAGGTGAAGGGCCTGATTCTGCCCAGTCCCCAGCACCTTCACCCCTCACTGAAAGGCAGGGTGAAGGAATGCTGCTGAGCGTCAGCATCCAGAATGCCGAGCAGCTTGGCAGCTGGAAGGACGCGGGAGGAAGGAAGGAGGGTGGGTTATGACTTACCCTTATCATCTCATAACCTGCCTCAAGATGTATTTAAATTATAAATAAGTAGTAAGATTCTTTCTGTCAACACATTTCAATTTAGGACTTCTGGTTTGGCAAACAGTTTCACAAGAAAGCTCCTTACAATACCCAAGACGGTGTGAACACAGAAGACTCATGGCCACTCTTCTGCATCACAGAGCACTCTTTCCAATTTCACCTGAGAAATACTTTGTATAATTTGTTTAAACTTTGAGGCTCTCAGAAAACTGCCTGCCTTTCATTTAAAGCAACTATACCTTGTTTCTGCACTGCATTAAATATCAGTATATAAAAATCCTTTTGTCAATCTAAAACCAAAGACCAACATGACATTTTAACACAGATAGCTTATTGCAAAAACTAAAGCTTGAAAAAAGAAACAATGCAAACAAAAAACTGAAATTCTCCTATTAAGTAATCTTGCTTTATTATCTCTGACTCCTCCTCTGCCAGTTCCTATCAGCCATCCCACCTCTGCTTTGTTTCCAGGTAGGGGCAAAACTCACCCAAAGAGTGAGGTTTGCAGAGAGTTTGCAGGTCACTTCAGCCTCACTTGTAAAATTAGTTTTGGAGTCAAGATTTTATTTTGTCCCGTCTATATTCATAAGGATCGCGTAACCCACTATGGAGATTCAACTTTTAAATTTATGACTACGAAGTTGGGTGAAGACTTCAACTCATGGAAAAGTCCCTCCTTCATATCCACTCTGAAATAAAAGCTGTTCCACACTCTGCAGAAATATGCTGGAACCCTACCCAGACCAGATGGCCCTTTGTGGTATCTCTGCTTCTTGTCCTACCTCGGAGGAGTGAAAATGAAAAAGTGAATATACATTCCAAAACCTCAACATAGTTTTGGTGCAAGGGTGGGGAAGGCGAAGCTGTGGTTTTGTTTGCATTACGCATCCACAGAAATTTCAGTCTTCAGTGCTTGATTATCCTTTGTGAAATATTCCAGGCAAAACACCACTGCAACGTACCATTTATCCATAGAGAAAAAGCAATCAGTTCTTAGCCCAATTTGTGTAGTTGTTGCAGTGACTGTGTTCTCGACCACTTTACATGTACAGATGACTCCCATTGCCTACAGTAGTTTGAGAAGGAAGCTCTCCAAGAATCCTAGATTTTCTCCTTGCCTGGAAAACTTATGGTCCCAGTACCCATGGGCCAGGTCACATTGTGTCTTGCATTCATTTCACAGTAATAGCTTTTTCCCTCAGCACTGTGTGGCAATGCTTAATTAACAAATGCTCAGACCTGAGGAAAGACATGAAAGATTGAAGATCTTTGAGGTGTATCTCCAAAAGTATTTTCAAAGAGGTCACAAGTGGTGATTCACCTGAATGAATTACTGTATTTTCCAGTGGCGTGGCCAAGCATAATAAGCATGGAGAAATTAAATAAATAAATAAAATAACAGAGTCAAAATGAAGCAAAAAACAGGAAGTTTGAAGGTTTTCATTTGGATTTAGTGAAAAAAAAGAAAAGGCAACAACAACAAAAAAATTGAGTCAACCCAAAGCATTTTTTTCAGCTGAAAATGTGTTGCCACATCACTGAGAAGTCATTTAAAACTCTCTCTTCTTATCTTCCTTTTTTTTTCTTTCTAATTAGTGCAACCCTTCAAAGAAAATATCTTAAAAAAAAAAAAAAAAAAAAAAAAAAGACTTGGTTCAAATTCTAGTTTTTTTAAAGGAATTGTTTTACCCTGAAAATGTTTTCATTCCCTAACATTTAAACACTTCCCTAATTTATTTTGCTTTCAAACTTCTATGAAAAAGATTCAACCTAAGTTTTCATCCCTGGTAAAAATGCATCAAGCCAGACCACAACTAGAGCGGGTTTTTGTAGCTATTATCCCACAGAAAGGGCTCACAGAAGCGTAATGCCCACAGGCAGAAACCCAGAATCACCACTGAGCTTGCATGGGGCTACAGAACTCTGCACACTGAAAAGCTGGTCAAGTGTCAAGCAAAAGTTGCGTTCTGTGACCCTCACATTTTTCCCTTGTGGTCCTCATAGCAGAAACTTCAGAAATGGAACAGAAAAATCATATTTCCCATCAGACATTTCTCTTAAGCAAAGCTTGCATCTGGGTGGTGGGTGAAGGGAATTTTGTTTTGTTTTGTTTTTTTCTTGAAATCTTAGGGTCTAATTATGTTTGTCCCACTTACAAATATCTACCTGGGGAGGAAAAAAAAAATGGATTTTCTTAAAATGTGCTGCACAAATGAAGATTTATTCTTATTATGAGTTTTGTAGTGCTTTTAGCTAAATGGCCCCGTGCGTGTGTCATGTTGGATGCTGGATATTTTGCCCCAAGGGTAAGGGGCACAACCCATGTGTTTATGCCTGTTCTGAAGCACAGTTACCCTGACCACCCTATCAGCCTATCTAGCTATCAGCCCCTCCATCTGCCTGTATATTTCATATCATCATTCTCTATTTATTTATATTGCCATGATATCTGAGATCTGCCTACACTCAGCTGCCAACATCTCCCGCTCTCGTGCAGCACAGGAGGGGAATGTAGGAGGAGTGGCTGCACTGCTCATCCTGGCCAGACGCGGTTGTATAATGAAGGCAGGTTTGAAGCACCCTCTTGCCTCCACAAAGTGCAAAATAAAATGGCTTGTGCTTTTTTTCTTTTTTTTTTCTTTTTCTTTTTTTTTTTTTTTTTTTGGCCTAGGGGTTGTTTTTCTGCAAGGTGAATGTGTGGGGAGTTGCAAAAAGGTACTGAGCCTGCTCCCAAACAAGCTTGAATTCATTCAGCTACTGTTGTCAGCAATTATTTATATATATATATACATATTTTTAAATGATGTTTCTCTTTTTTTTTTTCCTTTTCTTTTCACCTTTGACATTTGTTTTTTAAACATTCATTCCCTGGCCATGTGCTTTGCTGGTCTCCGGGTGTTATATGCAGGGAGGTAACATCTAATTGTGGTTTTCCTGAGGGTGCTGAAACATTTAAAATGCATACAGGCTCGAGGTCAGTGTCCTGGAAGTGTCAGCTTTCCCCCTCGGAGGAAGCCGGTGCAAGTGGTACCTCGTGAATCACTCTCCCAAGGCTGTATACCTAAGATTCTCAAATTCTGCCTGAAGGAGGGAAGAAACACAGCTCAAACACTATTTATCACCTCTGTCTTTCAACAGTGCTAGCAGAGTCACCCAATATCTGCAGTACTGCCGAGAGACTCCCGTCCATGTCTGCAAGGAAGGTCATGCAGAGGTAACTGAGTGCCATCGCAATTAAGCATTTCTCTTGACCTGATGGATTTTCTCCCTTTAAATCAAGTTTTGGTCGTGTTCCCATTGTGTTCCCATGATCTTGGCATGCCATTCTCTCTAGAACTGAGTGATCAGTGGTGAGATAATGATTTTTGCAAGCCCTCTGCTCGGCTTCTCATAATGGGAAATCCCATTCCAGCCCAGTGAGGTCCCAGTTTTCAGGAATCAAAATGAAATAGCAATATCAGCACTGTTTTTATTATGGTGTATTTGATTCATGCTGTATCTCACTCGTAAGACATAGATGGCCTTGCAAATATCAGTGAGCTTTGCTCTGTGTCAAGTAGGTGGAGCTATTATTAGCAGTAGATCAAACATAACTGTGATATTAGGTTGGGATTTACACTAAGACATCCCTGCATTCCCAGATTACAGAAGAGCAACTGGAGAGCTTGTGAAAATGCGTAACTTTGACTCATCTAAATTCACTTTTCTTTCACAGCCCAGTGCTTTGGAAGAAGCCAATGCATCATGATGCCTTAGCAGCCTTCTAAAAATCAGTCCTAGGGGTAAGAGAGTTGAGAGGGGAAGAGGAGAAGGGAGAAGAGAGGAGAGGAGAGGAGAGGAGAGGAGAGGAGAGGAGAGGAGAGGAGAGGAGAGGAGAGGAGAGGAGAGGAGAGGAGAGGAGAGGAGAGGAGAGGAGAGGAGAGGAGAGGAGAGGAGAGGAGAGGAGAGGAGAGGAGAGGAGAGGAGAGGAGAGGAGAGGAGAGGAGAGGAGAGGAGAGGAGAGGAGAGGAGAGGAGAGGAGAGGAGAGGAGAGGAGAGGAGAGGAGAGGAGAGGAGAGGAGAGGAGAGGAGAGGAGGATATCTACTATTATTAATGTTCATCATTCTGCCTGGATAGAAATGTGCAATCTCAATTTGTTGGTACTGGTCAATATGTCACTCATAGATTAAATAAAGCTTTCCTTACATTGAACATCTCTATTAGTTGTCTAGAGAGAACAGTAAAATGTCACGATCTATGTTAATGATGGCATTTCTAAAGTCAGGACATGTCGGCCAGGCTTGATTATTGATCACAAACCAAGCAGATTAAGCTCAAGTATGATCTGGAAAATATTTGCCCTTTTCTATAAGCAATGGAGGAGTTCTGTTCAGAAACGAAATCAAAAATTAAGGAGAGAAAAACACAGTTACAGTACAACTGAAACAGAATTTTTTAGTTTTGTGATGAATTATTGATTATTGGTCTAGGCAAAATATTCAAAATATCTGAACTTTTTTTTTTTTTTTTTCTTTACATTAATTCATTTTTTTCTCCTTTTTAAGCAAATCAGACTTTCATGAATGATGTCATTTGAAAATCAGAAATCAAAATATTTTGCTTAGGAAACTTCCTAATGTACATTTCCAAAAGAGAACAGCATTGAGAATGTTGAAATTAGGCATTTCAAAATTCATTTTCTCACAGATTCTACCAAGTAGCTTCAAGCCCAGTTTTTGGCCTGCTATTTTTCAGTATGTCTAAATTAACAAAAAAAAAAAAAAATACTCTGCTCCAGAGAGACTACTAATTTGTTTGCTATACCAAGAACTTAATTCCTGGGAGAAGAAAACAATGCATTGATATCATGTAATACCATCTTTCATAGAATTACATCTCATGTTATTAATCTTTAGAATTCTCAGATTGGCAACTGAAATAACCCACTGATTTTTGTACAGCCATGCTTTGTGGGTTGTCATGGTTTCAAATTAAGAAGAGCCATCAAGACTTGACCTTCAGAAAACAGTATTTCTGAAACTGAGCATCACCTACTTCCTGTCATGGAGAAGCACTGTAATATTAAGTATAGTAAAAGGGTTTTTGGCAGTGTTAAGGTCACTAACTGGAGCTGGTCTGGGTCGGTACTGTCAGGTAGCCACTGTGTTCTGTGATTTTAACCTGTATGCTGCTAACATCACACTCAGAAATGTATTGTTATTCTTGCATAATGAAGGAGATACAACAGTTTTCATCTCGAGTGGTTTCACAATCTTTGATGACAGCAATTGACTCCATTTTTTTCATATATACAAAAAGATTAGGAACCCAACAATTTTCAAAACTGGGCAGGCGCTGGATCCTAAGCTTTTTTTCCACCATCCCAGATAGCCTTGAAATCTAATGTGAGCAAGAAAAGAAAGTTATGTTTTTTAAAATTAATTTTATGTCTGCATGACCAAGATCTTATGACAGGGAAAATGCGTAAGTTAAAAAAGCACTCAGAAGTCCTCGCTGGAATTCTGTCCTTCAACAGCGCTGCAATAGTGAAGTAACACTCCCTTAAGATGATTGGAAGACTAAATTCTGTATATCTGAGGATCTTGTTTATTTACTTATACAGTGGCATTTCAAGCTCTTTTAACATCGTTGTGCCTGGATGGCCTCCAATTGCAAGCTCAGATGTAAGATAAGATAAATATTAAAATAATGTCTATAATTATTGCTGATGATGCCAAAAGTCTTTTGATACCACGACTACCACCAAAAAAAAAAAAGAAGCAATTCATGTCAATTAGTTGATCTTAACAGGACCGAGAGATAATCAAGTACAACCTCAGCAGTGTTGTCAAAAATGAAGATGCCCAGATCTGAAAAGGTTTTGCTGGAATGCTATTTCAGTAGAGGAGTAATGCAAGATATTGTCCTGCTATTGAGCAGTGTCAAATCATCTTAACTAGGGTATCTTCTGTGCAAAGATTGAAGGCCATCAAAGTCAGCCTTGCCTTGCACAGAGGCAATTCCTGTAGATTTTAGATTGCTACCTGAAGTGGGACTTAACCTCTCCCCACTCCAGTTACTGATAAAGCAGGTGTCTTCAGCAGAGTTACTCAGTGGAAAGAAGTGAGCACTTACAGGATGTGGTTTACTTCATCCTAAAATGACTGTATAAAGTGTCAAAAAAGATCGAAACCTTAGAATGGCCTTTTTCTCTCCATTTACTGTTGAGGGAGTCCAGACCTCAACAATCTACCTATAAGTAAACCTCACCCAGTGGGATTTAAAGTTGGTCGGGAAGAACCTCAAGCAGAGGTTCTCTGCAAAGGTTCTCTACAGAGATCTGAAAATTCTAAATACGCTCCATTTTTAGAAACAGAAGAAATTTTCCTGGAAATTAACTACAAAGAATACTTTAAATCAAATACTATTTCATATTTGGCATGGCTTGAACGATGGGTACAACTGAGAACAGAACTTTGTTCTTTGGTTTAATTCCAGACTTAGTTCTACAGCCCTATCACCACCAGAATCAGTTACGTTGATGCAATTGAGGGCAGAGATGACCATCTAAAATTGTAAAGGACCCAGTCCAAAAGCTGATCCCACTCCAGTATAAATAAGGTGTAGCTCCACATACCTTAAGCTATAAAGGAAGTATAAATATACCGGACACAGATGGGAAAAAATGTGCCAGAGGAGGGTTGGGCCAACTTCTTTGTGCCTCTTATTTCATTTCTTGAGGACCCATGTGCTGGGAACATTTTGAAGGAAGATCACAACCATCATAACCCCCCTACTGAACATCTATTGAGTGTGATCAAGATTACATCCTGGGCTTGAATTTCCTCCTGGGAGTTTCTTTTCTGAAAAGCCTCATGCTCCAGGACAGGTAATGGTATTTATTGATCACTTCTGACAGGTTGTCTGTTCCTTTGAGGACACAGAATGTCTGGCAGCCCAGAAAATCTACCATCCAGCCCTTGCTCAAGGTTGATCTGAAGCTGACAAACAAGACGGGAGGCTTTATGTGAGCACTAGCGGCTCTGGAGATGGACCCCTGCAATGGAGAGGGACATTCAATAACATCTCCCAGTAGATATGAGTTGATTCAAATTTCTGAATCAACTGGATCAATCCTGCTGCACTTATTGGTGCAAAATGAGCACCAAAAGCAGAGTCAGCAAGTCACAGCTTGGCCAACAGTCTTGGATTGGGTGCAAAAGACAAGGGAATGGACTCAGGAATGAGAAGAAGGAATGAGAAGATAGTTGACCATGAGTGCATTGGAAATGAGATTGTGCATCTTTATACAACATGAGCATTCTGGCTTTGATTTAATAAAGACAGTACAGAATATACTGGTTTGCATGTCAGTCTGATGAGGTGTGGGTGCTATTCTTCCTGAATGTACTTTGATATACCAAGATGTGCTAGGGCTCATGTAGGCCTGTAGTTTTGTAAGAGTATCACTGTTCCTCATCCAGTACCACAGCTAACACGAATGAAAATATCTCTGCACATGGACAGTGTAAAGAATAAATGCCCCATAGGTGAATGTGCTCTGTCCACATTTCCTAAGCCATAGTCAGATACCAAGATGAAGTATGGCCAAAAGAGACATTTGAAAGATATTACAGAGTGATCTAAAAACACAATGAAGTTTTTGTGATTATGCTAAAACAGTGAGAATCTGCTTATCTGTATCAGTTTTATTCCAGACAGTCATCAAAATCTATAGTATTCTACAGATGATATAGATGTTTTCCAGTCCATGACACTGGATTCTCATTGACTTCTGTCTTCTCACTGACTTAAAGGGAAAAATGGTTCATGTTCCTATCCAAGCATATTTACTGTGAAGAAGAGAGAAGATTTGGGTGTCCAGTGGCCTGGAATTCAGTCATAGAAACTGGTAATTGCTGGGAATGAGCACAGAAAGAGTCCTAGCAATTGATTTTCGTAATGCTGGAGTGAAGACCTGGTCCTCAGTGTTTTAAGGCTGTCTTGTGTTGAGGTGTTATTCACTCTACACACACACTTAAGACACGTGACATCATGTGAGAAATGTGGATTATATAGAACAGAGAGAATGGAAAGAAAATTAGATGAAAACACAGAATTTCCTTTGTAAATCATGCAAGTCATTGTAAAACATTGTAAAACATATCTGATGTATTTTTTAACACACTCTACCCTGATCCATCCTACTCAAGTAAAGCAAGCATTAGTGCTTGACCAGCCTGAGGTCTTCAGTAAGCCGGGAGACATGAAGACACACAAGCTAAATGCTTGGAAAGCCTGTTGTCACCATCTACCTTCCAAGACATTTGTCCCTAAAAAAAAAATTCCCCAGAAACCAGCTACTTCCCCTGAAACAGTTCAGGAATAGTTTTAAAAGATTTGCTCTGTAACATAAGCAAGTGAAACCAAAAATGTGCTACTGAAGCCAGAGGTAAAACCAAATCTGTGTGTTTTCCAGTTGCTCAGACTTTGCATGATAAAGCTTCAAGTCACTTCACCAATGAGACAATAAGGAGAGGTGTCTTTATTGGAACTTTGCACCTGGATTTTACATCCTCAGATGCAAAAGGACAGCCATTCCTGTGTGACGTCTATGCAGCAGGGCTTGACATACATCATCAGGTCTCATAGACTTTCACCTTTTTCTCCCATGACCCTTCTAGAAAAGGCCAACTAAATACAGACAAGGTTGATGGTCCCATATGCACATATAATAGATTTTTAATGTGTAGGATTTTATAGAAAAATCATCCCATGAAAATTTAATAAACAGTATCCCTATGATGTACATAGACAGAGTACACGCTGTATGAAAATTCTTATACAAAGGTTATCAGTGTCTGACAAATTTAATCGGGTTTTCATAAAGGAAAACATCCTGCCTGCTATTAATGGAAAGGCCCTGGGTGACTGTTCAGAAATCCATCATAGATTCAGTCTCTCCTTCCTCATTTTCAGCTTTCCCATGGGTCCTGTTCAACTCCTACTTGAGGATCCTCCTCTCCCCAGGCTCAGCATAATTCTACATTCCCCTTCACTTCCTGCCCCAAACTGGTACTTTAAAAAAAAAAGCCATCTATTATGAGGCAGCTACAATCCGAGATCACAGTTCAGGACCCGTACCTATTCATTACTATTTCCTCAGAATCCCTAAATATAGTTTATAATTTATCACAGAATCTATAAATCTGCTCCAGCATGACTCCGCAGGAAGTAAATTCATCAGCAACCATTTTTGCATCCATGCCGAGAATGGATGACCTTCTGCAACTGGCTTGTGGTTTTGCAAGACAACTTCAACTCCTGCATAGAAAGCTCCTTTGGCCTCCCTGGCCATGGGCAGTCAGGTTCAAAAGTAGTTAAGCAAACGATTGCACTATAATATCGCAGTACAGTATTAACCAGGAACTACAACAGCTTGTAGGCTAAGCCTAAGTACACATCCAGAAGTTTGGCTAATTATCTGTTAGTATGAATGCCAGCCTGTGAGGCTCACAAACAAGCTTTCCCTCAGCATTTCAGTCACTTCTGTCTTCCCAGAGGACAACTTTTCATGAATTATTTCAGTGCCTCTAGAGCTGACAGTAACCCAGAGTGGAAATGTATAAGGACAGGTTGAATAACCAGGTGTTTGTACCTTGAGAGAAAAAAAAAATGAGTTGAGCTGCAGGTCAGAGCCTTAATTTAAACTTACAGCAAGGGAAATACACTTCTAAGATAGAGTGATCCAACAGCCACCCAGGAGTCTGAATGGCCTCAGGGAGTGTGTGAAGCAGGTATAAATTTGCAATACATTTGTGTTGTGCCTTGGTTTCTGCAGAGGGGTAGCTTAGACACACAGGTACAGGCATAATGTTGAACAGCCACTAAAAACTGATAGGTGACAACACATTGCCTTTTCTGACAAGGTATGGAATCCATACCACCAATTAACACCCACTATACTTAGTATGTTTGTTTTTTCTGAATAATGAAGCAACAACAACAAAAAAAAAAAGCTTTCATAAAATAGTAAAAAGATTCAAAAATCAAACCCTGAAATGCTAGGAAACATAAGATTAAATTATCCACCCTCTCTCCATCTCCATTTTTGTTTTTGCTTATGGCACTGATACCCAAGACGTTTTCCTTGACCTGATTCAGATCACAGGAAAGGAAAACACACAAGCTGGTGGGTTTTTCATGTTGTTCACCAACCTGCATCTAAACAATTCACAAGTGATGGATTTATCTTCACAACACATCTGTGAGGAGAGAATGAGTCTTATCTGTTCTCCTGATTTAGGGCTGGAAGAACTGAAAGCCTGCATTTGCATTTCAGGCTGAGAAAAGTACTCCATTTTTAAAGAATTTGGAAGTATGCAGCATTAATCCAGGCACAAGATCCCTCAGCTCCAGGAACCAGTGAAAGCACTGAACATTTCTGCAGAGCAGACCTCAAGGTGTGAAACTGGGCACCCCTCAAAGGGAGGATCACCACACTGTTGGTGGTCGTTCCCATGTGGGGAACTGAATTCAGTTTCCCAGGGCCACTGAGGATCTCTATAAAAAAAAAAAAAAAAGGAAAAAGTACAGTCTTTTCAGGCATAATTTACAGCTCTTTTCCATGGAAAAGTCTTCAGATTTCTCATCTGAAACAACTGTCAGATGCTGCAAAAACAAGACAGTTTTCCCCTAGTCCCTTCACTTCCCACCCGAATTCACTTCCAAACTACAACCAGTCACAAGTGAATCAGAGGATCAGAGGTCTCAGTGACCAAAAAGGAGTGTGCAAACATCCAGTTTAGGGCAATGTGTGCAGTGAAATAGGAATTAACTGGGGAGTGGAAACAATCTATGCTAAGGAACAAAACCTGTGATTTTTAGAGGTGGCTTCATGCTAGCCTGGTCCTGTGGGCTCTGCTCCCATTAGCACATTATGAAGGGATCATCTAAAAAAAAAAACTATGGAGTAGAATCAGAATACAGGCTCACTGCCTTAAATTGGGACTACTATGAAATAAAGGCACCCACCTGATCTGAATGTCGACGCTGGTGTAGATACATCCTTAAACAATTCATATTTCAAAAGCATAGGAGAAAAATAAAGGTTTTACAGATGGTATTAACAGCATTTTTTGTTTCTTCAACATTGAGGCATCCTTTGTAACCTTAAAAATATTCCCTAAGTGTGTTGTGAGTGTTTGTGCGTGCACATGTGATGCCTCAGACAAGTCAAGGTAATAAAACTGGAATTAATATTTAGGCAGCCTTTTTGAACTCATTAGGGATCTTGAGTGAAATGTGGTTGCCACAGTCATGTCAGAGCAGCAACCATTACACATGCATCCCAAAAGGTATTTTGCCTGTATAAAGACCACAGGATTTGAACCCCCCTAAGGACTTCCATGGTGTTTTCTACACAGTATAGATTATCAAAGAATTGCTGTGGCTCAGAGGGCTTTCCTGCTCCAAATTGTCCATCATCAGCTCTTCCCTGCAATTTCAGAAATGAAGAAAGACAGTTTCACAAGATATTTGTCCAGGAAAAATACCTCTTGGCTTTTCCATAAACTATTTTTTTCCCCATGTGAGGAAAGAAAGGGAAGGGAAGGGAAGGGAAGGGAAGGGAAGGGAAGGGAAGGGAAGGGAAGGGAAGGGAAGGGAAGGGAAGGGAAGGGAAGGGAAGGGAAGGGAAGGGAAGGGAAGGGAAGGGAAGGGAAGGGAAGGGAAGGGAAGGGAAGGGAAGGGAAGGGAAGGGAAGGGAAGGGAAGGGAAGGGAAGGGAAGGGAAGGGAAGGGAAGGGAAGGGAAGGGAAAGAACTGAGAAACTGGTAGGCCACTTGTTTAATTTAGCATCTCAGACAGTAAGCATAATGGGTGCAATTTGAGTCATCCCATTCAATCCAGAACCCAGCATTAGAGTATAAGACATTTGAAATAAGAAATTGCTGAAAAGAAAAAAATAAAATAAAAGTATATTCTTTCCTAGAGTATATATAGAAAGAGTATCTGCATTTATGTCTCAAAACACAAATAAGCATCTTTCAAGATGCTTATTCTCTGAGCTAGCCCCAGTTCTGCTCTCTCTGACTCAATAGCCCTAAAAACTATCAAGCAACAGCAGAGGGGAACTGCAAGAAGAAAGTGTTTCCAGGCTTTAAGGAAAAAAAAAAAAAAAAAAAAAAAAAAGATTAGAGTGAGAAACTCAGGAACCAATTCCCTCTAAAGCAAATGGAAAGATTCAAACATGGTAATGCACAAGTGCAAGATTCTGTTTGATTTACACCATTGGCAAGAATTGGGATCAATATCTCAGTTCAACAGCAATCTGTTAATGAGCCAAAGGAGGGAAAGGTTGTAGCATCACAAATTAAAAAATAATAATCTCTCAAGCTTAATATCAGCAAAGATGATTATTTTCTTTGATTTGTCAGACTAATTGAAAATAGCTTTATAGTTCGCGGATGATTAATTAGGAGCCAACAAGATCTCCATTTGCATCTCAGTAATTCTTCACTGTGCTTTATTTCAACATTTAGTCTTTATGTTTAGAATATTCCTTGAGAAAGCAGAAAGGTGATTAACACAAGATTTGAAATGTGTGCCATTTGTTCTGTTTTTTACACATTTTTGTCAACAGAGTGGAAAGGAAAGAATATACAATGTTACAAAACGATTACTGCCTGTTCCGCTTACATCTGCTAAATCCTCCTTTGTGATAGAGGTATTTTAACTAGGTTCGTTTTGAAACAGAGAAGGAAGAGACTAAATAAGGGCAAATTCCCTCCCACTCCTACAGCTCTCCCAAATCAAATGAATATTGAACCCCGTGTATAATCACCTTGAAAAGTTTCAAAGCTCTCCTTTCTCATGTGAAACAGCCTTACTCCTGCAAAGATGATCCCATGACACTGGTACCCTTAACAGATTCTGTTCCAGGAACAAAGGGGTTCCAAATACCATCTGAAAGATACGTTATTTTCAAGTCACATATGTTAAGGTTTTTAATTTGGAGGAGATGTTATTTTGTTGGGGCTTTTTTTTTTTGTTTTGGCTTGTTGGTTGGTTTGTCCTGTTTTATCATTTTCTCACAGCCTTGGCATCCTCTTATCACATCATTTTCAAGTCTCCAGCAAAGGGATTGAGATGATAAGAAATTTAACCCTTCATTTGTAAAGTAAATGGCTAGCTCTTATAGTGGTTTAAAGAAGCTGGATGGGTAAATACCAAAGACTAAAAGAAGAGCTGACTCCTGAGGATTAAACAATCAGAAATCATATCATAAGAGCCAAGCGTTTCTACTAACAATAATAGTAATATAACCTGTATTATTATGAAGAAATCTGTCATGGAAAAGACTACCTGGTAGCTTTTGAGTTTTGGGAATTGTCCTCTGTCTACCATCAAATCCATCCTTTCATAACAAGTTCTTCTTATTCCTGCCAGCACAGGGCTTGGTCTATCACAATGTCACATCAAGAACTTGACTTCAGAACACCAAATTACACCTGTGAGTACCTGGTGCCTCCCTTCCAAAGTCTTAAGGCCCTTGCTAACACTATTCCAAAAGTAGCCAGCATCACAATGACCCTGATGTTTCTTTGCACTTTCTCCCAGTCACAAACCAGTCCTTGACACAGGGGTATTACCATGGTGGCCAAAATGAATTGAGACTAAAAGGGACCCATTCCACAAGGGAAGAGGAAGACCAATGAGAGACAGTAGGGTTACACTGACAGTCCATTTATCTGGAGGTGCTGATTTTTTCCTTTGTCTTGATAGATTATTTATTTATATATATATATATATATTTAGTTTCTGTTTCAGGCTTGTTTTTCTTGTGTTTTTGTTTTTGTCAAGTCACCATAAGTACTGAGTTACCCATTAGCAGGAGTGAAAAAAGATACACATTCCTGCACCCATGGAAACTATGCAAGAAGTACGATCAAAACAAGTTCAAAAAACAAAATTAATGGAGAAAGAAAAACATTCCCTTTCCAACCCCCAAGCACAAAACACTTTTAAGTCAACAGAATTGAAGCTAGTTTATTCTCAAAAAAAAAAAAAAAAAAAAAAAAAAAAAAAAAAAAAGAGGAAAAAATATGACAACAAAACAAAAATAAAAGCAGGTCTTATCACTAGCAGTAAATAAATTTGTACAACCATTCAGTCTGTATAATAGGATGAAATAAATCTACATCTTTCTTATTTTGGTGCGTTGAATTATACATACAAACAACAATTACAGGAACTTGTTCACAATGCGTATAGACCTGGAGAATGGCTATCCAAAAACCCCTTGTTGGCAATGTCCGCATGTTAACACTGATTGCCTGACACCATTGGTACTTCCTATGTAAAGGGCCCATGGCCCAAAATGAATGATCTCCCTACAGGTTTTATTTATTTAGTTATTTAGTTAGTTAGTTAGTTAATGCATCAAAACCGTTCTAGCCAGCCCCCTCCCCTCTCCCAGAAATGAAGAAGAAACAAAACAAAACAAAAAAAGAAAATTAAAATAAAATAAAAGGAGAAGACATGACTGGCAGTTGGTCCATTTGTTCATTAAGACCGCGTTTCCTCTTGGTCTGCATTGTTTGTTTTTCTGGTTTTTAAATTGTCCTCCCGTCGTCTTTTTTTTTTTCTTTTCCTTTAAAAAAAAAATCTCTCAGAGTCCTTCATGCCTTTTTCTTCGCAGCTCTCCAGATGCAATAAAGTCTTCCTCAAATGTACAGTATTTCTTACAATATAAGTTATATGCAATGTTCAGCTTTTTTTATTTTACTTTATTTTGTTCACAGCACTAGAGATCCTGTTCAATAGGGAATGCGAGTTCTGAATGGCTTATTCACAAATGGTATCCAGATTCAGTGGGTAAGAATACATAGATGCCATAGTGAGTTCCTTTAAAAAGTGGCAAACATCACTTTTTTAAAACTTTTTTTTTCTTTTTTCCTTTTTTTCTTTTTTTTTTTCCATTTTTGTGCTTTTTGTAGTTTTTTTCTTTTTTTATTATTATTTTTTTCATTCTTACGCCTTCAAATAACATATTTATTTTTATTCTTTTTATTCTTTTTTTTTTTTTTTCTTTTTTCCCCCCTCCCATTTGATTTGGGACATCAGACCCATAACCACACGCCTGCAAAAATGCAAGTATATAAAGTAAATCTCATTTTGAGACCGTAAGCATTCAGCAGGGGAGTCTCTCACTAACCCATGGCAGTGACCATGCTGGAGGGATGGTGAGGTCCAAAGGAGAGGCTGGATGGAGGATGCATCGGTGTCGGTGTAGTCAGCATGTGGCTGGAGTGACTGAAGGGTGAAATGTGGCTGATAGAGGACATGTGTCTGGAGAGGGCGGCGGGGTTAAAGGAGCTGCTCTTGGGAAAGTCTTCGAGGTTGTCATGGACCTTTTTGCACTTTTTGGATTTGCTAGACATTTTTCGGTTTCTGGTCTGAATTCCTTCTTTCTTCATAGTCAGGGGTCTGTTAATCTAAACAAAAATAAATTATTTTTTTTTGTGCTTCCATCTCTTCTCCCCAGATCACTGTGGGATTCATGCACCCTATGCCACAGGATATGCCCAGGTCCAGCTGAACATCCAGCAGTCCCCTCCTCCCCCTGCATAGCTCAAACACCTCCAAAATTAAAATCAGGGCCAAAACCACTCCTGGGAACTGCAGAAAATCCCAGGTTGGACTGAAATTTGTAGAGATGAGAAGACAGAAAAGCACAGAGCCCCACAGGAGGAAAGCATACCCAAATAACTTGTAGTGGCTGAAAAATTTCAGCTATCTGCGCATAAGGTAATTGCAGCATGTTTAGGAATGAGACCAATCATTATCACCTTGAAATATTCCCTGCAGACACCATCTCACCCCCAGGCTCCCTGACTGATCTAAAACCATTAGTGACAGCAGCTGCTGGGATTTCAGTGCTACCGGAGGTCTCAAACTCTCCCAGGGTCGTTAGGGTGCTGCTCAAACTCTTCATAAGACTGACAGCTGATTTTGTATTACTTGTACTTTTTAAGAAAGGTTTTTGCAACAGTTGGGAAGCATGCATAAAAACCCTTAAAAATCTGTGCCTGGGCAATGACAGGGGTCTCACAGTGGCTTCTCTGCAGAATCCCACCCAAGGCAGAAGGCAAAACCCCGTAGCACTGAACACTGCTTCTTGCAATAACTGTGGGTGCTGATGATGATGAAAAGGGAGGAAAAAAATGGATCGACTATCCACTGAGAACCACAAGGCCAATGGAAGGAGGTTCTTGCAAGGATCCTGAGCAGATTTTGATTCGTAAGATCTTCAACCAGTGCAGGGAACAAAGCACACCCTTCTTTGAGATCACAGAATAATTTAGCTGCTTGCTTATCGGTGCCTTTCCCCACAGTGTGAGAACCATTCTGTGAGTTCTCTCCCCAAGGAGGCAGGGATACAATACCTCCCTGTTATATGCAGGGACAGAGACATGGGGAGAGGAAAGAGCATCCCAAAGTTCGTCATCTCACTCTGAATTAGTGACCCCAGGCTCTCCGCACCAGCAGTGATGAGAAATTTCACCTCACCCTAAAAAATGGGCAATTGAAAGTCTGATTACCTCTGGATAAAGGCAGCCAGTGGGAGCAGCCCAGCTTGCTAGCAGCTGAAGGTATGCCAGCCCATGTGCAGATCCACAGCAGCCTTGGGGCAGCAGCAAGCCAAAACCTCAAATGTCATAGGCTTTAAATACAATATCACCCTTCTCCTTGACTTGCTGTCCTCATGGGATACACATACAAGGGAGGCCCTTTGCTTCAGCCTGTGATGCGAAAGCATAGCCTGCTTGTTTCCAGTCACCCAGTAGGGATTTCTTGTCCATGTTCAAAAGGCAAAAGGTGAACCCCACTGGGGAGCAATGTCACAGCTGATCTGGAGGTCCTGATCTCCAATAAGACCAGCTCAGACCTGGGGAGACATACATAAATTCCTGCCTCCCCAGCTCATAATGAGAATTTGCACCATGATATGAAGTCTCAAGGGCATCCAGATTGGATTTCCAGAGAAAGCAGCAAACACAAGCTGAGGACCTGGTGGTGGCAAAACTGCACCAGCCTCATGCTGTGCTGCCTCTTGGAGGGTCCTTCAGAACACCAATCACCTCCTTAAAGCAGCATCTTTCATGCTTTGTTCAACTGCAAAGAACGGGTCCTCATAGACTGTGATGTGAGCCTAAAGGATAGGAATATGAGTTTTGTTCAGGATGCACTGAAACAGTTTGCCCAGAGAGGTGGAGGATACTTTGTCCGTGGTGACATTCAAGGTTAAGATGGATGGAGCTCTGGGCAACCTTATCTCTCTGTACATGACCCTATCCACTGCAGAGGAGTTGGAGCAGATGACCTTTAAAGTTTCTTTCCAACTCAAACTCCATGATTCTGTGATAAGCTGTAGCCAGCCCTGCAACTGGGGTCAAGGTGCCATTCCAACTGATAGCATCATCCTGCTGTACTTGGCCTCACTCTCTTGCCAGGTATTTGACCCAAAGAGATAAGCACTCAGACAAATATCAAGAGGAGGGAGACCAGAACAGCCACAACAGAAAGCCAGAAACACAACAGCAAGTCAGAAACATTTCCCACTGACTTGTAAGATTAAACACAGCAAAGTTAAAGGGGTCCCCGAAACATCAAAGGCACAAACCCATATCTGTTTCTGGGGGAGAGAAATGAGAGACCTGGAGGGAAGACCTTTCACATGAAAATTCATTGTGATAAAAATGACAAACACATGCTAAATTAAAATTAAACCACCCCAAAGCATGTATATGAAATTCATTAATTTCAGATGGAGCTAATTAATTATGGGCAGGAATTACGTTCTTTGCTGTATCACATGCAAAACACTGACTGCTCTGCTCTTGGGACACTTCACTCTACCTTTGGATATTGTGTAACAAAGGTTGCTTTTGAGGACTTTTGCCAAAATCAGTGATATCTTGTTCGTTTCTATGGGTGCAAGACAGGGTGCTGCATACCTCCAGCAAGGTACAAGCGCTCCCACCTATCCCTGAAGTGAGCGAAGGCTGATCCCACTTCTAAGAAGGACTGAAATAGCAAGGACAAGAACCCCACATTCAAGAGATCAAATCCAGGGGACAATCATAGACATTATAGGTCTGATCTTGCTCTGACTGAAGACAAAGGGATTTTGCCACTGACCTCAATAAGGTCCTGTCACTGAAGCGGATTTATCCTTTAGACATAGTCATTACAATGTTGGGTTAATCTTCCAGACTGGCTGTATCTTAAAGAACACTCTGGGATGCCACAGGATGAAAGGCATTGCATCAATGTGAAATATTAGTCATTCTTAATACTGGTGTTAATGGAGCCTGCTCTTGTTGAAGTCAATTGGAAAAATGTCAGCAACTCCACTAAAGGTACCCCAAGACTGTTATAGCCATTGCTTATATCCTACTGTCAAATGGGTTCACTTCAGCTGAGGGAATCAACAGGAAAACAAACTGATATCGCTCATTTAAAAAAAAAAAAAAAAATTGAAAAAAGTGTTGGTATTATTTACTGCAACCCTTCGTGAGGTAGGCATGAAATGCAGACACGTTTTATCTTCAGATCAATCCATTAAAATACCCTAATGATCTGAAGGTCCTAGGAAAACTCATTAAACAGAAAGAAAAGACAAAAGGAGGAAAGGTAGGGGGAACTAAAAGAGCAAGGGTTTTCCTACTAGCCTAAATCAGAATGAAATCGTCTTCCGAGTAGCCAAAAGACTTCTGCAGTCATTGACACATCTGTGCAGACACCCTGCTGCTCAAAAGAGAAATGCTATGGCGAGCCTGAACGCATTTCCAGCACCTCTCCTGGTGGAGAACCAACACAGAGACAAACACCGAAAAGGAGCAGGACCATACCTGCACTTTAAAATACCAAACCAATTCCCACCAGCCTACGAAACTTGTCTATGATCAACCACAAAACTTCATCCCTGCTTTGAGTTGACTAAAGGCAGTTAGAGCAGCTCACCTCCTAGCAGCCAAAAACAGAAGGAAACTTCACGATGTTACCATTGCCTTATCACCAGTCACAAAAGAATTTAAAAAATAAAGTCACTCACATATAATTTATAAAGTAGAGTGTGGCCTTCACAGCTATACACCTTGTAAGCCACGTTAGGCTGCAGAACAATGCCTCAGCACTGTGCCCTTGTAAAGCTTTAAAGCTGTGAGAGTGGTATTTTCAAGGATGATCTGCAGTGATGTTGCTCATTTCTTACTGTAGTTATAATTAAGCATCATCCAGCAGCAAAAATTAAAAAAAGAAAAAAGTGGAAGAAAAATCTATCTACTCATAGCCAGATTTTAGTATCCTTGCCTAGTTCTATCATAGTACTCTAGGGGGTATCATTTAAGCAGGTCCCATCAGTGGAGCTGCTCTTAAGGCAAGATACTACTTGACTTTGGTAACTAGCTGTACTGAGCTTTTCAGAAGCTGACAGTGTTTTTAATGAGTATGAAAACAGTTCCAATCTGCTCAAGGCCTGCCCTATGTCACAGATTTCACTAACATCCCTAAACAATGGATCAGGGGGTCGGTTCAGGCCAACTAGTTTCACAAAGTTAGTGTTAAAAAGAAAAGGAGAGAGGGAGCAGGTGCTCATTCCTGGAGAACTCCAGTGTTCAGCTGCCTTAAGGGGAATTCCTCCCGTCTGACAGCTACAGTGCAGATCCACATGAACTTAACATTCTGTCTCCATTTCTAGACACAGGAAGATACTGTACAGTCTTCAGGGCTATAAATGATCTCATCCAAATGCAGACATCTTCACCAGGTCCAACAAATGGTACCTGAGGTGAGACTATTCCCATTCAAGGGCTTTGCTGCAGCACAAGGGGAACAACTCAGGTAGAGGTGTCCCTACTGCTCGTGTTCGCGCTAGATGATTAAAATCATAGAATTCCTGAAGTTGGAAGGGAATTTAAAGCTCATTCAGTTCCAATGCCCTGCCATGGTCTGGCTGTCACCCACCAGATCAGGCTGCCCAGAGCCCCAAATCAACCTGACCTTGAGCACCTTCAGGAATGGGGTACCTACAATTTCTCTGGGTTACCCTACAATTTCTCTGGGTTACCTCGTGGACCCAACAGCTTCATCGCCATCTAAGCAAAGTCCTAACATCAGTAGCTACACTGCCACAATGACAACAGCACACAAAAATATACTCCTTCACTGAAGCTAGCTGACATCGTTACCTTCCTGCCATAGAAATAGCAAGCTAAGTATTTTCTTATGATACTCCGAGTTTTCACTCCTCATGCCTGGTCCAACCCTCTGTTTGCAGATCACACAGAGAGTCTGATGACAACCTTTGTTTGCTACAAAGAACTCAAAGGGTGCTGAGATGCTCGCCTACTAAAGGGTAAACACATTTTCCTTTTTTCCAAGAGAGAGATGCCTCTCACAGAACAGGTGAAAAATTAGCCTAGTTGGGTCTTCTTTTTTTCCTCCTGTTTAATCCAAACTTGTTCACTCATGTCAAAAATACAAAGAGCTTGAAATAACAAGGGACAGAGACACCACCAGGTTTGGCTGCCTCGTGAAACCCAATCCATCTTTGATGTACTTGTGTGGGTAGACATTAGGGTAAAACATAGCCTGAGATTTCTAAGTGAAACATAAAGCAAACGGCCACTAGGAAAAAAAAAAAAAAAAAAAAAAAAAAAAAAAAAAAAGTTATGCCAAAGCACAGAAATTGGAAGTCTTTTCCTTCTTCTGACATAATAATTATTCTAATGTCACATGTAGAATGAGAGTAACAGTAGTAGCCTTAAGACTCCTGTATTAGCAGTATTATTTGGTAGAAGACTTTTCAGATTCCTTTAGCTCTTTCCCTAGGGCACATATCCTTGGTTTCTGCAATCTGGCTTTGCATGGAGATATTAGATTAAATCTTCCAGCCAGTTCATTTTGTTACATTTCTCATTCCTTTCCGTGACAGATGCTTTAAAATTCATATCACAGGTTTAGCACACTCTACATCCTACTAACTAAATCAAGTCCTTTCTGTTTAGGAATCGCTTGCGTCAAATGGGGCAAACAAGAGACCTAAATAAATCACCTCTGGGGACTGGCAGAGGGATGGGACAAAGATAGCCACAAACCCAGGAAAGATCTAAATAGTCACTGGCACATTTTGCTTTTTTGGCGGAGTTTGTGTTTGCTGGAGGAACCAAGCTGTGCGTAGAAAGGGTATCAGCTTGCAGGATGGCGTGTTGTCTTTTCCAGCACGCTGAGCCCAATCCGCAGTGGATAACATGTCTCTCTGTTGATCCACCCCTCCTTCCTTGGCTCAGGCATGGGAAAGCTCTAACATTACCCACTGACAGTCCTGTTTTATACCTTCCCAAGTCAGATCAGCTACATTTAAGGGGACACTCGCTCACTGCTTCAAAACTTCAGGTTCCCAAAGGGATCCCCAAAGGGACAGAGGAGGTCTCAGCACCACCCAAGACTGGATGTCGTAGAGTCATAGAATCGTTTGAGTCAGAAGGGACCTCACAAGGTCACCTAGTCCAATTCACCTGCAATGAACAGAGACACCTACAGCAAATCCTGAAGCCAACAAAGAGTTTGAACCCCCCAAGAGTGGAAATCCTCAAACCAAGGAAGACTTTGGACCACCCAAGAGTATAAATCCTCATACTAAGGAAGACTTTGAGACACCAAGCATGGAAAGGGAGGCCCCGCTACCGCGCGTTACCGTCACACTTACATTGTGCAGCTTGTAGTAGAGCCCACAGGCATTACAGACAGGATCACCGTTGGCATTTCTCCTCCACAGGGTGGTGGTGGTGGTCTGACAGTTAGCGCAGGACGTGCCCGCCCTCCTGGCTGCAGACTGCGGGAACGGGTGGGACAAGAAGAGGTGAAAAAAAAACATTAAAAAGATGCCATCAGCAAAATCTCTGAGAAAGAAAACATCAACCACACAAGACTGACGCACAACAGCAGAGGCCTACAGAAACTGGCTTGTGAGAACAAATAATAATTCCGACAAAAAATCCCCGAGGTACTTTAATCCCAAATTATATATGAACTGAATCAGGTGCCAAAGGGCATCCTAAAAGTGAGTGCTAAACCTCTGATAGAGCTCATCAAAATTAGCAACGCTGGCACGGCCCATTCCAGAGGGGAAAATATTATTTAAATGCCAACATGTCTTTCCATCTTAATTCTCTCAGACCCCCCAGGGATCTAATTCTGCAGTCAAGGCCTGAACCAGCAATTGCTGGAGTCAGTGGCATGAGTCACGATGGCTTCAGCCAGTGCTGGATGAGACCCGCGCCGTGCTCACTGGACAGCTGCTCGCTGGGTCTGTCAGCAAGCACAGCCTCATCCCATAAGTTCAGCTCTGCTTCAAAGGATACAGGCTCCAGATCGGAAATAACACTGCGGCGAAGAGCAAGAATCCCAACTTTTTAATTACACCCTTCTGCAGCCTCAAACTTCATGTTTATTTAAGGACTGGTAATGAGGTTGAAAGAAGAATTTACCATTTCATAAAAAGGGAGGAACAAAAAAAAAAAAAAGTATATGTGTCAAGGTGTATAAAGAAGCTTTTTTGTGAGCTGTGATAATGATTTAGGAAAGCCAAATTTAGCCAAGTCGCTTCTCATTCACATGCATGAATTCTTGCTTATCATTTAAAAACTGTAACTTTGGCAAACAAATTGTCCTTCTGCCACTGAAGGAGGAAAAGGAGTTTGCAGACTTTTATATGAATGCGTATGCTTGCTTGCATGCATGCAAGTGCCTACAGCTCCTAAAAAAGATCTTTAGATCCCACTCCTATCTCTTCTTCATCAACATGACACAGTCCCAGAGCTCTGATTTCATCCCGATGCATCGCTTTCAATGGGACTGCTCATGTGCTTAAAGTTAAAACATGTGCTTAAACGATTTGCCAGATCATAGCAATGCTTGGCACCTTGCAGAACTGAGCCTTTAATGCTCTCTTTTGTGCTCTTACTGTTTCAAATTTACCCCTCACCCCACTCAGCCGCACACTGTAGCACATCCAACATTAAAAAAATAATAAAATACCGCATCTTTGGAGACTGTACAGCAAACCCAAAATGCAAACATGGACACTGGCACGGCGCTAGCATTAATACCAACTCTTGTTAGGTCATGTTGCAATTTTAATCATAATTGAATGTGGCGTAGGTGGAGAGAGGACGGGTTGGTTTTGTTTTAGATAGAGTAGGATTTTTTTCCTCTTTTTTAATTACACACACGAAAAAAAGGACTCTCTGAAAAAATAAATCACGCTGCGCCCACAAGCGTTAAGAAGAATTGAAGAATGCCCAGTTTGACAACAAGGGGCTCTTACTAGGCAGCACGAAAAGTGTTCTGCCTGCAAAAAAAAGAAACCATCTGAAGAAGTTGAGGCACCCCACCACCAAAAGCAGAGCCTATTAGGCAAGTTTGCGCACAGAGGCCTTTATCCTGTCTTTCTCTGGACTCTGCCAAGGCTCCAGATTTGGTTTCCATTCAAATCACCAGGTTGGTGGACATACCTGCTCGCAGAGCTGCACACCCACCACAACCCAGGGGCCAAGCATAGGTGGCTCAGAGGCTGGAATGACTCTCTGTGGCAGCTTTGAATTTATCAGACCCAAAAATCAAGCCTAAGGAAATTTCTGAAAACCAGCGATATTTGACTCAGCCCACACAGGGGAAACATCCCCTTTGAAGACATTTGGGGTTTCAACACTGTGCTCACCATAATTTCTCGGATGGTAAATGTGTTTAAAGGTATGCCTCATTCCAACTACCTTTTCAGGATCTCAAGCAAATTCTCACCAGCTAATTATAAATACACCAATAAATCACTATGTTCATTATCTTCCCTAAAACCTAATCCATCTGTCACTTTTTCTCTACAAAACCTTGGCATTGTTATCTCAATATTTTAAGTCCTGAACTCTTTTCTTCCCAGACCGTAGCTTTCATTCTGTACCAATTTAGACCAGAGACAGCAACAGTAGGCAGGAAATAATGAATAATAACACTATTTTCAAGGCTCCCAGCAATGGGACTGACACTCATCACCAACCCAATCATGTCCATGTCAGTACTGGGATGACACACTATCATCTACAGGACCAGAGCTGGTTGAGCAAAGACACAACTTCATGCTGGAAGTGCTGACAGTGATGGAAAGGTGGAACCAAGGAAGGTGCAGAAGGAGGAACTGAGTGCTGATAAACATGCTTAAGAGCTGGTTTTGGTGCCTACATTTACACGGAGTATCCAAAAAGTTGCAAGGGACAGCTTCCTAAAATCATGTTGCATGTGCAAAATCCCTCTGAGAAACTAGCCATTATTCTTCCAAAATCAGTACGGACATGGAAACAGAGAGCTCTGCATCCATGTGGGCAATGAAAGAAGAAAATTCAAAGGAAGGCTTTGTCTCAGCTAAGGGCCATGAAGGAGCTACTACGGGCTTGGATGGGGGCACTCTACAAGATCCACAGCTTTCCCCCCAAAACAAAGTAGAGCTCCTCAACCTGCAAAGCTCATCTCATCATTCCCCATAAAGTCAGCCCTACAGAGACTCCCATTGAATTTAATGAAGCTTGGGTTCCCAGCATCTAAGGATTTATTTGACTTCTCTATCCAGCCCATCGGAGTCCTGTCATTAGCTACAGTGCACTGGGATCAGAGCCTACAAAACCAGCCCAAGGTCACACAGGAAACTTGTGGCAGAGCAAGAGGTGCACACCTCGGCTCCCAGCCCGCTCACCTCCCAGAGCCGGGAGGATCATTCAAACCACAGACATGCATGCTTCCACATCCTTGCACAAAGAGATGCAAATGCAGAAGGTCTTGATGCATTCTGATTTTTTTCTTTTTGAGAGCGTTAGCAAGAAAAATAGAGGCAAACGGTGTAAAAAACATTTTTTCAGACAGTGATAAGAAAAAGGAGAATAAAAAAAATCTGAAGTTCTCATTTAGCAAACACTGCATGCAAAGTTTTTTGTAACTCAGACTTCAGCTAAAATGCCCAAGATAGGAATGATTATGCAAGACCAGGTCTTTCTTTACATTTTTCATTCTTTTTTTTTTTTTTCCTTTTTTTCCCCAAGAGTGACCTTTCAAAATGTATTTATTTATATATTCCATTTTACATGTGCCGAGCTCGGGGTAATTCAGGACATTCTTTCATGGTTCCATCAGACACTTTGTGAAAGCTCTACCCCCTTTCCAGCCGCTTTCCTATCCTGCCTCCCCCTCTGCTTGTTTGGATACGCTCAAGCTCCTGTGTGTTTGGGCTGGGGAAACAGAGCTGTTGTTTATGAGTTATCTCCAGGGCTCAGATATCCGGCAGCTTTTTCCTAGGAAGTTGACTTTACACATAAAGAGAGAACGAGGAAAAAAAAAAAAAGAAAAAGAAAACGAGATGTGTGCGCTTAAGACAGAAGGGCTGGCGGGAAGGAGGAGAAGAGAACAAGAGAGCTGCTCCAAAAAAATTAAAAATCTCAAGCCATACTTCCCTCCCTAGAAAGCCTTTCCTTTTTCCTAACGAGGCTGTGAAAGACAAGCCTGAGCCAAAGGAGACCAACATTTTCTTATAAGGGAAAAGCACGGAAAGTCTGTCCCTAAAAGCACGCATGGCAGAGCTCCACACCAGCGCTGTCCCCTTCAGTCCATCAGCCCCAAAACACCACGGGGATGCACGAGTTGCTTTTCCTCCACCTTCCATTTTTAATCCTAATGCGACCAAATGTGCCTCGATTCAAAACATTCAATAACTTCACAGGCAGGGAACATATTTTTTCCCCCACTTGATATATTTTTCCCCTTGTGGTTTGCCTGATTATTTGCCAAATAGACTTCAATGCATTTATTAGCCATGCCCACAGCTTCCAGACCTTTTTGTGGCTTCCAGGGAAATTCATAAATAGATCACTGGAGATGCTATAATGTATTGCCTGTATATATTATGGTCCTGAGGCCTGAAACTATTATTTCACCATTATTCCAAATAGTTACCTGTGCATTTCACCTTCCTCCAGCTTGTGTGGTTGTGGGTGCACACTCAGTTTTGCACCCTCACACACTTTGCCATGCCCTACATTGAGATGGCAATGAGATGGAGACAGTGGCGGTGCTCAGGAACAAGTAACCCTGCTCAGGTCCCTTCTGTGTCACCACCAGCCAAGAGGAATGGAAAGCACACAGAAAGAAATTTCCAGCTTCTTATCTCTTTGGTCAGTGGGAAATGTCTTTAGAAAGAGCTTTCACCCTTGGGTCACCACCCAGGTCCGCTGTGCAGAGGCTGCCACCCTATTGCAACCTGGGAGAAAACCCAGTCCTGGCTTACAGAAACCTCTAGATCTTGATTTTTTTTAAACCTGTTTTATGTTTGCAATAGGAACAGACAACTGAGGCCCACAGCGCGTGGGATCCTCTCTCCAAGCATCCTCCACCCCAGCCCTCAGACACAGTGCGTCCACTTTTTGGGGCTGGCTGAGCTTTCCCTCTCCATCCCAAGCTGCGAACAAGAAACAAAAGTGGTAGGAGAAAACAAATTCTGTACAATAAAATAAAACCACTCACCAGCCTTCTCTTGGGTTTGATCAGGGGTCGGTTCTGCCCGTTCATTTTGTGATAGAGTCCACAGGCGTTACACAAGTAGTGCCCGGTGCCGTCTCTTCTCCACAGAGGGGTTGAGGTAGCCCCACAGTTTACACACTCCCTGCCTTCTAGAAACAAGAGAGCACATAGTTCACTTAGGGAAAACAGTGGTGAAAGAGGATGGAGAAATCTCCCCCCTGCCCCAGAATAACTCCAAAAGGCACTGTCTGTCCTCTCCGAGCTCAGGTTGCCCAAGAGCCCAAGGCCATGGTTAAGACACAGAGGTAGGGGACTATCAGCCCTCATTGGGTCTGATCCTGCCCCATCACCCCAATCCTGACACCCCATGTCTCCTATGCCCTTTAGGAAGAGGTAGGTAATGGTGACAACCCCTACCCAAACCCCTGGCCAGCTCAGGGGTTCCCTGGAGCTCTCCCCCACACATGGGTCCCTCTTGGTAGGAGGAAGATGAGAGGCTGGTGGGTCTCTGTCACCCCTGGAGTTAGAAAAAAAGGGGCCTACGACCCTCCTGAGACAGATGGATGCCAAATATATGTCCACAAACACCTTCCTAACGCGTATGTGGACCCTGGGTTCACTCCTTGAGCATCACCCTGCATCCCAGTGGGGTGCATGAGCCAGAGGTGCTCTTCCTTTGGTCTCAGATCAAACCCCCCAAATAATCATGGCCCAAGCACCAGAACACCTCTCCAGCCCTAGTCAGTCCACAGTCACTGGGCCAGTACCCACTATCTATTTGTTTGCAAGTAAGCTTTCACTGATCAGCCAGCGGGGCTGCAGAAATCCTTCTGTCTTCCTCACTTTATGTACAGACCATGCCCAATATTTGGGACCCTGGATAGTTTATAGTCTTTTCCATCTTCTTCTCCTCCTTTTTGGCACCCTTCTGTCTCAGTTATGAGTGGACTCCCTCAGCCCTCTGGCTCCCAGGATTTAGGGGACACAGTACCTCACAGCTACTGACAGAGGATTGAATGAGTGGTTTCATGTTGTTGTTATTTTATTTCTTGCACCTAAAGGCACTCCCAGCCCGTCTGAGAGCAGCAGAAACACTCAGCTGGCCGAAGCAGAACTAACCCAGCTCAGCAGTGGGTTCGAGCACGAAGCACCCACTCCCTAACCACAAACAGCAGCCGTTTTTCCAGAGCCTTTGTGCTAAACCTCCCTCCCCTGCTCCAAAAAATAATCGTAATAATGAAATGTTAATTTGCATCCGTTTCTCCCTCTTTTTGTCGTTCGCAAACACCCCCTCCCTTCTTTTCACCCGGACCCATCCCCCTTTGTCTGTGAGCTCCCCAGCTTGCTAAAATCGACTTTAAAAAAAGAAAAAAAGAAAAAAAAAAAATAGGTGTTGCTCTTGGGGTTGGTTTATCGCAAACCGCAGAAGTCTTTCTAGAAGGTAAAGTAACAGAAAGTGGCAAAAGGAAAACAAGAGGAAGGAGGAAGGGGGGGGGCAAAACGGTTTGAAAATCCCGCGCAGCCGCTGCCCCGCGGTTCGGGGTGAGGATAAAGCGGAGCCGCAGCGGTCGGGTCGGGTCGGGACCGCTCCGGAGCACCCGGGTGGGTTCACTCCGCTCTGGTTAAGCGGGGCGGCCGCTCTGAGGCCGTTTGTGTCTCTGTCCCTCTCTTTTGTTTCACTCCATCTCTCTCTCTCTCCTGCTTTCATGTACAAAACACACAGGTCTGGGTTTTTTTGTCACTCTAACCGCATCCGGACTCTATTAAAGTTCCTGGCGCTGGATAAACAATGCAACTGTCGCGTGCAGCAGTCTGAAAATAATTGGATTAGCTCAAACATATCAGCTAAATAGAGACAGTCCCTGCTCAGACAGACAGAGTAAATGTCACCCTGGAAAAACCCTGAAAACTGATCTCATTCATGCCAGGCAACCCCGCAGCAGCCTCCACGGAAAAAAAAAAGAAAAAAAAGAAAAAAAAATGAAAAAAAAAAAAAAAAAAGAAAGAAGAAAAAAAAGAAAAAGAAAAATAGAAAAAGAAAAAGAAAAGGAAAAGGAAAAGAGTTTTGACTAATCGCCCTTTCTTCTACTCACACAGCAGCACCCTTTGGTGCACCCTAAATCCCAACCATCCATCCGGCACAGCCCCGCAGTGTGCGCAGTGCGCCGAGACCCCACCGCTGTGCCTTCCTCGGGGTTTGGGGTCCGGTCCGGGGGCGGGCACGGAGCTGGATGGGGCTGGGGGGGTGAGCTCAGGGTAATTCTCCCCCCCCCCTCCCTGTTTCCCAGCCTCCCGGCGCCGCATGGGAAGAGGCCCTGGGCTGAGCCGCGCTGGGAAGAGCGGGGCGGAGGGCAGGCGGGGGAAGTTGGCCGGGATTTAAGTACCATTATTAAAATACGGAGAGATACACTAATGCTGCGGTTCCCTCGGTTTCGCTTCCTCATTAAACGCCCGCAGCTGAGCACAGTAGAGGCGTTTGGGATCGCCCCCGGGGTTGGAGCCCAGCGGGAGGGAAAGACTCGGGCACAAGGCTCGGGCACAAGGCTCGGGCACAAGGCTCGGGCACAAGGCTTGGGCACAAGGCTCGGGCACTCGGGAAGGACTTAGCCTGGGGTTAGCATCCCAGCAGGGTAACCTATGAGAAACATTCAACGTTTTTCCTCTCCTTTCCTCGGGAATCAGCCCCCGGGGTACGCAACCCACGCTCCATCCCATCGCTTCCTCTCCCTTCCCCAGCAAATTGGGACGAAGCAGCCAAAAACCCTACCTGTGCTCGACCGCGCTTTCGGTCGTGACTTGCACCCGAACCCAGTAGGCGATCCTCCTAAGAGGCTGCTGGGGGGGAAAAGTCCAGAGCTATATTCGGGGACATACGGTGGATAAGTAGTGATGGGGTGATGAGCGGAGGAGGTGGCTCCTCCTAACGAGGCCATGCTGCTCCGAGAGTGAGACGACTCCAGCTTCATGGTGTCAGCCAGGGACACCTGATATTTGATGCATTCCTTCTCATCCTGCCGGGTGGAGCCGGTGGAGCCAGGAGTGGAGATGGACGGATCCGGGGACACATCTTTAGGAGGGGTCGGTGGGAAGGTGAAAAGATGCGGGCTGGAGTGACCGGCTGATAAAGTGGAGGAAGAAGCGGGCGGGTAAACGGAGAGGGGTCCCGGCGAGCTGTGATGGATGGAGGTCTTGGAAAAAGGGCTGAGGTTCCAAGGGGAAGCGCTGTGGTGGCTGCTCAGCGCTTTGCTCCCGTCCAGCCATGGCAGCGAGCCGTGCAGCAGAGGGGGCCGGCACACCTGGCTGCCTGCTCGGAGAAAGCACAGCGAGAAAAAGCCGGTTACATTCCCTCTGCCTGCCCTACGATCTGCTGGGGGATGCGGGCTGCAGCCCTGCTCCTTCCTCGGACGCTTAGAGCATAGGAGAAACCCACCTGGTGCGAACCCCTCAGTGTTCTCCCTTTTAAATTGAAATCCTGAAAGCTGCGATCCTGAGGGATTGGGACCCCCCAAGCGGGGATGTGCTGAGACACAGAGCCCCCTTTGCCCTCTCCCAGACAACCCCAGGTGGACTTGGAAGCAAAGATCCTGCACGAAATTGCCCAGCCCTTGCTGCAGAAACCATTTCTCTGAGTTGGGAAATAATTTGTCAGGCGCTTTCCAAAAGTAGCCATGGGCTACAAACCCTAGGTATATTCTGGCCAAACGAAGAGGATCAGAAGATGCCCAAAAATGTGATTATAACCTTTCTAACCTTCCCAACCGAACTGCTGAACTTTGCAAACTTCGTCGCAGTTTGTTTTCTCCCCTCCTCCCCCCCATCCTTGGGGTTGCACAAAAATGTCAGACAGATTTTGGTGGCAATGTGGCACAGAGAGAGAGTACCAACCTGAAAATAAACTCTCTCTCCAACCCCTTCTCACAACTACAAACTCTTCACTGTATATTAAAATACAGACCTGGGCTTTCAGGGGGAAAGAAAACCTCTGAGCTAATGCAACCGAAACTTTCTTCCCTTTTGTCACAAATGTTCTGGAGGGATCATAACTCACATTTTAGCCCTTTCTAAAAAAAAAAAAAAAAAAAAAAAAACACCCAAAGAATCAAATCTACCCAAATCCACTGCAACTTCAGCAAATCGCTGGAAGCTGAAAAAACAGTTATTCATCTGGAAGAGAGCAAGGCTGTGTCTGCTGTACAACCCTGAAACACACTGACACCCAGAGAGCCTGAATCTCTCCAGCTATCGTGGTACAGAGTGCTGAACAGGATAGATGCAAACAACGCATCTATAGAGCCACAGACAGCAAAAGAGCGGGTGCAGTGTGGACACATATGTCTACATGTGGGCATGTGTGTGTTAGAAAACCTACAGGCTGGTTTTCATTGTACCAGACATTCTTGAACAATACTGAAAGTAACTGCTCAGAAGGAAGGGAAGGTGGGTTATACGAACAGAAAGGGTCAAGATTCATTATCTTCTCCAGGAAGTAGCATAGTAAATAATATTCAGGCTAGATCAGAGAGACCGCAGTTCCACTTTCTGCTGATATACTGGGGGAAAAAAATGAAAAGAGCAGAAAAGAAAGAAAGGACAAAGGCTGCTGATCCTCAGAAATAATTGTTTTAAAGGGACTAATGGCAGAACAAAGCAGTTACTGAGCGGACCTAATGCAGACTCGCACTCAACAAGTAGCTGAGAGCTGGGAGCAGCGCTGAGCCCAGCTCGGCTCCACTGCCACTCTCATCCCACCTTCTTCTCCTTGATTTTGGGTTGAGCCTCGGGCTTTTTAGATTCCAACACTTCAGAGAGGTCACTCTCCAGCTGCGGAGCTCAGCGGCTGCTCATTTCCCTGCCTTATTATTATTATTATTATTGTTATTATTATTATTATTCCCTAACTTTTAACCATAGAGACAACTCCAGTCACACACCCTGGGTTGCTCTGCTTCATCCCTAAAAAGATGGCACCAAAACATCCATCCCTCCGCAGCCCCAGGCCCCATCGGCCACAGGTATTTCACCTCCTTCTCTAAAAGCAGTGACCCGGGAGCAACATTCACATCGTGGATCAACCACTTTCCTGCAGGAAAACACCACTGCTCTGCTGCCTGGTTTGGGATCTTCCTTCTGACTTTCTTGTTTTAGCACACGCCATGATGCGGCCCTGGGTGAAACTTTCAAATTGAGCCTAACAAGCTCCTGAAGTGCGAATGAAGTATCCCAAGCATGAGGGCTGCGGGGTCATTCCCTGCTCTACTGCATCACCTGCATCACCCCTGCTCTACGGCTCTGCTTCTGGAGAGCAGCGAACGGTGCAAAAGCTAAACACCATGTGAAAACGCCGTTAAGCTAATTAGAGAGGAAAATAGCTCAGCGAAAGAGAAAGGAAACAAACAAAAAAAAAAGGTAGGTGAAAGAGAAAGAGGAAGAAATAGGGAAAGAGAGGAGGGAAAGAAGGGAAAGAGATTAAAAACAGAAGAAAAAGAAAGATAGGAAAGAAAGCAAAACAATGGAAAGACAGAAAGAAAAAGAAAACGAAAAGTAGCCAGGATTGAGCCGTATTTCTAAAAGCCGGCCCCAAAACCCACCCGTGACGTCTCTTCCCGGCCCCGCAGGATCGCTGCCGGGGTCTGCCCGGCGGCACCGGGGCTCGGGGCGGACACTCACCGTGATGGGCCGTCGGGTACCGCTGCACGGTGGCTCGCACGGAGTTGCCGTAATACGGAGGCACGGGGTTGCCTTGTCCGTCGATATTAAAAAGTACATCCACTTCCTCGGCGAGAGGATACTGCGTGGGATCCATGTAGGTATGGCCAAGAGTCGGGTGGTGGGAGTCCGGGTGCTGCCCATTGAGCACGGCCGGGTGGTGGTGGCTCACCCACCGCGGTTGGTCCGTGGAGACCTCCATCTTCCGCGCTCGCTGCTCTTCCTCCTCCTCCTCCTCCTCAGCGAGGCTGGCGACGGGAGGGGGGGGACGGCTGTGCAGAGTCGGGGTGGGGAAAGAGCTTCGGCGAGGTTGGGGTTGGGTTGGTTTGTAATCGGAGGGAGGAGGGGGGTGGTGGTGAGAAATGTTCGGTTCCAAAAAATTAAAAAAATAGAAATAAAAAAAAAAAAGTGAAAAAGAAAAAAGAAAAAGAAAAATAAGAGAATATACTGAAGGGGGAAAAAAAAAAAAAAAGAAAAAAAAAAAAGGGAAAACAAATTCAGGGGGGGAAAAAATCTCTACGAAGTGAGATCCCCTCTGTATCTTCCGCTCTTCTTGTAGATGTTTCTCTTCTTTGATCACCTGTAACGAGAAAGAGGAAGGAGGAAAAGGGGAAGGAGCAGAGAGAGGGAGAGAGAGGCAGAGAGAAACGTGCTTGAGAAGTTCTGAACTTTAGCACCTGACTTTTTAGGCAGGAGCAAACCCATCCCATCTCTGAGCCAGCCCTGGGAAGCGCCGCTCTGCCCTGAACCCACCTCTCCCAGCGCCTCTTTCTCTTTCGCTCTCTCCCCGCCCGGCTCGCAGCGAAGCCCGTGCAGCCGCGGCTCCGATTCCCGCTTCGCTTTTTCTCTCTTTTTTTTTTTTTTTTTTCCTCACTTTTTTCCCCCGTTTCTTTACTTTTCTTCTTTCATTTTCACTCCTTCCCTCCCCCCCCCCCCTTTTTTTTTTTTGTCGCCGCTGTTGTTTGTTTGTTTATTTATTTGCTCAATTTGCACCTGAGCAGCTCCAGTGCCTTAAGCCCGGTGAGAACTTGTGCCATTCGCTGCGCCGCAGCCTACGGCCGCTCTGATTGCTCATTAATTATTATGCAACCGGGAAAAGGGAGGAAGAGAGGGGAAAAGAGAGGAAAAGAAAATAAAAGAGGAGGGGGGAAAGCGATAGAGAAGAAGGTGGGGGTGCGAGGGCAAAAGGAGAAGGAAACGGGAGTGAGGGGAAAAAAAAAAAAAAAAAAAAAAAAAAAAAAAAAAAAAAAAAAGTCAAGTTGCAAAAGAAATTCCGCACAAACCTTGGTGGAGGAGCAGTGTGTGACCCAGGAGGGATGAAGCTGAAAGTGCTTGATCGGATCGGATTGTGCTCGCTCGCTCTCCCTATTTTTTTTTTTTTTTTTTGGCTTTCCTCTCTCTCTCTCTCTCTCTCTATTTTTTTTTTTTTTTTTTTTTTTTTACAGGGAAGGCATTCTTTCTGAAAGGAGCAGGATGGCGCCAGCCGGCTCAGTGCTTACAGACAGCTGTGGCGAGACGCAACTTAAGGAGGTTCCAGTGTCATAAGCACGGGGGAGGCGGAGCCTGGCCCAGGGTGAGGAGGGGACCGCCAGGGACCGGCCCGGGGCGCACCCGCGCAACTCCGCGGTGGGCGACGCAACTTTCACAACTATTTTTTTTGCACTTCCCACCCCCCTCCCCCATCGTTGGCTATTTTTATTCTTTTTATTTACTCACCCTTTTTTAATTTTTCCCCTTTTTCTTTTTTTTTTTTTCTTTTTTCCTTTTTTATTCTTTACTTTCTCATTTTCTATTTACTTTCTCTTCCCATCTGTTTCCTTTTTTATTCTTTTTTTTTTTTCTCCGCTTTTTTTTTTAACTTTTTTAAACTTTATTTACTTTTTTATTCTTTTTTATATGTTTTCCCTCACTTTTTTTTTTCCTCTGCCCTATTACTATGCTTTTCAAAAGAAAATAACTTTTCCCACTAGCCACGAAACTCTGGGAGCTGAGGGCAGCGCGGGTGCCGCTCCCGGACGCTGTGGGCTGCACGGGGGTCGTTCCTTCCGCCTCCCCCCGGCCCATCCCAATGGATGCAGAGCCTCAGGACGAGCCGTTGCTCCGGCAGGTGCAACACCTCCGGGAAAGAAAGCCGCGTCTCTTCGTGCTTAAAGCCGCTCTGACTCGGGAAATATTTTTCTTTAAGGACCTGAGCGCCAAGTTTGGAAATAACACAATTTGGGGACGTTTAGCGTTGTTTTGTTGGAGTTTTCTGGGGCTTTTTTTTTTTTTTTTTTTCCCTTCAAGTTCCAGCGGAGATCTCGGTTCTACAGGAGATCTGTTACAGACAGGCACGGTGTGCCCGGCAGTGGGAAGGGTCCCGGTGGGGCTCAGCGAACGGACCCCGCTGCCCCCCGGGCTCCGCACCCCGCGGCGCCTCCCACCGCCCAGCGGGGGCCGCCGCCGCAGCTCTGTCAGCCAATGGGGGGAGAGCAGGAACTGGGGCGCCGGCAGCGAGCCGCGCTGATTGGTTGCCCGCCCGCGCCCCGTCGGCCCGGCCCGGCCGCTGCCTTGAGCCAGGGCATCCCCTAGCGGCCCCGACGTACCGCCGGCACGGCACCGGGCGTGGGATAGGGGCAGGGATGGAGCGGGGACAGAGCGGGGGTCTGAGGTGGATGTGGGGGAAGGCGAGGAAGGGGGGAGTGAGGGGAGAGAATGTTGGTAGGGTGGGGGGAGAAGAGAGAAGATAGGGGACAAGGGGAGGAGAGAAGAGAAGAGAAGAGAAGAGAAGAGAAGAGAAGAGAAGAGAAGAGAAGAGAAGAGAAGAGAAGAGAAGAGAAGAGAAGAGAAGAGAAGAGAAGAGAAGAGAAGAGAAGAGAAGAGAAGAGAAGAGAAGAGAAGAGAAATGGAAAAGGAAAAGGAAAAGGAAAAGGAAAAGGAAAAGGAAAAGGAAAAGGAAAAGGAAAAGGAAAAGGAAAGAAAAAGGGAAGAAAATAAGGGAAATGGGGAAAATAGAAGGGAGAGGAGAAGAAAAGGAAAGAAAAAGGAGAAGCAAAAAAAGAAAAAGGAAAAGGAAAGAAAGGGAAAGGATAAGAAAGGGGAAGAAAAGAAAAAGGGAAAGGGAAAAAAAAAAAGGAAAGGAGAGGAAAAGGGAAGAAAAAGAAAAGGAAAAGGGAAAAAGGTGAAAAGGAGAGAGAGAAAAAAAAAAAAAAAGAGAAAAGGTAGCAAAAGGAAAAAGGTTTAGGGGGAAAAAAAAAAAAAAAAAGTTTTAAAAGAAAAAAAAAAAAAGAAAGAAGGAAATAGAAGAAGTGACTTACAGGGCCGCTGTGAGCGTGCTGTCTCCCCGCGCAGCAGCACGCCAGACTCTACCCGGCTGCCGGAGGAAGCTCCTCTCAGCCCTTTCATGCAGGGGGGGCTCATTAAAAGCCGCGGTTCCGCAGCGCCTCCCGCGCACCCCCCGCTCCCCTCTGCTCCGCTCTGTGCGCCGACGGGAAATCGCTGCCCGCTCCCCGAAGGGCGCAGCCTGCAGCAGATGCGCCGGGTCCTTGCGCCGATTTTCAAACGCGTTTTTACACCTCCGCTGAGAGCGGGGCTGAGGCGACCCACTCGACGTTAGAGACGGTACACAGAAATATCGTTTTTCTTAGGTTAGGGCGTTAAAAATCTTATTTGCGGTATATATTACTATAACTCGGGGCAGAAACAAATGCGGGGTAAAGGAACCAAGCGCGCAGCCCAGCCACGGGAAAACGCGCCCCGTGGGGATAAGCGGGGAGAGGGCATCTGGGGGATGTTGTATACCAAGTGGATGGGGAATGAATACCCCGGGCTGCGAGGACCAATCCCCCCTTGCAGCCCTGCCGAGCAGATACCGCCAGATACCGCCAGATACAGCCGAGCGAGGGGAGCCGGGCAGCGTTCCCAGCAGCCCATTAGGAGAGCAGGAGAGCAGCAGGAAAGAAGCGAGGGTGAAGGGGGAGAGTAGAACACCTCACTTGCGATTCATCTGTTAGGACAAACTTTCCGCCTCCCCAGTCCAGCTCTAAATGTGTTTTATAGACGTGAAAGTGCTCCCTTTATCCCTGCTCCCTACGTTTTCCCTGACCCCAAGCCATTCTTTTGGATGAGATCTGCTCTCCAACACTTTGAAAAAGCCACTTTAAACAAATCTCTTTTAACACACTGAACGGAGGATGTCTTAGTGCCGAGCTCGGGGCAGGTGAGTTAGAACATCCTCCCCACACCTCACCCCTCCCCTGCTCTGCTGCCGTTGTTACAGCTCTGGGACCTACAGCGGTGGGAGCACGGAGGAGGGGAAATTCCCTCTAGAGGTCACAAAATCGCTGAGGAATAGAGAAAACGTGCCTCTGCCCCTGTCCGGGGGTAAAGGAAAGACTGCGAAGTCGCCATCCTTCAGCTGTTCAGAGGACGACGGATGCTTGAGGCAAAATAGAATGAGTAAAAAGCAAAGGGGGAAAAAAAATGCAAGATTTTGGAATGGAATATAATAAAATGTAATTCAGTAAAATAGCAATTATTTATATATATATATACATATATATATATATGTATATATGTATATATATATATATATATTTTTTTTTTTTTTTAAAGGAGAAGGGAGGGAAAGTCCTCCGAGTGTGATGCGGGCAGTGGTAGGGAAAGGAGGGGAGCGATGCTGAGGGGCCGCGACGGGACGGGAGGGGTGACACAGCGAGAGCCTATGCATCATCACAGCCCCGATTTGCCGAGGACGCCAACTTTAAATCAACTTTTCTCCATCTGCCCCTACTTTCTACTCCAATTTTTTCTATACCTTTCTTAGCCGGGAGAGAGCAGTGGTGGGAGGGTAAAAACAGCCCCCCTTCGAAAATAAAAAAAATGAGAGCAAATTATTATTTCCCAACTCCCCCCTCCCCGTTAACTTGCGATCCCCAGAGATGATGGAAGGAGAGCTGGCCTTGACCGTCCTTTTCCCAGGCTGTGGCTGCAGATCCATCACCTCGCCCCCCCTCCTGCAACCCCCAGCAGGGTTTCCAGTGACAGCCCGGCGCTAATAGGGGCCCATTGTTGGAGCAATTAGCCCCACGATCGCCACCAGCCGCCAAGATAAAGGCTCGGGGGTTAATTCTGCAGCCGTGGGGGGGGGGAGTAGGGAGTAGGGGGGGAAGGAGGACGGTGGGGGGCGGGGGGGAGCTGCCGGCAGCATCCTTTCAACTGGATCATCCCTTCAGCTGGAGAGACGGATGCGGGATGGGGGGGGAATGGGGCGAGTCCTGTCACTGAGAGGTCAGAACGGGCTTGGTGGAAGTGTCTGAAAGTCCCGAAATGAGAAAAGAAGAAAAAGAAGAAAAAGCTCAGAGACATGGGGCGACCCACCTTAAACTTTCCCCTGCAAGCGACCATCCAAAAAGCACAATCCCTCCACCCTCCCTTGGGGATCACCCCAAGCCCTGCTGTTACAATAGATATCGGGGCTGCGTTCCGGTCCTGGGGAGCCCCGTGCCCACCGTTGGCACCGCCGTGGATTTCGCTAGCTCTGCTCGGGGCGGGGACAGGCAAAAAGCCCCCTCCTTCCTCCCCCTCCCCAAGCCCCCAGCCCCCTTTTAGACGACAATTGACTGAAAGCGGATTAAGTTACGTTCGCCGGGCTGGGGTTTTTACAGGGTACCAGAATAGTACAGGTAAAGCTGTACAAACAGCCGGGAGCTACGAATCGGAGGGTTACGGAGAGGACACGGCCCAGGGCAGAACTCCCAAAGATTTTTGCCCGCTGTATAACAACTTGTGTTCTACCGAAGGCAAAAAGGGGACGGGGAGGGGGGGGAGAAGCGCTGCTCCCCCTCTGTGCGCACCGACCCCTCCCGGGGTGCAGAGCGAAAACTGAGGTCCCCGGTGCGATAATCTCGGGTTGGACAAAGACGGGGAGAGGAGGGAATATTTCTCTTTTTTCTCCCTTTTTATTTTATGATGATGATGAGTCCTTCGCATGAATCAGGAATTACGATCTCTTTCCCTCAATTCTCCCCCACCTCTTCCGCCTACCTCTCGGGAAAATCGAAGCTCAAATCAGCATAATTAATAAATAAAGTAGTAATAATTATATTAGCAACAATAGAATGTCAAAGAACAGCATTTCTGCTTCCCTCCTTTCCGCGCACCCCATCCCATGTCAGCCCATCCCTCCCCGCTCTGAACCCAGCCCCAGGGGGTGGCTGCACTTTCTCACTTCTGTTTAAAAATCGCGTCTATCTCTCTGTTTCCGTTCTCTTCTAATAATTCATTTCTCTCCCTTTCGCGAAGATCGGGAGGGAAGGCACAAACACACGCGCACACACAAAGCAGTGCAGGGCAATGCAAATACAGCAAGAGTACAAATCAGAGCCTGATGACAGCGGGTGCGATTTTTAATCCCTTCGTGCAACACTCAACCCCCTACACACGCACTTTTTCAGCGGAAAAAAAAAAAAAAAAAAAAAAGCTATGGGGGGGGAAGAAGGGGAAAATCCTTGCTCTGCCAAAGGACAGAAATTCGAAGAATTAGAACTGGGGAGGAGAAAGAGAGTGGGACTTTTCTTTCCCCTCCTCCCCCCCCCCTTCATATCTTTGAAGCTGAGAGGAGGGCGACTGCCCCGGGACACTGCAGGAGGTTTTTTTTTTTGTTGTTTTTTTCTTTTTTTTTTTTTAAAGAAAAAAAATCTGAGAAAGATCAAAACCGGCTCCGCAAGTCCCAGCGGCGACCTCTTCCCCCCCCCACCCCCCCACTATCGACACATTCCCCAAAGTGCGCTGCACTACCGCGGAGCGGGGCCGGCCGGGGCGGGGGGTGCGGGGTGTCCGTGTCCCCCCCGGGTTGGATGGGACCCAATGCCGCTCCCTTTCCTTCTTCCTCCTCTGTTCCTTTTTCCGTAACGCAGCCCCGGTTTCACGCTCGGTAAGTCTCTTTTCTCCCTTTTATTTCCCCCCGTTCTGTCCTTTCTGGACAGCGATGGTGAAAAGGTGTTCTCCTTCTTTTTATTTTTTTCCCCTACTCCTTTCCCTCTTTCTTTCCCCCTCTCCGAGCTCCGCGGAGAGGATCCGCGCTGCGCAGACCCGGCCGCGGCTGCGGGCAGCGCTCCCACCAGCATCTCTTTTCGGTTTCTGGCCGAGAAAAACGCGAGATGGAGAAAAGAGGAGGGGAAAAAAAAATAGTAGAGATAATTAAAAATTCCACCACCACCCCCCCCCCCAAAAAAAAAAAAAAAAAAAAAAAATCCGTTGAGTTTAAGGAAATGCGTATTTACAACCTAAATGGTTTTTTTTCTTTGTTTGCTTGTTTGTTGTTAAAAAGGAGTCAGTTTAGTATTTTCTTTCCCTACAATGCAGGTTTTAAACAAATCATATTCCTACAATTACCATCGGCCGATGTCAGTAACGAGCGCTGGAGGAGGTCGGGGTGGATGCACCACCGCACCGCCCGGTTCAGGCGCTGGGAAGGGATTTTCTCGGCTCTGCTTTATCGCCCAGGACCGTTCTGAGCGATAGGGTTGGGTGGATGGAAGCAAAGTCAATGCATCCCTCGGGCTGCTGTGGGAGCTTTAAGCACGAAGCGCACGATTTTCTTCGCGCTTCCTAGAAACGGTGAAGCTGCCGTTGGGTTTAATGTTTTTTTTTTGTTTTTTGTTTTCTTGAAAGTAATAATAATTAAATTTAAAAAAAAAAAAAAAGAAGTGGAGGGCTTAGGATAAAGCAAAGCTCACAAACCGCCCGACGTGAGAAGTGACAGCGCAATTCCCAACTGCTCTTTTCCCGAAGCTCCGCTCTGTGAGTGAGGGCTTCGCGTTTACTGCCCCAAGTTCCCAAATTCCGATGTTGGGAGGGCAAAATCTGCTTCGATTTTCAAATTTGCCACTTTATTATTATTATTATTCCCTGAAAAGGCGCTTTGGTCCCTAATCCCCTGAGATGCTGTGTCCCAAAGGTGTCCCCTCACCCCGTTCCCCCACCCACCCTCAGCTTTTTTTCCCTTTGAAATGAACCCCCCTCTTCCCCCGCATCCCCACCCCCACCACCTTCTTTGCTCCGTTAGAAGTAAACCTAAAATTAAAATGACATCCCCGAGGAGAAGGAAGCGTTTCGCCCCAGCCCTGAGCAAAGCCCCACAGGGTGCGCTGCCCTCTCTCCTCACCCCAGTCCTTGCATTCTTGTCCCCGGGACCCTCAGTACCCCCTCGTCCGTTCCCCAGTGTCCGGGGAGCTCCACACCTGCGGCCCAGAAATAATGGGGAGAACTAGTAGGGTCAGCCGTTGTTAATTACCACTTGCATCAAAATCCGTCTCCCAGAGCCCGCCGCACGTGAAGGTGACAAGAACCAAGATATGCACGCACACACACACACACAGACGTGTATTTTTCCTCCCTTTCTCTTTTGAAGGCTCTCAATGACACCTAATGCTTTTTTTTTTTTTTTTTTTTTTTTTTTACGGGGCCAAAAACTGAGGAGGATGAACGGCGTTAAGGGGTGAGAGAGCAGAGCAGTGATTTGGGCGTAAGAAGAGTGAAAGGGGGGCTTTCAACGGAGAGGATTGGGAATTCGCCCTAATTACATCCCATTAGACGCGTATGTTTCTTAGGTATTCTATCATACAGGTTTTTTTTTTTCCCCACATACTTGTATGAAGCATTAAATATATCGTGTAGGTACTGTATGAACGCACGGTATATAAGATGCATTCTGTGCATGGATCTACAGAGGCACGTCGGTGGAAAAATGCGTGTGGGAACAGAGCAGGAATGCTCTGGCGGCGCACACATCGCTACACGGCAATATCGGATAGGTATATGCGTGTCTGCATATACACCAATACACATGCACATAAATCCAGGCCCTGTACGCGTCTCTTCCCGTCCCGAGATGGATATTTCGCAGCCAGAGCCGTGTCCCATCCAACCCGCACGCTTCCATCCTCTCTCCTTAGCCCCTAAACCCATCAGCAAAGGAGAAAAGCAGCTCCTTCCCACCCTCTTCCCACATTCCGGGGGTGCGTTTCTCCAAGGTCACCGCGAAAAGCCGACTCCCCCGACCCAAAATAAGCAATGAGTGTTTGGGGGAGGAAAGGGGGGCTGAGTTTCAGCCCGCTGCTGCCCTTTGAGCAGAATGCCCTCCACGTGGAGAAGGAGTAAAAGGAGGAGGTGAGGAGCCGAGGGGCTGGTGGGGGTGGAGGGGTGGGGGGGGGAAGGAATGAAAGAAGAAAGTGATGGAGGGGGACAAAAGGAGCGCTCACTGACCTGGGGAGATGCTTTTTGTGGTGTCCCGCTCCGCTGGAGCTCTCAGCGCAGGAGTGCGGGCGGAGCGGGGCGGCTGCTGGCATGTCGCGAGCTGCCACCCAGGGGGAAAACCTGGGGGAGCCGCATCCTCCGAACGCCCACCGCCACCCTGCCCTCCTCCTCCTCCTCCTTCTCCTCCTCCTCCTCCTCCTCCGGGCTGGGCTGAAGATCAGAGCTCTTCCGGGTTGGAAAAGGGCAGAGAAAAAGAGAGAGAGAAAGATGATGGGCTATTTCTCTACACACCCATCCCAATAATCGCATGGGGCGGGGACGAGCCAAATCCCGGGGCTCGCAGCGTTGTGAGCGTGATGTAACCCGTCCCGGCAGCGACTGTCACTGGCAGGAGAGAGAAAAAAATATAATAATAACCGAGCGTGTGATCGCGCACATAGCAGCGGGGCTCACTCCGGTTGCATCAAAAGCTTTCGAGGAAAAGCGGTGACATTATAGCTGCGAGGGGTTGTGGCTTCTCACTGCCCCCCCCTCCCCCCCCCCCCTCGGGAGGGATTTGTATGGACCCTTTCTTTTCATTATTATTACTATTATTATTGCTGTTATTATTATTATTATTATACATGTGTGAAAGGCTCTAAATCCCTGCAGGAAAAAAGAAAAAAAGCGAGTAATAAAATAATTTAAAAAAAGAAGTCCACGCACGTCCCCCGACATAGGGGATGCACACAGGCGGTGTCAGTCTGTCCCCTCTCTGTTCTCCCACGGACCGAACTCCCTCCTGCCCAAGGGCCGGGCCTCACAGCCGCGTATTTCCACACGGGGACACAATTTCCCCTCCCCACGAGAACGCAAAGCTGGAGGATTCCGAAGGCCGCATCCCTGCGTGGGGATGCAACGGGGAAAGCAACACCCCCGTGCCGCCGCTGTAGGGCCGTCAGCACCGGGGGATGCCTCAAATTCCGCACCGATAAAGAAAAGGGGAAGGGAATAAGAGGGGAACACGCAACTGATTTTCCATATCGATACCCACTCGTGTCAGTCCCACCGAATGCTGCAGCCCCGACGTGTCCCCTTTTCGGTGTCCTTTCTTCCCTGCACCTCTCTGCTGACAAATCGCTCCCCCTCTTCCCCTCCCTATCCCTCCCCATTGCTCAAAAATAACGACACGCGTTTGGGTGATGTTGGATTTTATTATTAAAGATGGGTTCTTGCTTCCATGTCCCCCCCCTCGGGGCACCCTCTCACTCGTGAAGGGCCGCGTGGGGGCACAGCCATCCGCTCCGGGCCGTATTCAGGCTGAGATCTGTAAAAAAAGGTGAAAAAAGGAGTGAAAAACTGATTGCACAGAGAAAAAAAAAAATATATATATATATATGTATGTATGTATACAGGCTCTAAGTCCTGGATTTTTTTTTCTGCTGACGCCGGGAGTTCGCTATCTCCGCTTCTAGAGTGACTCTATAAGGTGAAAGGTAACGCGATCGCCTCCCAATTCTATCTTTAGAAAACACATTCAATTAAGGTAATAACTTCGGGCTCATTAGAGCTGCGGATAGAGCCTTCTCGCAGCGGAATAGCGATGGAAACAGCTCGGACAGCCATCAGCACACGTCTCCTCGCTCAGAAATGTGGCTTTGCTATGGAAAGGGGTAAAAAAATTGTTTCGTGTTTTTTTGTTTTGTTTTGTTTTTTTTTTTTTTTTTTTTTTTTTAGAGCCACAATGGTTTTGCGTTGAAACGAGTGGGGAAGATGGCGTGAAATTCGTACAGAAAAGCTATGTATGTATGTGTGTATAGCTAGAAACACCTTCGTTCCCCATCAGTGGGAAGGGAAAATTGCAGGGAGATCTGTTTGCCCGCGTGTAGAGCTGCGGGAGGGAGGTGGTGTTGCCGGGTCCTTCCGAAACTGCCCAGAAAAAAAAAGAATAATAAAATAAAACAAAACAAAAGCATGGGAGGGCATTGGGTCTCGGCTGTCTGAGGGCATCGTGGAACGAAACAAGCAAACAAACAAACAAACGGGGATCCTTTTGGAAAAAGAAACACACGCACACATATGGGAAGCCCAAAGAGATGGAGTCTCGCTGCTATTGTCTCCAGAGTTCCCCTGGGTTGGTGGGGGAGCGGGGTGGGAATTTGGGCATATGCGCAGCCACGCATACACACCTACTTATACACACCCACGTAAACGCACACGTATACGCCAGCAGACCCTTCAACCCCGCGCCTCCGAGTTCCTTTCCAGCTCTTCTCTCCGGCGATCCAGAGGTTAAACATAACTAATGAGGCTCTAAATGGCAGCCGGGGTTTATCATAAATATCACAGCCTTTCCTCGATGCCTGCAGTTTAGCTCCCAATAGATACCGAAGCAATATATGGACAGCGAGCGGTCATTTAATAAATACATATACACGGAGGGAGATGTATGGCCATGTATTCCTCGTGTTTTCCAACCAAATGGAGGCTCTGATTCTTCGGGGTTGAGAACACCTCTACGTATATGCACCCAAATAAATACCTCCACACACGCACGCACGCACACACACACATCGATTTCGGCTCCGCCCGCACTGGGATTTGCAGTCGGAACGTCCATAAATCCAATCCACACGTTATTGTTACCGATAAGGGCAGCAGAAAGGAGCTCGGGGTGTTTTATTCGCTATAATTAAACTGCTCCGGAGGGAGAGCCCACCTTTCCGCGCCCCCACCCCGACGAAAAGTTGCCGATGTCCGATCATCCCTCCCTCAACGCGGGGCTGTTTTGTCACATCAAAGCCACCATCTTCGTTCCCGAAGGGGGGGGGGGGGGGGGGGGGGGAGAGGGGGGGAAAAACGCCCCGAATGAGCCCCTTTGGCATCGATCCTGCGCTTTGTGTGCGCGGAATGTATTCTCTTAACGATGGTGTCCCCCCCCGCCCCTTCCCGAACGCAGCCTCCGACGTTGGTAGCATCGCCCTCATCCCTTCGTGTGGGTTCGGGGAGGGGTCGGAATTACAAACAATTCCCCCCCCCCCCCTCCGCTTTCACCTCCCGCTTACCCGAACCAGAGATCGGGGAACAAAGTCAAACCCGGCCAACAAATTTCTCTCAAGGTGCAAAACACACTTACAAAAATGCATAAAGCACGTGGAAGCGGGGGCTTTTAATTAAATCTTACTGCGGCTCCAACAACATCGGAGTGATATTTCATTCGGAGCCGCCTCTCGCCTGTGTTTTATGGCGTTTTCTTGCCTCTGACTTTATTTAAAATATTAGACGAGGTGCAGAATTATAAATGACTCTTTCCTTATCTGTGCTGCTCACATATCCAGGATCAGAGGAGCTGATTAAGAAAGAAGTCAGAGGCAACGTTGGATTCATAATGATTCGGAATAATGAATCCTTATCTCTGCTTTCCAGATTATCACCCTTTCAGCTCCCAATGTTTTGTTACATGGGATAATTTATTGCATCTAATACATCACAATGAATCTGATGGCGGAAAGCGATGGGCAACGTTGGGGAAAAAAATATATGAAATAAAATAAAATAAAATAAAATAAAATAAAATAGAATAAAATAAAATAATAAGGGAGGGAAGGGGGGGTTCCCTCTATTAGGCTGGTTTTAGGCTGGTTGTATCCTGGAGTGAGTGGAGATGTTTTTAATTTTTATTTTTTATTTTTTTAATGAGGAAAATATAAGGTAGATCTGATAATAGCAGCAATAATAATTAAAGAAAAAAAAAAAGTTGGGGGCTTTAATTAGCGTGTCTGAAATTCGGAATATCGACCCGAGCTGCTGTGAGATCCCAATAATTTATTTCTTTTTATTTCGGGGGGGGGGGGGGGAGGGTGTTTGGAAATGCATCCTAAGTGCTGAAGAGAGAGTGGAGTTGGGTCAAGATAAGGCACAATTTGCGTCCTTCTTTCTTTATATGTGTGTATATATATGTGTATGTATGTATATATAAAGGAGGGCCGCCAATAATGCTCAATTTTCTCCCGCCGAAGAAATACTCGCATCGCATGAAATCGATAAGGTTTCTGCTGGCAGCCTCTCCCCACTCTCTTTCTGCCTCCTTTTGTTATTGTTATTATTATTATATTGATAATAATAATAATAATAATAATAATAATAATAACAATAATTTTCCCCCCTCCCTTTTTAAAGCATTTCTCCTTAAACCGGAGAAGAAACTCCTCGGGTCGCTTTGTATGCAAATGAAAGCTGCTCCGCGTTTACGGCCGCGGGGACGGAACGGGGCGTCCGCCTGAACGGCCGGATGGCTGCCGGGGGTGGGCAGGGGGAGATGAGTTGATGTTTGGATGCATTCGTTTGACTGCTGGAAAGGAACGAGCCTTCCACGTCTCCCTTCCCCACCTGCCAGTTTTTCGGCAGCCGTTCACCCCCTTTTTGGGGGGCGGGGGGATTCCCACCGCATCCCAACAGTTCCTCTGGGCTGAACGCTGCCGCGTTGGTCCCGTGCCAAAAAACAAAACAAAACAAAACAAAACAAAAAACAACAGAAAAAAAACAACCAAAAACACAAACCAAAAAGGCTCCAACCACCTCTCCCCGCACCCTCCTTTCCCCCCCTTCCAAGAACCCCTCGGAGGGGCCGGGGCTGCCCATGCTTCCTCGGAGCATCCCTTCCTTTTCATTCTTTGTGGCGAGAAAGATGGTGCCCAGAACCCCATTCCATTTTTCGCTTTTCATTTCTTTTCAATAATAATTATTACTATCATTATCTCTCTTTTTTTTTTCCTTTTTCTTTTTTTTTTTTTTTCTTTTTTTTTTTTTTTTTCTTTCTCTCTTACTCCATTCACTTCCGATGCCGACATTCCCGAGCACAGGTGCTGCCCACCCTGCCCTGCGCTGTTTAACTTCTCCCCATCCCTTTCTTGGTTCTACACAGGGACCGTGTTTAATCATTAACCTGGTCCAGCTTTACTTATTTATTTATCTTTTTCTTAATTTCCAGGCAGGGTGGGGACCCTTTCCGAAATAAGGTTGAAAAATAATTTGTTTTCCCCTTTTCCTATAGGGCGGGCTGCCGTCGGGGGGAGTGGGGAGGATAGGGAGGGGGTAGCTGCTCCTTTCCCCGCTATAGGTTCCTCCTTTCCTCTGCTGTGTGTCTCAAACCCCAGCCGAACGGCAATCTCGGTTTCCCCGCTGCTCCTCCACCTTCCTACAATATTTGTCGAGGAATTTCAAGTATCAATTATAACCGCAATTTTTGATTCCCTCCCCCCCCCCCCCCAACCCGCCACCCCCCCCTCCCCTCCCAGTTTGAAGCGCAGATGGTTCGATAGGAACGTACACATATACAGCACTGCTTCTCCCTTAGATGAATTTATTGGACCGCGTCCCACCCTCAGCTGAACATTCAATATTCCGGCATTATCTCTGCACTTAAACTCGCTTTCTCCATTTCTGCGCCAAGATAAATTTGCATAATATTTGCAGTTGTAATTAGCTGATGAACATCTCTCAGCCTTCCCCTTTGTTTTCCGTGCGTTTGGTCTTCAATTGATGCCACTTTTGATCTTTAATATTACAGTATCCCGATAGAGCATTTTATATCTTATCTGTGGCGCATGAAAGTCGCAGAGAAAGAGAGCGAGAAAACGGGGGAGAAAGGGAAGGGAGGAAAAGGCACTGAGCGAAGCTGAACTAATCGGAGTTTCCAAAGGTTGCTTCAGATGCTGGATCCGCAGTTACGGGGCAAACGTGATAAATGCTAAATTAGAGCTATTTAAAATAATATAGGGCTTGGTCAGGTGAGGTACAGCCAGCATCACTGCATCCCATATGGGTAGAAGGGGGGGGTGGGATTAGGGATGGAGTTAGGGGGAATTGGAGATGGGGAATAGGGGAGCCAGGGATGGGGAGAGTGGGGGGCAGGGGGCACAGGGAGCAGTGCCCATCATGTCTCCCCCTGCCCACGGGTGTATGGGGACCCCAGTGCCACCAGATTGAGTTACCCAGTAGTTTTTATAGAACTGAACCTCCGAAGGTTTGAGGGGTTTTTGTGTGTTTTCTTTCTTCCTTCCTTCCTTCCTTTCTTTCTTTCTTTCTTTCTTTTTTTCTCTCCTTCTTTCTTTGAGGGAGGTTCGGGGGAGAGAGGTGGAGGAAGATGCTTTCTTCACCCGGCAATTTTTAGCCCCAACCTCCCCCCCCCTCCCAACCCCCCCTGGTGCATCTCGAGTGAGCAGCCCCCCGCCCAGGGTCACCTCCGCTGGCAGAGCCGGGAGTAAAGGATGTTATCACGTCGGGAGGGTTATTAAACCGCTAATGAATGAGTGTCTGTGAGACTCTGGACGGGTTGGAGAGACTGTGGGAGGGAGGCGGGTGGGGAGAGGAGGCAGAAAGGCTCGATCTTCATGCCAATCTCTGGAACAAATAGCTAACATTTAACGTTTACACCCTGCTTGGCGACGAACTGGCGCTCCACGGACCCCTGATCCAGGCTAAAATGTCCAGAAAGCCTTTGGAGAGAACAAGTTCCTGGCTATCAGGTTCTTCTGATCTCTCTCCTCTTTTCATAGGGCTTTGGTTTCAGACTGGACTTGTCCAATGTCTGCTTTACCGCTGCGCACTCCTAAATGAGTGTCAAGGAGGCGAATATCAAATAGCAGTGAGGTCAAGGCGATTTGGTTAACCGTTGGCTGGGCTGATGGCTTTAAACTTGTGTGGGAGGCTGGGGATGTGCGGGGGGAGGGAAGGAATGGAAGTGGAGGGGGAATGAATCCTGGAGAAGTGAAAACGAGGAAGGGGACAGGGTGTGGGGAGAGGTGTGGAGCTTGGAGAGCCTCCAAAAAAAGCCTGGAGTGGGGTGATGGAGGGGTGTTGCGTGTGTTGCTGGTCCTGGGGTGCCCTCATCCATTGGTGCTGGACCATTCTGGCTGGACCATTCATATTTGGGCTCGATCCCAAATGCTGGGTCCCAGATGGAAGGGTGCAGCTATGGGTGTTGGAAACGTTGGGGTAAGGTGCAGGGTTGTGGGTAGAGGGAGTAAGCAGGGTGAAAAATGCAAAGATGGGCACAAGGAGGTTGTGTGTGCTCGTGGAGAATATGTGTTAGGGCAGGGCTGGAGGAGAGAGTAAATGGGTGTGGGTTTGTGGTCCTGGGAGTGAGGTAGGGCTGGAGGGAGAGTGGTTAGTGAAATGGCATCCAACGCATGGTGGTGCTCAGTGGGGCAAGGCAGCATAGGGTCAGCTTGTGTGTGTAGGGAATGGCTGGAAAACAGTGGATTTCCTCTATAACCAAAGCAGGAGCCATGCTTCCTGTAGCCAAAACTGTAGTACCAGCTCCAAGGTGAGCCGTGCACAGGGTGTGCAAAGATGGGATCGTGCACAAGGACATGGAACGAAGATGGGATGCAAGGGGGTGAGCAACCCACACTTTACAATAGGCTCAGTAATGGTTTAGGAGGGCTCTTGCCCTTCCCTGGGTGGCTCAGCAGGCAGCACAGGAGCCAACGAGGAATTTCGCTTTCACCGTTCATAAGGGCCTGCTTAAAAATAAATAAATAAAATAAAAAGAGAGAGAATTTCCTGGAAGAGAAACTTTTCTATTACAGAGGTGGCCAATGAACAGAACAAATAGCGAGGCCTTTTTGCCTCACACAGTGACAAACCTGCAGCAGCAACCCTCCCACTCCTCCTCCCCCCCCCCCCTTCCCTTTGCAGCAATCCCATTTTGCTTCTGACATTAGCAAAGAGCTTGCTCCTGTCCCAGGTAATGTAAAGCCCGTCAGCTGAATCAAGGCAAACAGCTGCCATAGGAAATGTGTGCACAGCCACAGGCGGCTGAGCAGTGCCAGGGGCTGTACTTGCCAGGGAAGCTGTGGTATCAACAGCCACAAGGTGGTCTGTCCTGGGTTGGCTACTCGCGTCTTTGACCTCCACGTTGGTGAGACCATGGAATAAGATATTCAGGTGATGCCACCACGGTCAAAAGCTGAATCACCCAGCTTTTGCATTTAGAGCCTGTGACTGATGAACTGCTTCCTCCTTTTATTTCATTATTATTTTTTTTTTAATTCGAATGCTCTTTTTGCTCAGCACTGTATGCTGGGATGCATCTCTGTAGAGTAATGCCTCCTGCCCGTGTGTTTGGCCACAACCTTACAAGCTCATGGGAAGGAAGCATGCAGTGCATGAGTCTGAGCTCACCAATGCTTGCAGATATCTTGCTGCACATGCCATACAGCAACATATATATTCCATAGGAGGATCAGAGCTCTATGTCTCTCCATCATGCCTGCATGCATCCACATACATACACCCACTAAGGTTGCGTTTCCGGAGACATTCTCAAATAGAGCAGTGTAATTTCTCCGCTGATTTTGATTGACATGCTGTCCCTGGGATCATGTGTTAATCCCTTCTTCACTCAAGCCTTTTCATAACTCATTTCTCTCTGCTAGATGGAGACTCTGATGGTTACCGAGGCAACGATGATAGCACTAAGCCATTTCCCTCTCTGCACGGAGACCATTATTCCGCATGCATAGGCCATTTGCAACAAAGGTCGCCACAAAGTCATCCACAACACAGCACAGGTTTATTAAACTTTATTCTTTTTTTTTTTCTCCCTCCCCCTAACAGAGGAACTGGCCAGCATGTGTGCTACTGCTCTCTCTCTCCATCTGTCTCTTTCTTTCTTTCTGTCTTTCTTTTTTTTATTTTTTTTGGGGGGGAGGGGGGTCTTTGTAACATAGGTAATAATAACTGTAGTTGATATTATTGTACTCAAACTATGTATCATACAAATCAAGAGCTTGGAGTTTCTGGTCCAGAGAGATCATGCTTAGATGGTGAGGTTTTGCACCAATGATTCCTAGTTGCCTTTTGTTCTCCTATCAAAGAGTAACTTTAATAGCAGCTGGAGGAAAAAAACGGCCAACAGCAACAATATGAGAGCACTGCGAGGTGAATTCCTGGTGTAAACCCACACAGAGCTTTGCCATGCAAAACCTCCTGAACACAAATAACTGAATAACAGGCAATGGGCTGCTTTGCTATGCAAGTCCAGTTTCTTGGACATAAATTGCTTGGTGCCTTACCTGGGCTTTGGGTTTACAGTACATGAGGTCCTTGTGGTGTTATGGTTTAAGGGTGGCAAAATCACCCCTGCCACTGATGGAAAGGGCCCCGCTAACCTCGGGTGCGTCCTCAGCACCACTGAGTCCTTTCCCAGCTGGGGCTGTGCTGCTGGATTTGGTTTCAGCCCAATCCCTTCCCTCCAGAGACTGAATGTGATGCTTCACTTTGGGCTTTTAGCAAGCAGCCCATTCCCACTGAGACCAGCATGGGGAAAGGCACTGATGTCATGAGCAGCACTGCACACCTGTCAGCAGAGCCACTCTAAGCCACTCTAACCCTCAGTAAGGCTGAGATGGTTTTAGGTACCAGTAGCATTTCACCATTTGTGTTTATGCTTTCCCCCCTTTTTTGGGGGGTGGGGGGTGGAACAGAGGCGTAACAGTGACAGCACCTGAGGGGATGGCATGGAGCTGTGTCAGGGGAGGGTCGGGGTGTGTAAAGAAAAGGTTCTGCAACCAGAGTTTGGTGGGCATGGAATTGGCTGCCCAGGGCAGTGGGCACAGCCCCGAGCTGCCAGAGGTGTTCAAGGAGTGTTCAGACAACACTCTCAGACATAGAGTTTGAATATGGATGTGTTGCTATTTATGCTATTGATGCTTTCCAACTTGGGATATTCTATGATTCAGCGATTCTCTGGTCTTGAGTTAGCAAATAAGAGGAGAAACAGGTAAAGCACCTTTAATCTTCATGAACAAGGGTGGAGAGGCACTGGCACATATTGCCCAGAGAGTGGTGGAGTGGTGGATGCCTTGTCCTTGCAGGCACTCAAAGTCAGGCTGGATGTGGCTCTGAGCACCCTGATCTAGCTGTTGGTGTCCCTGTTCACCACAGGGGAACTCCCCCTGTGGGTCAGATGGCCTTTAAAGGTCTCTTCCAACTCAAATGATTCTGTTTCTATGGTTCTATGAATTTACATCAAACCCAACCTCTACAAATGTCCAATTTCAGTTCCTGCTGGCCACCAGCTCCACACATCTCAGTGCCTTGAGCTGAAGGCATTGCTTCTTTCTATCTCTGTTTCAAGGCAGCTAACCATCTCTGGATGCCCATATTTCCAATCCCCCTTGCCAGGGGTTTTTGCAGCCACAGCACAGGGAAGGGTGAGGGCTGGGCGCCTGCTCGGACACTGCTGCAGCATCAGGGCTGCTGCGGATGTGAAAGAGGAGGAGAAGATGGCCCACGGTGATAAGCTCCCAGGAAATTTCTAAGGTGTCTCCTCCTCTTCTCTGTCCAGACAGCTTCAGCACTGGCTCAGGATCTTATCTCTCTGTATTGCTGCACCTCTCTGGCCTCCCTCCTACAGTGTCCTGTGCAAAACATACTCCTAATTACACTGACCTGGCCCAAAGCTCTGATTCCATCTTCCTTCTCCTTCTGTCACTGGTTTCACTGGTTTTATCACCTATTTCATTTCTTTTCTCTAAATTTCTTTTTACCACCTTGTCAGAGCCAAGCAGAAGCCATCTCAGCCCCAGATCCTCCCGTTTCTCCTTTTCATAGAATAGAATTGTAAAATCATTAAGATTAGAAAAGACCTCTGAGATTACCTAGTGTAACCACTGATCCACCACCAGCACACCCACTAGACCATATTTTATTTTGTTTGCTTTAGAAACTAAAGCAACAGACTTCAGGCACTACGTTCTTTTTCTAGGATACTGGGGGACCCTAAAATGCTGGGGGAAAGCCATGTGTCCACATGAGCTCAATTTCTGCAATTGCACAAAGCCCTGAGCTTGGAGATCCACCTAAAGGAAAACATCTCCCAGCACCAAACCATCACTTTGAGACAATTGCAGTTTCCAAACCAGACCACATGCTTGTTTACAAAGCTCCCATTTTGCAAGATATTCAAATAATTGGAGACAAAATGGAGATGGGGTAAAACCTCCCAATCTGGCACTTATCTGGAGAATCGCTTTCTCACTCTGGTTCAACCACTGTGGAGGAGGGTGAAGCGTCACTGGTCCAGTTAACATAGATTGGCATGGTTTATGGCATGGGGTAAAGCAATTACTCTGCTAAAATGGTAATTAAGCAGTTTCTTTGTCTTTGTTTGTTTGTTTTTCTTCTTTTTTTGGAAAAAGCAAAGCCCTGACCTTTCAGTGGTTGGTACTCATGACTTGATGTGTCCACTTCTCTAGTCACCCATGGCCTTTGTCTATCCATGGGACATTGTAGTGATGGGGGATCCAAGAGAGATTGATACTGGAGTCAAGGTTGTGCTGTTCTGAAGACGTATCATCCCATGGCACTTCTCACTGTTTTCTCAAAAAAAAAAAACATCTAAGCTTTCTTAATCAAAACTCATTTATTTTTTCCCCATCCTTTGCACCACCCAGCTTCCTGCTGCTGCTCTGGCACAGCTCTTTTCATGGAAATTCTCCATCTTGCCTGACTTGATACTAAAAATATTGATAGAAAAAAAGAAACTTCATTCGATTTCTGCTGATATCAAACTCTTTCAGCTCACAGAGGGGTGCCTGAAACTAGGAAACACGCAGTGTTTGCTTGCTGGGATAGTGCTGGGACTTTTGAGCAAAGCTTGGCAGTTATTTCCAAGCCCCCTGCACTAATTGATGGGCTCTCTATATATCATGCCAGATAAAGGGCTCTTGTGCAGTAAATGCTGATGTTTAGAACATCCTGATAGTGTTTTGTTAACAAGAAGATAACGGGAGAGCAAGATACGTTTGTTTAGCTGCCTATAGATAAACCCAATGAGGTCTTTGTTAAGTTTTCATGACTGATGGCAGGTACTAAATACGATAAATAATACCCAGATCCTGATTGGAGCTACTGTAGTGCAAATTATAACCTGTGGCACTGACCTGTGAAGGGAGACGGAGGGATCGAGGGCTGCAGAAATGAGGAGCTGGGGTTATTTTGGGTGGCACCTCCTCTTCCTGAAGAAATAGCGGCTTGCTATGGCAGGCTGCAAAGTGGTATCCAGGTATCCATCAGAAAAATAAGGGAGGAAAGGACATTGGCAATAAGATGCTTGTGGAAGAAGAGAGTCATAGAAGCTGTAAAAACACTGGGGAGAGGATGGCAATGCACACAGAATCATAGAATCACAGAGGTTGGAACAGATCACTAGATTATCTAGTTTAATTGTCAATCCATCCCCACCATGCCCATTAAACACATCCCTCAGTGTCACATCTACACATTTCTTGAAAACCTGCAGGGATGGTGACTCTCCCTGGATAGTCAGTGCCAATGCATAGCATCTAAAATTGATGGTGACCTGTTCTCCAGGGCTCTTCACCAGCTCAGCCATTACAAGATGCCCCAGGCTAATGAGAAGGGTCTTCACCCATGCAGGAGTGAGAAAAGCCATGCAAACATATCCAGTGGATGCTGAAGATCACCTTTCTCCCTTCACCCCAGCAGAAGCTGAGTCAAGACAGCACACGCCTCCCTCCCCTGGTTCTCCTTCACGAGAGTGCTTATTAGCATTTCTCCCAAAACATGCCACTAATTGCAAGGTGGGTCACTGTCAGCCCTCTTACATCAGCAAGACTTGTTATTGAGAGGCAACATGGTCCCTGATTCATGGCGATGGGGAGGAGGAGGGGGGCACAGCCTGCCACGCTTCCACAGATGGCCCCAGGGGTGTCCTCACCAAAACACCAGCCAATGGCAAAGCCAAGGTTGATATGAAGCCGATAACAAATTACCAGCAGGGGGAGAGATTCTCAGCACAACCAAAGCTGAGGAACCCAGCAGGTTTTGGAATCGAGGCCATGAAACAACAAAACTCTCAGCTGTTGAAAGGGATTATAATTACGGCTCTATCTCCAGTACAATCTTCCCCCAGAAGTTGGTAATTTGCTCTGATTTTTGTTGTTGTTGTTGTTTCATTCTTCTTGTCTTCTTCGAGAGAGGGATGGAGGAGATTGCAGGAACTGAACTGGGATGATGCTTAACTCTGGCTTAGTGTCTTCTTGGTGCGTTCCACCCAGAGAGGGGACAAGGAGGGCTCCAGCCCTGGCTAAAACCTCCTTGGATGTTGGATGTCTCAGCTGTTTTGCCAACGGAGGTGAGATCATCTCACCTTCACACCACATAATTCTTCCTGATGGTCGTGTGTTGGCTGGATGCATGCATGGACATGGAGTTCCTGATGGAAAGGGCAGCCAGTGCTGTTGCAAGGCTCTGGCTGAGTAACCCAGCTCTCAGAAGGTGATTGGGCTGGAAGCAATGCAGAGAAAAGAAAGGGGGCAAAGAACTTTTTTCCCAGTCTTTAGGGTTTTTTTTGTTTTTTAAATCATCAATAGCAACAGAGTGATCGCATGCATTTCTATCTTTTGACCAGCTCAGTTTTTGCAAGGGCACCTGTAAGATTTGGTAAAAGGTAAACCTACTCCTGGCATTCATATTCTCAGCCTGGAATATCAAAACCAGCTCCTTTCCAGCTGTGGGTTCACCCCAGGTGGAAATACTAAGAGGAGGGAGAGCTTACATCCAAGTCTGGACTGTATGCAATTAAACATGCAGAGCTTGAAACCTTACAGACAGAGTAGAAATTTTGCCCTATACCTGGTTGGGAAGATTTGTTTGGATGCGGAGTTTCCATTGCGTGAGCCTCTGTGGCCCAGCATCAGAGACAGCCAAGAGCGATGGAGAGATGCAAATGAAAAGCTAGTGGGTCTTCCTGAGAAATCTTTGAACACACGTCCAAAAAATGAATGTGTTTTCTTCTAATTAGGAGCGTTCATTATATCTCGTGGCAATCTACAAAACAAGCCACATGCCGGTTATTGTTGGTACAAGCACAACAATTCTGACTGTGGGAAAAAAAATATTTCCAGGCATGTAGGACACAAAACGTACTAAAGGCGTTTTAATGGCACTTTAATTAATCTCTAGGCATATGTTAAACAGAATATCTAAAAAGGTGTGTATGTGTGTGGGGGGTAGTAACGAAAGTTAGGACTCAAATCAAAAGATGCTTTAGTAGCTGCTAAAGTTATTAAATATAATTATATTCATTTCAAATATCCCCACGCATAAAAAAATGGTAAACTGGAATGAAGGTTGCAAGCAAATCTCACCAAATCAAGGCTTAAAAAATATATATTTCAAAAGAATGTTGCCATCAGCATATGAACAAAAACAAACCTTGAATAAATTTAGAGTTAAGGTGAGACATTGAAAAAGAAATACAAAGAAGTTAAGTGTGAAAATTACAGTGGAGGCAGCTGAAACATTTCCACTTGGAGATGCGGCGCAGTAGCACTGGGAAAGGAAAAATGAAGGTGGATTTAGAAACATGGTATCCTGACCTGGGACCACAGAAATGGAAATGCCTTTTGCAGATGTGTGTTGGCTGATAGTGCTTATCGCAATCAGATGGAGATCCTTATTTCCAGTTTGCTCACCATGCCGTAGGTCTGACCAGTCATACACTCCATGACAAAGCTGCCGCTGTTTCTACAGATTCACTTATTTTGGTTCAAGGGGAAATTAACCTGATTTTATAAAAAAGAATAATCAACAGGTCCTGCCAAAATCTTGCAAGGGGCTTTCCAGCGGTCACCTTGAATTGTATCCCAGTAGTTGTTGGGAAGAGCATCAAGAACTCTTGAAGGAACCAATGCACAATTATCTCCCTGAGTTTTGCTGTGGAAGGACCTTGCAGAAGGATAGTGAATTCTGCATGACTGTTTATGCGGAGGTCTTGGCAGCTAAGACTCACTTCTGCAATAAAAATTCCATGTAAGCTGTTGCCCCTGGTGATAGGTTCATATAGAGGTACCTGGAAAAGTACACGGAGAGCTACTCAAGGATGAACAAGGCCTGGAGTTGTATCTTGCAATAGATGTCACAATTAAAACAAAGATTAGCTGTTAAAGTGACCTGAAGGTTAGAAAGCAGAACAAAGCTTTTTCTTATATTGCTCAGTGATTCTTCTCCTGGTGCTGTTGGCTGGGAGCAGGCACTGGCGTCACTGGTGTCATCTGCTTCAAGTTGATCAGAGCTGGGTATGTGGAAGCACTCATTACCCACTCATCTTTACCTCTACCATGCTCTGTGACCTGGCACAAATCACTTTGCTGCCCTGCTTTGGTTTCACTGAGTTAAATGCCTGCATAAAGCAAATCCATCCTTTTTCTCAGCATTCAATCAACTCATGTCGACCTTTCTCCCAGCACATCTGACAGGAGCTACCACAGCTTTCAAGTCCTTCTGACACTAAATTAGTACCCATGCTGAATGGTTATTTGTTTTCATTTCTCTCAGTTGGTGGCTGGTGGGACCATCCATACACCCTCCTCACCCAAAACTTGCGCAAGTGTAAGCATAACATGGTGGGACATGTTGTGCTGTGATGGCAAAGTTTGACTAGATGTTTCAGAAGGTCCACCTATGTCCTAAATTCCTATAAAGAGTGTTCAATTGCATTCCCTGGCTGATGAGTGTGTTGCCAGCAGGAAAGAGACAGGTTGCTACTTGCTGTAGTCTGGTCTCTACCAGCTCCCATGCTTCTGGACACTGAAGATACGGACGGGAAACCTCCAGCAGATGACACCAGAAGTTATCTTGCACAGAGTGGGAATGTATAGTGTCAGATGAGTAAAAGTGAGGGATCCGTCACAAGCACCACAATACTTCTGATTGAGATAAATCAAAATGGAGATAAACAGCTGAATTACTAAGTCCATGCAGAAAATGAGAGTTCCTTGGGGGAGGCAATGCCAAGAGCATGCATAGTTCTGAAACTATTTTGCAATGGGTGCATCCAAGGCTGGTTTCATACCAGAAGTCCAAGTAATACTATTTGGTAAGTGTTAACTCTGTGACCAGTGTACATGATCCAGCAGCAAGAAGAAAAACAAAGACATGATGGAGCTCTGCAGCCATTTAAGCATGGCTTTGGTAAACAAAGCCGGTTTAATACTCACAGGAGCCTCAGGCAGGGGCTAAGGCACTGGCTCCTCCCTCCACCCACCTGCACACTGGATGACTTGTACAAAACTTAGCCCAGTGGGAGCCCCAGCGTTTAACCTGGTCCCCCCGCACTTATTATCCACCACCTTCCTTCCACAAGACCAAATCAACATGCTTGGGCTGTGCTTGTAAACACAGTTGGACCATCAACCAAGGCGAACTGAAAATTAGGAATCAGGCAGGCATCCCAAGATCTGCAACCTGTTAAAATCCCAGGGAACATTTTCCAGCAAGCTGGTAGAGTGTGGCCTTGCCAACACGGGCACCTGGGTGTGGGAAGAATGTTGGCAGGGCGATGAACTCATTAAGGTGGAGCTCTGTCACCACCTCCTGAAGGAATCTGAGATGAGCCCATCACACCGCTGTACCCTTGTGCAACCGAGTGTAGGAAGGATCAGTCACTGGAGCTCGGCGCTGCCCTGCTCTACACGCTGAAGTCAACGCCACCAGGAGAAATAAGAGCCCTTTCCATGTAAGCAAACTGATCCGGCTGATATTGAGTGACTCATTAACGGCTTACAAAACTTAAGTAGACCATAGCGTTACTCTCTAGTAGTGGGAACTCCTCAGCTTGAAAGGAGGATTTGATACTTGCCAAAAGCTCACCTTGGGCCTAATCATCGTTAGTAATAGCAGATCTGCCCTTGGAGGTGTTTGCAAGAAGTTACAAGCTGCACCTGCTCTGAGGAATTAATTTCTTTTCCAAAGATCCTGGGCACAGAGACAAATTGGACATGCACTGGGAAATGATGGACTCCAAACCTGTAATGCAAGTGATGAGAGGTGAAGATCTGCTCCTGAGCAGTTCCTAAGCTGGACAAATACTTCTACTCAGCCGTGCCTTTTCTCAGTTGCTCATCACGTTTCACTCTCCGTGCTGCTCTCCACCCTTTTTCCATCCAAGCCCCCAAAATATTTAAAATAGCCCATGCTGATTAGATTCATTTGAGACAAAAGAGTCTTTTTTTTTAAATAAGAGTTGCAGAAGCCACATAGTAAAAATAAATCCGTGGCCTTAGGTATACATCAGAATATAGTTGGAGGACACATTGCTGGCTCATGTTCATCTTGCCATCCGTATATATCATTCTCAGGATACCAAAATAGTTATCTTAAGAGCATCTAGAATCACTGAGTAGAACTTTCCCATCCTTCTGGCCTCCACAGATCATGTCTCTGAAGGACACTCTTGCTGCTTCAGCTCAAGACTTTGTACAACTTATCATTAAATTCCCTAAATAGCATCTCATGTGTTAGATGTAACACTTCTAGCAGTATCCTCAGCATAAAAATGGTGAATGTACTCTGCAAAATTCTTTTTTCATCAGCCCAAAGCAACTCTGAAACCAAAGAAATGAAGCATTTGGCCATTAGCAACTGGGAGGTTTGAAGGGATACAATGCTACAAATCCAGCCTATAGAGAGCAGGTAGCACTAAGAGTCGATGGCCAAGCTGGGTTATCAGATACTGAGGCAAAAAAATGGATTTTGGGGTTGACTGAGCATCTGTCTTTGCAGAAAATATAGAGAACAACAGCATCACTTCATTCTCAGCATCTTAATACATGCCAGCTCCAAGCACTAACTCAGGCATTTCACAGCCCACAAAGCCCAGAGAAGGCAGCTATTGTATCAACTATGAGAAGTAGATTTTGGTGTCCCCAAAGTAACTTTAACCAAAAAGCTGCTTCTCAGATAAATCCCACCAGATAACCCTGGAAGCAAAAAAGGGCCAGTAATAGCAAAAGGCAACAGGTGAGGCACTGGAACAGGCTGCCCTGTGAAGTGAAGGACTCGCCCTACCTGGAGGTGTTCAAGACAAGAGGTAAATGTGGCACTGAGGGACATGGTGTAGTGGGTATGGTGGGGATGGGTTGACCATTGGACTAGATGATCTTAGTGGTCTTTTCCAGTCTTAATGATTCATGAAAATAAGGCTTTGATGTGAGACCAGCCAGGCTCCAAATCAGCCATTGAGAAGAGGGATGGATTCGTGTTGGAAAAATTCTTGGAAGAGACTCAGCTACAAAACGCAAAGCTGAGGGGCCTGCCTGGTTCAGTAGTGCTATAGATGGCTTCCAGTACTTAAAACTCAATGAAATCACAAGTGCAGATCAAGGTGCAACTGAAGAGCAGGTCCAAGCACAGATCTCGCAAGAAAAAAGCTCCAAATAGCACTGATGTTGTGAGCACTGGGTGTTAACAGAGCAATGGTGATTTAACCCATGGGAATCTCTGGTCTCTCTTTACAAGCTTCACATCAGCCTTGGTCTGGGGCTGAAGCTGAGCTGCAGTGCAAGAAACACTATCCAGCTCCTGCAGATAGAAACTGGGACATGCACAGATCCTGTGCCCAAACCTTCCAACAAAGCCACGCCAGAGCTGAGTTTCTTAATAACAAGAGTGCATTTCTCCCTTTGAGTACATGCAATGGCTATCATGCAGAGAACTATGTCTTAGCAGATGTGTACACCTAATATGACTATTCTTACAGCACTCATTCTAATAAGTGCTGTGAATGACATCTCAATTAAAAACGAGCAATTGCACACAACTTCCTGCCCCTATTTCTTAATTTGCTTCTGCATAAGGAAAATAAATATGCAGTGGTGTTACCTGAGCTGACTCACACGTAACCTGAATGCCAAATTTTCAGATGCTACAGCAAGTAGAGCCCAGTCCTGAAGGTCTCTTGCATGCAGCAGTGTTCACACTGGGGGACACAGGGGACACCAGGGATGGGCAGGTGCCATCCTGCCAAACTGGTCCTTAATTCTATGGTAAGAAATGATGAGTGTCAAAATTCCTGCATCATGGTTGGGTGTCCAAATCACTCTGGTGGAGGGAGGAATCAATAGAAAAGAGTTTCTAATTTATGAAACACGTTCCTGCTCCTGACAGATTTTTAAACCTATACTTCTTCAGGTGTTTTGTTTTTTTTTTCCTCTCCTCTCCTCTCCTCTCCTCTCCTCTCCTCTCCTCTCCTCTCCTCTCCTCTCCTCTCCTCTCCTCTCCTCTCCTCTCCTCTCCTCTCCTCTCCTCTCCTCTCCTCTCCTCTCCTCTCCTCTCCTCTCCTCTCCTCTCCTCTCCTCTCCTCTCCTCTCCTCTCCTCTCCTCTCCTCTCCTCTCCTCTCCTCTCCTCTCCTCTCCTCTCCATTTTCCCTTCCCTTCCCTTCCCTTCCCTTCCCTTCCCTTCCCTTCCCTTCCCTTCCCTTCCCTTCCCTTCCCTTCCCTTCCCTTCCCTTCCCTTCCCTTCCCTTCCCTTCCCTTCCCTTCCCTTCCCTTCCCTTCCCTTCCCTTCCCTTCCCTTCCCTTCCCTGAACAAGGACTTGTTTATTCACTGGAAAAAGCTCTCTCTGTTTAAAAAATATATGTGGAAGATCTTCCACCTATCATGGGTTCAGTTGACATTTTATTGGTTTAAATGGTGCGAATTGGCCACACATCTCAGTGAATGGCTGCAATAGCTGGCATTTAAACACTTCGGTTTGCATCGGCCAGGTAGGAGTCGCTTGCTGGCCACAAATCTCCCGTTACAGTGTCCTCTGCCATCCTGCACGCAGGGATTAATAGCAGCTTTCTGCTTTTTAGGCTAGAGCTGATCCAAGAGGGCCCAAGAGAAAGGGAGAGATTCCTAAATAGCGTGACTGACAAGACTGTGAAGAGGGAGTTTATTCACAGCATTATCTAACTCATTCTTTGGCGAAGGAAACTCATCTACTTTTGAGACTTAAACTTCTAAAGAAAACTGCTATGATCTAAAGAGATTGGCCATAAAACTATTTGTATTGAAAACTTAGCCAGCACGCCTTTAGTGAACTTCATTCATTAACATTCTTCCTGGCAAGGTTTCCATATCTCAGCGTTCATTTTATACTTTAATTTGGTTAGTAGGTCTTTGTTTAATCGTCCTATTGAGAGGAGAACAAAGAAGGTTTAGGTGATACAGTGAAGTAATACACTATATTTTATCTCTGGAAAGCCCAGACAAAGTCAGCAGGCTCTGATACCCTCTGATTCGTTGTTTTATTTTTTTTTTCCTCTTCCAGGACATTCGAAATCACAAATCAGTTTTGGAGCATAAAGATCCTCACTGTACTGAGCTGCGGACACCTTCAGAAGAGAAACAACTTGTCAAGCAGAGAAATTATGCTTTGAGCACGACATACAGCCCCGAAGGAAGATTATCTCCAGAAAAGTGCATCTCCATTACTCTGTGGATGGATGTTCTGCATTTATATCTCTGCCCTCCAATAAAATCTGTAGTCAAGATATATATTTTTTTCCATTTCTGGGCTTTTTGCTTCCTGTCTCCATATTAACATCATAGTTTTTTTTTTTTAATTATTTTTTTATTTTATTTTGTTTTCTGGGGGAAAAAAACTCATTAGCAGTGATTTTGCTCAAGGAATATTGCATTTTGCAGCGAGGATGTCGCATTGCTGCTTTCTCCAGCAACCTGCAGGCACAGAATGCTCTAAGGAAGACTTAAAAACTAGTCAGGATAATAAAAAAGAGCTGTTTCCTGATAGATGTAGCTGCTCCCTATCCCTGAATCTGGTGGAGCGTGAGCGGGGAGCTGCTCAGCTGCTGTAAGCCGACACAGCTCCAACTGACTCCCAACTGACTCCAGATAGAAATCTGGCCCTAGAGTAAAGGCAGGATTCAACAAGCTTTTCTCACAGAATGGCTTTTGCACTGTTTTCTGGAGTGTTTCCTACCAATACACATCATGTTCCTTATAACCACCCCATTCCATGCACTGGTAAAGGGGATTGTTGCATCTGCCTTCTCTTTATATAAACACCCATGATAGTGAGTTGTCTTCTTATTGAAACTCCTAATTCTCCACTTCCTAAACCTTTTCAAACAGCTTTGTTCATAAACTTCAACTGGCTGTGAAAGGAGATGCTTTCCAGAGGCAGTGCTCGCATCTTCTTCCACAGAGCCACTCTCCAAGACAGGGAAAGCACGCAGAGCCCCGATGCTCTTCCATGCAGACCAATGAGCAAAGCAACCCCTAGCTACCCTAAGTGCTATCCCCTCACTGAAGGAGGATGCTTAGGCCAAAATCTAAATCACAACTGGACTCAGAGAAACAAAAAAAAATGAACAAACAAACAAAACAGCCCTAATTCTGTCAGAGCTTATTAAAAGCACAGGAAATATAAGCCATGAGATTATGGAAGCAAACGCATATATTTTAGTCTTTTTAAATTTTTTTTCTGAGGAAAGAAGATCCATACCCACCCCGTGCTCAGAGGACAACCATTTTTGGGAGCCAATGGCTCTTTTATGCTCCCAATTCCTGGTCTACACCAGCGTTAAGTGAAAGGGGAGTCAGGCTCTTCACGGCTGCTGACCGAGGTTGCTCCGAAGCGATGACCCGGAGGTGAAAGGCCCCTTCTCCTGTTACTAATCCCGTGAGCCACACAAGCCTCCTGAAAATGATTCTTCGGTTTTATTACCACCGAGGTCATTTATGGAATCATAAAACCCTGGGTAGGAAACCAAGCTGGCAGGCGGCAGCAATGCATGGTCACAGAGATCTCTGTCCCACGGTAGAAATGGTAAAAGTTCTGCCCTTCTTCCACGCACCTTGAATAATTCAGTTGGTTAAATGTGAGAAGTTGTGATTAACTGAGCGGAGGAGGAAACAGATAAACAACTTACCAAAAGCTAGTTCTTTATTATTGCAACCAGAAATGACCAAAGACTGCATATTTTGTAGGTCTGCGTATTACACGTGGAGTAAAACAAGAATCAGGTTTGAAACATTCAACAATTCAAAATAAAAAACAGCAAACCCAGGAACTTTCTTGACTAACACACGGACTGGTAATTACCAGGGACAGAATATAAATGAAGTGGCATTGAACAAAGAAGGTAACAGTGCACTTTTAATAAACCAATTTCATCCACATCTCCACCAATTTGCAATTTAACAGTTCTATCAGCAAAGCCTCATTTCCCTAACTAGATCGGTATGTTTAAAAACATGACTAATTCATTCTCATTAATATCAATTTGGATGCATTTAAAAAATAACCCTTAATATCTGTGCAACAGGTTAAAGGGCTGTATGCTCAAACCTCAGACGTTTCTCACTGTACAGCCTGAAGTATAAATATCCCCAAATGAACCAATGAAGTCTAAATGCTCCCTATGGCATCAGAAACAACAGAATTTATTCTTATATTTTGTTTAGCTCTGAGACCCACTGTTCCACAATATCTAATACTGTTGTTTTTGTTTTTTTTTTCCTCCCTGTGATTTTTGCCCTCATTTAAAATACAGCTCATATTCATTCTGCTGGTCTTTCCAAGGGGATGCACAAAGCAGAGCAATGTGTCTCTCGGTTTTACTGGCAGCTGGCACGTCCTTCACCCCAACACAAGCCTGGCCATTTTGGCAAACTCAATACCACTTGTTAAAGGAAAAAAAAAAAAAAAAAAAGCTGAGCTCCAGCTACAGATTAACACACTGGAGCTACCATTAAAAGTGCAGAGCCCCTGGCCTAAGCCCTCAATTCAGAAGGCATTTAAGCACATGTATAACTAAGTGTGGGAACAGTCTCCTTGAAGGCAATAGGATTACTCACTTCTTAAGAAGTTACCACATGTTTAAGTATCTGAATCAAGGCCTAATTATGGTGCTGGTTGACTTCTCGTGCGCGCACCACTGGGGCAGATCTCGCCAATCCCTTAAAGCCACAAGGACAAGCGTGTGTCACGCAGGCTTTTAATAGCTGCTAGGTTTGTCTTCTGAGGCAAACAAAAATAAAAGTCCTCGTGCCCTAAAAAATAAAAAGGTACTTTATAAATATCAGGTATTTACACGTGTGAAACTCTTTTAATGGGAGGTGGTTTTACGCACCTGTGAAATGTACAAGCAATGAAACGGTACATTGACGAAGACTAAAAAACAAAACCAAAGTATAAAATATATTACAGGTCCACCAAAATAAATTCACACAGAAGAAAAAAATCGACACAATAGAAACTTTCCTTTTTAAAAAATAGAAGATATATCACAAAAGCTTGAACATGTTTATTTTATGTTAGTACTAAAAATCAAGGGAAAAAGCTTCTTATATTCTTGTCACAAAAATATTTACCAGCCACTTTTTATTTCCACGTTATGATTATCTGGCTCAGCAGGAGTAGAGGCTGAACTGCACCCAGACTAAAGAAATCATTCCAGAAAGGTCTTCTAGGTTTACAATTACTGCAATTTACATTTTCGTCTCCTCTCAGCACCTTACCGCAAAGGTTTCAGAGGAATAAAAAACAAATCGAGAAAGAATAGGACAGCTATCTGTATTTACAACATTCATCTTTGTTGCTGCCGAGCCACAGGAGCGGCACCATTAACTACTGAAGTCCTCACACAGCTCTGTGCAAAAAACGGCCCTCCGTAGGTGAAAGACAGCATCAGAATGTACCCAAATCCACCCCCCTGGGCTCGCACAGCCTGAGAAACGCAACAGCCCCCGAACGGACAATCGATCCTTGCCCCCAATTCACTCCAGAGTCAAACCCATAACACCCGATGACGGAGGGTGAGACGCGAGCACACCGCATCCCTCTGTGACGGAGTCAGGGCAGAAGCGCTGAAGCGACCGCACGACTTCAATCCACGGCCAAGTCTTCAGTGTGCTCTGTGCTTCCTTTTCTTGTGTTTTTTATCCTTCTTCTTGTTGGCACACTTGGAGCAGAACCATTGCATCTCTTCTGGGGGTGCAGCCGTAATTCCGACGCAAGGCCTGTGGAGGATAGGAGAACACCACGCCGTCTTAATGTTACTGCTATTTCTTACCAAATGAACTAAACTTTTCAGTGAGAGATGGGATCTGGCCTTCTACACGTCCCCCCAATTCCTCTAGCAATTATCATTATACTGATGACTATTATGATCTAGAAGAAATGCAAAAGAACTTGCTTTGAAACAAAAAAAATGTATTGAAGGGACCCTCCAATAAGAAATCATTTGTTTGCTAAAAGAAATCACATAATATGCTAAACTTACATCTGAAAAAAAAAATAACAAAAAAAAAACAACCCAACCTTATGATTTTATGTAGCTGTTAAAAAAATGCCTAAAAAGTGATTAATTCCCTCGAACCATTTATACGAGCTGACATTGATATTACTGTTCATACAATGCTCCACAACTTGAAATGTCTATCTGTATACACCATGCTCACAATCCTGCACTTCTCACAAAATTACCAGAATCAGCAATATTTCCTGGTCGTTTCGAAAACAACCGTTATCACCAATTCCCATTAATTAAAGTAACGCTCCTTCACAGTTTAAAATCTGCTTCTTCAGATTCCAGAGAAACAGAGATAAAAGTATCTTCCAGATGATTAAATTGGACACAGCAAAGCCATTCAAATACGCCCAGCCTCATGAACAACAACAACAACAAAAAAGATTTTAATAATGTAGCCACAATCTGCAAAGGAACGGCAGAACAGGATGGATGAGAACAACTTACCAGTGATACCAATCATCGCAGTCATCACAACCTATCATTGGACTGCCATCATCTGGCTTGTTACAGCCAGGACAGAACCAGATCTGGTTACCCCATTCATCTCGAATCTGATGCAAAGAAAAGGAAAGTTAGCTGGTTTTAAGGGCTAAGCAGGCAGCAAAATCAATCTTCAATGAAAAAAAAAAAAGAAAAAAAATAAGGCAGTTTGTTGTTTATCCAAGAAAGCTTTTCAATGCTCACTGCCCTTACTTATGAATTCTCTTGTTGTATGTGTTCAGAATTACGGTTTAATTGATTTTTCCTATCCTGCACCGGACAGCAAAAGCATGCATTTTTCTGCATTGTCTGTAAACCAGCAAAGCCAGTTATACCACCCGACCTATGCACAGTCATTCACATATAGCAGACGGGGCTTAGTGACACAATTCCTTCTCTGTCTATACTACCACGACCAGAAGACTTTTACAGTTCTACCCTGTTAATGGCAAGAATGGGCTACAGCAGGCTCTTGTGTGAGATAACAGTCTTATATGCATGTAACATATACAGTGCCATGTGTATATATTGCCTTATTACTTATTAGCCAAAGTCTTCAACTCAACTAGCTGATAAGATCAGGATATAAAAAAAAGTTGTTACTGAGTAACTTTCCATTCCCCTTATGACATTTATGCCATGGTACCATTTACTAAAGGGTAAATGAAACAAGAGAGGCAGATCATTTACAGTACTGGATGGCTGCACGCTGGATTTGTCATATTCAGAATTTTATAAAAAAAAGTTTACATTTATATCCTGCTAAAGCTGTATTTGTATTTTTAAATTTCAAATGCTCTAATACTTTTTTATTTTGTTTTGCATACATGAAAAACGTCATGAAGTTCATTCAAAGGAGTGTAAAATAACAATATGAAGCACAAAATGTCTGTGGCATTACCCTGATTTCATCATTTCTTTATGGAGATTTTGCACATTATAGCCGAGTCTCAAAAATATGAACCATTTTGTTCTCAGCTTTTGTGCATTAGTGCAGTTACACATATCTAAGACAATAACTTTTTGCTATCTGCAGAGCTTACAAACGTGGTATTAGAAAGCAGTAGATAAAAAATCCCCGAATGCTCTTAGGGAAAAAAAAAAAAAAGCCAATACATGGTGGTCTGTACATCTTACACCACTGCCAGAAAAATCAATAGGAATATACCAAAGCTGCAACCAACACATCACTCTTGACTGACTCTTCTTAAAGCCCTGATTTTTTTTTTGTGATCTAAAACTAGAAAATACAAAGCCCAGGAATATTAAGCAGGGAACAATCCCTTTCTAACCCCAATGTGCAGCAGGCAATGCCATATGACAAACTGAATTTTAAAGCTCATTGAACTGATCATTCCTATCTACACATCTGCTCTCCATTTGTGGATGCTGATGCTGGGCAGGTGCCCCACCTTGGTGCCACCACTGTTAGACAATGCTGCCTATGTTGCTCCACCAGAATATGGACTTTTTCACTTTTCCAAACTTAATTTTTCAGGGGGATGTTTTTCTGCAGAATGCCAGCTTCCAGATGATCATGGGTTGGAGAGGGACAGGGTGGTCTACATCCACTGCAACCTATCTGGATTTGCTAAAAAAGAACTTGGGCTGCTGAATGAAGATGTCGAAATATTGCCTAACTTCTTTTTCCTTAATGGGTTGTGGAAGAAGGGACAGTATGTGACTGCTGAATGCTATTTTAGTACAAACCATTTAGAGTTAATGATCAGAACACATTTACTGAGATACTATCCTGCAGGGAAATCCCACATCATATATTTTAACTATAACATCGTCCTTCTGTCCTTCCCTGCGGAAGGGAGTTGTGCACCTCTGTCACACTGGCTCCAATCCTATCTCTAGAAAAGCTTTCCCATGTGACCTTGGGAAAACTGTTTCATCATTTTGAGTCCTGATTTCCCTCCATAGAAGAAGCTATTAAAATTAATTATTCCTTTTTTTCCCCAACCTCTCTTTCAGTTTCTTAACTTAGAAACTTCTCACATCAGGAATCTCTCTGCCTGCAAAGGTACTTGGATCTTAACACACTTAAAGCCCTGGTTTCAACTGTAAAAGAAAAAACAATTAACCCAGAGTCTACTGAATAGAATCCTTCAATTTCTCCCCAAGGCAGTAAGAGCGTTACCAATGAAACACTGGCCTTAGGAGAAGTAACAGGTTTTCCTTCCTTAAACACCCATCACCTCTCAATTATTTGCCTCCAATGCTTACTAGGGAAAATTGGATGTAGTACAGTATTTTGAAAATGTTTCTCTCCTAGAGAGAAATGCAAAACTTCTGGACACTACTGTAATAAATAAGGATGGCATCACACTTATGCTGTGATAAAGGAGGTGAGGATGCATATCTTCATCCCAAAGATATGCACAGCCTATGTGAGGTAGTCGAATACTGTAACCAACTCTGGAGTGAAATATAGCAGCTGTTTAAATAGAGACCAGTAACATGATACAGCAGTTTAAGTCAAGCAGGGAAGAGCACCTTCTCCATTGGAAACAGCAGGGTAGATTTACACTAGGAATCATTATAAAAACAGGAAGGAGGAAAAAAAAAAAAAAAAAAAAAAGGAAAAAATCATGCAGACTTTGCAAGCGAAGTACAGAAAGCTCTGTAATAAAAGCAAGTTTCAGGAGTTTCAAATGGTGAGAGTTTTAAACTGGTACCCGCTATAGATAAGCAAGGTGTCACCAACCAAGCTGGAACTCAGCCAGGGCAGGGAGGATTACAACACTGCTGCTATTGTTGGCGGTATCTGCTGCTCTTCGGTGATTAGAAATGGTAGGACTACCACCTTACACTGCATCTAGAGTAAAAATTTTCCATAGCAGAACAGTCCCAGCACTACCCAGAGGTGTGTCTGTGCTTGTTTAGAGAATGTAGCCCCTTCATCCTGTTGGAAGGGAGACTCGGATGGGGCCCTAGGCAGTCTGACCTAGTGGGTGGTAACTTCATCCATGGTAGGGGGGTTGGAACGGAATGGGCTTTAAGGCCCCTTCCAACCTAAGCCATTCTATGTGGAGTAATTAAGAAGCTTTAATGGTGCCAAAGAGAAATCAAGTTCAGAGCAAATTCTACAAATTCAGATGCACAAACGTGCAGTTTCTGTATGCTGGAGAAAGCAGGATAGAGAACAGTGCACTCTGCACACTACAAATGAGGGCTAAGTCAGATTCTTCTGCCTGACAGCAAAATCTATGGTGAGTTTGACATTTGAGGTTTCAATTTAGGGCTATGAAAGTATCTATAAAAAACCGTCATCTCCAAAAATATATGCTCCAGGTGAAAATTCCAAGTGGATACAACTGGGCTTGTTGGAATTAATTTAAATGTTGAGCTGGGAAGACAGAAAAAAATTAGCCCAATAGTGTTTTAACTATTAACCCTTCCAAGCAAGTGTGCGGAAGCAAGGGCCAGAGCAGAGAGTAACATCACAAGTCTAATGCCATCAGTTTGAAGTGATGAGTCACCATGAAGCTCAGCAGTTCAGGAGATGAATGTCACTGGGACAACACATCACAGCACGTGCCACCTACCACGTAAGTACTGACGGTCTCAGTCACCACGCTCCTAACAGGTGCTTTGGAGCCTCCAGCTGCAGAGACGGCTGGGGATGCTGGTGGAAGTAGGGCAGGTGAGACTGTAGGCTGTGGAGGAGCAGGAGCTGGAGCTGGAGGAGGGGTGACGTGCACAGGAGCTGGTACAGGCGATGGTACAGGGGGAGGTGTCTTGGGCCGGCTCACAGGAGTAGCAGGTTTGGCCTCTGGGGCTGGCACCACTTTGCTGATGACTCTGTAGGACCAAAAATGGGGATCGTTAAGAGTTGATGGGAAGAAGGCAATGGTTGATCGCTGGGTAGATATAAAGAAAATATAGTACAGCTAATTCACATCACCTTTAAGTCAGCAAAGAGGCTGTTTCAACCAAACACAAGGACCGCTCTTATTGCCACATCCATCCACAGAACCTGACTACAGGACAGGATGAAGTACAGAGCTATTACAAAGTGAATGCCAGGACAGCCTGAACCACTCTGTAGCCTGCTGTCATATAAATATTCTCTGTGGCTTTACTAAACCTTGTTTCGTTAAGTTTTATTACATTAGCTCAATTTGTGGGAAATATTAGAAAGGAAAGTTAATCAGCCGTGAACAGCACTGATTTTAATCTTCAAACTGCGAGACGATATCATCCTCTTAAGATTCTACATTAGGGGTTCTGCAAATATTTGCTGGTTTGGTATTTCTTTCCTCAAATGTTTACGTAATCAGCAGCAGATCTAGTCAGGACAAATAAATGACGCACACTATACACTCTGCAGTTAAAATATTGCTACTTACTCGAGTAGCTGAAGTAGACAGGATGTAGCTCTAGTAAATACAAAGTATAGAATAATCTTGCTCAGGAAGGGGGATACAGGACCCAATATTTACTAACGAATGTTAGTATATAGTGTTATTGATGTGCATACATTTTAACAGACAAGGCTCTTACTATAAGACTCTAGACAAGAAATGCAGCGAGAAGCAAAAGGACATTTTAGAAACCAAAACAGAAAAACCCCAAACAAAACACTGGATAGGACTATTTGTTTTTACCACATTTTGGTAAATCATTTAACTTATTTACATTTGAATGGTAACTGTGGGAGTACAATTAATTTGTGTAGGGACTAGAGGAAGAAGGAAAATTAAAGAAAGAAAGGTTACACATTCCAGAGAGGAGGACATCTAAGAAAGAAAAGAAAAAAAAAAAAAAAGAAAGAGGAAAACCATGATGAAAATCAAGTTGGAACTGCTCCTGAAAACCAGGGGAGAAAAACCAACTTCCATCATCAGTGGGAATTTTACAGGCAATTTCAGAAGTAGTGCCTCTCTCTTAGGATATTCAAAAGGCAGTATTGATAGGATCAGAGACATTCAAGTCAATAATCAGAGTCATCAAGTGAGAAAAAGGTTGGAACTACTCAATATTTAAAGCTTGGCTGAGATAATATGTTTTCTCCCCAGATATGCTACTTCACTACTAAATCAGAATGATGGAAGGTTTTAGGAAAGAGAAAACAGAGCAATGGGTTTGGGATTCTTGATTAGTCTGACAACTCCGCCAACACACCAACATTCTGAGACCTCTTGTAAGTGACTGTTAGAAGAAAAACAAAATTAAGCAAGTTTAGAAACTTTGGCTCACTGGGGCTCCTTACAGGTGGGCACTTCGGCTCTGATGCATAAAATCACTGAATAAATGAAGTTGGAAGGCATCCACACATATATCACTGAATACAACTTCTGACTCCGCACAGGACCATCCAAAATTCAAACCCTGTGTCTGAGAGCATTGTCCAAACGCTCCTTGAACTCTGGCAGATTGGTGCTGCGACCGCTGCCCAGGGCAGCCTGTTCCATCCCCACCTCCCTCTGGTGCAGAACCTTTCTCTAACCGCCCTCTGAGCTGCCAAGGCACACTGCTGACTCACACCCCAGTTCTTTGGTGCCTTCTGTTGTTCACTGCTCCCAAAGCTGAGCATCTAAGACCTTGAGGGTGGGCAATGCTCCCATGGCTTGCAAAGTCCATTTGTGACTTGCGAACCACCTCTTAAAAAAAAATAAATCTTGGCATTAATAAAGGAGGGGAGAGATGACGAGCAAAATATTTGGCCTAGTCGAAGCCATTTGTATAGATTCAAACATTATTATTCCTTCTTCTGCCCCCATTTCTACCCTGCTCCAAGTAAACAAAGTCCTGCTATGAGTTCTTTGGGGAGTCAACCCTTCCCTAGTCTGGACTAGGAAATATATTAGCTAAAAGAATTTTAAACACAACTTTACACACAATGTAAACAGTTTAAGAGAAGAATTAGCTAATACAATTTGAATAAGAGTGACCATGCCCAACTTAAGTATTAAATCAAATTATAGAGTTTCCCGGTCAGATAAAGCCAGGTTCTCCTCCTGAGCAGGGTCTTCGAAAGCCACTCTGATAATGGCTGCAGAAACTGTAGGGAACATCACAAATGAAATCTTCAAAAACTACAAATATTCATTAGAGGGTGACACATACTCATTGATTGTCTGGCTTGCTTGAAGCGTGCAATTAAGACATGTTCAGTATATAGGGCAGCTTGTTTATCTTGATTTTTAGAACTCAGTTATCAAAACGGGAGATCGGCATTTTGGAGCACGCTTGGCCCTACCACTCCCTTGGGCTAATAAAGTTCTGAGACTTAAGACTCCAGAGTGGAGAAATGAATGGCTTTGTGCTACACCATTAGAGGTGATGGGGTAATCGCAGAGAGGGTGGTTGGGCCTGTCCTCCTTCCTGAAAAAGGGGCTTGCACACACAGCAACAGAGAGGTGGGAAGAAATCAAAGGGAAATAGCAGTCCCACGACTAATAATTAATGTTACTTCAGACTCGGAGAGAAACCTGATATCAAAACAGTATGTAAATGATGGCAAGATTTATGAGATCTATTTTACAGACAAGAGCAGTGAGGCACAGAGCACGCTGCAGGTAGGCGGCACTCACTACAGAAAAGCTTCAGTGCTACTGCTACTGAGGTCCATGCTGGGATTTAAACTGCACATCTGGACATCACCATACCTATATTGTTACATTCCTTCCCAAACGTGCTTTTCCAAATCATTACATTCCTTCCAAATGTGCTTCCAAAATCAAAGCTTTTGCGTTACAAGTCTGTAAGTACAATATTAAGTAAGATGAAAATATCCCTCCTCATCGTTCAAGGTCCAAAAGCTCTAAAATCAAGGCTGGATTCATAATTTTTCATGGTAATCAAACACAAATGAACACCAATCACCATCTACACACTTGGAGTCCCAAGACCAGAATTACTCTTCTCCGCATGCTGCTTGCCTGGCAATGTATCACACATGCATATTCTGCACTGAAAGATAAAAATCAAAGCTGTTTTTGAATCAAAATAGTTCCCCTAGAATGAAGAGGTGTGAGAAAACCCTTGGCATAGATGTGGTAACAAGAGCCTTCATAAATCATAACTAAAGGCTACCACTCCCTTAAAAAAAAGGAAAAAAAAAGAATTAATGTAAATACTGTGTGTCTGGTTGTGTCCAACCCAAATTCTCATTGGATTTCTCCTTAAATGCTAACAGGACTGTATTTCTTACAGAACCTCAGTGTATTTATAATTGAACACATGTGTTGATAACAAGTTTAAAGTAAACCTCTTAAAAACGGCAGAGTTAATGAAATCCCATTTTTGTCATTACTCCAGGGCAATCACTCTGTTCACATAAGACAGATCCAAACCCAAATGGTACGAAAACTGTATTGGCTCACGAGATCTCTACTGCGATCTTTAGTGTCATGATCTTTAGTCAGCTTATAATCGCTTCTAACTGGCATGAGCTGTAACATGCTACATCTGGAGCAAAATGAGGCTCCAAGGTGTGAAATAGTTTCCTATCTTTGGAAGTAATTTATTTGATTTCATTTTGACCCTTATGGCTGAAAGCCCCATTGACTCCTTCACATAAACAGAGGGAAAAGACATGTGCATCGAAAGGAAATGGCTTTTCAAAAATAGGATATGAGCCACAGAGTTGAATGATTGCTATGGGTGATTGGCTCCAAAAAAATATGCCATATCAGTACTGAGAACAGTATGGACCAGAATCGCATGGGCTCTGCCTAGAAGAGGAACAACGTTTCTAAAGCTCTAATTGTCTTCTTGTCTAAAACCAGGACCCATTTTAAAGCAAGGAGCAGGAGCTCAAGGTCATCTGTATGCAGCAAAACATCACCAACAACTATACCAATGTAATTATAACTAGCACAACTGCCACTCACATTATTACGGGTGCTATTTTTATCTATTAGTGTTGATATGCCCTTATTGATACAAGTTCTTCAATGCTAGAAAGTGAGGTGACGTAACTACTTTGATTACTGGGAAATCTCACACTTGTAACTGAGATAGCTCCACTAGGAAAAAAATGAAATACTCTAAGAACTATGGGTAAAAGTGTCAAAAACACCTAGGGGAATTAGGAACATTTCCATATGGTTTAGATTCCTCACAGATTAGAGATTATTTTGAAAATTTTATTCCAACCCTGGAGGAGAATTGGTGTAATTTAAGCTCTGTAATGTAAGCTAATTCCCATATTACTTTTAGAAAGGGAAATTTAGTTTTTATCTCTCTTATGCCCTGCTGAATATTTTATTCTGTGCAAACAAGTCGTATTGGCAAATAGAAGCTCCACAAGTATGTGCTATGACCAGCTCGCGTGCTTGCAGAGTGCCAAAATGCATCAAACCTCCAGCCAAGCCTCTAGCAATTTTGCAAGTGAAAAGACTTCAATATGTAACCTTGAAATACTAATAAAAACGTATTTTCATGTGATTAATTGCTTGCAATGTTACATTCTTCTCTATCAAAGAGAACACGTATTTCAAAATGCCATCCATTTCTGTGGATGTCGTCTGGCCTAATGTAGGTGGCAGAGGGTCTGTGCATGTGTACAGAGCTTTGATGGTGCCCGTGGAGCTCAACAGCTCATTCTTCATTTCAACACTGTGGCAAAACCCTGCAAACACCCCTTCCTGGACAAATGAATCTAGCAATTTCAAAGGCAGTGTGTCACCTAATCCCATTCACAAGTTTACTGAACCTCATCTTAAAACCAGTTAATCTTTTTGTCCCCACTATTACCCTATTTCAGGATCTCCCTGCTCTGGTGGCACAGAAACCTCTTCTAATTTCCAGCTTCCATTCATAGCCAATTAATTCCCATTTGTTTTTGTGCCAACGTTATTCTTTACTTAAATAGCTTTCTCCCTCCAAAATGTTTATTTGCCTGATGTACTTGTAGCCAGCAATCATATCCCCTCTTCACATGCTAGACAAAACACACAAAGTTGTTCTCCTCTTCTATCATAACATAGCAGCCCCATGCTCACCCTGACAGTGCTCCCCTTTACATTTGCTCTCTACAATTCACTGTTCCTGAACACAAGCAGCGTTCAAGACCTGAATATAACATTTTAGATGAAATATCAGCAAGCTCTTGTGTGATGGCTGACACACTTCCACTATCTCAGCTAAAATTACCACTTGCAATGCATCTTATGGTCACGCTTGCATCACGTTGGTAACTGCCACTGTACAGTCAACTAATGAGCCCTCACCCACTTAATTCACCTACTATAATGATATACCTACTGACCAGCTCTTTCCTTCTGGCTGAAATTTCTTTTGGTACTCTTCAGATACAAAGCCTAAACTGCAGTTCTTCTTTTATTGAATTAAAAATGATTTTTTCCCTTCCCAGTTCTTTCTGGACAACCATCAGGTCCTCAGTTGCACTGATGATGTGGTCCTTCAACCTCACTGACAAAAAATGACATCAGTGTTCTGTCTCCTACTGTGACTAGTTTTTTAAATGAAATTATTAAATCATATCAGTGCCAAAACACATCCTTGAGCATGTTCACTAGTAACCTCTTCTCTGGTTACATGAGCTCTCCTTCAGCTCTCAGTTGCTAGCTTTCTTGAAGCTAATTCTTTTCTACTGTACAGTTCCTCTACTAATCCTCATCTCTGTCAGCTTCACCATGAGAGTATCTACCTAAAATCTACCTAAAATCCAAGGAGCTTGGATTTGCCATCTTTCATTCATAGAAGACAGCATCCCTTCTCCTGAAGATAGGACAGCTGTCAATTTTATTCCAGCCACACACATATGAAAGTCCCAACTCTTCTCCTCTGCAGTGCAGACTTGTCTTTGGAGGGGATGTGACTTGATCAAGCACTCAGCAACTACTTCCTCATGTACTGCACGACTGGGAGGTGGAGGCAGTCACTCTAGGCCCTGAGATGCATGGCAAAAAAGTCAGCCTTTGCCAGTGCCAAAGGGACCATACTAAGCTAAGTTGGCTTAGCACAGTTTACTTTCATTTTGTGCTTTATTCCATTTATTTCCAAGATTTTAAATAGCTCTTCCTTCAAAACTTGTAATTAATTGTATTGCTTCAACAGGTGTCTAGAACACTTTCCCTTTCTTCTCTTCTTCAGCATTTCTATTTGCTCTTTTACATTATTTATTAAATAATGTAAAATTGGTACTCTTCAGATTTAACCAACAATAAGTTTTAAAGTAAAACTAAATGTATTCAAGAATTGTTTGTCCCCTAGTCTGTAAATTCACAAGCCAGCTATTTTCTGACTTGGAAGATTATTCCCCTTTTTTGACAGTATGCAAACATCCCTATATTTCACTTCTTGATCTATTAAAGTTAACTTTCACCATTGTCAATCTACTGCCACTATTCATGTTGCCCTAATTCTCAGTACAGGGGAGAATGAACATAGGATTGAAGATGCTGGAACAGGCTCCCCAGGGCAATGGGCACGGCCCCAAGCTGCCGGCGTTCAAGGAGTGTTTGGACAACACTCTCAGACACAGGGTTTGAATCATGGGTGGTCCTGCGTGGAGCCAGGAGTTGGACTTGATGAACTTTGTGGGTCCCTTCCAACTTGGAATATTCTGTGACTCTGTTCTTGGCACATACTTGCATTATCCTTCACCTCCTCCCTGTCTTCACTCCCATGGTTTTCCCTTCTTTTCCTATTTGCTCAGTATCCCTTGCAACATTTAATTCAGCTTGACTTACGGCAAGCCTGAATTCACCCCCACATTCTCTTGCTTTGAAGATGTAACTTCTTTGCTAACAGTCCTTTTCTCCTAGAGGTTAAGATGCTTATACCCAAAACACATTTTGAAGGAGTTACTGATAAATGTATTCATTTCCTGCAAGCCTTCCCTTTCCATAGGCAGACATTACCACTTCTGAATCCATTAGGTCTTCAGTCCAGCTGACTTTATCTCTTTTGGTTTATGGACATTTGCACTCTTGAAATTGAATTACAGGTTTTCTACTGTTTATTTTTCCATTACTTTAAGTGAAACAGTTCTGTCCTTGGCCTCCATCCTCCATATCTGTTACACCAGGCTATCTCTCCCCAAAACCACAAATACCTTTCTGCAAATGACTCCCACATCTCCCTCCTATTCTTCTCACCATCCCAATTTACAGCTCCAGGTGGTTCATCATCAGTCTGACAAAACAAAATGGAGCTGGTAGCGTGGTGTCTTGGTATCTCTCATCTTCTTCTCTCTCTTATCATAACAAGCTGCTCAGATCTTTGACAGAAAACCACCAAGCATCGTCCCCTTGTGCTGAGTTCTCAACAGCAAAACCAGAAACTGGTAAAACATGCTCATTCCACAGAGCTCTTTGCAAACTTTCTCTGACGTTTTCACTGCAGACTGCCCTTTCTTGTCATTTATTCTGGGAAATGTTACGGAATGTATGATCTGGAGACAGCTTATAAATTACTTGTACATCCACCCTCTTCAACCAGGGTAGAATACAAAATTTCATTAACTACTAGGAAACTGTGCCATCAATGGGTGCAGAATCCTCTACAATGGTAATTTCTAACTTGTTACCTTGCAGGCTCTGTACAGCTACAACTCAGCTGCTCAGAGAACAGCTCTACTAAATTCAAGTAAGAGCATCTTCTTCTCTTGCATCTATGGAAGGTAGTTTCTCCGTGGACCTCCTGTCCATGTCCAGCTCTCAGGAACTAAAATACATATTCTTTAGCCTATATAGTCCACTCAGTTTTGCATGAAAACTTCAGTATAAAAAAAGCAACTCTAATAGAGACAATAACAAAACAGCATTTGGCTCCTGCAGTCACCTTCTATCCAGGCAAAGCCTATTCTTTAAACAAATGCCTTTCCACTCATTCACATGTATTTGATCAATCTCTGTTGTGCTTAATAAGGCCACGTCCATTTACACAAGCAATTGGCTTATGTGTCTAAACTTGCCTGAAACATCCTTTTCTTTAATTGAGGTGTACAGTATACAATTTTTTATTCTTGAGCAATAAGGAGAAAAAGCAAAGATACTCTGAGTAAGTTGTTTTGCTTCCTAATGACTCAAGCCTTTTTAAAGATTCACTTCTGGAGTCACCACCTGACATGGCCAGCAGCAAAATGAAATAATTTATTTGTCGCAGCCTACCACCTACCATAAGCTGAATGAATAATTAGTCAAGGGTGGCTTCTGTAATTAGAAAAAAAAAAAAAGAAAAAGAAAAAGCTAAAGACTAAACCCGATGTTGGAAATAACTCAGACTCAGAGAAGAAAAAAAAATTTCCAGATCAACTTCAGAAATATAAACTGATTATTTGTTTCTTTTGGTAAAATAGTCTTCACTTTTTTTTTATTTGAAAGTTGCAATCTTGCAGCAAGGGAGGGGCTGAGGAACCTCCACTGCAGTGAACAGGACTTTTGGATGGATAAAAGACCACACATGGGGGTTTCACTGCAGGATCAGGGCCAATATGTTACACTCAAACAGAACGATCAGAAAAGGGATATGAATCATACGTAGAAGAATATCTCCATTAAAATGCATATCCATCCAGAATTTAAAAAGGCATTGAAAAATCAGTCCTCCAGCTCTTATAACTTAACAATTATAGAACAGAAAAATGCGTGTCTGTATACACACACACAAACGCACACGTACAAAGATTTATGAGAGCTGCAAAGATCACTGGAATTCCTAAAGAACATCTCTCGGAGAGGAGCGCGATCATTTGTCATCGCTTTGACTGCTCACTTAGGTGGTCTATTGATCATATCAAAATGATTTAATCATTACACACTCTATTCCACCTTACAGCAAAAGCTGGATTGGCACGCAGAGCGTTAGTTCTGTTAACACAGTTAACTCAGTCTTTCACGGCTTAGTGCTAAATTGTAAAATAATTGGAATACCCATTAGTACTGCAATAAACAAGAGACTTTCATTGCCTGGACTCCATTGTTAAGTTTTCCCAAACAGTGGTTTGCCCTTCTACATTTTCCTCCCTGAAGTATCACTTCTTCCCTCCTATTTAATTCTGCAGCAAGTTCTCCTTCAGAGCTTTCTGTTGAATAAGCAGCGTCTTGCAGGGTAACCAACACCGCCCACAGCTGTGTCCCACAATAGCCCCATGCTGCTTGCATTACATCTTTTGGAGGATTTGGTCACGGTGCCTTAATTGCTACAAACACTGCTCTTATTCATAAAAACGTGCAGAAGGAGGGGCTTCCAGCAGGATTTCTTTACCTGTTTCCCCACCACAAAACAGTGAAATAAATGGAATGGGTCATGAGCTACTTGGATGGTAATGCAAACCTACGGCTTGACAAGTCAATAAAAAGCCAATCCTCTCCTCTCTAGCCACACATAGGGAGCCAAAGCTAGAGGCAAACAATTTGGATATGTCTACAAAGGGAGTTTAATGAACCCCATTATTCCGCTATTGTGGGCAAACACTATATAGACAGTAATCTAAATTATCAACATCTGAATGGCTTTCTGCTAAACAGCACCTGAAGTTCAGAAGTATTTTCCATAAGGTCTTTTTTATCCAAAAGAGAATGATCTTATTAAAAATGGAAGCTCATGAATATCCACCAAGCATGATACTGTCAAAATCAGATGCGCTCTTAAAAACTACATGTGGCAGAATTCTGGTTTAATTGAAGCTAAGAGCAAAGTCATATCTTAGATATCTAGCTTTTTTCACACCTCCCACAGTGTTTTGAGTACTCCCCAAAAAATGCATATGCATGTTTCTGCAGCAACTACAGATCCCCACTGAACTCTGGGGAATACCAACACAGTCCTTGTCTAATTTCTTGTCTTCAACCAGCTCAAAAAAAGGTGTATCCACCTGGAACTGCTAATATCTCTTTGCTCCTCCTTTGGTCCTTTTTTAAAGTCTGATTTTGTATGTGTATGTGTGAGACGTTCCCCCCAAAATTTAATCTCTAGAGAACTTGCAGCCCAATTACAATCCTGTGCATGACAGGGATGTTGGAACCAGATGACTGTTAAGGTCCCTTCGAACCCAAGCCATTCTATGATTCAATTCTTCTGTAAATTAAACTTGCTGCAGACAGGGGAACCACATTTCAGGCAAGTGTTTTAGGATAATGTTATCCTATAACAAAGTTGGTGGCACTCTGCTGCAGGTGAGCTGGTAAAGTTTTACACAATTTCAAAAGGAATGAATAAAGAACTGTTTTACTGGAATTTTACTGCCCAACCACGTCTGTATTTAAAATAATCAGTTCTTGAGCAAGTAGTAATGATGACCCAAGCCACCAATGTATGAAAAATAAGCACCTCCAGCAGTCCAGCTGTGTTTCCAGTAGGGTTATAGCATCAGCATCATGCCATTTTCTCAGGCTGTATTTCCCTACAGGTTCCTACTTTGTCAGACATGTATCATTTTGCCAACTTATAAAAACATGCATTATTTTTGCACCTTATTGTGATGGAAGTCGTCAGATGGATCAATCACAGAGACTCAGTGCAACAAAACACAAAATGACAGGACAGGCTTCCCTCCTAGTTCCCAAAAAATACTTCTGGGTCACCAATATCATACAGAGAGATCATATTCCACACTCACAAAAACATTTGGTCTATATTGCCACTTGGCTTTCAGATGTTCTACAAAGGATGTCAGCTGGTTACGTTACTGGCACTGCTGTCATGGGAATATCATGCCACTGAGTGAGCCTCCAAAAGAGCCTAAGTTAGGCCTTGGACTGATAATGTCCTAGCAAGTGATAAAAGCCTTTAGTGGAGTCAATTAAATGTATGGATAAAAAGCTTCTCTCTCTTAATCTTAAAAATCTTAATCTTAAAAATTTAATCTTTAATCTTAAAAAGCTTCTCTCTCTTAATCCCTTTAAGATTTTATTTTCAAGTCCACAAGTTATTTAATACACATTTTTATAGACACACATATCTGAGTCTGTGCAATTTTTTTTGAGAAGGCTACATATATGCTGACAGTAAAAATATGCAAGACAAGGGGCAATTTATTAAGAGCAGCAGGCCAGATTTGCAAGTTAAACACTGTTAAAATACCTGTTTTTTCCCTATTCATGTCTGCTTTCCAGGTTCTCTGCTGATTGCAGAGCTATGATACAATGCAGTAATAATCTGGAGGAAAAGCCTGATGTTTTAGTATGAAGTTCAGAACTTGATTTCACAAACACACATATATATACACTGCCCTCTCTCTATATAAGTGCATACATATGTATTTGCATTCATATGTACGTAAATACATAAAGGCACAGAAGCACAGAAACAACGACTAATGAATGGCACTCTGCTTTGTGGTCTGATGTTGTCAAAAGTCATGTGTTTTTACTTAAAAATCATATTTAAATGTAGAATTTATCTGAAGTATCAGAAATTACAGCACATATTTTTGCTGAAGTTTATATCAACTGTAGCATTAACCAGTAACTGGAATGTCAGTACCCCATCAATAGACATGCTTTTTAAAAACTTATGTGTATGAAACCTATGTGTGTGAAAGTTTTTAGAAGTTATGCATATGAAATGATTTATGCTTAGGAAAAATAACTAGACAAAAAGAAACCATGATGCAACTGAATAAAAGAATTCTGCTCATCGTTTGCAGATGATTTTAAATTGAAACATGCTTTGTGCTTTTTAATTTCTTTTCTTAAAAAAAGATAGCATCTCCAGTTCCTTCCTATACTAACTCAGTTAGCAATCTTCTACCCTGATAACACTGGAGTGGAAAAAAACAGTGAAAAAACCTTCCAACATATCATTCAAATCATATCTAAAAAGGTGGTCATAAATATTTTAGAACCCAAGCAAACTAATAAGAGTTAGGCCCATTAAGGATAAGATCTTTTACAACAAATTAAATAAAACAATTTATTGGAGCCTGGACTTGAGATAAACTAGATTTACTAGCTGACCCTTTATTCATTTAAAGAACAAAATTAGCTCTAATTGCATTAGAATGGAATCCAGTAAATTTCTTCTAATGTGGCATCCATGCAAGTATTGCTGTAATTGTTTACAACTAAGATGGAAATGCTTTGATTATAATCTACTTTCTTCTTGTTTTACTGCACAGTTAAAACACTCTCCAAAAAAACACTTATCTGTAACATTTTTTCCTATATTCGTCCTTCTAAAGGAACAGCTACATTTTCATGTCTATTAAGCTGACATTACTAATAGCTATCTCTTTTGAACTGATGTGTGTTGGAAGAATATTTGCATGCTGGACAAGCTTGAGTGGCCAGAATATACTTGTATTCATAGAAAAAATAATGAAGGAGACTCCTCTGCCACAATCAGCATTGCTTTGTACACTGGTCCAAGCAGAGGAGCTCAGAAGCAACATAACTGGAAATTGCTCCACTGCAACATCATTTTCCTCAGCACTGCAGTATTTAAACTTGTGCTGCATCATTAGAAATCTGAATTTCCATTTTAAGTGCCATTCAATCTGACCTCTTTTCTTCAGATACTGGATATTAGCAAGAATGTCTTCATGCAATGGATGGTCAGGCATTGGATCAGGCTGCCCAAGGCAGTGGTGCAGTACCCATTCCTGGAGGTAGTTAAGCAGATGGAGCACTAAGGGGCACAGTGTATTGGTAGCATTAAGTGATGCTTAGATTTGATGACCTTCATGGTCTTTTCCAATCTAAATGATTCTACCATTCAATGATATATACTTTTTGGATTCACCAAGATCTCTAAGTACAATCTTTTGCATGAAGTTTCCCCAAGAGAGACCAACTTCCAACTGAAAAGGTATTTAAGTAGCTCCCAAACCCTCCCAACAGCTTTTTCTTCTAACAGAGGGAACTGAAAGAATTCATTTGCCTATCTAGTTTTTATACATCATTTTCTATCAATCCTAAAAAACGTAGACAACTTTCTATGGCCATTCACAGTAATTTAAAATAATCTCATGCTAGTAAAAACTCCAGAGACATCTCAATTGACACACAACTACCTGATATTCATCATCAACACAGATGAAATGTAAGTTTAACTTTCCCCTGGTATAACGCATCACAAGAGCATCGCTCTTGTTTCTGTCCCTTACCAGCTATGTAAAAGGTTTATGAATCTACTGTGGTCGGCCAACTAGTAACTTTAAATCCAGGTGGCAGAGATTTCTGGAATTAATTCAGCAGCCCAAACCATGTATGCAAAGCTTTGTCTCAGAGTTTCACATAAACGATCACTTCTAATAATGAGCACCACATATGAAATCATACTCTGAGTCCAGGCTAAATATTAATTGTTTTATGAAAGCAAAATGATTATCTACAGTAGGAGAGCTCCCATGAAAGCTCATTAGACACTGGATCAACGTGCAACACAAAACAATTGCCAGACCCTGAGCCAAGTGGTACAAACTGTGTTTTCTTCTGCTTCATCAAATTTCTTCCTGGAATTGGCCTGGGAAAACTATGACAAATCCTAAAAGCTCCAACAAAGCTCCAATAGTTCTTGTTTACCATTGTTTAGAAGATACAGGTGGGTGATAAGGCCATCACACTCAGGTAATGTTAAGGGGGCCCATACAGTAGGCATAGAGGGGAGATACTTAAGGTAGGAAAGGGAAACACGTAAACAAATAGAGATGGAATACTAAAGACTGAAGACACATTTGGTTATGTAGCCTAAAGCAGTAGCAAGGACAAATGTCAAGTGGAGGAGATGGAGCTTCCCTCTGAGCCAATAAAGATGCATAAGGAAGCAGAAACAGAAATGGGTTTTCCAAAAAAGCCAAAAACCTAGATGTCAGTATCTCTGACCCACCGCAGGCTGACACGGCTGAAAATGATGTACCCATAGTATTTGCAGCAAGCAGAAGAAGTATCAGATCTCTTTTCAAAACGTGTGTGGGTGTGAGAATGATGGAGGAGAGATAAGAGTGGGTGCAAAATCAACTTTTTGGTGCTAAAATATGGCTTCAGAGCCATAATTCAGAAGTTCTGCCTTGAAAATATGATTTTTTTCCTGATATAAACACTTCCACAACCCTTGAATAAAAAAGTTTGAAAGTATCTATAGCTCCTCGAGAAGGAAAATGGATTTAGAGGATTTTAAATGCAGGACAGATAACTTCTGAAAAGCAGACTTTCACACAGTCTGAGCACAGAAATTTTAGATCATACTCAGATATTGTGAAAGGGAAAAAACAGGAATGGTTAATGTGCATAGGGAGAACAGGAAAAAGTCCTGATATTTGGGGTGGTTTCTCACAGAAACAGTCCCATAGCAATTTCACACCAGAATAGCTCACAAATTATCTACTGGGCAGGATAGGGGAATAGGATAGCAGAGAGAAACAGAATAATCATCAAAGATGCCACTCAAATTGTAACACAGGAAAGTTAGTGATCAGAAGGTTTAGTTCTTGAATGGCTTTAAAAGAGAAGCAACTTGATTAGCAATATTTAATGGGATGAATGAAAATAAAAAATCTGGTGCTCATGTTTGCCATCAGACATAAAAGTGCACTCTGCACAATTAAAAAAATCGCTGAAGAACCCAATAAAAGGAAAACACAAGGCAGGAGCAGCCTATAAAGCCCAGTGATGCTTCATTTCCTCAGCCTCTACAGCATAAGCAGGCGGCTGTACAATCTGAGCACAGGGATCAACCTACTTATGGTCATCAAGTTCTAGGTAACTATTATTTGTATGACAAAACCCAATAATTAAGGAGCTAATGAACAAACATTTAAAGTGTGTTAGGTACATTCAGAAACAATCAACAATTATAATAAAATAGATGTGTATGAAGGCATTTCAATTGTTGTGTTTTAAAGCACAAAACAACTGTTAGTTAAAATGCATTATGAAACTGAGCTGCAGGTTACACTAGGGATACCTAGCTATTATGGAAGCTTGGCTGAATGTCACTGGAGGCAGCATGTGAGTCTTGATGGAGTCTTCTAATTGTTACTGGGAAACACAGTAGGATGAATGGAAGATGATAGCTTCCACTTGCAGAACAGAACAAAAAGGGAAAAATGTCTAAAAGGTTTCTATTGGTAAGTGTTCTGCTTGAGTTTTCATCAGAATGGTCAAAAGACATCACAGAATGATAGAATGGCTCACTCTGAAGGGCATCATGTAGCTCCAACTCCTCTGCCATGGGCAGGTCTGCCAACCACTAGATCAGAATCACAGAATCACAGAATCACAGAATCGTAGGGGTTGGAAGGGACCTCCAGAGATCATCGAGTCCAACCCCCCTGCCAAAGCAGGTTCCCTACAGCAGGTCACACAGGTAGGCAATCAGGCTGCCCAGGATCCCATTCAACCTGTTCATGGCTGTATGAATGTCATTTACCACTAACATTAAAGCGTTTCCAACTGAAAGTAAGAGCTGCTACACACCAGAGATGAAGAACTGTGTAAGGCATATTGTAGATGGCTTATTTTGTACTTACATCTTGTCTTGGCCTGCACCCACTCTTAGTGTCAGCCGAGGAATAACTGGTGATGGAGCCGGAACAACTGGTTCCACCTTTATCTGTGCAATGGAATAAAATCACCAATCAAAGACTGTAAAGAGATTCCCAAAGAATATTAATTACATGAAAGCACTGATAGAATTAACCAGAGTATACCAGCTCAATGAGACACTTATGACTGACTGATTGCTGTTCTCATCTTCGTGCTGCAGTGTGGATGGTTACACCGCGTTGGGAGCAACACGGAAATATGAATTCTAGACTAAAAAGTTATATTGAAATTTCACTGTGTTTGCAACAGCTCACACACTTTGTTAAGATTTAATATTTATTTAGAGAGACAAAAAAAATCAGTTAACAATGACATGAAATGCTTTGACCTTAGTGCTCAAACTTGACAGGTGTATGCACGTTTTTTTTCCTGAGGTACACATTCAAGCAGTTACTACTCAGATTCACCACATAAATTATATTCTTCAAACAAAATTAGACAAAGAGGAAGCAAATGAACCTCTAGCATCAGCTCTGAATGCTTCACAAAGTGTTATAGATATAACAGAATCACTGATTTTTAATGGAATTCAGCTAGGTTTCTAATGGCTATTTTTCAGATGGAAATCAGATGGTCTGATTTCCTGCCTTGGTAGATTCAAAACACTTGAAGACGTCCTTAAATGCTTGGAATTAATATCTTGGAATTACTGACTTCCATTGAGCTAAATGAAGCCATTGCTTTGCAACACCTGTACAGCATCCTCTCAGATTTTACGTGTGAAACTAATGATTTTCTATATATGAGTTGCTCAACTTATACTAAGATACATGAAAAGAAGTGTATATACATTATACATAAAGAGAGAAGGAGACTGATCTTATTTTGAGCACATGCATCATCGTATTTCATAAAATAAGAATGTAGTGGAATCTGGTCCAAGAATTTGAGAGACAAAAATAGTATGTGTACACTAAAAGGAAACCTGAGTAATTCTCATTGGGAAGAATCTGCTTTAAAATGCTTTCCTAACGAAAGGAAAGACACCATTGATTCTAAGCACAGAAAGCAGTGCAGGAGACGGGAGGACAGAGTGGAAGGACTCAGTTGGGACTTGGAGTTACCCTAAGAGCACTCCATGGATGTGTATTAGCCTGCTTCACAGGCTACTCTACTCTCCACTCTTTTGTTTATACAGCACAATTTTTTGTGACATCATTCCCCTGCAGTGCTGCAAGTTTTTTCCTCTGGAGCTCCAAACGGCTGGAATGATTTCACTGCTACTTTCCATAGGTAAGCCTTTTAACTGCTTTCCTGGCACCCTAAACTGTAGCATCACCCACAGGAACTGAATCCTGGGCACAGGAGGCTCAGGTATGCAGCTTTGTGTACTGATTACGTACTGTCTCATATGCTTCTCCACATCCTTTTCTGTCATGGCAATTCCAAATATGAAACTTCCTAGGACAGGCACTGCTGCTTAGCACCGAGAGACACCCATCTCATTAGTCCTCTGTATTAAGATTTTTGCATTACTACTATCAGGAAGAGGTTCCAAGCAATGGTGGCAAAAGAAAAGCACGTAAAGGACTTTTTAATGTAAGATACTTACATCGTCTGCTTTGAGAGAAAACTGTGCTCCACAACAATCCAAACTACTATCTTTTGATACAAGAGGAAGAAAGGGTTTGCAGGTTGGAGCGGAGGGCAAATTAAGGAGTGTTGATAAGTGTATTGTGGATACCGTGGGCATGCTCTACATCGGTAGAATTTTTACTTGCAAGTAAGAGGAGTTTATCTGGGGACAGCACTGGCAAGCTCTATCTCGATGCTACGATAGCTCCATTCCTCACGCAGCAGTTCCTCGACTGCTTTAGTTTACAGCTCAGAGTATTAAGTTTAGCTGGAACTGGGTCAGCAGCTGCCTCACGAGCTGCTCAGTCATTCCTACAGCATGCCCGGTAATCTCCATCATATAAGCAGGGTGTAATTGCTTCAATTGTCTGCTTTTAATTTGGTAATGCATGCAAGACAGCACCCTTGCTCCTAGGCTCTTCTGCAAGCCTTGCCCATATTTCCTCTTCTTCGGCCATTAGCCTGTCCTTTTGCAGCACACAGCTTATTTTCAGTAGAGTATTTGGTGCTGCTCTGAGTCTTCCTATCCAGCAACTTGGGACAAAATTACAGGGAAAACTCCGCAATATGCTTAAATTCCCCAACAGGACGGGATGCATGCTTACACAGTAACTGTAACTATACAGAAAAATATACAGAAATGCTACCATGGATTCTTATACAGAGTTAGACCTTTTGTTTAAGAATAGTACTACTTGCTAAGGACTGAGTTACGTAATGACTGAGATTTTGTAGTGGCCATCAGCTGCTGTCAGCTCACAAATCCAACCTTCCAGGTTGTGCTTCTGCCTCCAAAGCTCAGCATCCGAGCAGTAACTTGATCATTTGCTCCTACAGCATGACTGCTGGCTAAATAAGTCATTGTGTGAACTAAAAGCTAAATTAAGGAAACATGTACTTTTAGGGGTTAAAACGAAAGAGCAGCATTCTGGAGTAATACTGGGAATTGGGGCCAGCAGAAGAGCATTTACAGTGGATTACTAAGCTTCCCAAATCACCAAAGAGGTAAAGTCCAGCAATATAAGACTCCTTTGTAGCTAACTAAAAATACATTGTCAGTGGATTTGTCCAGTTTTATGTATAAGCAATACTTCTTTCACCTGAACTAATACTAGTAGTCATATAAGCCCCTTATTGCCATGTGCTGCATTTTTTTTGCTAATCTTCAAGGATTTAGCTTCTTTGCCACATACCTCAGGGCACCAACTGATAAAGCTCTAACTCTCCATTTTTCCAGGACACCAGCAGTGCGGCCTTGCAAAAAATGAAAATCGCTCAAGAGATTTAAAGGGGAAATTTATTTTTAAAATCCTGACGACTTGCAGCAAAGAGGTGGATTTTAAAAAAGCTTATCTATCAAGAATCAGTTTAAATTTTAATTCTATCTGGGGACTCTTTCATGCATTCTAGCTTTAAAGTTTATCTTTTGACAGGGACTTTTTGCCAAGGTAATGGGCAGCTTTGTCAATTTAATTTGTCCAAGTTTTTATTGCTGCTGGACTCCTTTTCCTAATACATACATGTTTGGTCTCTGTTGAAGCTTTACCAGTTTATATTTGTTTGTGTAGCTTTTATATTGCTCTAAAACAAATTAGATGGAGAGATTTGGGGAATAATGCAAAATATACGAAAAACAAGCAACTTACCTCTATTATCTATGTGTATGCTTAACTTAAAGAGAAAAGTCTGCAGAAATTCTCAGTCAGATACTGACAAAATGCCTCGAGCATGAGGGGCAGGGAGAAAGCTGCCATGTAGACAAAAGGAGGAGTCCATGCAGCAGCTTTGCTGCAAGCTAAAACTCAGACATTAAATTAACAGGGACAGCTGGAACATCGCCCTGTCAATCACTGATTCATCCATGGCAGACAAATGTTAGTTTTCCAGATCCCCTGGATTCTGCATCGAAAATCCATTTTCCAACTTGAAAAACTGGTGTAAGTTTTGAAATCAGCAGTTTGCTTTAAATCTGCCTGGTAGCACACCAGGGTACCGTCTCTCACAGCATCAAAAATGGATAGCAAGGAATATCCCAAGTCCAAGCTTGTACAAAGTGTGTATTACACTCAAAGCAGGACGTAAAGAGAATCTTTGTAAAACCAGAACGTAAGCAATGCTTCCTAAAGCTAAGGATAGCGATTAAGGAAATCCTGTATCCAAGGTTATCAGTATCCAAGACAATCTCTTTCTTTTCTGCTTGTTTTTTTTTTTTTTTTGTATTAACAATTTAATGCACAATATAAGTTTAAGTGACAAAAAGTACAGCAAACCTTGAATTAGGGAAGTCATCCCTAATGGGATTTTAAATCAGATAACATGCAAATATGCTAGTTTCATTTTTTTATATATTAAAGATATTCTCAAGATTAGGTGATATTGGAAAGAAGGAACTGTCTTTGGCTGATATAAATCAGTAAGAGCTACAGGAGAAGAAGTAGCTCAGTCCATTTGAAAGTCAGGTCTCCCTTCTTCATCTCAAGCTTAAAACTCTAACTGAAAGGTGATATCTGAACATTCAGAGTATGCATTTAGACTACAGGTTGACAACAATTTTCTTATTTCCATCTAACTGAAGCAACTCTGTGGTCTTCCTAATAGAGGACTCAGTAGCTCTGACATACAAATAATGACTTACTCTAGGGTGGTCTGTTCCTCATTTATGGCCATCTGACCAACCTACAGACTTCTACAAGCTCTGAAACAACAGACTTCTAGAAACTAAATTTGAATTTTATATGAAAGGCTGTTGGCCCTACTAGAGAAAATCTACAGAACAAAATTTGGGCATTGCAACACAGCATACATTTGTTCTGCATTCTGCCAGTAAATGTAAGCCTTGGTTTTTCTAAGTGAAAAGCGAGTTGAGGAAAACCAGAAATCTCATGCAAAACCAAACCAAACCAAATCAAACCAAAACCAAGGCGAGACAATCTCATATTTCGAATTCACAAAATTGAGCTTCCATTCTTTTGCTTCTCAAAGAAGTGGAGCAATACCTGAAATTTCTAGGGTACTTCTTACTTTGAGGTGTTTATTTTTGTTTGTTTGTTTGTTTTAAAGTGTATGAAGTCTGTGGTCGCATATCTTACATAATCAGATATGCTTCTCAGCAGCAAATTCAGGAATCCATGTGCACTTATCAAACAAGTATGCCATCTCAGCTCTTTTAAATAACTCACCTTTTCATGTTTATGTTTCTCTTTTTCTTTCTCCTTCTTCTCTCTTTCCTTCCTCTCCTTTTCCTTATCCTTCTTTTCCTTTTCTTTATCTTTCTCCCTTTCTTTCTTTTTCTTCTTCTCTTTTTTGTCTTTTTTCTTCTCTTTTGGTTTTTCTTTGTCCTCAAACAACTTTTCAGGAAGCATAGGAGACAAGGAAGGTAACATGCTGGGAAGTCTCATGGCAGTTGGTGTGCTGAACAAGGGCAAAGACATTTCTTTGGGAGGTAACACAAGAGGTGCTGATGGAGGCTTTATCTTATCTTCTTTACTCTTATCTTTAACTTTCTCTTTGTCTTTCTTATCCTTGTCTTTTTTGCCTTTCTCCTTCTCTTTCTTCTTATCTTTATGTTTTTCTTTCTCTTTTTTGGTATTGCCATCTTTCAACTTTACTTTTGTGTCAGCATCCTCAAAGTCTTTTAGTTTGAATTTATAGGGATCATGTTCATCATCTTTGAGAAGTTCCTTCCACTGAAACTTTGCCTCCTTGTTTGCTTCCTTGTCTTTATCCTTTTCCTTGTTCTTTTCCTTCTCCTTGTTTTTCTCCTTGTTTTTCTCTTTATCTTTTTCCTTTTGTTTCTCTTTCTTCTTCATTTTTGTCCTCAGCTCTTTCTTCAGTTTCTTTTTTACTTCTACAGATGAGGCCAACTTGGTTTTCTCCTCATAGACTTTGAGAAGAGGTTCTGGAGTTGGCGGTGAAGCAGAAGGAGAAGAGAAGTAAGCGAAGTTCGCAGGTGGATTAGAAGGTGTTCCCATGTTTGCCTTTCGAATGACCTCATCAATCGAGTCATCCATTGTCCATGAAATGTCTGAACTTGAAGTCCCACCTGATGGAGGTACCGGAGTTGCTCCTGCCTTATTAGAACAATTAGCAGAAACAGAAGGTTTAGGAGTTGTAGTTGTAGTCTCCGAAACAGAAAGTCTTTTCGGACTGGTAAAAATTTCCCCCTCTGACTCAGAACCAGAGGAAAACTCAAAGGGATCGGGTTCTCGTTCAGCACATGCACGAGCAATCACAGCATCTATTGAATCATCAATAGTCTTGTCCATCACTGGTAATTTCTTAGTCTGGTTTTCAATATTTGGCTTGGTCACAGGCTCAGGTGGTGTCTGTCCTTGTTTTACTTGAATGTTTTCCTTTCCTATTTTGTCACTTAATGCAGCCAGAGGGGTTCTACTTGGTGTTTCGGGCTTAACAGGTGGTGGGGGAACATGAACAGGAGCCTTTGGACTTTTGGGACTTTTTGGGCTCTTGGCGCGACCTGGTGACTTTTTTTCTTTGGATCCAGTTTTTGGTGAACGTATGGGACTTCCAGCAACCACTGGTGAGGGAGTAGTTTTAGGTGATTTTGTCTTTTGTCCTGGAGAACTTGTTTTGGACTTTGTCTTGGGTGCAAGCGGCTTTGACTCTAATGTCTTGGGGGTTGGCACTTGTGATTTTGCAATAGGAGCCAACATTGGTGGTTCTGGTGAAGGAGGGGCTAAGTCTGTACTGTCCTGAACATGAACTGGAGAAAGCATTGGAGGTACTTTTTGAGTGTTTATTGAGCTAAGAGGCTCACGTGGTTCCAAAGCTCCATCTAGAGCGTCTGCTTTAGAAACAGATAGTTTTGGTCGTTTCACGGGTGGAAATTCTTCAGCATCAGGACTTTCTAACGGTCTCTTGCTCAAGTAATTTTCATCATTAATTGCCTCGTCCTCTTCCATATCTCCCTCTTCTTCCAGCGGCACCTGCATGGCCTCCGCAGATGTACCTCCATCAGTTGGTACTTGCTCCTCTTCCTCTTCTGTAACAAAGAGAATTTTAAAAAAGCATTAGGGATAATTCAAAATGCATTTTACAGAAACAAATAAGCATCAAAAGTTCATGTGCATGTTAGCCCTCATATGCTACCTCTTACATTAACTGCCGATAAAACCACTTCATAGCAGTTTATTTGAAAGAAAAGTCAGGAGCTACTTCTGGCTCGCATCACCTGCTGACACAACTGGAAGGTCCCCCCATTCCAGTGTAACATCAAACACTTGAGAGAAAGACATGAGGACAGACCTCACCCGTAGTGGTAAACTTTCTGGAGCAGGTGACATACAAAAATGCCCTGGTTATTTCTTGCTGCATCAGTTTGAATTATATGAACCTGCTTGATCCTTTTTAAACTATGGAAGAGAAGTCAAAGTGGCTTTTTTTTTTTTCTTTTTTTTTCCCTGTAACAAAGTGGACTGCGAGGTGTCATTTAAGTAAAATCCACTGGAATTAGCTGTCCTGTTTAAATATCACAGAATTTTGATGGTGGATTAACTACTAGGAAGACGACTTCCTAAACTGGATTTGTTTTTCTTGAAGCGGCGCAGCCCGAAGGATGAAGCAGAGGACTGAGTTTTGCTCAACTGCCAGGATCTGTTTCTGATTCATCTTAACAGCTTGCTGTATGTGGACATTAGTTATTATGATTACATGGGAGCACCCCTGTGTCACCGTGTGTGTGTGCTTGTTTGGATCAGGAGCACACCTTTGAAATTCATCTCCCCATCACCCTGCTTACTGGTGTTTTTTTGCATCATGGAGCAATTCTGGAGAACATAAACTGGATTCCTGCTTTACTGAAAGCAAAATGAAAGATATTCTGTCAGAGGAATACACCTAATGCTTGAGTTGCAAGTGGACACTCAGGCTATGGGACCAAAAAAAGCCAACTTTTGAAAATAAAACAAATCCTGAAACATGAACAGTTATGAACATCAGGCACTATTTAAAGCTAGCTAGTAGACGTCTCATGTATGGTTGCTCTGCTTTTGATAAATTATTTTGTTTTTCAATTGCAATTGCTCAATTTTTCCTACATATACCATTGTCTTCAGTCTCACATGTGTCACATTAGAGTGCAGAGAAGGGAGAAAATTCACTCAATATCTCCCAGAAAATCCATGGCAAGTTTGAGAATGAGAACCTCTGATCTCCTGAACCACAGCCAAGCACTTTATCCTCTTGGCTACACTTCCTCACTTTTAAAATGGAATTATTTAAGCAGGAAAAAGGATTCCAGGTCTGGAATAAGAACGTCCACACGGGAGTTAAACTGACACATTTACATTGCTTGTAATTACGTCATTACATCCATGCTGGTTACATTCCTATGCAGACAACCTCAACTCACCTCACCCTGTGGCTGTGTTAACTCACCTGCAAAAATGGGTGAATTCTGTCCAGCAGAATGATATAAAGTGCCCTAAAGTTCTCAAATGAAACGTGATAAAAAACATTTATCACAACGGCAGATAAAACCCAACTTAACGAGCTGGAGGTTCTGAAGAAGCAAACACTAACGCTGTTTAAAGCTTCGTAAAACAGCATCTTTCTGAAATATCTATTTTTGAGGCATTTATTTTCAGGTCTTCTATGCTGGAGTTTCTTTAATGTGTCAACGCTCTAATTTAGGAGAGTTCAGTCAAGAGCCCTGGGCTGCAGCACAAATCTTGCCAGCATCACAAATTAAGTAAAATGAGCTAGCAACTCTGGCTTTTGCCAGGGCCCAGAGGATTTACAGCAGCCAGCCCAGAGAGGAGACTTTGCCTGAGGATAAAGTCTTAGCCTTCCGTGAAAAACAGAAATGTTAGGGAGTTAGGTTTTGCCTGGCTGGGCACTGACATTACGTTTTCGAAACAGCAAAGTTAGAGTATAACTGAGAAATCACTGTGGGCCAAGCCTGCACCTGCTATGTGGGAAAAAAAATCTGCTGCCAGATCATGGAAGTCATTTCAATCTCTGTTTAAGCTGTTGCAGAAATCAGTTCCCTTCATCTGCTCAAAATTGTTTTGGGGATGAAGAATTAGCATTCATCAGATGTCATCCAGCACTGGTTGCTACCAAGCAATTCCCTCCCAACCCATTTCAGCCTAATTTGCTGCTGAGAGTTTGTTTTCCTTTTAAATTTTAAAGAGCGATACAGTTTAAAACAAACAGCATATATCAGAACTGGGATTTACAGAAGTCTTCTGCCCTGGCCACAAGGCAAGAAGTGCAGCCAAATTCAGACATCAGGGAAGAGAGGGTTTGCACATACAGACTGATAACATATTTTCATACAGAAACCACAAGGATAAACAGCTGTGCATCACAGTCAATAAAGTGGAAGAGAAATTCCTGCAACTAAGAGTAAAAAAATTCCATTTACTAGAAAAATCAGAGTATTTTTGCTAAAGATTTCTGCTTGGTGTCTGCTTCAGCAGTCACTCTGTTACACTGCAGTTCACAAAAGGGCACTGCAATATTTCATATTTGTGTAACTCCTTCCCATCCCAAGGTGCTTCTCATGTTTTACCTACTCAGGGTTGCTGAAAATGAGCAGCTGCTGGATCAAAGGCAAAAAAACAGTTTCAGAGGAGGTTTGGAGAACAGGAACCGGCGTTTTGTGCAACAAAAAAGAATGATGCTTATTTTTTTTTATAGAAGGCCAAGTAAAGTTTGCACCGGGCCCAAGAAGTTTCTATGATCTTGTGTGGAGATGCCAGGGAAGGGCAGAAGAGGTTAAAGTGCAGTTTGTAGAGGTGAGACCAGAAATTGGGGTATCTTGGCTCCAGCTTTCATGCACATTCCTGCAAGCCACAAAGACAACTTAGCAAGGAAGCAGAAGCATTACCATCCCTTTTATAAGGACTTAGATTTGCCCAAACATCTGGAAAAAATTGTCTGGGTCAGTCCTGAACAATCCAGGGACTAAGGAAGCTCACGAGCACTTAACTACTGACACACATTCACCACTTTTCAGACATGCTCAGATGACAATCTGGAATCCTATCTTGGTCAAATGAAACCCAAATTTCTCTTGGAACAAGGCCATGGTCTGATCCTCAGCAAGGACTGGTTTTCTGCCAGACAGCAGCTTTCAAACCTGAGCCATTGCAGCTGTGCCCATGGCAGAACACAATAAAGCACTTTTTTGTTTTTCTTCTTTTTTTTTTTTTTTAATTAGAGAAAGTGAAATCTCTGTCTTATATTTAAGAGCTTTTGGGCCCTGTTTTCCTTCAGAAGGATTTACATTGGAGCAGGAACCAAATGTGGGAAAGCATCAGCCTTTAAAGGCAATCTGCTTGACTTGGTGATGAGCATCTAAGACTGCGTGACTCCTTTTTACCTTTGCCCATCTCATTCGCTACCAGGCACTTTTCAATGGGCAATCCTTTGTGCACCAGATTGCTTTTGAACTCGCTTTACTGTGATGTCTCCCTGTTTCCAACCACCTTATTAATGATACTCCTCCTGAGTTAGCATCTATAGGTCAAATGGATATCACCTCGGCCATCTGCCCTAATAACTCTCTCCTGTAATGAAAGAAGACGAGAGCTGTTTGGGAGGTTTCTCAAGATAACAGATATATATATATATTTGTTAGAGAAGTCAGTGCTGGATCAATATTAATGCTCACGTTACTAAAGCTCCACAGAGCAATTGTTTATTATGTCAGCCGTCCCCATGTGCAGAGCCTGAGTTCAAAGGACCCAGAAGTGACAAGCTGACAGCTGTTAGCACTCTGCTGATGAACGCAGTGTTTTAAGAAGGCCTTTCCTTCTTGAGCAAATTAGAGGCAATGAGCAGGACATGTAACACTGGTTGTTAAACTGGAGCAAGACTTTCACTTCCAGGGAAGGACAGTTTTGAAGGTAAGGAGCAAACACTCCAGCCCTCTCTTGATGCAAGTCTGCACCATAATCTTGGGCTGGTCACACCGTGTTCTGCTGTCTTCCCATTAGATAACTGATGACAATTTCATCTCACAGAGGTGCAGTAAAATCTGAACTTGATAAATACATACGTCCTCAGGACTGCAGGAGAGAGAACATTACAATGAAAATGCAAGCCGTAGGGATCTGTCACCACTTCAAATGCTAGAAAAATTCTTATGCTGAACAGTTTAGGCAAGAAACCAAAACTCCTGCACCTTTCTAACAAAAAACTACTACAGAAGCACATTTCCTTCTTTGTACACCATGTTCCCATAGCACAGCAGAGACTCCAAAACCAAAGGCTTATTGAATGTATACCTTCTTAATTTGGCCACAGCTCAGTTTCAGGACAGTAATACTCAACACTTCAGTAATAAAGTTCCAAGATCACGATGCTCTGGGGTCTGTTTGTCCTTACATCTGAGCCAGGGGTACAGGAACAGAAATTCTGTCCTTATTGCACAAAAGGAGTGCAACGACCCATACCATGCTATGGTGCTCTTCTGGCTGCCCTGTTAGAGGAGCCTTGTTGCAATTTCAACAACAGGTGAGATTAAACTAAAGGCAGGAAAAAAATATATGCAAAATTATTCCAGTTGAAGAGAAAAGCACCTATGGACAAGCATTCTTCAAGCAAGAAAAACTGTGACACAATACACATAAATAAAATTTAAATTCATAGAATATCCCAAGTTGGAAGGGACTCAGACGGATCACCAAGTACAGCTCCTGGCTCCATCGAGGACCTGCCAAAAATGAGAACATGTCTGAGAGCCTTGTCCATATGTTTCTTGAACTCTGGCAAGCTTGGTGCCATGACCACTGCTCTGGAGAGGCTGTTCAGTGTCTGACCACACTGGTGGCAAGTGGACGGTTGAACTAGATGTTCTTGGAGGCCTTCTTTAAGCTTAGTGATTCTATGATTCTACAACCACATTCTTGGTGAAGAACCTTTTTCTGATATCCAGTCTGAACTGCCATTCACTTGGTCAACACTAGCCTTTTTTGGGTGTCTTGAAAACAGCACCACGAGCACTTACATCTAAAGGATGTTCTAAAGAACATGGCACAGAGCTGGAAGATCTCTGCTCAGCCCACAGCCTGACCAAAAGCTTACTCTGTCTGTTGGCCAGTATTGCTTTTAAGGAATGCTTCAGCTTATTTTTTGGAAACTGGTTACTATTTCCCTATTTTACAGAGTGGTGATAGCATAAAATCATCTAGCTAAGACCTAGAGATATAAGAATAAATCAACTAAATGCACAAAGCTCTGGCAGGTAACAGTTCCTGTGGAAGCCAACCATATTTATTAAGAAATGCAAGGTTTTGGATTTTACATTGATAATACCTATAGTATCAGTATCAGCTGTCATAGCAAACCCACAAGGATAGGGTTCTGAATGAGCTGTTACTTCCATGCAACTCAAACCTGCTTATTTTCAACAAATGAATCTTTTATATATCTTACATATCTCTTGTATAATCTGTTGTTTGTTTTTTTTTTTTTAAATATAACTTGAACTTCCGCTTTCTAAAGGACATTACTTTAGACCTATCAGTAGCTCATGCATGTCTTTCACACACAGCTCTGTTTATATCAGGTCTCTGTGTTTCTTTGCACTGTGTGGTATCAAATACTTAAGTATGAAAGTTGAAAGTCTCTGGGTTTTTAAGGAAAATTCAGACTCAGGAAAGGAACTAATGTAGCAGTGCCTGTATTGAAATCTTCAACTCATCTTTCATTCCAAGCACATGCTCCTCAAGACAGCACGGATATCAAGTTGAAGGTTTTATATACAAGCCAGCTCAGCTTCTCAAATGCAGGAGATTGTTCCCACCCCAACATATGAAACTTTAAAATGAAAAAAATACCAACAATTTTCATGCAGACTTCCAAAATCATTTTCCTATTGTCTAGACAAAGCACAAGATTAAGCTAAAGATATCTTTTGGGAAATTTTAAGTCACTAAGTCAAGAGCTTAATACACTTATCATATTCTAATAAGTAGCAGCTATTGACTTCTGCTAAAAGTGAAAGGCCTTTTTCTTATGCCACAATAGGTTTTATCTCTTTAACTTGTAATAACAATGGCTTTTCCCCAAAACAAACAGAAAGCGTGCTTGTAGTCCATAAAGGAAATTGATGGAAAAGCAAGAAAATTCAATCCTGATATCCTACAGGCCAATATCCTGATATCCTAATGCAAAATGAACACACTAAGAAATCCTTGATATGTTCTGAGCTTAAAATGACAGATTTATACATATAATTTCTCCACTGTGCTAAAACAACTCATCACTGATGTGACTTGTTTACCAAACAGATGCACCATCCACCAACTAAAGGAGATCAACCAACCTAATACCAAACTTTGACATTTTCCAAGTAGCACTCTTTGAGCAAGAATGCTGGTAATACTGCACCATCACAGGAGCTTGTTTTCCATGTACCTCTGACGTGACCACTGACATTAGGGCCACAAAGATGGTGAAGGACATGGAGCATCTCCCCTATGAAGAAAGGCTGAGTGAACTGGGTCTGTTCAGCCTTGAGAAAAGAAGACTGAGAGGGGACCTGATCCAGGTCTATAAATATCTGAGGTGTGAGGGGCAGAATGGCGAGGCTGGACTCTTTACAGCCGTGTGTGGAGACAGGACAAAGGGAAACGGCCAGAAACTGCAGCATAGGAAGTTCCTCACAAATGTGCACAAGAACTTCAGGGTGAAGGTGATGGAGCACTGGAACAGGCTGCCCAGGGGGGTTGTGGAGTCTCCTTCTCTGGAGATGTTCAAGACCTGCCTGGACACCTACTTGTGTGACCTGGTGTAGGGAGCCTGCTCTAGCAGGGGGGTTGGACTCGATGATCTCCGGAGGTCCCTTCCAACCCCTACGATTCTGTGATTCTGTGATTGCCATTGAGTTCACTCCAGTGCACTCTCAGTATTTTCTAAAATGGAGAAAGCACAAGTGTATTTAAAAGAAAATAAGAGCTTTTGGATCAGTTAGTGATTTTGTATGCGTAAGTAAAACACAGTGAAGAGGATGTGAAAGGCACTTTAAGTCAAACATCCATACGCCTTGGTGATATTTGAGAATTTTGGCCTGAATGAATGGGCGGTGCCTTTCACAATCTGTACCAACCTGGACTGAGCAGGACTGACAAAGCTGATACATACTTTTACCAGTCACTCCAGAAGTAGTCCTTACCCTGTCAAGAAGATAGAAACGATGAAAACTCCCCTCCATGATGAAATTTTAAAATACAGATGATGGCAATCATCTGGTTGAGGACTCATAAATTTCCACACCTGTTCAGTCACAAAGCAGTTACCTCTCCACTTTCTTGAACAACTGCTTCACACTCCTGGTAAGGCATCTCTTGGTATGAAATCAACAGAGAGATGCATGTTTTGATGCCAAGAGGAGAATTAAAAATGCATAGTTCACCAGAACCAAATCACAACTACTAAAGGTGCAGTTCTATCTCACAGTATTGCTTTAAAGAAATACAATCCCATTCTTTCTTTTGCACTGGTTTAAACATTAATGCAGGAAAAAGTGGAAATAAAATAAGATTAAAATAAGGTGAAAATAAGAAAGATCACCTGTTAGCTTGAATTCTAACCATCAATCTGATCTGTGACGCTACTACATAACCTTTTGGGCTAGTGGAGTGCTGAGAGAAGTCCTGCACCTCCTTTCTTCTATTATCACCTTTCTCCACAGTGAACTGACTTAGTGGCTGACTGTGAAGGAAATACATCTGGTGTGTATGTGCCGGGGGGGGGGGGGATTAGAGAGATAATGTTGGTTTTTTTTTCTGTTCAGCTGGCAAAGCAAAAAGCCTGTCTCAAGCTCACACAAACCTAAGGGTGTGGGAAATAAGACAGAGGTACAGAGCATCCCTCATCGGGCATCAGATCTTGGCTTAAAGTATGGCATAATGTGCTGCTTTAGCTCCCAGTGCTGCTCTAGGATACTGGATGCCATGAGAAAAACATCTTTAAATACTTACAAGCGGCGGTCCTCATTATAATATTTTTTAGAATATGCAATGTTTATCAAGCCAAACTACCCAGGATTCTTGAAACGACACACCCAACTTCCTGCTGAAGACAGAAAAACACAGTTGGCAGATTGTTATCAGCTGCACTCACAATCTCTCTGACCTGACAAAATATCAGTCCTGCATTTGTGCTGCACACAGCAAGCAAAATTCTGTATGAATTAAAAAAGGGAGACTTTACTTTCTCTCTGACTTCATCATAGCAAATCAACAGTTTCTGCAGATTACAAATACATATACAAATAAGTGCATGTGCACAGCAAGGTTATGCTAATGTATCTGGAGCTGAAGACTTTGGATGTAAGGCAAAATCAACCACAGAAGCATCTTTAGCAAGTGATCGAGCAACACCACGCGTGAGAACCAGGCAGCTCCCTCCATGCTGCAGGGCAGGCTTTATTTTGTTGTGTTTAGTCACCTTGGTGTTGCTGTCTGCCACCTGCGATGAAGCTTCTCCCCTGACATCTGCAGAATAGTGTGATGTGAGCACCTCCACCACCTGATCCAAACGTGCAGCTGGAGACAGGGAACCTCCACAGCAGGATTTGGACCAACCTGCATGCTTTTTATCATCCTTCTCACTCCCTCTGGGATGTCCAGTGCTCAACAGAGTGGGGAACTTGCCCAGGTGTATGAATGCAGGCATTGAGATTTTCTCTTTAAAGGAACATTTGACTTCCAAAAAATGAAATTATTAGCAAAGACAAGGTAATTAGGCAATGACAATTCATACAGTACAACCAATCAATAACACAGTACATTAGTGAGACTGACAGAGGTGTGAAACTGATCTGTTATAAATGGCTATAGACTGACCAGGAAAAATGCAGCATTTCCCTAACATTCGGCACAATAAAAAACTAAAATGCTATATAAGCAAGCCAACCTGAAATGACACCTAGTATTATAAATGGCCTAATCTATATGTTAATACTGTTGTATCACATAACTGCAGCAAGACTAAGATAACAATATGACTTTGGGGTTTCTATGGCTACATCCTGGGCTAACGTGCCTGAAAGGCCTTGCTGCTGACACCACACAAGCTTTCCGAGTGCTTCTCTTTGGTTATTTATGATATGATTTATGATAACGACAACATCTCCTATTTTCTCCCCTCGTCAGATACAATAAATTGCCATCGTTAATCACCGTTCTTGCTTCAGCTATGATTACAATAGTATAATGGGGACTAGCTATGGTAATACAGAGTATTAAGGGGTTTTTCCCCTCCTTTAAAGAAAAATGCACAAGTAGATCTTTGCAGCCAATGTCAATACCTATAGTATTTTAATAATCTTCCCACAAGTATTTCTGGACAAGATTTCTGTTAGGACTGAGATTCTGCACCGTTCCTTTTTGAAAAGATCTAATTTGTCATCTAAAGACCCCAAATCCATGTAGAATTATCGGTATCTCGTAACTCTCAGATGTAATGGGAGGGGTTTATATGGATTTTTCTTGACAAAAGGGAAGCAGACGATCAGTCTTTTCACTGTGCACGCACACATCTTATCCTGGCTGAGCTTTCCAAACCAGCTTCTGAAGTATCACAAATGTTACTAAAAACAAATACACTAAACCTGCATATAAACATTTCGAAGAATTTTACAGTGCTTTTCCTTTTCTACATTACTGTCCTGTGTAAGAAAATATACTGCTCTACCTTTAAAAAATTCCTGCGCTAAAGAAATCCCCAGGTGTTAGAAAACATTTGAGGAAGCAGCTATTTCTACTTACAAGCAAAGGAACACTGTCAATGTTTATTACATTGGGCCCAAATGTACTTCACCCATCCTAACATCTTTTACCTGGCCTTGCTGAATTTGCTTGAGCCCTACAAAGATTTGCAGCCTACACACACATCTATACGCACTTGGATACAGATGTAAGAAATACTGTGGTTATTTCATAACTTATTTTGCAACAGGGCCAAAGAACTGGAGGGAAGGGATGGTGACAACGTTCATCAGCACAGGAAAGAAGTCCCAGCTAAAAGGGAGCACTGAGGGACATGGTTAGTGGACACATGGGGATGGGTTGATGGCCAAACTAGTTGATCTTAGTGATCTTTTCCAATCTTAATGATTCTGATTCTGCAAAAAAATGCATGACCAGAAGGAAGCTTTGGCTCAACACAAATCAAAGACCACCAGCACACTTGCTGTGAAGCACAAAAAGCAACTTTACCATTGTCAGAAGGTGAGTAGTGTTTGCATCATCTTCAAATAACTTTGCTCAACAACTCATTTGGCCACTAATTGTCTTTCTACTCCTCTTTCTGTTGTGCGTTACTTGCAATTGCAAGGGCACACTCAAAACTAAATGATCAGCTGCTCAAGGCAAGAACTATATCTGTGTTTTTCAAGGTGCATCGGTTACTTGTGGGCACTGGGAAGAAAGAATATAGACTATTTTTTTCAGAGACACTTCCTTACATTAGATTGTCTCCATTGGATAGGAAAGGGCACATTTCCCAAGCTAACTGAGAAATATTTTATAAAGCTGAGAAAGATGGGGCGAAGGAGAAGTTTACTTTCAAAATACAAATTGAGATAAATAAAAGCATCAATCAGATGCTGTGCACGAAATAAATGGGAAGAAGTCCATCTGCACTGTTTGGCAAAACCCTAATCAGCAGTATCTATCCATCAGGGTACAGCTGAACATACATTGTTGGAACTTTCAGAAAGACTTACCCTGATTTTGACTGGAAGTTCTCATTAAGGCTAACAGAGTTATTATATTTGCAAAGTAACAAAGAAAAAAAATAAGCACATACACCATACATAGATGTGTTTACCAAATATTCCAGCTGCTAGGAATTGGGCAGATCAGATAACTTCTTTAAGGACACCAGCAGCAATTAGGAAAACTGTTGTCATCCACAGCAATGTGTTTATTAAGGTAATTAGTTACTCAGAAATACACATACACAGTTCCAGCTATGGCTTTGTCTGAACAGCATCTGAAAACTCACAAGTTTGTGCTGACAGCACACAGCCCAGGACCTCAGTGCTCTGTGCTGGTAGGATGTGTCTCAGTACAAAACTCCACACTTGCTGGGAAGAATTCTGAGATACAACACGAATCCCATAACAAACACAATCTTCTTGATCTAGCAGAGAAGGAAATCACTGATGATAAGGCTTTAATAAAGCTTGACAAGCCTCAAAATTAAATTTGCTGGGAAGGGTTCACCCCCGAAACAGATACTTTCAAGATTTAAAGAGAGGAAAATGTTTACTTTAAGAGTTTTTCCTTACAGCTACAAATCCCATTAGACTCTCTTTGTCTCCCAGCCTATCTGCTTTATTCTGTATGGGAACACGTGTTATGTGTCTGCCTTCCTCTGTAACCTGCCCTGCAAAAGGTGCCCATCAGAAGGGAAAAAACTCATCAGGCAGCACGATCACCTATACAGCTATATGGCAGCACTTCTCAGTGGCACTCAGCAGCCATTTGGAATGGGACCGTTCAGTCCTATGCTGAAATTAGGTTTAAAATGCTGCTGTCAGCATTGCTGGAAAAGAAAAAAGTGCTGTGAGAGCATGGGGTGAGCGTGCTGAGTAATAATTCTGCAGGCAGCTTCCCCCTCCAGCACAGAAACTGGTGCAGGAGGCTGGAGGAAAATTTAAACCACAGCCAATTTAAAACCTCCGCTTTTTACGGTGACCTTATAATTTTTCAGGGACAGCTGCTAAAATCTATTGCTTCTTTCTGCAGGACCTCATGGATCACGGCAACATCTTCAAATAAATCTCACTCACAAGGGAGCTCAGAGGCTTAGCACTGAGCAAAGCAGGCTGCTGAGTGCTCTTCCAGAACTAGAGCTTTTTGGGGGACAACATGAAAGGCAAAAGCTTTTTGCAAAGCCATCGTTGCAACCACAAAACAATCCAGCAGTTCTGCAGTTGCTGCAAGCCATGTGAGCTAAGCAAAAAGCAGTGCAGAAACCAGAGCAAAAGGACTGAAGAGCCATTCAGAGACATCAGAGCCAAATATGTGAGGAGAGCTGGGGTGATGGCTGTGTGAAGGCTGTCTGAATGCATGCATGGCTGTCTGAAACATCCAGGAAACATAGTCAAATTTCAAAATGTCTAATTTCAAAAACATTTATCTTTTAAATACAAAGTTACGTTCTGATATTGACCAAAATCCAACAGTAAGGCTGCACTTTATGCTCAACCCACTCTGAAGTATGCAGCAGCCTTCATTTTGAAGCAAGGTCTGCCCCAGTGCTTTGAATGACCTTGGCAAAATTCTTAAAACAAAACAAAACCAAAACACTCACACAAAAAAACAGGACCTCAAGCTCTAAAGCTATTTTAGAATCAACTTTGAATAATTGTCCCACAATAGGAGTTTTCTTGATTAATTGCATAAGATAAGGCCTATTTTTCCTTGCTGGCCTCCAGTGACTCCCTCTACTTCCCATAATCACTTTTGTCTCAGTCTTCTGTTCGCTGGGAACCGCTAAGAGAAAAATCAGAGATACACCAACTCCATTACCTGAGGATTAGCCAAGAGATAACCCTATGTATTCCATTACTGACCATTATTTGAGTAATTATTCAATCAAGTTTAGGCCATGTGAAAGATGCACTAATTGTTTTGTAAAGCTTGCCCGAGCTGCATATCTGAGGGATGCAACTTGTGTCCTTTAGCAAAACAAAATGATGTTCTGATTGCAAAGGAAAAAGGGAAGCGGTTTGTATTGAACTCTGCTTTTTTAAAACCCTAATTAGCCTTAACTAGAAGTTAAGGATCTATTTTGATCAAGTTTCTGCACAAGCTGGGTTGCATGCATATGCTATACAGAAATTCTGCAGGATATTGCTTTTCCATCTAAATTATTTAAAAAGTGGTACATGGCAATTAGGTTTCTAGCAGTTTACAAGATAAGCATCCTCTATACAGGAAAGGAAGGATAGCAGAGAAACAAAGACACCAAACAGTAGGCTCAATTTAAACAAGAAACGCACACACATCAGCACTAGACTCAGATGGGCTTGATATCCTATTTTAACTGAATTAATGTCTTTTAGCTAACTAATATTTTTCTTGGACACATGGGAGAAATGAAAAAACCTTATGAAAACAAATTTAGTAAAGGAATTGGCTTCAGTAGGCAGTTTTACGTAACATTAACTTTCCACTCAGATATTAAAAAAGAAATCCCTCATTTTAGAGTTGTCAGATTCCCATGTAGTCTTCCTGTCTCATGGACTCAAGGCCTGCACCCTCCCAGGTGCCTCTGGGCTGAGAGGGAACCAAGTTGCTCAGGGGAGCCTGAAGATGCTCTACAGGGAGTAAAAAAGCTACAAACTGAAGACAACTTCTTCATCTCAAGATACAAAACTTCCCTCAGTTGCCATTCACTGCAACAGCATTTACAAATGGTGGGAAATAAATCCACAAGTATTTATTTGACCATCATGCCATGCTTTCTTAACCCATGCTCTAAACTCGCTGTCATCAAACAAAATCTACAGCCTCTGTTTTCACAAGTCCATCAAAGATCTCCCTGCACTAGATCTCATACAGTGCCTTGCACAGGTTGTTTTCTAGACACAGCTTCACTGTGATTCTAAGACAGAAATAACCTGTGAACATCCACTGTGGTACTCTGGTGACGTTCAACCTAAGTTGCTTGAGTATTTTCCAGTTCGTGGCTAATGCAGACAAAGCTCTCACACTGCTTTCAAAAACTCCAATTTCAACCACCTTCCGCTGTGTAATTTACAAGCCAGAAGTTGGACTTGATGATTCTTGTGGGTCCCTTCCAAAATGGGATGTTCCATGATTCTATGAGTTTTGGGAGACAGAGATTTATCTATGGGAGTGAGAACCATTTACCGGAAGTATTTACCAAGGTAGTCTCAGGATTCAGGCAGAATGAGGTGTGCTCAGCCGTGGCGAGGCAGCTCCTTCCGAGGTAGGATTAACAGAACTGTTGGGGAAGCTTGGGTTTTAATGGATAAATTGTCGCAGCGTACGCTCAGCCAAACTCCTTTGCTGATGAACAGGACTTGAAATTTGGTGGGGAGGGGATTATCCTCCTGCTGTGGCATGTAATTTTGAAGAACGCCCACCCTATTAATCTAGTTAGGTGCCAAACAGTAAGCAGTAGTTTGACCCAAATCCTATTAGCAACAACAATCTGTCATTACCTCCTCTCCCCAAAATGAAATATGCTCTGGGATGCGTTACAGCAAAAATAAATTGAAATGAGGGAAGTTCTGTGTATTGATTTCTCTCTCCTCCCAATTCAAATTGTAAATCTGTGGGGGAGGGACCTGACTAACACTTGTAAATTACTGCAGTTACCCACACTGTCCACAAATAAATTATGAAAAACAATGAAGATTTTCTTTCCCATTTTATTGTTTCTTCTTTTTGTTTTGATTCTTTGTTTTCTTTTGTCTTTGTATTTGCTTCCTTTTGTTTGGTTTTCCTTGCCTGCAACTTCCAAAACCCATAAAACATTACAATTCCTCCCTTTTTCCTCTCCCACATCCTAAGCTTGCTCTGCTCACATTTAGCATAAAAATAAAAACTGGAAAAGGCAAGAACACATTTGGTTTTTGTGTCATTTGTTACATTTTCTTGAACAGTTGAAGGAAATCGGTGGCTAGAGAAACACAAAACTGAAGTCTTGTGCAAAGGACAAAAAATGCAGAAAGCTGATGAAGTGTTAGTCTGTAAGAAGTAATGAAGAGAGGGAGAAATGATAAAGCAAAACTAAAGCAGGAATATGGGAAAGATGGGGATGTGGACACGTAGTCTAACACAGTGAGGAACAAGTCAGAGAGTGAATGAGGAGAACTGCTTGCTGAGTTGGTTATTACAACACATGGTGTACATCCTGCAGATTTATTCCACTACATAGTGTGCATTCTGCAGGCTTTGCTCCCAAATACTCATCTAGGCAGAGTCATAGAATCTTTTGAGTTGGAAAGGACCCTTCAATGTCACCCAGTCCAACTCCCCGCAATGAACAGGGACACCTTCAGCAACATCAGGTGCTCAGAGCTTGGCCCAGCCTGACTCTGAATGTCCCCAGGGATGGGGCATCCATCACCTCTCTGGGCAACCCCTTTCTGTGCACAGGAGTCTCCCCATGTTTGGGTAAGATGATATGTCCTTCATCTTCTCTCAAGGGCAAATACAGACATGTGCATTCAGCCTTCTGTTGGACATGAAGAAAAGTAAGATTTATTCAGAGCTCTTACTTCACAGTAAGACAGAGGATCCTTCTGTTCAGGTGGGACTTGAGATTTCTTTGTTTTTCCTTAATGGCATCTTTGATTCAGCAGAGATCACTTCTCTGTTTGTCTTTAATTTTTTTTTCCCCTTCTTTAATCTGTATTATTTCATAACAAAGTGAGAGAAGGAAAGTTTTTCCTTCTCTCCCTCCCCATCAAGAGCTGCCATGCGCTGAGCTGACAGACAGAAAGACAGAAGGACAAGAACCTCAAATAATGGCTGAGCATCTCTCTCAGAGATGAAATACCACTGAGACAAATCAAAAAGACCTGCCAACATTTCTTTTTGGAGGGACCTGCAGACCTCTTAATGTAGAATTTCAGATCCATATAGATTTGAATTTGTTTCAAGGGCTAGATAAGACCCTAGCAGACATCAGATTCTCATTCTATTTCTTAATTCCCCCTCTGCCTCCATTTATGCCTCCATTTCTGGCTTAGAGAAACAAACACAAAGCAGTGGTGTAATCTGTGTACACCCAGGAACTCATTAAGTTCATTAAAATGACCTCCAGAACTGTGGGATGAAGTAACAACAAAAATAAAGCACTAGGAATTTTACTACAATAACAACTTGTTTCCCTTTGCCATAAATTCTTCATGGGTCTCTAACTCACATTTGTTACCATGGGATAAATACACAGTTCTCTGGCTATTGTGGCTTCCCACAAAAATCTAAGATTTACTCAGCTATCTGCACAGAAAGCTGTCTTTAAAATCTATGTGCCTTATAGGGAGAAAGAAATAGCAAGTTTGTGAGCAAGAACAAGGGGACACCTTCTTAACCACCTCAGAGAGAAAGGTGTTGCCAGGAGTTGCACATATATCTTCTGCAAATTAGAAAAGAAAAAAAAAATCACTTATCCTGGAAAGTGTTAGGAACTGGGAGGAGGAAAAACGGGACCATTTATTCTGGTCACCTGAAGAACTGTAAATACATTATTTCCATTTTTGATATGCTAAGCAAATGCAAGAAGATATTGTCCTTGACATATAACAGACAAGCTGAATGACAAAATAGCAAAAAATATCATTTATCACAAGCAATATGATTAATAAGCTTTATGACCGCTCAAGAATTGCATGTATTTAGAGACAAAAGATACTCAACTCAGAATAAAAGTCTAAATTCATTCTTGCTCAGGAATGATATTTTTGCTGATCCACTGCTTTGGATATTTTGCATTACCAAACCCTGACACTTCAGGATAACCTGCTCATCGCAGAATGGCCCGGGTTGGAAGGGACATCAAGGATCAGGAATCTCCAACCCCCCTGCCTCATGCAGGGCCACCAACCCCCACGATTAATACCAGACCAGGCTGCCCAGGGCCCCATTCAACCTGGCCTTGAACAACTCCAGGGACAGGGGCATCCACAACCTCTCTGGGCAGCCTGTTCCAGCACCTCACCACTCTTTCTATAAAGAATTTCCCCCTGACATCCAACCTAAATCTTCCCTCCCTCAACTTAAAACCATTTCCCCTTGTCCTGCTGTTATCTACCCTTTCAAAGAGTTGATTCCCCTCTTCTTTGTAGGATCCCCACAGGGAGCCTACAAACTGAAAGGCTAATGCCACAGCCATGCATTTTTACAGGCTCTCGATCTACAGATTGCAAAGAGTTAGCACAGACAACTCTGGCCACAGGGCTGTGACTCAGGTGAGAATGTCTATCAACTTGTGCTTGACTCACCACTCAGAAAAGGTTTTGTTTTCAACTTCAAAATGAACATCAAAAGGACTCTGAGACTGTAACATCCACTTGTCTACCACATCCTTCCTTTCCCTGTCCCCCCCACTAAGGATTAGGATGGAGAGAGACGAATTATCTCCAGAGAACTATAAAAGATAGAATTGATTTTTGGTAAGAACTCCAAGGAAGTTCTTAATACGGCCTTATCTCTGTGAGTAATACAGAAATGTTCCTCCGCTGAGTGAGCGCGTATCTTCGAAGCTATCCTTGCCAATGTTATCTCTACAAAAAAGCGGCTTTGAAGGATAGAAAATATTATATGTTCCCCATTGGTTGAAAGGGAACAGTGTCAAAACTTGTAATACGGACTTTAGGTTCTACACCAGGTATTTCCATAACTTAGGGGAATTCAACAAGTTTGCTGCTGTGATGCTAGTGTGAGGCCAAGATAAGATTTGCCCATTCTGAACAATGGAGTTTAATAGCTGAGGCACTTAAAAGCCCCCACATGAACCCAATGATGTGGCATTGCCCAAATTCACAAACTCTCGCATGTTCCTATTTTTCATACGCCATGACTTTGCAAAGCTTATTGAAATCTTAAATTACTCTTCAAATATCCATCATCTGGAAGTACATCATTGAAGAAAAATGTTTGCCTAAGAAGAAGCAATCTCCTATCAGACTAGTAACAACACATGGAAAAACCCAACATAGTTTTGGATGCACAAAAGTGCACAGGACCCTTCAATAGCCACAAAGCTAGATATTACAACCCCCTGCAAAGTGATTCTGATCCCGGCTGCAAGAGTGTTGAAACAAATATTATACTGTATTACCACTGATGATTTAGCTTCCCTACCCAGCTCCGAGTGGTCAAATAGTTGATTTTCTAAGAAACAGATGCCTCTGTTCCAAAAAATGCAGTTTCTAAGACAGACTTCCTGAACTATGCATGAATCTCCAAATGTCATCCCCTTGCCAGCACAGGCCTGTGTTCACATCTAATACCTTTTTATTTTCGGGACGGGACAACTAACCCAGAGAATATACACATAAAGCGTCGTGCAATCTCACAAAACAAACCCAATCTTCCACTGCAGCCGAGCAGTCTGGATTGTGACAAAGCAGAACTTTTTGGTCTTCTACTGAAGCCAATAATTTTGCTCCTCGGACTCCCAGGATTTCTGCTATCTGATGGAATATTTAAGCAGAGAATTCATTCCCCCGGCGGCTCAGCCACCCCACTCCGGTGTTCAATGAGCTCTTGTGTTCTATTACAGAAGAAATGCGATTTTCTGCCCAGCTGGAAAATGATACTTTTTCCCAGTGCAGAGATTTGCACCCTACTCTAACCCATCTAAATAGGTCACAGTCACATTTTCACAAGGCTACCAATACATCCCTTCATAAAATGCAAAAGCTTACTGCACCCAGGGCAAAGACTATCTTAAAAGTGGAATAAAGCCGACTGTCTCTTTAGTGAGAAAATATTAATAAATCAAACCAAGGAACGCGTTACATCTCTCTATAAAACCTCTTTCCCCAATTCTGTGGTCTGGAAAAGCCCTCCTGTATCTCCTTTTCTCATCAATTTTCCTATTTCAAGTCGATCTGAAGAGCCCACTCTGCCGGCGAGCAGCTCAGCGGTGCTTGGCAAGACCCAGTTTCTGTCTCACTAGCATCCCTCTATCAAATGGGACTTACTGATAATTTCCCCAAGTGCCTTGAGGTTCAAGCCCTTATGGGTGTGCCTGCCTCAGCTGAAGCATGGCTTCAATCCTATTGTGTGGGATGCTATAGCTTTGCTGTGTCGCTTTGCCAAAAAAACCGGAGGCATCCAAAAATATTAGGAGTTTGAGGCTTGAGAAGATAATTCATTTTTTCAGGCATCTTCTGAGCATACTTCTCCTATGTTGCCAGTCAAACATGGTAATTAAGCACTGGTTAACAGCACACGTTCTGGGAAAGCACACGCTGGTCTCAGCAATCCCAACGTAAATCTGGAGTGGGTTTGAAAAAGTCAAGAGTTAAACCCAGCATGTGAGCAGACTGAAACTTCCAGTGTCAAAATACAGTCAAGGCAAAAGGAATAAAAACACGGAGAAAGGGGATGCTCAGAATTGATTTTTCCAACAAGGCATTTACAGGCACGCAAAACATGATCTCCACTTCAAACATAAAATAGTCATTGTGCTGATTCGTTACAGTACGACTCGCTAACGTATTTGATTCCACATTATCTGAAACTCGTAGTTATCCGAGGTCTCATCTTCTTAATGGAAGGGAAGGTACAAAAGCAGAGCACTCACTTTAACACACAATATATTATCTATACAAATTGGTACTCATTCAACAGACAAACTTAAAAACCAAATTACGGTACCCCACCAATTTGATACTCCGCAGCAGAAAACACTGCCTAAAGCCTGACAGCTTATAAAGCCTTTTAATGACATTTCTTGGCAATATAGCACACTGAGTCCTGACTACGTGCTAAATGTAGCCAGAAAGCTCCCATCAGAAGAAAAGTTTTGCTAGTTGGTTACAGTCAGGATCTCAACAGATATTAAACAAGTATTGTGGGCTAGCACATCCATGTGATAAAAACATTTGTTAGCATAATGTCCCAATGAAAGCAAAGCTCCTGCTAGCCAACACGCCAGCCATCTCAGAGCAGGTGTTGGGAACCAAATTTCACAAGCAGCTCAGCACCACAACCATGGATCAGGCAGCCACCGAATTTACATTTTTACCTTTCCTTTGCCTCTCAACTCATTTTCCTGGCAAATGAATTCTGAGCCGTGCCTCAGCTTCCCCAGCTGAAGCCACGTGAGAACTGTGAAGCTAAGAATCAAACCAACGTAATTTGACAAACAGATGTGCACACATTCAGAAATGGAGATTACTTTCCTATTCTAACAGACTTTCTGCATGGAACACACTCAGATGCAAACATACTACTTGTTCAGATATTTTGATGTAAATAATACTTTTCAAAGCACTGTTTCCATTTGTCTTTCTGCACTCAGGGCCATATTTTGAAAAGCACTTAATCTAGAAATAACAATCTCAGTAACTTTCAGCAGAAATAATATTTTCTATTTCTTAGGCACCCACCTTAACTCACCAGCTCCTTCAATTAAAACTTATTAGAAGCTGCACCTTGCAAACAAAATTCTGCAATAAAAACAGCAAAACCCACATCTGCTTCTACAGCTTTTCATCAGGATATAAGCCAGATCCTGGTTGTACAGCATCACACATGCCATTAACAATACAGCTGTATTTACCAAATAAAAATTCAAGTCCATGGTACAGTGACAGATATTTGGATGCTACCAGGAAGTTAATGGTATAAACAAAGGCATTTCTCTTGAAAGCTCAATAAGGTTGAAAGCCAAAGCAGCGATACAGCATCAGGGATTTATCATCTAATAATAAAAGAGTGTTTGTTCCTCTGGATCTGCTCCTAACCAGCAGAGTCTAATGCTGAAAGAGCAGGTTCAGTGGGCATGCAGCTTTTCAATTGCACTCCTTATTGTATGCTTTATATTAAAGAAAGCAATTTAACTTTTGAGGACAAGAAAATTATCTTGAAACTGAAGTCCTGCCTAAGCTCAAGGCCAAGCTAGAAGAGAACATATAAAATTGTTAAAAGGTCTTCAATTATTACTATAGCTGGAACACTCACAACAGCTATAATTCAGGATGCCTACACATTTTAATTATAACCCCCATTTTCAGCAGGTTATAGCTTTCCCTATCATGTTAAAATTTATCAGGTCTGGCCTGTCACAGCCTTAAAAAAAAAGAAAAAAAAGTTTAGCAATATTGTTCACTCCTGCTGAAATCATGGGAAAGTAGAACAAAACCAGAAGCAACTGCAAAGCTGCTGCCCCACGGGTGACAGAGCAAAGAGAGAAGCTCCTTGTGCAGCCTCTCTTAATGATGCTTTGGAGTTTGTTTTTGGTTCAAACTAGGTATGGTATCATTGAACTCATCTATGTAAATTCAGTGAAGGACAAAATAATGAAAGTGAGAATTTACATGGTTGTCGAAGCTATGCTCTGCCAGGTGCAAACGTGAATTAATTAGCCCTATTTCCACAAATACAAGCAGAGTTCCCTTTGGAAACAAGTTAGGGCTTTTAGCTTTCAGCCTCACCCCTCAACAAGCAGAGCAAGCAAAAGTGAACAAAATTGCTTTCTGCAGGAAACTGAGGATAGTGTCTTCAGTGCGTCAATTTTCTGTTCAGGGACTTTTCTGCAGTATTAAACCTCTTATTCTGTGCATGCAAGCTTTGACATAGGGCACAACTCTGTCATTTGTAAGACTAGTCTGCTAGCATGCAGCCAAAATCAAATGCATTTATGTATTTGTCTTTTAAATATGTAACAAATTTCATGTAAAATCATTCTGAGACAGTGATAGGGATGCCCGCTATACTGGAAAGAATGGAAGAGCTGAATTATACATCTTTAGTAGTGGAGATAGCCACAGCTGATGGTTCTGCATATGTCCTGTCAGAACAGAAAAACTACTCTTATATACCTGCATACCTGGGGAATCTGGGCAAATCAGAGCAGGCTGAAAGACTTCTGCTGGCAAAGGCACCTTGTCCTGTTGTTTTCTTTTCCTAGGTCTGCTCAGGGGTTCCCATGCACACATGCTGGGTTGTGAAGACACAGTCAGCATTAAACTGGGAATGCTGGGCAGACTGGGTGCACACAGGTGGCTTGTACTGAGTCTCAGCAGTGACTTTCTTCACATGAAACATTGCTGATTAAAATGTTACTGTTCATCCAAAATGCTTCTCTGGACTCTGTTTGAAATATTCCATTTAAAAACAGTATTATGAATGAATAAATTCATATTAAAGCAGAAAAGAATCTCATACATGAGATAATGTGCGCCTACAAAACTACATGAAGGACTAAACAAGGTGCCTTGATGTAAATACCAAGCAAAATCACAGCACTGCAGGGTTGAGATCACGCAAATCCCTGTTCTGAATGGGCATTACGCTGCATCCTTTCCTATTTAGAGAAGTTCTGATAAATGAAATATCAATGATACTTGAGAAATAAGTTGTGACTGTAGCTCACTTGCGCTATGACATCTTAAGATCGTAGTCTCAACCTTACCACTGGTATTTCCTGGCTTCACAGAGCTTAACAAGTATAACCTCATGCATTTGAACATTTAAAAGAATAAGGTCACATAATAACAGCTTTGAATTTATGATTGTTTTTATTAAAGCAGCATCTCGGAGACCCCAGCTAACCACAGACCTCCATTGTGGTAGATGCTGTCCAGACTTAATCTGAAAAGCCTTAAGTCAGAACAGTTTACAAATCAAACACAGAAGGCATACCTAAGATGAAGGAAAGGAAATATTACTGTAATAATACTGATTTATGGCGGAAGTGACCTACCTAAGGTCACAAAGCAAGCCTGACCTCAATATTCTGAATCCCAGCCCACTGCACTAATTGCAAAACTGTTCTTCGTCTTCCTTCTGCAACCAGCAATGGGCACAGCAAGGCTGATGCTGTACCACGGGAGCAGCTGCTGCTCCCCAGAGTAGCAACTGTACAGCTGCAGGCAACAGTGATCAGTTTAAGGATGGCAAGACAAAACCTTTGGTTGCCTTCTCCCCTTGCTGTACTTTCTCGCTTAAATCCATGCGGATTCTCAAAGGACTTTCTAAATGAGGTTTGGGATCTTGGTGGACTAAAAGTTTCATTCCATTCAAGACCCACAACTGTACTGTTCCTTACACACTGTGTGTGCCTTGGGAATTTAACATACATTCCCAACACACAGCAGCAAGATCTCTATACTGGGGTCATAGGCAGCCAGCCTCACTTAGCGCCTGTTTTAGTGGTTGGAAATCCTGCCCGAGGCAGGGGGGTTGGAATGAGATGATCTCTGAGGTCCCTTCCAACCCAAGTCATCCTGATTCTATACAGAATATCCTATTTAGTTGCAGAATGTAGCAGTGTGTTCTGTGCATTTTTTAAGACCCATTTTACAGGTGAACAAACTAAGAAGGAAAGATCCAAGAAGGCTGCTTGCTTGCCAGCCAAATGCTTCACAGAAATTCAAAGGCATCTTGGATGAAGAATCTTTCACAACAATGAACTTGCAAAATACACAGAGAAACCTGCAAAGAAATGCAAGCCAAAACAGAGAAAACAGTAACCACAAAGATAAGTGGCCCAGGACCTTCATTAACCCTCAGTGGCCTTTAGTCAAGTGCAGAAGTGGGCATTCTCCTGAATGCTGCTAAGACGTTTGTATTTGAAATACACAACATCAAGGGATTTTAGGTCAGTCCTCAGGACTCGGCTAGTTATGGTTCAGTTGGGAAGTTCATATGTTTAATGTAAATCCTCACTGTGATGGGGAAACCACATGCATCACAATTCCCTTCAGGCAAACACAGCCCTAAAACACCTGGAGCTTGGAAGCCAACAGGCTTCTGCTTATTTTTGTCTTTGTTTATTTTTGCAAGAAGTACCCATTCTGGGTTTGCACAGGATCAATTAAGAGCCTATTTCAATTGAATGGAAGCCAAATTTTCCTTCTGAGCTCTGTGGGCTGCATGTTGGCTGATCAGATGGCTTTCTGACTCTTCATGAAAGTTTTGCTGCCTGTATACAGACTAAAGCCCCCAGTACAAGAAAGACAAAGAGCTGTTGGAGAGGGTCCAGAGCAGAGCCACGAAGATGATCAGGGGACTGGAGCACCTCCCCTACAAAGACAGGCTGAGGGAGCGGGGCTTGTTCAGCCTGGAGAAAAGAAGGCTGCAGGGTGACCTCATTGCAGCCTTTCAGTACCTAAAGGGAGCCTACAAATAGGAGGGGAATCAACTCTTGGAAAGGGTAGATAACAGCAGGACAAGGGGAAATGGTTTTAAGTTGAGGGAGGGAAGATTTAGGTTGGATGTCAGGGGGAAATTCTTTACAGAAAGAGTGGTGAGGTGCTGGAACAGGCTGCCCAGAGAGGTTGTGGATGCCCTGTTCCTGGAGGTGTTCAAGGCCAGGTTGGATGGGCCCTGGGCAGCCTGGTCTGGTATTAAACGTGGAGGTTGGAGGCCCTGCCTGTGGCAGGGTAGTTGGAGCTTCATGATCCTTGAAGTCCCTTCCAACCTGGGCCATTCTGTGATTCTGTGAGAGACTCACACGTCAAACATCAATTGTAGTGACGAGCTTTTCTTTAAGTCAATTTCTAGATGCCATTAAATATTTAATTTAAAACACTACAAGCATAAAAAGTGAACTCTTCAATGGCTCTTGATGGTAAACAAGGGAATTTATATAAACAAAAAGAAGAAAAATGCATTTATGGGGCTGCAAAGAGAAAGCAATTTGAACTTGGGCTTGAAGTGAGAAGGGTGAGTGTGCAGGGAAAAAGTTTCAGGCAGTTTCTCTGACCTGTGTATTTTGACTTCTGATATTTTGCCTATCAAATGGTAACACAGACAGCTCACTGGGGACCAAAACCACTGCAGGAAGGAGCTCCTGAAATGCAGCCCTTGTTATCTTCTGTCAGAAAGACTCAAGGCAAGGAATCAGAGAGGGGAGGGCCACCAGGGATAGGAACCCAGAGCATATCACGCTGTTGGTTTGCAAACCACGTGCTTCAGTCTGAAAGGAAAACACCTGGACATCCTTCCTGCTACCCACACGAAACCCCATGCCATTTGTTACACCGTCCACCCTGCAAATTGCACAGAAAAAGGTTTTTTCGTCTCTCTCCTCCCTCCCTCCCTGCAGCCTGGCGCCAGGCTCCGAACAGGGAACAAAACACAGGTCCCAAGGATTGATATTTTCAGACGCGGACCCTTTGACGACAGGCAGCCCTGAATGCCTTCTCCTTTTACTGTAGGGAATGGAGAGCAGTCGGGTGGCATTATTGTTTTTACCAAGTTACATCCTCGAGTCTGTCATCGGGTACAGAAGAAGCCTTTATGCTGCGGTTGTACTGTCCCATTTCCTGGCTTCTGTCAAGCTTAACAAAACCCAAGTACTAAACACATTTTATGCCTTGGAGTATCAAATGTTCTTTGCTATCAGTCGAAATGGAGCTCTGTTCATTTTCATTATTGCTTCATATGAAAATGTTAGCTCTATTCATATTCCATATTCAAGATGTTTAACCTGGGTTCACTGTATGAAAAGTCAATCATGTGTGCATAAATTCAATATATTTTCCCCATTTACTGCAGTACAATGAATATCTTACAGAGAGCAATGTTTGTATACTGATTCAAAAATATTATCTCTTTCTTTTGCCCAATTTATTTTGTATTTATTTGAGGTAAGGCAGGCATATTTGGGTTAAATAAGCTTTATCATCGCTCTGGTTTTATTATGTTTAGCACAAGAAAGGCACTGTAAGAGAAGAAAATAAAAAATCTATCTTTGAAATCATGCGAGCGAATGGGAAGAAACACTTCTGCTGATAAACAGGAAATATTTTATTTCTAAAGTTAACATTCTTAAGTAAAAAAGCAAACACTTCAGCTAAATTTGTGGGTTTTAAAACAAACTGTGGAAAACATGGAAGGAACTAAATAGAAACCATCTTTCAAGATGGTAAAACTAGGACAACTGCAAACACGAGGTATTAAACAAGCTGTGACAAAGAACATACACAACAGCCAATTTTAACACCAATTAAACATACCTGCAATCAAAACCTGAAAAAAATACAGCCAGATGTGTCAATCCAATTATTATGCAATAACACAAACCCTTCACATTATTATTTATATTTTGGGAAGTCACACATGCTCCAACTAGCATCCAGCGTGTTCAAAGCATCAAATGAAGAGACTCCTTGTTCCAGAGCCCAGGATTGTATGACAAAGTAAAGGAGTAAGGACAGCTGGGGTAGAAGGACAAGAAAAAAGTGATTAATCGGTGCAGCTCATCTCAAAAACCCAACAAACATCAGTAACATTCTGCCTGTGTTCTGCTCTGACCCTGCCAAAGTTCCAGTTTGGCTCTGTTCATGGGAATTCTCCTTGTGATAATGGTACCTACTGGTAGAACAAAAAATTTAAAGTATGGATTAGCACACAGCATGCAATGACAGCAAATCAGACAGCACGGAATCCTGAAGTTCATTATGGATACGAGCACTTTTTTTGCACACATAAAGTGAAGATGCTAGTGGAACAGAACACAGCATGTGGTAGGGTGCCATAAGCACATGTGATTGATGCCCACTAACACACCAGGATGGTGTTGGGAAGATCAAGCCATGGGTGGAAAGTGCTCCGAAGTCAGAAAGAGCTAAGTGTTAAGCATTATACTCTGTTTCAGGATGTCGTTGCAATTGCTTATCATGTGCACCAAGAACATTATAAGCACAATTTGCCTATAAAAGGGTAAATGCCACACAGGTAAGCAAAATTTAGAAATTCATTCCCATCTTGCTATCTGCAGAATACCTGAAGCAATCAAACCACAATGAATACTTACAATCAATTCATGCTGAACAGAACGAGCACATGAGAATGTCCCAAAATACCAACAAACACCTCAACAGGCAACAACTTCTCTTTAAAATACTGGGGTCAAGTCAGCAACCATGCACTGCACTTAAGTGTGGAGCATGAAAGGAACTCAATATTCTTGCACAGAGGTGACCTGAAGGAAGCTGTGCTCTGATTTTGCTTTTGTTTGGATTCATATTCCAATGCTAAAACGCCAACTATTAAAGCAACAGGAATATTATGCTATCATGTTATTTACCTATGGTGGGAGGGAGATAAGAGTTTTAACGGAGCTAAAGCAAGTAAAAAAACTCTACTTCAAAGCAAAAACTAATTATGTGTCTTACTAATTACATTTTAAAAAGATACACAGGGCATTACCAGCGAATCCTGCAAAACTGAAAACACAACTGTGTCTCAGGCTGCCTCGGCTTGGAAAAGAGCTCCTGAGAATTACCAAGGGATTCCTGCTTCCCGCAAACACAGCACCACTAATATTCTCCAGATTTGCTGGCCCTGCTACGAACCATCTCAAGAAAATGTTTACATTAAAGTTGGGTTCAGCAAGGAGGTCAGCTAACTTTAAGACTTTAAGAAATCAGCAGCCGTCTTGTCTCCCCAACAGTGCTGGGGGATGGGATTTTTCTTTTTTTTTTTTCCAAAAAGAAAATCATTAACTTGCTGCACGGCCAAAACTGCAGTTATTCACTCAGTTCTTTGCTGTCACTGATGTGAAACTTCTGTTTTGTTGTTGTTTTTTTCTTGTCTGTTGTGAAGCATCAATCAGTAAATTGTCAGAACATCTGCAAACTTGCTTAGAAGCTGCTTTTAGCCTAAGCCACAACATCCCACATTTTTAAGGCCATCATGAAAATAATAGGTACTATCTCACACAATTAGTTGAGATGTTTATCAGCTTTCAGACTTGCAAAATGCGAGTGTATTTCAAGTAAACAAGATAAGGAATTTATATTGTACATATTCACTCTTTATTCTTCAAAAGTTGCTCCAATGACCAGCTGGTGGATGGCAGATGATTTTCTGTTTCATTTTGCACCATCTAAGAATCAATACAGTCTAGTTTTATTCCAGCTCAACTCCCAAGCTTATGTCTTATTTACATCTTGCAACTGATAAATGACAGCAATAAAAGTGTGGTGTTGCACAGGAAGAAAGTGAGATTACACTTCATCTAATTGTTTAAAGTAGCAGAAACAGGATTCCCACTCTGAAACAAATGCTTCAAAGGCTTCCACCGGTATAATTGTATTACAGAGGTCTAGCAGTGCTATGCTGAGAAGCTATGACTGCAAATACAGTAAAACCTCACTTTTTTCTCCCCTATTTTTTTCATGGTCTGCAAGATATAGATTTGTTTCATGGCTGATGTTATTATTATTATTATTATTTTTGACCCCAGAACTAGTTACTAACAGCCCACAGGCACCAGGGAAGGGAAATACCTGCCCTGCATTCTGGTTCTGTCTCATTAGCTTACCTTTAAGTGCAGCTACTCTACAAAGAAAACTAAAACGCATGAGCATGTATTACACAGGTAAAAAGAGGGGTACAAAAGACAAGTAAAACACAAATTTGAAAATACTTGTGTATTGAGATGATCCGTGTGTTAACATTTTAAGTGCAAGGAATGGATACAAAAGTTCCAGCAAGGAATTGCTCATGCAGACTGTTTGCTTGTGAAATACCCCTTCAGCAGGGCTGCCCCTTTGGAGCAACTCCCTTTCCTGCCCAGTGAATACCAAACTCATTTCCAAAGCTTTCACTCATTTTGACACAAAGGATACAGGAGACTGTTTAGACTCCTAATAAGACAGGAGCCGCTAAAGCTACACAGTGCTATTAAACACGGGATGGCGGCAGCCAAGAAAACAATTCCTTTGAGAGGAAAACAACCAGCATGTGCCCTCGTGTAGGAACCACATACCAGAGGAAAAGAACTTTTTTTTTTTTGGGCTGGTGTGCAGTGTGACTCTAAGTTGCTCATTGTGCATGAAGGAGCTGGACTTCCTAAACGTGCCCCTGCTTCAGCCTTCAGCCTACCACCTAAACTCACCCCCACCTGCTGTGGTTTTAGTGCAAGAGATTTTCAAGAAATCACTGCTGTCATCTGGTGGGTGCTGGCAAATGGTGTTGAAGTGATGCATTACCACTGAATCTTCTGAAAGTAAAGCAGAAAGATTTTTTAATTCTCCTCAAATTTCATAGAATCGTTTTCACAGAATCGTAGAATGGCCTGGGTTGAAAAGGACAACAGTGACCATCTAGTTTCAATCCCCTGCTGTGTGCAGGGTCACCAACCACCAGACCAGGCTGCCCAGAGCCACATCCAGCCTGGCCTTGAATGCCTCCAGCATCTTCATCCATTACCTCCAGTAGGAAAAGTAGGACACCCCTGTAGAGCTCCTTCGAAGTGCAAATAAAACTGTGCCCATTGGAAGTCCCTTCATCTAGAACTACACCATAACAAGGGTAAGAGCCCATCGCAGTAATTAACACATCACTTCTACATTTCTTCCAACTCAGCAAATTTACAGCTGAAAACAATTGCATGGAATCCATTTTAATTACATTCAAAATTATGCAACTTATTTTATTAAATCAGGATTGATTGCTCTACAAAGAATTTAGATCCAACAGTGACCTTCTGTGCTACTGTAAAAGGTATTCAAAAAACCAATGAACATACAATGCAGGCTCTAAACCAGAAACTAATTAGCTCACAGAAAATATTAAATCTGTTTCACAAATTATGTAAATCATATAAAAAATGAGGTATAATACCAATGGCAAACTTTATAGTGCCAAAATGGAATAAGCTGTATGTATACCTGCCTTCAAATTAACTAAAGCAATTATACTGTAAAATCATTAGCCCAAGCCATAGTTTAAAGTCAAGCTTTAATAACTTAATGCTACATGTATTTTCTAACCACAGAAAAACCATTACATACGTTTACACTTCCCAGTGAATTTAGAGGGAGTTATGCTGCATTAAACCAAGCAAGAAAAATACAGAAGGAAGAAGAAGAAAAAAAGGAATGCTGAAAATGCTTACTGCACCAAATACGCACAAAATCAAACCATCGTATTCTCAGGAGCTTTGCTGCCCCGTAAAAACAGTGCATTATCACACTTCTTGAAACACCATCGTGTTTATTCTGACTGCCCCTGTATCAGAAGAGTTGAAATAATTTTCCTGAGCGATGAGAAAACAAAATGGTTTCACACAGTCCTGGCAACACTTTCAGATGCCAGTTACGTTGTTTCATGGCTGTGTGCTCATTATGGCCAAAACCCTTAGGAATGACTTCACTAGGGTAGGTGAAGGACAGCAGCAGCAAGGATGCACAAACATCTCTGTATTGCTATTGCTCTTTCTTTTTTAAGAGAAAACAGCTTTTTCTTTCCATATCTCAACATGAGGTCTGCTATATGATGAGCCACGTCCACTAACATTTGGTGCCCTGCACTCCTTGGAGCAGCTGGGGAAGGAACTGTATGATACACACAACTTGAACGCAGCTGAAAGGACGGATGTGTAATGCAAGAGGAGCTGCAAAGACCTCTCAAAACCCGAGTAAGCACAGACAGAACGTTCCTTCTGCTTCCAGAAAAACGATTAATAAAAAAAGCAGCTGTCTGCATTTGTCACAGAGCTTTTCATATTCATCAGTAGAGAGGTAAACCGGCCAAAGATGTACAACTATATGTATGTGTACATATATACATAGTAGATGTATATGTATAATATATATACACACAAATATATAAATACGTATGATCTACAATCACAGATCTCATGTAATACACACAACCAGTAACGACAGGCTCTGTACTTGTTAGGGCTGCTATACTACTGTCTTTACATCACCCTCATGCAAAGAAGAGTATAAAATCAACAGGAATGGGTTGTGAAGAAGTACTTTGGATGGAAGAGAGAATGGAAAAGAACTAACAAGGGAAAAAAAAAAAAAAAAGAGAAAAGAATTGAGCCATACATGTACTAACTTATAGTGAAAATTAATAACATCCACCCAGTCAAGTCAGAAAGGCAGGATCAATGACAGAATGTGCTAAAAAAGCATATTTGATTGGAAAAAGTATTTTCTTGCTTCAGAATATCCTCACAGCAACCACGTTATGACAGCTGATATTTAGGAAACAACTTTTGTCTCCTGATGCCATATGACCCCCCAGCCCCAGACTCCACATACTGTAGTATCACAGTGACTGATGACATGTAAGTACTCAAGTACTGAATGCAGATCAGTTTGGGTCTTTAAAATGCATTTTAGAAAGAGAGGTAAATTCGTTTCTGGAGTTGACTCTGGAACTTGGTTATGCAAAATGAGTATTGAAAAGGAGATGGTCAAGGCAGGTAGTTGTGTCTTCATGGCACTCAAAAATATTAAACCACATTCCTCATTCATCAGAGTAATTCAAAATCAGATCCCTGTCATCAAAACAGTTGCACCAAAGCTGGTTCGCTGACAATATTTTATCTGTGTCTTTGTGACTTGCTGCTTGAATCTGCACACAGCCCAATGCCACAGTGTGTGCTAACCACTTAATCTGCTTCCTTTGAAACTCATCATCAAATGCTCATTTCTGCACAGTTAACAGTGGGCTCTTTATAGCGCGTTTTCTTTTTAAAACGTAAATCCAATGTCTGGGGAAGGCTTTTTTTTTTTTTTTATTCCTATTTATAAACCATGAAGTCTGATTCCATGTCTATAAACAGCAATGCAAAGTATAACACAAAAAGGCAAAAAGATGTCACTGATTTGAAATTTCCTTAGAGGGTCATATTTCCCCTTCTACAAACTTCTAATATATTATTATTAAGCATTTGTAAAAGAACAAATGACAACCTTTGCATCTGTTGTTTAAGCAGCCTAAAACCATCTTGCTCTCTAAGAAATTTATATTTTTACAGGAGAGAGAATAAATGAATAGCTCATAAACTATCCTAAAAACAAGCAGCAAGAAAAGCATCATTTTGATTCCATTACAGCTCTATTTACTATGTACACCACTTTTTCATGGGTTACACTGGATCTTGATCAGCAATATCCCAGCTGGTTTTAGTCGGAAAAGTTTCCATTTCCATCTCTGCTAATGGTGCCACTGATAATACGGCAGAAATCCACTGCAGCAGAACTGAAACTTCACCAAAGAATACACATTCTTATCAGTGTGTATGAATGGAAACTGACATGAAGCGTATTTATTTATGAACCTTTCTACACACGTGTAATATTTAGAAACACAGAAAACCCAATGGGAAAGTAGAGTGCAGGAAGCACAGTAGTATTAAAAACATACCACAAGAAAGACTGCGAATCTTACATCTCTAAACACTGAATAAAAGATTGGTGGAAGGCAGGACACGGCAGCAGCTGTAGGAAAAACTCAGCATTATAGTGACATGTAGTAGCACAATGTGTAATTTCCACTTCTGATTTTTCTACAAGCACACTGTCTGCAGCAAAGCATGCAACAAATAAAATCATATGCTGCAAACCCAATGAAAATTCCTTCAAGACACTGCAAATTTCCTTTCCTTACATGTTGCTACCACATGTTTGAAAGGCAAAATAGAGGAGTCCGAAGCAAAGATTTGGATCATAGAAGTAAAGTTATAAAGCCCAATTACTTTGACAGCATCCTTTTCAAATTCATCTTCCAAGCAAAGCCTTTCTGGCAATGTGGAGTCAACAAACGATATTGTAGCTGGTACTTGTGTGTTCTTAAAATAAACATTCCTTCTCTTTGCATGGAAACGTCATCCCGTTCAATTTACATCTTTGGAAACAAAAGCCTCAATGAAAAGTATACAGAAAAACCTGGAAAAATCCTATCCCAGTTTGCAAAACTGCACTAAGATACACAGAGGAAATGAATCTGTGATGCTGTTGCTGTAACACAAACATTTACCGTCTTACCGCCGCATTTAATTCATATTATGTGTTTTTTGATCCTAGGTTCTTCAGCTTATACACAAAGAGCCACATTAAAAAATAAAAACTTAAGTAACTGCATTTTAATAGATTGTTTTGTATTTAAGGCCAAAACAATCAGCAAAACAAACACTGGAGATGACTGGCTTTTTTGTGAGCAGATTTGTATAAACCTCTGTGGGAAGAACAGGGTGAGGAAGAAAAAGGCTGAATCCAAAGGACTTCAATAGTTTTCCTTTGATAACTAATTCAGATATCTACTGTTCTGAATTACCTTCCTGGAAGCGTCCCTCTGTGCAGTGGTTTCCTAGGGGTGTTTGGTTTCCATTAGGTGCCATGCATTAAACTTAACCAGCCAGTAACGGCAACAGCGAACAGAACCACAGAACAGAATCAGTAAGGTTGGAAATGATCACCAGGACCACCTGGTCCAAATGCCAACCCATCACCATGCCCACTGACCGCAACCCTCAGTGCCACATCTCCACAGTTCTCAGTCTCCAGGGTTGGTGACCCCCACCAGCTCCATGGGCAGCCTGCGCCAACGCCTCACCACCCTTTCTGAGAAGCTGTTCCTAATATACACTACTCCCATAGTAGATCCTGAACCAAATGGGAGCAGTTTTGATTATTTTTTTAAAAACATTTAGACCTAAATTTCAGACCTTAAGTGTGTGTCCATATTCAATTAAAATAAGAGTTAATGAGATTATAGCCAAGCAGTCATAGAAAGGCTGCAGAATTCACTTTGTAGCTTGAATAACTTTGCTGTTTTTCTTTTCCCAAATATCTATTTCAACATAAACTCTCCTCCACAGGCAGTACACCCTCATCTATCCACCCCAAACCACTCTACACTCTGCGCACAGTCAAAAGCAGGTCTCCCATCTATGCAGAGTTCAGCAACCAAAATTCACATTTATGTTACATCCAAAGCCCAGTGGGCATTTTACGAAGTATATGGCCAAATTAAAACAGCAACCAAAAAAAAAACACCAACCCCAAAAACTAAGCCTCATTTTCTATCTTTTTCCTAAATTTCTACTGTCAATAATTGATTTTTTGGTAGGATTTCCTCTTGCCTAAGGAAGACTGGCTTGCTATTGATCAGTCATGGCACGGTTTATTTGAACATGGAAGGAGAGAACTGAATCAAGGTACTAGCTGTAACTGAATGTCCTCATTTGTCTACAAGACCCCACAGTGAAATAACCACTGGATTTGGATGGGCTGAGCAGTCCAGAAATCATAGAACAGCTTGGGTTAGAAGGGACCTGAAAGATTATGTAGCTCCACCATCTCCTCCCACAGGCAGGGTTACCAGCCACTAAATCGGGCACCAGATTATGCTGCCCAGAGCCCCATTCAGCCTGGCAATGAATACCTCCAGGGACGGGGCATCCACAACTTCTCTTGGCAGCCAGAAACGCTCCCATCATAGAGGAGGAGATCTTGCTACTTGCAAAGTCATCATTTGATGAAGAGGGACACAGTTTAGAATTAGTGGAAAACTTCTTGGAATCCAGGAAAAAAAAACACTGAGAGCACCCCAAAAAATCACAACCCACACTGAAATGTTCAAAGTGTTGTTATTTTCAAGATTACGGCCACTCAAATACAGTTTTTATGGCCTTAAAAATACTCTATAAAAAGAGCCTCCTCCAGCACAGTCACATGGTTGTGTTGTTTCAGCACTAACCAGACCAAGCACATGGATGCCATAACAAAAAATTCTTCACCTGGACTTACCCCATCGAACACACTTCTGGGAATCAATTCACGTTTTGTACTGCTGTGGATAAAAACACAGGGACACGAAACTTCTACCATTCTTACTACTGAGGAAAACCCAACTGTCTGGTATACACGTAGTTGAGATATTTTTATCATCCCCATTAGCAGGGAGGATGCATCTCTGATCTGACTGATGTGGTGAGCAGCTGCACACCAGAATCACCATACGGGAATCTGCAGCAGCCTATTGCTATAGCAACTACCAATAACCAACAACATCAACCGTGTTGTTTATTCACCGAAGTTTGGGCTAAGACTGATAAGACTGCTGAACAGATGGCTGTCAAAGCAAAAAAAAATGCAAATACTTTCATTTTTTTTTAATTAAAAGTGCTAATTGTCTGAAAATCATTATGCTCTTGAGATTCAGGTAAAAGGGAAGGAATCAAGAAATCTTACACGCTAACCACTAGCCCAGCTATCCATTTGCTACACACATTGACCTAAGCTTCTCCAGCAGAGTCTGGGAATGCTACCTGGTGGCTCCTGAGCCCACCTTCAGCAGAGACAAATATTTACAGGGCAATCCAAAAAGATCCATCATCACATTGACAAAGGACCTGCTGACACTGTTTTGCTTTAACACTAATAAATGCTGAGGTTGCACATATACTAAATGGCAGCTTAGAGGGCAAGCATACTATTTAGCAAACTGTTCACTGGCTGGCATTATGGGGAACACAAGGCTGATTTTTGTCCAAAAGTAAAAACCCCAAACATGCCATCCTAAAGCCATTGCAGTCATTCCTCACAGGCATGCAGCTCAGTGCCTCTATTTTTCCTCCACCTGCTCTCTCTACATGCAGCTTACAGCCCAGACTGTTTTCTATGGTTTACCAACATGAAAAGGCACAGCTACCCAGATGAAGAAACTGAAGTTCACCCCGGCCGGGAGGAAAACGAGTACAAGTCAGCCAGGAAATGTTACAGCAGCATTTCCAAATGCTAACTATGCTTTCTTGCTTGGAAAGATGTTTTATCAATGTTTGGGGAAAGCATCATGTTTTACATGAAAAAGTCAATGTAACAGTCTCCTGCTTCCTCTCCTCTCGTGCTACACATTTTTAAATGTTTTAGGCTGCTGAATATGGGATGAGCAAGCAGAATTTCAGAGAGAAGACAGGAAGGCAGTGGAGCAGGTAAAGCTCTATGTTACAATCTTCTGGGCAAAAATACCCTGGTATTTATATTTTAATTTCTTTTCTTCCTCTTCTTTAATCCTTCAGCAAAGGATTAAAAGGCAAGGATCTTTTCTGCTTTCAGTAAGCCTCACATCATTGGTGATGGTTTAGCATCTACTTGCCTTACAAATGATGAGAAAGACCTGAAAGTGGTCTTCACTATCTGTGTATTTTAAAGATGGTCTGAAAACGGTTTCCTGTGAAGAACTCTTCCCTACAAGCAAAAAAAAAAAGCTTTCTGGTTTACCACAAAAAGGCAGTTTTCTACAGAAAACAAACTCCCTTTCAAGAAAAGTTTTAGTTCAACTGAGAGTCTCATCTTCTGTTACAGAATGCCTTACTGCATAAATCTGATCACAGAATCATTAAAATTGGAAAAGACCACCAAAGTCATCTAATCCAACCATCAATCCATCCCCACCATGCCCACTAACCACATCCCTCAGTGCCACATTTACCCTTTTCTTCAACACCTCTGGGGACAGTGACTCCACCGCCTCCCTGGGCAGCCTGTGCCAATAAGCCAAGGTTTAGTGCTTCCTGTATTATCAAATGCTCTGTTTGATGTCCCAAGACAAAACTTTACAGGATAATAACTGCCCCCTTGTGTGCATACAATGCACTCAGCAAACACTGATCAAGCCCTGAGTAACACTGATCAAGCCCTGAGTAAGTCAGGGAATTAAGGAAGTTAAGGGAATATGAAGATAATGAACTTTTTCAAGATCAATTTTAATTTTACCCCATACAGAGCATCTACTTATGTTCTAAAAGTCTAACATGTAACTTTAAATCAAAATATTATGTTAACATTTTTCTACAACAAAATACATCTACCTAAATTGAAAACTAACAGCAGGGTCATGTTTACACCAAAGGCCTTTAAATCTTCTCTGAAAGCTTCACCTTCTAAAGAAACATCATCTGAAATGCCAGTATAGAATATTAGTTTCTGCATTACTGAGACGTCACCAAAAAAAAAATAAAGCAAATGACACCCAACTGCACAGTGTAATCTGATGCATTATCACCTCAGAGGCTAAACTCGGTGTCAAATTTACAGAGCCAATTTAAATGTCAGGAACTGGAACTCCTTTCTCATTAATACAGCTTCGTTGTGCTGCAAGCTTCCAGCGCTGCGGTGATTTGAGGTTACTTTGTGCTGGCCAACAGTAAATCCTTTGGAAGGGAGTCAATGGCATGGAGAAGGTAGCATTGCAGGGGCTTCAATTCCAGGGATAAGCAAGGAGAAATGCATCCAGCCAAGATGGTTATTTGACCAAAACCTGCTGCTTCCCTCCCCACCCTGCCTCTGATGCCACCTGGGCAATACAAGGGACATGCCAGCCAGCAAAGAGCATGGATAGTCCTGTTGGAGGGAGTATTTGCTACTCACCTGGATAATCATAGAATCTTCTGAGTTGGAAGGGACCTTTAAAGGTCAGCTAGTCCAATTCCCCTGCACTGAACAGGGATACCTACAGCTAGATCAGGTTGCTCAGAGCCCCATCCAGCCTGACGCTGCATGTCCTAAGAGACAGGGCATCCATCACTTCTCTGGGCAACCTGTTCCAGTGCTCCATACACAGAAGGAGGAAGCACAGCAAGCTTTCCTTCCCTTGCAAAACCCTTCATTTTCTCTGTGCCTTTGAATGGAGCAGAACATAGAAATGCAAAAGTTTCAGCTTAGGTTAGTGCTCCAAAAAAGCAGCTATAAAATAAACAGTTATCAAACACAACTCTAATGCATTTCAAGCTGGGAAAATAATTAGTTCATGCTAGAATTGTTACAAAAATGAAGAGGGAATAAATGACCAGATAGAGCTCTGCACATGCACTACTCTAACAGATGTAGGCATGAAAATATTCCTGACGCTTCTCAGTCTAATATTAACCACCAGCAGAAGTAAAATGTCAAGAAAATACATATACGTGAGGAAACAGACTCCATGACAGCGTCAAGAGGTTCTTGCATGAGTTTGAAAATATCTTTTTTTCTTTTTTCTTTAGAGTATCTCTGTTCCCACTACCAGAGCATCTTTTAAATATCTGCCAAATAATCAGATGGAAGCAGAAAAGTAATGGGACAGCTCCATCATTGTGGTAATCCATGGGTATTACGTGTGCTGTACATGTGCATACATATTTCTGTGTACTTTCTGTGTTACCATAAAGGATGGTTGCACCAGCAGCACGTCCAGGGCAAGCACAGCTGGGCACTGCTGGGCTGGAGCAGTTTTCAAAACGTAATGCAGATCAACTGGAAGGAGTCCAATTATCCTACAATTCATTGCTCTACACCCATGAGGCCCCTTAGAGTAATGCGAAAATATTAAAGCAAGACCAACAGACAGCTCTGCCTCCCTTTAACACTGCTGCTCTACTGCCGTTTGCTGTAAACCACTAGAAAATCATTTGCTGGATACAGTGGTTGTGTTAGTTAGAAAAACATGAGCCTCCCAGGGGAAGCTCTGAGGCCCCATGGTTTGTGTGCACAAGCCGCTTCGTCACTCCAGGGATAATTTTTTTTTCCTGCTGAAGAAGAACATTTGAGAATGTGGCAGCTAACCTTCAGCACTCCCTTCTGCAGCAAGAGAAGAGTTAAGGAACAGCCAAGCCAAGCTGAGAATCCTGTTACCCATCATACGGCATGAAGGGCGGATTTAGCATCTAGGAATCGAAGGCTGCATGGTGAGGCATTGGAACAGGCTGCCCAAGGAGTTGGACTCACCATCCAAGAAAAGGGTAGATATAGCACTGAGGGACTCAGTTAGTGGGCAGGGGTTGATGGTTGGACTAATGATCTTTTCCAACCTTAAAGATTCTGTGACTTGTTGGAAATGAAATACAGACCCAGATCCAAACCGTGGATGGAGCACAGGTGGGCTCCATGTCTCAGAACGCCAGCCCTGTTCCATTCTACCTCAGAGAGGTTTTGCAGAGGCACTCCACAGAAGGAACAGGGATCAGGAGAGGAGCTTGAAGTTAGAAGTAAGGAGCAAAGGAGAAAAAACAAAACATACCTATGGGGTGGGCAGTGAAGCCACTCAAGTGACTTCAGTGAAAAGTGATCACCACCTTTTCCCAGAAGCACCCTTAATCATCCTTGATGCAATTTCACTAAAGCAAATTCTATTTCATTTCATTGTGCCTGACCAAGCAATGCAATTCCTACTAGCTGGACACTTTCTAGCCTTCATCAGGCTTTCGCAATAGCACTCATTCCCTTGAATTTATCAGTGCATTTATCACAACATTTCCAAAAGCGCCAGCTCCATGAGGCAGAACCTGGTGCTCAATACTTTATTTGTATTCAGCAGATCGACCTTTGCATTCTGTCCTGGTAATTCTGATAATTTTCCCTGTTTCCAGGAGAACTCCTGCTGCCCTGCAACGTAATCACTCCCGCGTTTGATGAGCTGAGCACTTTCCTTCATAGAAGCTCAGGCACCTTGCATATTTATACACCTTTTAACAGTTCAACTGGCCTCAAGTTTAACCTAGAAATATTTAATTTTGTTCTGCTACAAGAACAACAAAACACAGCTATTTAGATACAGGTTTAACCACAAATTTTTTTTTTAAAAAAGATCCCTTTGTGGAATTAAAAAAAAGAATATATATATAAAATTGTATACAGCAATCAGAGGGCAGCGTGAGAACCTTCACGTTCAGGATGTATCTGGTGAGATTTGTAGTGCCAATCCAAAGGACATAAGATGGTCAATAAAAAATATCCAGAGAAGCTTTCCCTTCCCATTGTTTCAGTAAGTGGCCACTTGTTAGTAAAACAGCAAGAGATTAATGGCTAGGGAGATTATAGAGGGAATCTGTGGAGAAAAATAGGTATGACAGAGTTCCACGAAATGTATACAGTTATCATTCAAGTATTTCTCACACAACTCAAAATGCATCCGTCATCCCATCAGCTCTCAGTTAAGGAACCAATTACTCTGGAAATTAGGGATTTGCACATGCACAGTTTGCTATTTTAACAGTAGGACATGTGATCTGGACGTATTCAGCACACAAATTAACAGGAGAAGACATATTTCATCTTTAGCTTGGATTCAAACCAGGTCAAAGAGCTCCATATTTTCAGCCCATTAGTCATGGGAATTAGAAGTATTATACAGTTGCTTTTAATTGGCAGTTCATGCTAAACCACTGCAACCCAACCTATGACTGCAAAACTAACTAAATTATATTCTCAATAAAACATCCCCTGGCCTACAAAAGACCTATCCCAAAGCAAACTCCATCTCACATGCGTAAGTAAAATATAACCAGCTCCACACTCAAAGATCATGGGAAAAATGTTGATGGCCAGCCCAACTCCAGCGCAACGCCGCGTTCCACCCCGGCTCCCTCTCAAAGGAAAGTCGTTTGCAATGCTCTGCTGGTCAAACACAACATTAAGTAGCAAGCACTAAAAAGTTAATTGAATGTTTGCCAGGAGACGTATGCCCCATTTTTATACTGGTTAATTAATTTCTTTGTTTTTATAAGAATTTTAAAGAGTGACCAACATGCGGCCTGAGGGTAATGAGCTCCACTCAAGGGAGACTTCTGACTTTTGGTGACTTAGTGGTGCTTGGAAACTCCTGAAGTTTATTCTCATGCAGGTGCTCGCTTTTAGCATTGCATAAACTCTTGCACCTATTTTACCTGAAAATGCTACGATCTTTGTACACCCCTTGTAGAGGAACACCAGCTCAGCTCAAGCATCAAAAAAATAGATTTTTTCTTCATCTTGATTTACAAACAAAGTGACACAGGCACAGAGAAAACACTACAGGCCCAAGGCACACTGGAAAACAATGGAGGGCCATGGAGAAAGAGCCTTCCCTCCTTCTAGCTCTAGCAGTGGACTTTAAAATTACAAGACCTGTCACAGAATCATAAAACAGCTTGGGTTGGGAGAGACCTTAAAGTCCATCCAGTTCCAACCCCCTGCCATGGGCAGGCTCGCCAACCACTAAATCAGGTTGCTTAGGGATCCATCAAACATGATCACAACTCCTCTGGGCAGCTTATCCTTTCTCATCATGCTATCACCTATTAGTAGAGCTTTGTTGGCGACGGTGTCAGTAACTCATCAAAACAAATTGCAGTGTCGTTATTTATTTACTTATAATTTATTTGGGTTACTATCAACCCTGTCAAGAGTAATTACTTCATAAAAAAATAATTTTGTATTTACCTAAAACTGTCAAAATTGACATTTGCATATTTAAAGTCAGTAAGGAAACATACTATTAGCACTTCACAACATGTCACAGAGCAACAACATACCACAGACTTTTGGACTGTTACCATTTCAGAGTGGAAATCCAGTGATTTTTACCATGATTATGCCCTTGCTGCTAAAGATGAACACTGCTATAGTACAAAAGCTTAAATTTAGAAGCAATTATTCATAGACCATTGCACTCTGTGAACAACTTCTATTGCTTCAGCAAATGATCAATTCCTAAACAAAATAAATATCAGTAAGTAAACGAGCATTACAGTGCCTCTCTTCAAACCCTTCAAGACAACCTTTGAAACTACTGATGATTTTCACTGTCATGAAAATACAGTAGTGAGGTAGTTAGCATTTAAACTTCCTCAGGCTTTGCCACTAAACAAGATGAGTTTTTAGAATTACCACAGAAACACTAAAATCCTCAAACAAGCAAACTCTACAACTTCTTCAAGCTTTCATCTGTTTCATCTGAAAGTCTGCAGTTTTTAGACTTATTCTTGATTGTTCTCTAACCTGATGGGTCATCTACAGTTATCCCAGTTAACGTAATGGGATTGTTTTACAATCTATTAGAACTAGGTCACAAAACAGCAACAGAGTGATGACATGAGTTTAACTGCAAACCTAAGCAAAGCTCCTACAGGTCTGAACACATCTTACTCCTCAATATGAACAGCTCTGCACAGGTAGCTTCAGTCTTCTTAGTGCTATCGTTATTAGGAGATCTGTAAAGATTTTCTCCTCCACCTGAATGCCTGTATGAGAGCAAATTTTACCTAACCACATCATAAAAGGCACACTGATGTGAAGGTGTTCTCCAATCAGCCATCTAGCTTCCGTGGGCATAATCTTCCTCCAACGCTCAGCTGGAATCCGTGCTGGCAACAGCAGAGCTGTCAGCAAAGCACACACTGCCATCCACCTTCCTCTATTGCATTTTGTCTGTGTTAGCTGCCCCAAGCACTCACAGTACCATGACACCATTTTCACCACTCTTGTCCTCCTCCTCACTGCCACTGGGCAGTGCATCTCCCAACTCTCCTGATGCAGTCAGCCGAGCCTGCTGACTGTTTCAGGGGATTTACAGGAGATGCTGTGTCTCTCTGGGAGAAAACTGGGATTTTCCAGACTGATTGAAGTTATCTTCAGCCTTTACAATGCAGTTCCAGGTAAGCCAGAAGCTCAGCACTATGAAGCACAAGCATGCCCCATGGGTGAGACTCAGGTGAGGGGCACAAAGGTGAGGTTGGATATTCCTATAGCCACGCCTCACTTATTTGTCCTGCATCTGGAAACATAGCCCCCAGTTATTTGTGCTGAGACAGTGTAGGGTTCTCTGCCACTGGGTGAAGCAAAGGGGAGGAGAACTTGCCTGTCCTGTGGGAAGAACAGTGGGGAGACATCGGGGCACCAGCAGGACATGGCTTGCTGCCCACAGCTCAGACAGGTCCACATGCTGCAGCTTGAGTTTCACCACTTGGATTACAGCTCCCAGCAGAGTCAAAGCACTTATAGATCCCACCTGCTGTTTTTCTGCAGATTTCACTACAAATCCCAAGGCAAGCATACTCTCACCAACCTACCAAAATGATGGAGAAGATGTCAAGCTGGTAATTAATTTATTTAGAAAACAAGTAAGAAAGTAGCCATGTCTAGCATGAAGAACCTGTGCACTGCCCTTTCTGTGCACTGCTTTGGTGACAGAATGAAAATAATAACTACTATTAGCATGGATTTAATAAATATTTAATACATGATCACACATATATAAGAGCAGCCACATCTACGGTGAGCAGGAGGTGCTCATGGGATCCCACCAGGAGCCCACAGCAATAACATGCTGCATTATAATGTCACCTGGAAGAGATGGAAAAGCTGCTAGTCTTAAGGCTGCAGGAAGCTCAGGTTCATATTTATTTGCTGTTCTAAAATAAAACACACACATTTATTGATCAAATATGAATGACTTAGCTGCAAATGCTTTCATGGCTGCAGTCTTTCCAGGCTGCATGGTGTTAGATTCTGTAGCACTGTTATAGTCAAGTTCAAGCTGATATTCCACTCACACTGGCAATTTTCCACTAACAACAAAACCAAGTCTAGTAGATGCAACAATTCAAAATGCATGTAAACTATTTAGATGAATTCTTTTTATTGACAATCCCAGGGGAATGGAGAGAAAATGATTTGTTTTACCCTCAGAGCTCAAAGCTCTCTTGGGAGGTAATTCAATTGAAATTTCGCATTCAGTCTAGGCAGGCAGTGATAAACAGATGCTTAAATTAGCTGCATTACACCATAATCAAATATCTTAAGAGAGGGGAAAAGTTTCCAATAAACAATGGGGGTGGAGGGAGCTTCCCAGTATTTTTAAAAGGAATGTTTTTCATACCTCCCAAAACCTCCTGCAGCAGCTCCCACTCCGTCAGATACAGAAACATCTAACAATGCAGGGAATATATACACAAACACAAAGCCAAACACAACTTGTGTTAGCTTCGCTGCACCCCCAGCACTTCCTTCATCTGCTGTGTTTGAAGACCATTCCCTCATCCCGCACTATTATGCTACCTCTTCTCCTGTCCTACAAAAAGGCTCCTCAATTAAACAGCAGCATGAAGCCCTCAGGAATACAGGAGTCAGCAGAATCAACAGACCAATGCAGACAGTGTCTGCTGCTTTGATACCAACACTTCTCTACGGTCCTGATACTGTGCCTCTCCAACACCATGGGCTGTTGGGTGTCCTCTTCTTTGGTCCTTCCCCAACCCACCAAGGCAACAAGAGCAGGACAGACTCTGTCTTTGCTCCCCTTGTTACACCTGAAATCTCTGCACGGACATGAAAGAGTCTGGGTAAGTATTAAAAACACAAAGCAAACAGAGCTTCCCCAGTGAAATTTGCTAGCCTACCACAAGGAGCAAAGGAAAAAGGGAAAAGTACATTATAAGCACACTAAATTTTACCCTCTTTTTAAGAGGCTTTTTGTCTTTTACTCAGGCCTACATGCAGATCTGTGAGATTGTGGGAGCAAACCCAGCCTTCTAGTACCTGTGGTTATGAATGCAACGCGCTTTAAGCACATCCAGAAGTTTCAAAAACAAGGAGAAAAAAAAAATAAATATATATATATATTTAAAAAATCAGGATATAACCAAGCTATTTCAATAACCACAACTTAATCCAAAGTTTTTGCTTGCTGGGTTGGGTGCTCGCTGGCTGCAGAGGAGTGGAGGACGCGCAGCATCAAACACACCAAGTGCCCCAGGACACAGGGTCATGTCAGCGCGGGTCACGCTCACACACAAAGTGTGCTTCAGGGGCTTTTTGTTTTGTTTCTTTTGAAGTTCACTGTCACTTTTCCTTATCAGTCAGTTTTCTTTACATCGGTCCTCCACTCAAAGCATCTGCGGTACTAGAGGAGAAAATAAAGCTTGCAGTTCTCAATGTCTGGACTCCATATAAAGCAAGGGGATGAAAAATTTACTGCTTGTTCCACTGCAGGTTGAAGTAAATGATACAATGATTCCTCTGGCTTAAACAAAACTACGAATACATTAAGATGATTGGAACTGGTGAACCATTTTGGCATCACAATGGTGTAAGAAGCTCCTGCGTCCGCAGGGCTCAGACCCAAAAGTTACTCTCTTATTTTTCACTGGTAATCCTCTTGTCTAATTCAGAAAGTATAAAGTTTTAAGTAAATTAACAGCACTATTGATGGGTTTCATTCTTAAAAAGGCAATCTGTCTGTCCTGCAGGTTGGCTATCGTCTACGTTTTTAAAATCACCCTTGAAACAAAAAGGTTTCAGGATATGGACACTTCTAACAGGGCTGTAACATCATATTTCAAAGCACACAGACCACTCCAAAAAATGAGGCTAACAGCCAGCAGTGACTGGTGTGCTGTTAGTGATTTGAACACTAATTGAGCATGAAAAATGCGTATGCTGGATCAAATAAAACACAAAAAGTCATATTGAGGTTTTTTTTCATCAACTGTAGCCCACCCATGGCAAAAAAAAAAAAAAAAAAAAGCTATGCATTCAACGCTGAACTCCTATCTTAAGACAGACAGTGCATGCCAACACACTTTTTTCTTTAAGCTGTGTGACTTCTCTATAGCTCAGGCCAAGTTCCCAGCAGCTGAGCAAAACAGGGAGGTAAAAACTCCTCCTGATAGGAGCGGGGAGAGGGGGGGTGCAAAACCTACAGATCACATCAGTACATGGACACCGACTTCTGTTCTGCAGCAGAGGCACCAGGAAGGAGCTGCCTGGAAGCCCTCGCGGCAGCGGCGCGTGAGCCCGAGCCGGCTCACAGGAAAAGCTTGATCGATGTAATGACAGCCCTAATGCTGCAGTTCAAGTTCAGCTGACCCTTGGGTTACCACCACACTGCAGGCTATAGCTGTGGCATCTTTTTCTGAAACCCAATGCAGCCAAGAAGCTTTTTTTCCCATTTTTCTTTTTTTTTTTTTTTTTAATTTTTATTAAAGGATAGCTGAGTTTCCAACTTCATCTACCTACAGGCTTAATTTTTCCTTTGTATTTCAATCCTTACATCTTTCATCTCTCCTTTTGCAAGCTGGATGGACTCAAAAGTTTCTCCTCACCTAAAACAAATAGAAATAAAAAAGTCCCAGGCCTGCAACCTACAGGTACTCAATATTTTTTGTGTTAGTATTTCCAAGTGAAACTCCTGGCTTTAAAGGGCTCTGTGAATTAGAACAAGGCCATCAATTCCCTAACTGAAATAAAGCAGTATTTTAATTGATTTTGACGTTCAGATACATTGCTTTGCATTGCTACTTCTTTCCGACCTTTCACTCAAATGTGTTTTGCTCCTATGACAGAGAGCAGATATTTATTGCTGGTTTTGAAGTGGTAAATGCACAGTAGGAAAATCTGCCCCCAGAGAAATAAGGGAGACATTTTCCACTGATCTTGTGGAGTCCAAGGTTTGGCCATGAAAAGCCTACTAGAAACAGCTTGAGAATACTGAAATACCATACAGACAGATGGTCTACAAAATCAGAAGCCCCTTCAATTTGTGTGGTTTCCCTTTTATTGGAGAATCAAGAAAAAAATAATAGTAAGTGCTGTATGGCAAACAACAAAACGTGGCAATACAACATTAAAAATAAAAAAAAAAATTAATACACAGAAAAGGTACAGGGAAGGTGAAGATGAATGAGGCATTTGGTTCCTAAAGACAAAAATATTAAACACCTTTTTTTCCTCTCCCTCTCCCCCCAAACAGCATACTGTCAAATGCAGGAAATGCACTGACAGACAGCTGAAAAGTTCATGAGAAGCTTGGAAAAAGTTGGGCACAACTTTGGAGGACTGGCCATGGTTCTATTGGAAAAGAAAGCTGCTAAGGTCCCTTTGATCAGTACACAAGCCGTGCAGGGAGAGGGAAGTGAAGATTGTTTTTATACTTTGAGTTTTACCAATTGCCCTCCAAAGAAAGTCCCACTTTTCTGGGATAAGGCTAGAATTCACCTATCACACATGGAATAACACATCAAATCCCCTTTTTGGGATATAGACTCAACATTACCTGAACATCTACATTCTGAAAAGAATTCGGAAATCTTTGTCACTCCAGCTTCTGCTGACTCCTATTTTCTGTTAAATATCAAATTCTGAAGAACTCTGCCTGCTTCTGACTCATCCTACAGCTTATAGTCATTTTCCTCCTCCTTGGACCTCTGTCTGACATACCTTCCTTGGTGCTGCTTAAAGATTTATCTTCATTTAATCATCAGCCCTCTGGAAAACACAAATATATCTTTATTCACACAAAGAAGTAAGGACATTTTATTTCACACAGCAGTCAAGTGTCTCTGTGCTTCCCAAAATGAATGTGTATCTACTTCTTGAGTACTCCACACGATCAGAAAATTGGGCAACAGGGGCAAGAGGAGAAGAAACACATCTGAGAGCATGAAGTTTGCAAAGGTCTCCATGACATAAGCATGAATGTAAATGCTTACGTGAAATGCAAGAAGCTCCATGCAAGCTTCACAATCCTCCTGTAGCTGTCCTTTAAAAATAAGGCTATTTTGAGAGCTGAGGGGTTCTGTAATATCTATTGCTTGCAGAGTTAATTGTTTATTTAGACAAGATATACACCTACATCATCTACTTGAAGCCATAAGAGTGTTTCTATTGACTTGTTATTATTTACCATTCTGCTTGGATTTTCCAAATGCCATTTCCCGAAACCATGCAAAATACTTTTTGGATCAAGGACACTCAAACTTCCATTAAATATAAGCAGTCCTGAACTTAACGTCTGAATGCAGATTCCTTTGATCCCGCTGCCTCCTCACTGCTATCTCCTGAATAGAAGAGGCCAAAGTTGCTCCCCCATCATCATGTCTGTATTTGTTTCTCTCCACTTCTTAAATTTCAGCCTAGCACGAGTTTTCCCTATCTATTCCAGCAATATCCACCCAACCAGGCATTTTAACAATCCTACTTTATATTTCTTACACCTGCAAACTGTATCAGCACACTTCTGAATCACGAGATTAGCATCAACTGTAGAAAAGGAAAATAAAACACAATTTATTTGTATTTGCTGCCCATATAACAACGTGCCTCCTTTGTCTAATCAGCTCCGGAGGAGGGGGGAAAGGAGGTCAGGAGGTGAGAACTGAAGAGAGGATGGAGCTCAGTGGGATGGAGGAGAGCAGAAAGCTCCCCAGGCTGGGGCAGCACAAGTGAGATACTGTGGAACCGCAGGAAGGGGAAAAGGAGAGACTAGAGGTCAGATCCTGGTGGCTCTGCACATGAAACCCACACTATGGTTGGTGTTCTGTGCTCCCAGCTGAACACGTGAGCTGCAAACCTGGGACAGCAGCATCTCACGGTGGGCATAGTCGATGTCCTGACATCGTCCTGCACAGCACAGCAAGAAAGCTAAAAGGTTGAAGAGGAGGAAAAATGAAAGTGAAGAACAGCCTGCCTCCTGCTTTCTGGCCTCGTAAATCCTTGTTACCAGAAGAGAAGTCGGATGGAACAAAGTGTAAATAAAGTGTGAGGTGAGTTTTTACCATTTCTCAGGGCAAGGAGAATGAAAGCTAAACAGACTGCACCTCTCCGCCCTCATTGAGATGCAAACCACACAAAGGCAAAAAATTCATCTTGATGCACTGGTAGTTATGCATGTAAATTCCAGTGCAAGGAGCAAGATAAGCCCAAAGAATGCAGTTTCTCTCACCAGAAAGATTCAGCTTTGTGTATAACGCTGTAGTTTAACTACTGTAACCATCAGGATGATTCTGTTTAATATCAATAAAGTGAGAAATGTGTTTGCCTCATGCTAAACAAGCACAAAGGCTGGAGCAACAAATTCTCACCACCGAGAAACACCCATAAATGACACAGTATCCAACTTTGCTTAAATTAAAAAAAAAAACAACAAAAAAATCAACCACCTTCCTTTTTCTCCGCTTCAGGCTCTTCACTCCTAACTGGAGCAACAGAGGGGAGCCTGAAATGAGAGCCCACCTGTGCAGTGCAGCATGACCCTCAAGTCTCCTTTCCTAGTGGAAAATGAAGTTTATTTTAGTAAGACAGGCCTGTGGCATGCCCTTCCAGGAGTCCTGCATCGTAACACTGGCAGCACCACTTCGCAACCTCTTTCTTTTTCCTGTGCCTCATCTCCGGCCAAGTATTTTTCCAGTTATTTTGGCAGTTGCAGAGCACACACAAATCTGCATGCAGCAGAACGCTCATTCGGTTATCTAGATGCAAAATTTTTTGTTTTAACCATTAAGAGCAATTATAAAGCATTTCTTTAGAAAGGCCGTAATTAGGGATGACAGACAAACAGTGGATGTGGCAGCAAAAGATAGTACCAGGTCTTTGATGGTACAAAGCAAACCACCAAGGCAGCGTGATGGTACTGGTTTCATTCCTTTTGGAGTTCATCAGTTGTGAGCGATTGAATCCTGCCTCATGACTGATAAATGCATATTTTGATTTGCTTCCCCTTGAAAGCCAAGTACTCTTTTATTGGCAGGCTGATTAAAGCGGAATTAAAATGTTCTCTGAGGAAAGAGGTGAAAACTTGTCACCTTTTCTGCAGCGCCTTCCCCCCCAACCCTTAGTAGATAAGGGTTTTTCTGAGTCACAGACACCGGATAACTTGGGGGTAAATTAACCAAACTAGTCATGTTTTAAAAAGACAATTGTTCTATTTTTAAAGCTGCCATTTTCTGAATATTTGATTAGGGCTGCGTTACAAAAGATAACTTTTGCAAACAGCCTGCTCTCCCCTCCCTTATTAATTTTACATTTGATGGTGACTCCGTTCCAGAAAACCCCACAGTGACTCCCTGCTCTGCAGAGCCTCCCTTGCCACAGCGATCTCTGCAGGATTTCAGCACGGCAGAGTTCAGCCCCATCAGCAAACAGGCAGCCAGGAGCCCCAGCCCCGAGTTGACATGCAGCTAAGCTTGAAAGAAATACAAATATTTAAAGACAGCTCGGAGAACCAATAAAAAGCTGAAAAAATTCCAATGTAGCATTTACATGACATAAAGCTACTAGGATAAAATAGACGTGGCCCTTGCGAATTTGCTATAGCAGAAGTTTATGCTTCCCTCAATTTAAATTTTTTAAATAAAGAGGCTAAGTACAAAGCCCTGGAGAGAAAAATAGTAGAAAGTAATATAATTATGAGAGCAACATCAGCCATTGCGAGTGATATTGTTATTCTCCATCAAGGAAGCAATAACTTTGATGAATAATCCCCTTAATGAACACCAAGATGGGGTTCTGCCTCCCTAATTAAATTAAATTAAATGTGTCAGGTATCAAACCTCCGTGGTAAAGACGAAGAGAAGCTACACGGCAGCTTCCGAACACAGCATTATCAATTCTGATTGTGAATTTCAAAGTGCAACCATCTTCGGGTGCTCTGAAGACAGAAGGGATAGAAAACAAACCTACAAAAATACACCGTCGTGTATTACTAAAAGGCTCCACAGCTGGGGACAGGGGCAAAGGTGGAAACTTGCTCCCTGACTTAGTTCTTACGTTAAAGCACCAGGGCTGTGCCGTATGGATCAACTGCAGAAAACACAGAAAGCAAAATGAGTTTGAATGAGTCACACGGTCTTATCAACAAATTATCTTCACCGGATGTAAGTCAGATCTTCAGTATTACTTTGGTAGGATTTTTTGTGGGTTAATTTTCTTACTCTCTATCTGATGCAACAGAAAAATACAAAGCCTGAAGGAAAATAATCCCTATAATTTGCATTTTTAAATGCCCCTACATAAAATACATATTTAAGTAGCTGCACCATAATGGATGGAATTATTAAGTTACATAAGTATTTAGAGAGATTATGAAATACTTATTGATTTAACCGCATAAATATGTACCCTGGGAAATTTCTATCACAAATGAAAGTGGCCTAAGCTACTCCGTCAGAGCCGAAACAATTATCTTGTCAATACAAAAGGAAGGTAAAATTTTAAAAACCTACTACAAAACTGAACAACTTTACAACACAAGGAAGCTATTTGGGAACAGGCCTCATAAAACCCTATACTCTCAAGCTAACAGAGAAAGCAAACATATACAATGATTGTGCCCTAAGAATCTGCTGGGACCTGGGGAAATGGGAGCTCAAAGCTCCATCCTCATTAAAAACATGAAGTTGCCCACTTTTTATTTTTAAAAAGTTGTAATTGCACAGGTCCTGTTAGAAACAACCATTTAAGGCATCTCCTCTGCACTGCCAGATTCTTACAAGCTTTAAAAATTCATTAGGATCTTGGCAATAAATATTGCCAATGTATTTTACTGTAAGTGTATCGATCCCAATGCACTTGACTTATCTATTAGAGATAAAACTTATCTTGACCTTGTCGAATACAAACAGTCTGGGCTAAAAACCTGCGATAGCCTCTCATGGGGAAAACATACAAAAGATAACAGCTACAGAGATGATACAGGAGCAGTACATCACTATTAATGTTTCAGATGAAACAAGAATTTGCGTTAGCATTAGCCTACTGAACAGATGTAAGGAGACATTAATAAATAGGAAGCCACACGGAAGAAAGGTTCAAAGAACAGCACTGTACACTGAATTACAGTTTTCCTGGGCATAATATTATTCCCCTTAGAAAATATTTACGGCCAGATCGTCAGTAATGTTGCTGTGCATTGTAACACTGTAAGCGTGCTTTTTCGAGAGAGGCAAAAGCCAGCTGCATAGCAGCACTACATGGAAAAGAAGCAACACAATCAACTTTGGCCTTTGTTATTTAAAGTTGCCACATCCTAGTGGCAACTTCGGACACGGCACTGGCCTTGAGACAGCACGCCGTTTGCAGCGGGTTGGATCCTCACTTCCCAGAGACCCTGTGACCCTAACGGAGACCCTTCAGCCCCCAAAGGCAGCAGGGCCATGCAGGACCCAGCCTCGAGCCTGGGATTTCCTGCAGAGCTGCGTGGAGTCGGCCGCTTTCGATTCCAACTCCTCGGTGCTCCTTCCCTACGCCTTTAGTTGACGATAACTTAATTACCATTTTTCAACTATGGGGAGGAAAAAAAAAAAATCCCAGCTATTTCTAAGGCAGTGGAGATTTGGGGGAAGATGTCTTTTGTGGTTGGTTTTTAAAGGAATGTAAGAGTATCCCGGCAGTCTGCGGCAGAACATATCCCTCAATCTCTAACGCAAACTTCTCCAGGTTGTTCGTGTAACTCAAGCAGTTGCAGACAAAGAGTTGCTTTCTGAAAGAAAACTCAAACATGGCTTTTATAATGAATGCTGTATGTACTTGCCAGTTTAGGAGCAGAACGCAACAGAATATTAATAGACCTCCATCTTCCAAATATCATGTCCTTACGAGCAATAAGAGCTCCCGAAGGTAATGCAGAGCATTACGATTTAAGATCTCCGGCACCTCAGAAAATTATTTCTCTCTAACGCAGTGTTTTGTATCTGGACTTCATAAATCAGAAAAAAAGTAGAATGTTTACAGGTATTTGGACAAGTATGCTATTTTGAGGTCATAGTAATTACTTTGCATTTGCAATTAATGAAAAATAACTACGCCTGATTGCTCTGCATTTAATATTTCAATATGCTAAGCAGCACCAACGCAGCACAACTTCTTGCAAAGATACAGAGGAAAACAATTTAAAGAAAAAAATATCTGCCAAATAAAATCAATAGGTCTCCCACCTAATTAAATACCAGGGGTATTTGTATATGCATGTGTATTTGTAACAACCTGCGAGTACCGACAACCCGACAACATTACAACACACATTCAGATACAAAAGTAAAATTATTACGGCGCATTAATTCTGCTATTTCCTGAGCCATGAGCAGGAATTTTAAAGGTTTCCTATTTACACTGAGTAACTAAATGAAACTAACTAAACAGCTTTATATTTCCACCTTTAAATATTGCTTAGCTTTGAGAGAGAGCAATAAAACTTTCTTCATTCTGATAGGCAACGGTATTTTGCATTGACTGAAGGCAAATAGAGACAAAAATAATACTATCCACAGCAGTGGCACAGAGAATAAGGCTCCATTGCTAATTATACAGGGAGCTGAATTTAATTACATGGAGAACATTAAACACTTTCCAAAATAAAAAATATATATATATTTATCAAGAAAAGCTGGAGACGAGACTTTCAAGTGCTTTTAACGCAACAACAGTGCCCTCTACTGATGCATCAAAATAACGCTCAGTAGCTGCTCAGGATGCGCAGCCAGGCATCACATTGCACTTATGGACATTCCCTCAAAACACTGCAAATCTGCTAACGAAATGCCACTGCACCACTGGGAGAGTCAGAATTCTCATCCACATGGTCAAGTGTGAGAGGGGAAACTGAAATGGGGAGAAAAGGATCTGAGCGTGACCAAAAAGCGTAGCACAAAGTTTCTGCCAGCTTCCCTACCATCCCTTTTTCCCTAAAGATAGACCAAATGACCGTTCCACCACCACCACCATTGGTTACAAGAGGGATTTCAAAAGGGCTGAGTAAAAGAAACTTGGCCCAAGTGAGTGGGCCAGCAGGACAAACAGGAGGGGAATCAACTCTTTGAAAGGGTAGATAACAGCAGGACAAGGGGAAACGGTTTGAAGTCGAGGGAGAGAAGATTTGGGTTGAATGTCAAGGGGAAATTGTTTACTATGAGAGTGGAGAGGTGCTGGAACAGGCTGCCCAGAGAGGTTGTGGATGCCCCGTCCATCCCTGGAAGTGTTCAAGGCCAGACTGGATGGGGCCCTGGGCAGCCTGGTCTGGTATTAAACGTGGGGGTTGGTGGCCCTGCATGAGGTAGGGGGGTTGAAGATTCCTGATCCTTGAGGTCCCTTCCAACCCTGACCGTTCTGTTCTAATTACATGTGTTTGGGGAAATTATGGGCACTGCTCCAAAAGTAATGCCTGCCATTTTGTGACATTGGCCCATGACATCAGGTGATGGTTTGGCAGTAGAATCTGAACATTCCCACCTGACATATTGAGCACATGAGGCTGTGGATGGTGTGTTTCAGCAGTGGCAACAGCAAGACACCTCCATTGGTGCAGATTTTTATGAGCACAGCACACAGTCTATTATTCAGTGCTGGTGAAAATGCACAGCTAATGATGGTGACTGTGCTGAAAAATAATGTTTTGTAGCTGAGAATTTCTCTATCAAATAGTGCTACCGTGCTCTCCGTATCTGTTGCAGTTTCCATGGAAATAAATACGACACATTACTTCAGAATGACCGATGTATTTAGTGACCACCGTTACGTAGTTGTAAAACCTGAGTTCAAGACTGACCATGTCCATAGATCTTCCCTTAACATCCCTGGGCTGGCAGAATAAGAGAAATAAGCAGGTAGTGGCTTCTACTTCAATGTTTTTTCCTCTAACAAAAGTTTTAAGAATTTCAACTGCTGTAAATTAAACACTCAGCCTGCTAAAATGGTGGCGTCTTTTCCCAAAATTCTGGTTCTATACCAAATAACTCACAAATAGCTTTTGTCACCTGCAAAAAAAGGTGCTTTGGATTAGATGGCAGTCATAACATTATTTAAGTAGAATAAGTAGTAAGAAAAATAAAAGTTGGTTTGCTTTAAATATTCCGGAGAATTCTAATTTTTTTTTTTTGTGGTTTTAAACGAGAGAGAACACTGTAAAACATCAGAGCTTTTTGCATGTACTGTAGAGCAGTGTAACTTTCCCAACAGCTTGCAAGTCTCCCGTGAGGTGGCAATCTAGCAGATGCTCATCTAGATGGCAGTGCTAGTGAGCCAGCACAGGATGCTCACTCACGCTTTGATATGGACACCGACTTCTGCGATCATTATCAAGTGCAGTGGATTGAAATCTAGATGCTAGAAGTAGGTATAAACCTTCAGGGTTGGGAGTACCTACAGGTGCTGCTAATTTCAAAGAATGAGGAACTCCTAACAATCCCTACAGCCCTTTTATTTACTGTTAGAAGCCCTGGGCTTTCTGCATCCTGATTCACCTCTGTTTTGCATCTGGTTCTTTTGGTTAATTGCGTCCCGAAATAGAAGTTGCTTACACAGTAGTACAGAAAAGGCTGAGTTCAAAACTATTTCTTTTTGAAGAGTCAGGCATCTTTCCTCACATACCAGCTATTTACATTTCAAATCTGTGTTGTAAACCTAATTTTGACAAGTTTCTATTGAACTTTTTTCCCCAGGCGAGCCTCCACTGGACACGTGCACACCAAAGGTTAAGTCAAGGTGCTGAAGCACATCAGTGCAACTACAACAAAAAATGTGTGTTATTAATGCAACATCAGTGGTGTGCAACAATATCATATGTTCAAGCTAGACCGAACTATTTAACTACCGGCTTACTAAAAATGGTATACAAACAATGGAAAATTCCTTGTTACCATTGAATCCTAAAAGTCCACTTGCTGCACGTTTAAATGTGCAGACTTGAAATAAAAGCATGTTTAAGGTGCTTTGCTTTTTGGCTTTCTGAAGGGAGTTGGAGTTGTGTTACTCAGTTATGCAATCTGAAATCTGGCATCCGTCACTTCCCAGTAGTTGCAGGCTGCACTACGCTGTTGCATTTTATTCCTAAAAGAAATAGTCTTCAATTCAGCGTGTATTGCTAAGCAAATGGAGCAGGCTGTGAATCACAACATTTCTTGTACTGTCAATGAAATAATGAAAAATTACAAAAAGTTTGACTGTTCAGTGTGCAAAATGCCTAGCAAGCAATTAAAGGGAAAAACATTTCCTCGAAATAAGGAAGACATGGGAAGAGCAGATCCGCAGGTTACTGCAATCAAATACATACAAACAATTTTTAAAACATCCCGAATTCATAGGGATCTATCTGCTCACTCATCTCAAAACCCAGATGGCCAGAAGTTCCCCATCCAGGTGACACAGAAGAACACAGCAGCCCCTCACATCAATGCCCCACCTGGGGTTTGAGCACCGATAGCCACTTTCCCCTGAGTTTGAGCCCACCCCAGCTGCGCTGCCTGCCCACTCCCTCCTCTCTGCCTGCTGCCAGTCCCTGCAGCATGGCAGGATGAAGACGCTGGCAAAGAGAGGAAAGAAAAATATTTTTCTTCTCCCTGAAAACAAACTTTTTTTTTTCCTCTGTTAGAGAAAAAAAAATATCTTATTTTATTCACAAGTCTTTCCACAGTTTATTTGGAAATGGAGGATCGACAGCTAAGAACAGGGAGTATAAGCTACCCCCTCTGCACACTGTTAGTCCTACAACACGTTTCTATACCACAACTTTCTAAATCAGCCTTCATCAAATCACAAACCCGTGCTTTTTGTCTTACAAGTATTTTCCAGCTCCTGTTCTGGGTATGTTTTGCTCTCTGCTCAGTGAAAATGAGAAAGAATACCTTAATTTATGTGTGCTAAAATACAGTGATATATGGTGAGCTGCCAATATCTGGGATGTGCGCGGCAGCTTTCATGATGACTATTTATTACAGCGATGAACTCAGGCTAAAATACACAAAGCAGATTTTTTCCAAGAGCGTATTTATCATTTTGCTATATATTCATGCCTCTAATTGATTTTTTGCAGTTACATTTACCACAACGTGAAAATAAGTAATAGCATGTGAGATCAGATTTTATAGGCACACCTTTTTACGTACAGTAAAGCAAACACAAGAAACGCTTTCCAAGACAGCATATCGCTATCAAAGCCCTACATGGACAACTCCTTTTTTTCCACGGATCACTACTGTAAAAGTTAATGCAGTCAGAGCTTTTAGATTGGATTTGGTGAGGGCAGCAATGCATTTTGTACAGCTACAATATTAGCCCACGGAGCAGCTTTCGTTTAAGGATTTAAAGTTTATCAAAGTGGAGTGAAATGTGATCTTTCCCCCCAAAAAATAAAAGAAAAAACAAGACAGGAAACCTAACAAAAAGGAACTCGTATTTCAGAACAAAAGTGACTGGTGTACATCAGTAGCAAACTCGTGCCAAACTGCACCAGCTGCTGAACAGATCAGAACTGTCCTTCCTTGAAAGGTGCCTGGAAAATTCAGCAAAAAAAAAAAACTTCTGAGAGTTAAGGACGCAAAGAAGAAGTACTGCAAATGCCTGAAGTAATTTGAAGAAGGGAAACAAATTGTGCGACCGTAAGAAACAAACTGGAAGAACTTTGCTAAGAGACACCTATAGGGAACATCATACCTTTCCTGAGTCTTCAGACTATTCAGTTTGTTCCTTTCGCATACAAAACATCATTAACACAGCCTGCTCATCAGAGCACACAGAACAGCCACTCTGTGAAAGCAAAGAATTTTAGAATCATAGAATATCCAGAGTTAGAAGGGACCCACACGGATCACTGAGTCCAACTCAGGGGATTTTCAGTCATTGTTCCTTGTTATTCCTGCTCCCTATTAGTATCTCACACGAGGCTTTAACTATAAGAAAACGTATGGGAATTTTGAATAAGGGGTACGTAAACCATGTTTAATAGGGAAAAGTAATTGTATCCAATAGTAAGTTCACTGGCTGGGCAACCTGGACCAGAGTCCCCAAATTTGGATCATCAGTCTCAAAACAGTGCAGTGTCAACACATCCTTTTTTGGGGGCACTTTGTGCAAGAACAGTAGAGGAAACTGCTGTAAGGACTGTTCTGGGTTACAGCCACATCCCAGTCCCAAATAGGAGACAGGAGAGCAGGAAAAAGGCCACAGCAGTGCTGAGATTGAGCTAAAGAGGCTAAAGCCTGGGGTTGTTTCTCTCCCCTGCTCTCCCCTTGGTTTTGTTTTTTCACTTGCCACATCATCCAGTAAAACAGAATTAACATCTTAGCTATGGTGAACAAACACCGTAGAAAATAAGAGACAGACAAATAGTGAAGTCCTTCTTTACCTGCAATTTACACTGGGTGGGTTTGGAGGGGGACGGGGGTACTTTTTTTTTTTTTTTTTTTTTTAAACTTTTAGCAGCTGTTTCCATTTCCAACCGCTTCTGCTTCCTTAATAACACCTTCCCATTTCTGTAAGAGAACTCTGATAGAATAAATGGATTTTCAGTGATGTAAAACCAACACACTGCATTTTTCTTCCCGTTTCTCAGTAGCCCCAGGCAGCACCCATCACTCCAAGTTCCAGAATTACAGTCAGTACCAAACAGTGTGTATCCTATAGACACTATCAAGAAGTCTGCACGTAGCAGACAACATTGTTTTGACACTGACACGCAGAGCATCTGAATCATTTTGTCTTGCTGTTCGAAAAAAATTCATGTCTCCAACTATTGTGCCGTCTCTATCAGGGGGTTGCTAATTACTAAAGCTGCTTGTTATTACATGTATTTAATTAATATTATCAGTAAGTCCAGAATATACATGCACTTCAGAAGAATGACCCTAACAACCACCACTTCAACCTATAACAGAATTAGGATGTGCTCAAAAAACATTACAAGATTAGACAGGGGAAATAATAAAAAAAAAAAAAGATAAGTTGATCAATTTTTAGATTCTTCTGAAAGAACTACAAAAATAACAGATAACTGGAGACTATAATAGAAGCTTTAAAGTTCAATATCTGACAGCATCACAAAATCTTACTTGAAAAGTCTCGGGACAAAAAATTAAACAGGCTGAAAGAATTAAGACGAGTGGGAATGAACAAATGCAGAGAGCTATCTAGTACGAGTCTCATTCAGGCACATTCTTACTGCAGCAAACTCTAAAAATAGGGATGATACCATTAAATGAACCTTGTCAGAAGGTGCAAGATTGAGAGCGTGGAGCAGACGCTAATAGAAAATGACAGTCGTTAGAAATACATGCATAAATAAACTATTATGCTTAGAAGAAGTAAGCTGATCTCGGCGTGCAGGAAACAATATTAATTTCAAGAAATCTATTAATTAAGAAGAAACACACGGAATACAATACTGCAAATTCGACCGCAGCATTTCGGGCAGCCTTCACTGCAGACAAAGACACACAGCACTGCATGGGAGCAGTGCAGGTCCGTATGCCAAAACCAAGTTCTAGCTGTGGCAGGATACACCAGCTTGAAAAGCTGTGCACACATTAGGAGGGACTTCAGAAAAATGAAGATTCCAGAATGCTGGAAAGATTTTGCTTTCAGAAAAAAATATAAATAAAAAACTGCTAAACATCTTCGTTTAGCAAAGTAATACACGTGTAAAAGTTAAGGTGAGGGAAAAGAGTGTATGAGGTTTTAAAACAATAAAGAAATTATCTAAAGAAAACCAAAACTCACTGAGCACAGACAGCACACAGGCTACAGTCCCTTTTGGAAACATCCATAGGCACATACACACACACTTCATTTGGTACTAAACGCGAAGCGCGTTGAAAGTAGAAGACCAAGAGATATCATCAGATAATTCTTCTGTATCTATTTTCTCTCTCCAGCTATTTGATAGTGACACTATACTGGAAATTGGCTATTTCCATTTTAAATCAAGCCTCAGACACTTAAACAAATTCTCAGGAAAAAGACAAAACAGCTGTAACTGTTAAAAATACAACTTCTTACACATGGATTCTGCACAGAAGCTCAATTTCTTTGAGAAAGTTGCCCTACGACTTCAGCTATTTCATCTCACAAAATATTTTCTTCCACGCACCTTTTTTTATTAGCAAAAGCAGCTAAGATATGAGAAGTGTTTTAAATCAAAGTGCACTGAATACATTATCGCATCGAATAGGGTGAACGCAAAGAAGCGTTTAAAAATAGCAGAACTTGCAGCTGTCTGAAAGCTACGTGTTCAATAGCCTTAAGTCATAACTTCTTTCTACTTAAGGCTTGGAACAATGCTATAAAATTTTTGCACGTGTGGTATCTGAAGGGAGAAGACTGATATAGAACTTTTACACCTCAGGATTTTCTAGCTAACATAAAGTTTACTGCACTTTCAAGTTGGAAATTCCTCTGAAAACAGAGCGCTACCTATGTAGTTCTGCTGTGATTTGTAAAAAGTTACTGTTAAAAACACATTGGTGCAATTAACATAGAAGTTTGAACTGATATGATTACTGAATTTGCATTAAGCAGCAAATGAGATACGATAGCTATGGTGAAAAACCACAGCTGTGTTATTTGAGAACACCAGATCTCACCTGATTGAGTTTTATGAAGAAAGAAAAAATACCTCATTTTCCAAGATATCTAAAAGATTGATGAAGAAAAAAAGCAGTGCAACGTGTATTCTCCAAACAGTTGGCTCATTAACAAAGCCCAAATATTGACCAGCAGTCCGAGGACACACAGCTCCATTGCTTCACAGAGGACAAGAACACCCCAGAATTAGCCTGCACACGACAGGACCGTACCCATCTCCCCATCTGCTCACATAACCCCTTAGCCTGTACCAAGGGACTCCTGTTCTGAGCAGGGATTCCCACTCGTCATTAGATGGATCTATTGTGGAATATCAGACAAAAAGGTGTAGAAGTAGCCTCAGAGAACAGTCCCTCAAGCACATGCTGCCCCAGTGTCTCTTGTACAAGGCTACCGTGTAACTTCTAATGCACAGAATTCTCAAATGCTCTGAATCCAAAAGACATCTCAATACAGCACGCCTTCCTGGACAGACAATGCACCCAAGCACAACTGGTCTTGGGTTCTGCTCAGCACTATAAAACGACCACATAGAAGTGCCCTTTTAACACTACTCTTATGTGTTTAATAATCAAGCTAATTAGTTCAGTGCCATCCCTTTACCTGTCACCATAAAAAACCTCAGACACACTTTTATCCTGGTGAATATCCTTTTCCATCACAAACCAAAACCTGCCCGCATAGAGCTGTATGCTGGAACTACACTGCAGCTGCAGGAAGGGTTTGGCTCCTTCCAAGCCATCATCTGTCTTCCCCAAATATCACCACACAGGACAGAATGGAAACAGGTCATGGTGCTGTGATTTTCCCAGGGCTGTAACCGGAATGGCAATGACACTGCCAAGAGTTTGGTGTACTCTGATGGCTTTGGTTCTACTCCATCACACAGCGTGCTCTTCATCAACAGATGTTTTAGTTTTCCCTTTCTCCCCAACTCCAGCAATTGCAACACCCAGACTATTTTTCCTGCCTTTTGGGATTTTTTTGGTTTCCTGACTGCCGGGATCAAACTGCTGGACCTAGCACTCAAAACTGTGCCAGGTGTATCATACACTAAGCTCTTATTCTTTAACAGAGATTACTGCACAGTAAGTACTTATACAACCTCCCAAGAAGACACACTATGAATGTAGTTATCTGATCTGCAGTGCTCAGATCAGCCTTAAACATTTAATTTTCTTTGCATGTGCTTGTTTTGCTCTTCTCGGCTTCCATCCCAAAGTCTCCATTCTGAAAGCTAGTGTGTGGTGTACAAAAACCACTCTCACAAGGTACATACCTCTTTATTTTGTTTTCAAGCAAGAAAGAAGGTGATGGTAGAAAGATCTATTTAGCAATTTCAAGTAAACTTAGAAAAAAACATTCTATTAAGACTAATTAAAATGCAATAACCATTATTACTAGTCTTTTAGTGACACTAACTTAAAAAAAAAAGTTTTAACACATTTTAAAAAATTCTACTTGTGAAATGTATTTTATAGCCACATGTTTTATAACATACAGCAATAATATAAAATGCTATGGAGACTCAAATTAGAGAAAGCCTATGTCTTTCGTATTATTTCATTTGCTGTACGTAACCAAATCGTGCTGCTATTGTTTTAAGAACATACTTCACTATGAATGCTATAAATGAGATACACACACGAAAAGCAAAATTAAAGATTGAGAGAACTGAACTGAGTTTTGCAGAATAAAGCCTTGGTGTTGCATTGGCCGAGCGAAGGCATACGTTACACAAGTTGGTATAAGCAGTTAACATTTAAGAAATATAAATCCTTGGCGAGTACAGGATTAAAACACTTTCAAATAGAAGTAAAAACATCTCCACGTGTTTCTAACTTGTCATCTATTATATCAGGAGGTGTGATGACAGAACAGCTACTTTGCCTCTTGTTTTAGAGGTAGCGAGGCTGAGTATTACTCTGGATTTTTGCCAAATGTCATTTTTAGTAAACTCTGCTGCAATTAGGAATTTGGTTCTCTGGATGAAGAAGCAGGACTATTCTTTGCGTGCTGTTTCTTACAGCAATTGATTGCCTTAAATATGTTCACGTACGCGCTACCTGTGACCAGGAGTGGCTCCTGTCTGAACAAAGGTTTGGCTCATTAAAATGAAAAGGTTACAGCTGCTGTCTTAATGATAGAGAAAGAAATGAACTACTGTTCAAAAAAAAGAATGGAACTAATGCATTTCTGGCTGTTCAAAAAGTAACCCTGACCTCTGTTAGACGTCAGGACACTAAATACAGGAAAGGAAACAAAGTCACCTAATTCTGGAGAATCGTGTTCAGCGTGTTATCTGATAGCTGCCGTGTTCTCTCCGTGTTCATGTGATACTGCGTGGACACGACTTCTGGACGGGATCTCTCACTCTGAAGCTCAGTTGTTCCCTCATCTCACTGCCCTTTCATAAAAGATTATCAGGGAAAGCAAAACGTACACCAATTAAGTCAAAGAAACTGCAAAACTGGACACAGAGAGGCTGCAGCAAAGCCGAGCAGTTTGAACTGCCGTCACCTTAAAGTCATCTGTGATAAACAAAAGAAGCAGTTTTTTAAAGCCACTTCTATGCTTTTCTTTGTAAAAAGGAAACAAAGTTTTTCCTCGAGACACTAGCACTGCATTTCATCTCTTCTATGCAGCATTAAAGGTAACAGCAGCTCAACGCAAAGATGCACTGCACAGGGAACCAGATCTAAACCAATTAAACTATAGCAGAAACCTCCTCTGCTGTGTAACAATAAGGAATTAAAACATTTTCATTTATTTTCACATAAAAAGGAAGTCAGAGTCCTGTGACTGTATTGATAGGAGCGATGTGCACATACTTCTGGGCATGCTGCCTTGAACAGAAAAAGAAGGAGCTGGTTCTTTCAGATGGAGTGGCTGCATACAGAAGTCCTCCGGCTCGGCTCCCTTTGCTCTTGATAAAAGCATGGTGCAATGAACTCTCAGGAGATTAGCGTACACACACTGTAACTCCAAAAACTTTAGGCAGCATACATGTTCCTTTGAGTCTTGTACATGCGTTGTATATAATGCGCCCTTTTTGATATTAAAAAGTTGCTAAGTTGTTCTCAAGCTGGAAAGGGTTTTCCATTTAGATAAGGCCAATAGCTGCTGCACAGAATAAGCACATGTGTAACACTGCAGTCTGAAAGCACGAGTGTTTGCCGTTCTACTGGGGGCTGATAAGAATTATTCCATTTCACACAATGCTACTGGAAGTTATTTAACCCCGACATGCATTCTTCTGGTGGTGAATATACCACAGCCAGCAACACCTCCCCACATCACACACCTTTCTGTCTCAGCACATCATAGTCATTTGTCCCTCTAACTTGCTTTTTTGCATATAATTACTCTAAAAGCCCACACACCTTTTCTTTACACAACGATAGAAAAGTATCACATGGAAGTTACTATCCATATTACACACAGGTCTAGCACCAACCTAGAAAACACACACCCACTGCTGGATTTGCCATGAAAAAAGGAAAAAAGCTTGCTGCATGCATTCAGTCAATAGGACCTGGCCTCAACTCACAATTATTTGAATTACCACTGAAACACAGTAGTCGTGGTGGGAGGATGCAGTGGCTACTCAGTGCCGAGTGGTTTTTACCCAATGAATTTGAAACTGCTTGGGGCATTTAGGTTGGCAGAACTCTATAACCCAACTGGAACCGCGCCAAGAGGTTTAACATGCTGCTCTTGAAAAGTGAGCCACCAAGGCTTTAATCGCCACAAGTGGCCAGGACTTAATTTCTCATCTCATTTGAAATATGCCGGTCTCAGCAGCAGAGCAAGCTTCTTATAAAATGCCATCTACTAATCAACACCATTTCCTGCTCCAGTGTTTTTTCTGTGCTTGCTTCCTGTATGAACACTGCGGCAACCCTGTTTGGTTTAGCCTAGGAAAGTCACAGCACAATCATAACCCACCACGGCAGAGCACAGGGCACACGTCCTGCACAAGTACAAAACTGATTTCTACCAATAACAAATATTGAAAAATGTAAGTTTAAGAATGGGAATTAATTGATTCTTAACTTTCTACAACTGCGGAAGCATTTTTTTAGAAGATGCCAATCTGGAAAGGACTTGTGAGAATTGAATTCAACTCCTGGCTCCATACATGACCTCCATTCTGACTTTTACCAAGCAACACTGTGGGTTTTTAATATGACAGATTTACACCAGCACCCCAACTGTGTAAAATTAGACCAAAGTACGCATAGAAAGTGCACACAAGGTGCTCAGCTCCTTTTGAGAGAGAATGTCTCTGTAAAGGAAGTCTCCTTAAGGATGGACCAATTTCTAAAAGTGAGGCTTTGGAGAAATGCTGTGCTTTAGCCTGAAACATCTTATGTTTAAAAAGACAGATTATGCATCAACTGTAATCAGTGACAATCAGCACATCTAAGAGAAGGCAACATAAACATTAAGATGCTATTGCTTTTGAATTCAGGTGAGGTTTACTTTCTTTAACTACACTAAAATGATTGTATTGTCTCTATATTGACAGCCAGCATGAGCTGCAGTAACCTCCGTGTGCAGCAGTTTGTGAGTGCAACTGAGCAGTATACAAACTGACACCATCATGGCTGTAAAATCCCACTTTGATTTTTCAGTTCACCAAAATCAGTGCGAGTTTATACCATTTTTTTTTTTAAGGATATCCTTTTCAACTACGAAAAATATAAGGTCTGATGTTAAAGGGTGATAAACTAATGGCTAGATCTCATTAAAATTGAGATGGATTTCACTTGTAATTCTAAGGCTGCCTAAAAAATCCCAGTTCAAGCTCTCTGGACAAGGAAGGGTGGGTGATTTTTAACCTCAACTGTGGTCTTCAGAATACATTAATATATATTCGTGTTGCAATCATACTGCAAATATTTACATTTACATACACACTGAAAAAACAATATGCCTTGCAATTTATTCTTGCTCATCTGAATATGTAAAAACTTGTGTTAAAATTAAAACTATTGCACGCAGGAATGGTAAAAATCTATCAATTCTTTTTAAAACAGCGAAAGAAAAGAGATATCCCTGACAGATTACAGAAGAGCTATCACCTTCAGCAATATTGTGATTTAAAATATTCAGAACAGAAAGAAAGCCTCTCTAATGCATGTGTTAAAGTTTCCCATGCAAAACCAAATGTATCCTTGTTTCATATTTAATTTGCAATAGGATACCCAGCAGCTGAGCTATGAGAGCTTTCCTGGCTGCTGACTAACTGCCTGCTGAGATGGGCTCCACGCATAGGTAACACTCCATTGAAGACCAAATCCTTAGAGCTACATCTCAGTTCCCTTGAAAGCTAATCTGAACACACTGGACTCGAAAGGAAATGAAAAGTGAGTTTTTCTCCCTTCCTATGGCACCAGCACTTCCTGTGTTTTAGCGATTGGTCAAGAACTATTATTTCCTCCACGCTATTCCCAATTGTGACTGTCAGACATCATTAATGTTGTCTGCATGCGAGCACAGTTTTGTTAAATACGCCAGGAACAAAAGTTCCCCATCCCCAGAAACTTGGAGAATATTAAGATTCAAATATGCTATACCTGAATGAACATGCTGCTCTAAACATTTAGAAATGCAAAGTTCATTTGCTGAGATGAGTATCCACAAAAATCTATGCAAGATAAGGGGTATTAAAATTATTCACTCTCCAATTCAGAATGGATTATTTGGCCAATCTGTTAAGCCGTACCTCTCAGACACACAGAATCAGTACCATCCTCCTCCCCTCAGGGAAAAGAGCTCATAACGTTTGAAGAAAAATATGCTTCATCCCAACTGTAAGAATACACATGAAACGCAGAGTCTTCCTTGAACACAACTCTTTGGAATGGGAAAGCAGCAGACATCAACAGCATGAATGCAGAGGGCAAACAAGTTCACCAAAGAAAATAAATTAAGTTGAATGCTGCAGATTGTAAAGTGGCCAGAATAAAGGCCATTTAAGTTATTGGGCTGTTTTAAATATATACACGCAGGCTTGAACTTAAATTTATCTCTCCATATAAAATATCACCTCTGGCAGCGTGGAGTCATCACTTATAACCATGATTGAAACATTAATCTAAACCAAGTCAGAGAAATTTGTGACTTATTGTGTTACCACCTGAAGACCCTATGTTTTCCAGCCTTGGGCTAAATACAAGCCAAATCCAGCCCTGCTCAAGTTTGACACTGCTTTTCAAAAACACAGGTATGCTACAGTAGCTTTTACTTACCTGGTCCAAACAATATGCATTTATATATAATATGCAAATAGAATCACATTTAACCCAGTCACGCAATACACAGCTGTTCAAAGCAACAAAATCCAAACTAAAGAAACCTATAAAAATGCTCTCTTGTCAAATCATCAGAAAGACATTAATGTATCTAAAGACTGCAATAAAAAAAAAAAAACAAAAACAAGAATAATTCTACGAAAAACACTCTTTACAGATTATCTTTAATTATCCATGTGTCTTGCTGTATGAACCAGGGTCACGTCTCCAGCTGCCTTCTAATTTCAACTCTCCATGTTATCCAACTGTAAATTTCTCAGGCTCTTGCAGAATGAAGTGGAGCTGCCTACACACAGAAATGAGTTATCCTTTCCTAATGACTTACCCACTCACTAATATTCCCTTTGGTGGAGAGTTGGAGAAAACAGGATCACATACTCAAAGGTGAAGACTTGAAGAAGGCACTGAAGTTAAGTGCTGTACGGTAAAGTTATAATGCTTATCTGTGTGTGGCAAAAGACAAATAATTCAAATGAGCTTTCTTAGTCATAATCTTAAAAATTAGAAGGCAGAGTTCCATGGTCTTAACCTGGACTCTACCACATACTTGTCTGCAGAAGCTTGTAATGAATCATTCACCTGATTGATGCAAGGGAGATACAGGTCCCGTAATCCACGCGTGATCTTTGTCTAGACAACGGCTTGTTCTGATGCTAAGATCAAGGTTAGGCTCAGCTAGACTTGAAAACAGCATCTAAACAAAGTACAGTGTCTACTCTTGAATAGCTTCGAGCGGGGATAGTTTCACAAGACAAAAGAAACATTTCAGACACTTCAAAAGTGTCTAAAACTGAGACGAGTTATTTTGCAAGCACCTAATCTGGAGAATAGTTATTTGGAACAATTACCAGGACAGCTCCTGAACTCCAGGTGTGAATCCAGCCCCACGTCCATGCAAATACCACAGCTGTTAATCACCAGCACAAGAATGTGGACATCACTGGGGAAACTCAGGACAGCGTTTCATAAAACCAGAGACATGTGAGGTTTTAACACCTAAACTCAACATCTTCTACTTCTATGTCCTTCCCAATACAGCACAAAATTAAGGCTTGCTTGGGTTCTGAACAGTTTCCCTGCAAGCTAGGTGCAAATACCAGGGCAGGAGGTAACAATCAGGTCTGTGGCTGTGGGACCAGCAACTAAAATAATTTTAATTTTGCTTCTCAAAGGCCACTTGTCAGTATTCACTGGCTAACATTTTCATTACATTAAAATGGTGGCGAAAGTCAAAGAAGAAAAAAAAAACCTACATTTCACAATATGAAAAATAGGAAAGGCTCCTATATGGAGAAAAAGCACTGAAAAATAATAGAAGTTATGACGTTGGCCCTTAAAATTGGAATATTACTTCTCCCTTTCAGTCTGCTTTAAACAGCAGATAAATTTTCCATTTCTCACCCTCTCCCCTAGAGTCACCAAAGTACCCTGCGTAGTAAGGGAAAGTCTGAAAGGCTTGCGAACACTAACACAAAGCTATCAGATGATAACCTAATTTGAAACTTATGCTTCCAAAGGTGCATAGGTGTCTGATGATCCAGATGAAATGAAACCCTCAAGAATAGTAGCAGTAGACAGTGCAGGAAGCAACGTGGGCTGCAAGCAAAGTCACATACTGTCAGAAAAGGGAAAAAACTGATCTGACGTGACAAGTCAAGACAAGTGACAGAAGTTTTGCTGAAAAGGGATCATTAGGAAATTAAAATCATGACAGCATTTCTGTTCAAAACACACAAGACAATAGAATCCTTTTATCATAAAGTCCCATTTTCTCCTCCAGCTTTGTTATAGCCAAACTTGCAATTTGCACATCATAATGCAATGAAAGAACCCATGACTTTCATTCCAATGCAGTGTAAACAATTCGCTGTAAAAGACTGGCTTCTAAGAAGCAACTTCTGTGTTGTGCAGTTTTTATTTTGAATCCTTAAGAAATCACTAACAACTTATAAGCTATCTAAACAGGTCCCCCCTCCCCCCCAAAAAAAAGAAAACAAAAAAAAAAACACAGAAAAATCTTCTGGCTCTGCAGGGGTGATATTTCCTTGGAGAAAAGTCATGTTAGCTGTATTTCATTTGCTGTATGCGGCAAGTAAAACTCCGATAGCTCAGGAAACTAAACAAAATGCATTTTCACAATAATGATTTTTTACTGTTAGCATTACTAACTTCTTGTTACTACTTCACAAATATTGGACTCAGCTTCTTTATAAAACTTGTTTTCTAATTTTTCTTTTTATGCAGTGAGGTTCCAGGTTGGTTTATCTGTTTTCAAGGATAGAACGTAAATGTGTAAGAAAAGACAAAATAAAGCCACAAAAATCCTCACAAGCTAAGGACGAAAATCTGTCATTTCCCCTCCAAAAACAATGCAAATGCTTTTAATTCAGCCCCTCACTTCCAGCAGCCACTCTCCTTGCAAAAACAGTTGAAGATTTTTTTTTTTCCCCGAAGACAAGAATGATTAAGGAAAGCAAGGTACTAAACCCCACAGAATTTGAAATAGTGTATGCCTCTGTCTACATAGTAGATAGATCCTAGCGATGTCATCAGGCTTCTGCCATGGTTAAAGTTTTACTGTGGTGCTTATTACATTGATTTTTTTTCCCCTCAAATGCTGCAAATTAACTGAAGCTCTTCGGTGAAAACCTATTTAGCTTCACATTTTAAGCCTATAAAAAAAATCTTCCTCGTTAAATCCTTTCTTGCAGTATTTCACTGGAAATTATGCTTTAGATTATGATACTACTGCTCAAGAAAAGGTAAAGATACAGCTGTCTTCCCAATTACAGCTTTATCAGCATGCATTCTATAAAAGAGTTATTCTGCTGTCTAATGGCAAAATTTAAACCAGGCACATTTTCTGTATACTTTTTGTTCCCGTCTCCTATTTTCCTTTTTCTTTGAAACCTGCCTCTCCTATTGGCTCTTTCCCAACGCCTTTCTCCTGCCTGCATCTCAAGCTTGGCTGCCTTTCTCATTTTGGCTGTTTTTTTTTCCTGTTGCTTCTTCCTTGCTATCCTGATGCATACATGAAGGCTCATTCACACAAAAGCAATCAGCGTCTAACACTTCGCACAGCACCTGGCCGGCTAAAGGAAGCTTGCAAATGCTCAGCAGCCAGGAGCAAAGCGCTCACAGCCTAGCAAGGGGTTTAACTATTCAAACTGGTTGACTACACAGTACCTGTTTGTTGATGGGTGGTGGTTTCCTAGCCAAATATACTGGAAAAGCTCTGCTGAAAAGATCACTGCTGCTTTTAAACCACCAGTGCAGCTGTTAGAACAGAGAAGAGTTAGTCTGTGCAATTAAAGTAGATTGGGGAAAGGCAGAAAGGCTTAAAAACAGCAACAGCGAGACCTGTGTTATCAAAATGGCGAAGTTGATATCCCTGTATTCTTTTTAAAGCCCATTGCATGCTAATTTAGAAAGAGGTATTGCCTTTGTTTAACCCTTGAAGAAACCAGAGACTGAAATTAGGCTGTTCTGAGATCCTTGCTACATTCAGTTCTGGACCACAGCCAAAAAAAAGCACTGCAAGACTGAGGGGCCAGTGACAGTTTTAAAATCTCATATATCCAGCCACCAGAGCTACACACTAATGCTTTATGCCACTGTGATGCTTAATGCTTACACAGTTACAGGTATAGCACCAGGAGGTCCCAGACATCAGATGCAAAAATGTTAATTTTCATCACCAACTTTGCTTCATCCCACTCGTTCTCATCAATTCAAAGGGGATTTTTACCAACCAACGTTATGTGAACAACTGGAGATGTTCTGTAATCGGACAGCCAGGTTTCAATGCTACCAGGTGGCTGCAAGCACTAGGCTCTGGTGGGTAATGGGTTCCAATATCACATCAACAGCAAAGAGGGGGAAAAAGCAGGACTGTTAAGGAGATCAACAATTTTATGCTTTGATCTGCCGGGGAAAGAAAATGCTTTGACAGAAAAGGTTATAAATAAATCTGAATTTGTACATTGTGCCAAGAACTGGTCCTGATTCCAATGACCAGAAATACAATGCCAGTGCACGTTATCAAGAATGAAAGACCACAAAACATAATTCCCAGTACAAATTACATTTGTTTCCAAATGATCTCCAAGGAAAAGGAGTTGAACCTCTATGAGTGGGAAGCAAAGAGATATGAAGCAGATGACAGAAAAAGAAAGCAAGGATTAAAAAGATTGTTTAACTCCCTAGAAACCACCCACTTCTCCCTGAAAAACACCTCAAACATTGGGAAGAGACTCCTGTTCCTTCCCTCATATCCTTCTGATATACCCCAATACAATCACAAGGCAAGAGAGGAATTAAGGTCTAATGTGAATTATCACAAGCACAAAAGCAACGTGTTCTCTTTAGCCTCCCAGCCACAGAAGCAGGGAAGGACAAACCCAGAAAGATGAGAAAGTGGTTATTTAAAGAAATATATATTATTATAAATCCGGCAATGCATCAAATACAGGTAGAAATTGTTTCCAGGAAGCTTAAAATTAAGGTTACCATTGCACATGTAGCAGATACACTTGGCTTTGTTTAGTTAACGGAGAATGATATGTGTTCTGAGAACGTCAGGAGCCAGGGCTTCACACAGTATCACAGAATAAATGTAATAATGATTATTATTAGCTATGGAAAAGTAGCTGGGCTTTCTCAATTGGCCTAGTTTCAACTCAGTACTGTTTTGCTTCAAATGAAATCAATAAATTCTATGAAGTTGATGTATTATTGCAAAACTATGTTCTTCTACATTAAAGAGCAAGAAATAAAGCATGACCATCATGTTTTGCAACTAATTTATTTTTTTCTCCTTCTTTAATCTGTCTTACAAGTTTACCATGACATTTTACTGACAACAGTGCTAAAATAACTCCAAAAAACACAAAAAGGAGACTAATTAAAAATAGGGAGACAGTGAACATCGTGATACATTGGCATAAAATTATTCCTTCAGCGGCCTTTGTAAAAATACTGCTAAAAACCAGCATTTGCTATGGCAATACTGAATCAGATTGTTTTACAAAACATGTAATTTCATATGCAGATCCTTGCAGTGCCAGCTTTCGGATGAGCACCAGATCATTTACTTAGTGCAACCTACTGAAATGAGGCACTTCCAGTTTTAGTCAAGAAAGTGCTAGGTGCTTTCTTGGAACAGAACTCCTAGCCATGAACTGATACAAATTACAGATGGTGCTGTCATCCCCTTCCCCCTCAACTTCAGAAATCATTCAGAGCGCTGTTTCAGCATTTCTCACTATTAAGTGTATATATGAAGGAAAAGGTTTTGCTCAGGCTGGACAGAACTTTGCCAAAAACTCGATAACAGCACAGTGATAACTCAGATATCTTAAAAACTGCTGGGTAGACTGTGTACTGCAAATACGAAAGCACCAGTTCTAGAGGAGTGGAAATCAGCAGCCAGCAAACACACATGGAGCGTTGAGAAGGAGGTTAGCAGCACCTACTGGTCACGGTGAATACTGAACGCTGACTTTTATCTCAATGAACAATTAAAAAAAAATCTTTTTACTGCTCAAGCACTGATCTGGAATTACCTATGAAGTCACGTTGAACTAGAGATAATACTTTTAATTGGATCAGCTGATAAAATTAAAAGATACCACTTCACCTAATAAACTTTTATTCCTTCCTTCAGACCATCAGTCACATCACTGTTAACTGTATCAGCACCAGAAATATCTCAATCATTAGCAGTAAGTAAATATTCATCGAATGAGCTGAGCTCAAGGCTTTAGTACCAAATGGGACGTAGCTATTTTTCCTATTTTATGGGACTGAAAGATTCACATTGCACATCACAACACACACGAAGCCTTCCTTTGTTACTGGCTAATTATTACACATTCAAAGCAAGTCAAGTATTGTGAACTGCCTAACATCAGCCATCAGTTTTGTTTAACCTACAAAGATCTGCAAACTATTAAAAGTTTTTGCAACTTTTCAGAATTTCTACAATGCATCTCTCAAACCTGCAAAAGTAAACCTTCTTCTTCCAGTGCAACAAAACACCTACGGCAGTCTCTTGATCTACCTTCTCCCCTTAAAGAAAAAAATAAAACCCGAACAAAAGCACATCGAGCACAAAATTACAAATAGTATTTTCAGCAAACATTTCCTCAAGATTAAAATGTTCTCAATTCTAAGTATTTTAACTCAGCTATAAAAAAACCCTATATTCAGTTGTCATATTTAGTGCTCGCTTTAAATTGCTATTTTAAAAAAGTATTCTTTTTTGTGAAGTTGTGTCTATGGGTCCTCTGATACACTAGCCTCAGGCGTTAGAAGTTTTCCTGGTTCTCATCCAACTTTGGAAATAATATCTTCTTGCTTCGGGTGTTAAAAGGATTCATACATTATTTATAAGGACTGCTAAAATCTAACTCCTGGATCTAACTCGCAAGAGAGAGAGTATAAAAAGTTACATACAAGAAAAAAAGTACAACTGTCCTCGTTTCAATTTTTACTCCCTTTTCACAAGTCACGTAGAGCCAGACTGAGTCTGTAATTCTCTCACCTCTCCCTCCCCTACGTTCTGATATTCTTCTACAGATGCTTTGAGCTCTTTAGGATTTGATCTTTCCTGCGTGTTTTTCAAGTTTGATTTTCCAAGTAAAAAAACCCAAAAGGCAGTGCTGTCGGGGAGCCTGTTACACATCAAAGGAGTGGGACTGCTCTGACAGAACGGTGTTTGTTTACCTCCTGAAAAAAATCAGACTCGAGAGTATCAAGAAAGTAGCCAAACAGCACAGCCAAAATCCCTTTTCACTTTCCAGAGTCGTCTTCTATGCCTTCCTCTTATTGATGCTGCTCTAATATCCATACACATTATTTACATTTTGCCTTTTCTTTCCAGCTCAAGAGTTCATTGCTAGGTTTTGAACGATACTTTCAACAACCTTCATAAGGAAGAGCTACCAGTATCTTCTTATCAATTGAAGAAAATGTTTCTGCACTGAACGCTTTCACTTCCCGGGTAATATGAAGGTAAGAGATTTTATAGACCAAAAGCACTTCAGTAACTACTTACTCTGTGCAATTAAAGACAATAGAGAAGTCAAGTCTACAAAGTGTCAGGAAACACTTGCCACCTTGAGCAAGTCTTCCAGTTGTTACTGGAAATAGAACATTTTTCTGGACAACTGCACACACTGCAAGCACTGTATCTGACATTCATTCACAAGCAGATAGCTGTTTCCAACTGCAGTTTCTCTTAAACTGAAGCACACAGAAACGCTACCTGAATACCCTATAAGAAAGACTGAAGATATACTTACTACTATACTTTCTAATCATTGAAAAATCGCCCCATCCAACGTTTATAGCAGCACAGTAATGGATTTCACCTTACTGGGAAGGTAACATCATTTATTCGTTGTTACACTAGGCAGAATTTCTGTACGTATTTCAGCCTTTGAGATCTAACTTCTTCAAAAAGAAAGAGACAACAGAGCACGATTCTGTCCTCTCCAAAATTTTAAATGAAATAAATATCTGGGGAATTGTGTTATTTTGTTTCACTCTTTCAGGGAAGTATAATCCTCTTTGTCTGGCATTTTTGCAAACCACAAACTTATTCGTGTTTTTTTCCTCCCAAAGCATACACGCAGGACGTTCACTGTTTGAAGAGAAATTTAGATGAGGTTACATTTCTTAAACATTTACCTTATTAGCTAGCAATCAAATTTCATGTAGCTAAAAGAAAAAAAAGGAAAACAACAATCTTCCCTTTTTCAATGCCATTGTTAAAACCATTGGGTTAACTGCAGCTTGCTGCATTTCTACAGTTGGTTTCACTGTTCAGCAAGCCTCAGCCCCTGCCTCTGTGCAACTTTCATACAGGAAAGGAGAGCACTTGGAATAGCAATGATAAAATACCAGAAATGCCAGCCAATGTCAGTAAAGAAAATTAGAAGCAAGCACTGTGCCTTTAAACAGATCTTATTTTAAATCAGACTAGAAGATGACTTCAGGTTGGCTTTTTTCATTTTTTTTTTTTTTTTTTCCTTTTTCTTCTTTTTTTTTTTCCCTGTTCCATTTGCTCAGCAGAAGTACCCAGTGCCAGGTGCTGAGAATGCTGTGCCAGACTCACTACCCCTCCTTCTTCTGCCTTTACCAAATTTACAACCTCTTGCACAACGTACAGCAGAGGGAGGCTTTCACATACGAGGTACAGTAAAGAATATTTCTTGTCATCCTAGAACTTAAGCATGTTATAAAAATGTGTGTTGACGTAGCACATTTTGATACCAGATCATCTCTGAAGCAAGTAAATAATAGTGAAAAACTAGCTTCTGCCACAGCACTGTCACCCGTTTTGACACCATGTTTTAATATCACCTTTGCCTGTGTAATTTGCAGTGACTACACAGCACAAGGATGTACACAAATATGCAAACATGCGAGGACCAAAACTGAAAACAAAATGATTAATTTCGCACCTTCTTGAGAAGAAACAATAGGTGGCAGATAGTCTGGGATGTATTCTTTCCTTTCTTCTGCATCTTTACTCCCAGGTTGAGGAAACTGTAGGACATTGTTCTTGCTGACGGGAAATGAAGGGATTTGATGTGCGAAAGTCACAGGTTCAATATTGTGTATATAATCTTCTAGTTCATGTAGATTAACCCCCATGAGCTTAAAGGCATCCCCTACGTCATCCAAAATTGGATCTGTGCGGCCATCTGTAACAAAACAACAACATAACAATGACATTTTTTCAAAAATCCAGGTAAAAAAAAACAATTATCCTGCAGAGATTACAGTTTGCCTACTCTCAGTACCAGTAATGGAGATTAATGATCCACAGCTCTGTCAGGTTTATCACTCACTGAGCTACAAAAAAGTTCTAAGTTAAGAACATATTTCTGTTAAAAAATGTTTTATTTCAATCCCTACCATTTTAAAGAACTGTATGTCAACAGCACAGCAAGGAAAACCGAGGAAGGCTAACAGGCAGCTGTCCCTGGCAACAGAAAATTAACAACACGCACCACCCAAAGCACACCGATTTCATAAAATACATTAAAATAAGCTACACAAGCCCTCAAAATGCTCAAAGTGTCCCTTTACCAGCACATAACCGACTAGAGATTATTTTTCAATTTAGAAAATTAATAATTCTATTTGTTGAATGAAACTAGTTCATAGGGAACAAAAAAAGAAGATATCTTGTGTATCTCTTGATAACAAAAATTCTTTACTAGTATCTTTCCATCAGATGGAAGCTACAGGCTTCATAAGCTATGAGTCACTATACCTACCAGCTAGATATACCTCCTGGATGAAACACAGTAATATCAACAGTGTTCTGATGATGAGGGAATATTCTAGTCTAGATTTTAGGGACCAATTTCCTATGGCGCAATTCAAGTTAAACTCTGCAGCAAAAACCTTCTTTTTCTTAAAAAAAGTACCATGAAGCCTTACTGGCCAAGCAGTCAGAACCTTGCTTTTACACATTCCCCAGAAGAAGACAGTCTAAGAGACTAGGAACTTCATTCTACACATGTAACTGGGGACAGAGATGTAAATTATACAGCACAAAAGTCCTCCAAGTGCCTCAGTTTCCCTAAGCAGATCAGTTCCTCCAAACACCTCCAGAGGGAGAATGGGGCACCTGGCTTCAGACCTACAGCACTGCTTTGAGTCTCCTAACTCATCATCATTATCAAACAGATGCCTTAAACTACATCTATTTTTCTCGTTACTCTATAAAATTATACCACATCATTAACACTATGGCTTATGAAGATATTATAACCCTAAATGATAAGATGCAATTTGGTTGCTAAAGTAATAACACAAAATCAGCCCAGGCTTACAGAAGGAACACAATCACTATTCTGAACTCAGAATCAGAAGGCTCAGCTCTAGAGAATTGGGTCGGGGCAGGGGGGTGGAAAGGATGCTCTTTTGTTCTTTCTCTGAACCTAATCTCCTCTTGATTTATCTTGAATCCAAAGCAGCCGAGCGGGCTGGTTCTCACATCACTGGATGAATTCAAACCCCCAGCCAACTTCTGCCTCCAGGTACGTTTAGGAAATAAGAATTTTGTTCTAGAATTTCTCTTCTCAGTCTTGCGGTGAAGATAAGAGTAATACTCAGATCGTGGCTTTGATTCTCAGCTCTGTAACACAGGCCTCTTGTGTGACTATGGGCAAGGTGCTTGTGTTTTAATTCTCTTGCCTCTTTTGTCTGTATTGAGTGTGAACTCCGTGCGATGAGAACCATCTCTTACTTTGTGTTCGTACAATATTTAGTACAAGTACCAATTATTTCCCCTGCAGACTCCAGGGACAGATAAATCCAGAGGCTTACACAAATGTAATTAAGAGCATCACAATTCTAGGGCAGTTTTGAGATCCCTATAGTTATTGTGCATTTGATAGAAGTGTTTTACCATTAAAAAATTGAACTTAGTTGACGCAGACAAGAAATTTTGTATGTCATTTTTAGTCACTCTGCACACCATGCAATGCAATACCTTTGAACTTACTGAACCACTTGTTAGGGTCAAGCTACACAGCTAATTCAAGTGCAAAGCCTGAAGAAAACTCTTTAACAAGCCCCAAAGCAGAGCATATTTATTCCCTGGATGCTCTTGAAATTCCTGACTGTGCTGTGCTCAGAGATGACCCATGGGGAGCCTCAGCTCTCATTCCCAAAGCAGACATCACCCAGACTCAAAACCGTACCAACAGATAAGGACACACTGTGCTTAACAAAGATTTGTGTTGGAAGGGACCTTTCATATCATCTAGCTCCAACCCCCTGCTGTAGGCAGGGATACCTCTCTCTAGACCAGGTTGCTCAAAGCCCCATCCAGCTTGGTCTTGAACACTTCCAGAGATGAGGCATCCACAACCTTGCTGGGCAACCTGTTCTAGTGTCTCACCACCCTCACAGTAAACAGTTTCTTCCTGATATTTAGTCTAAATCGACCCTTTTCCAGTTGAAAACCATTTGCCCTTGTCCTGCCTCTACATGCGCTCATAATCCCTCCTCAGCTTTCCTGTAGGCCCCTTCAGGTACTGGAAGGCCAGTACGTTCACACTGCCTCGGAAGGAAAAACGAAACACACAGCCAGGTTCCCAAGACTGCAAGACACACATCTGTCCCATTCCTGCGGCTGAACAAGGGTCTTTGGAGAGCCCTGCTCCATGAGAGCCTCTTGTCACCTCTACTGACATGCTTAGGCTGTTTTAGACCAGTTTATCTATGCAATAGGAAAAAGTCTTCTTGTGCTGCAGCTCCTGAAGATGTACTGATATCAGAAGCAAGTGAGAAATGCTAAAAAGGGTTTCTTCCTACAAGTGGTTATTGAGAGTATGTGGTAGAGAAGCAATCAGCTATGATGTGAAATGTTTTACGGAGTGAAAATATACCGAATGTTTAAGGTATGTAAATATTTAAGCAATTATGGCATTAAAAAGCAAGCTTAGAAGATGAGCATAATAGATAAACTTAGCTTTTCATTACGAAAAAAAATAAATACAAGGATTATTTTTCCATATCTCTGACCCAAAGAGTTGATGACAAGTCATTGGGCTTGTTCAGAAGTGAAGACTCTGGAACACGTCATTGGGACCTCTCAGTACTCAGAGGGAGCTCACAAGGAGGAGGAGGACCAAGTTTTTTATACAATCTAATTGTGATGACTTTAAACTAAGAAACAGGTAGATTTAGATTAGATGTTAGGAAGAAATTCTTTACTCAGGATGGTGAGGCACCAGCACAGCTGCCCAGAGAAGCTGTAGGTGCTACATCCCTGGAGGTGCTCAGGGCCAGGCTGGATGGTGCCCTGGGCAGCCTGAGCTGGTAGCAGGGCAACCATCCCATGGCAAGGGTTGGAATTGGAGGGGCTTTGAATTCTCTTCCAACTTAAGGCATTCTATGATAAAACTGACTGAAAACTCAAAGCGTTTAAAAGCTGCAACCGTCACAGTGATGAAAGCACTGATCAGTTCACCTTTTCTAGAAACACCACCTCAGTGAGAAAAGCAAGCAAAAAAAAATATTTTGGTTTCAAAACACTTATTAACTAAAAATACAGCAAAAAATGCTTTAAATGCAATTTCAGGTGATTTATCAAAATTTGAAAAAAACTTGAGCTTGTGCCTTTATACTTCTAATAGTTTAACATTTCTCTTCCCTATCTTGTTCAATAGAAATTCACTTAAACAGCAGAAGCCAGACACATTAAAGAGAATGCTGACAAACATGCAACTCTCCTGGTGTTTCACAAGAAAAATAAAAGTAATAATTTTACGTATACTGAACTTATTTTGATATTCTTCAGGTATCTGTGCTACCCTCTGTTTAAAAATTCATATGCTGGCACCTTCCAGTAAAATAAGTAATCCAATGTTGCACAGCAAGTGCCAAATTGCAGCTGTGGAGGTCTTGGGTTCCAGTCTCACGCTGCTGCCTGTATCACAACACTTCAAAAAAATATCACAGAATCATAGAATTGCTTGAGTCAGAAGGGGCCTCTAAAGGTCACCAAGTCCAACCTTTGTGCAATGATCAGGGACACCTAGAGCTCAGTCAGGTGCTCAGAGTCCTGCCTGACCTTGGATGCGTCCAGGACACACGTTCTCTCGGATTGGGAAGAGACGCAAGACAGCTGAATGCTTCATAAAGCAAGTTACAACTCTCCTGCTGATCTCAAACCAGTGGAGAATATTTCTCCTCACAAGCTGTAAGTTATACTATCTCCTTGAAAGGCAATGATGCTCTAAAATTGATAGAGCTATGGTAACCAGTAGAGCTAAATTAAGTCCCAAACTCCTTTATCACAAAGCTGCAGAAATGGCCACGCACCTTGTTGTGTAAGCGAGTAAAGAGGAACCTGCATGCAGAAGTGGATTAAAAACAAAAGAAAAACAAAAAACCAACAAGTGTCCAGTGAGAAGCTGTCCAGAGTCCAACTGCTGCTCCACGTCACCAGCTGACAAATATTCACATTATCCAAAGAGACTGCAGAGCTGGGGAATGTCACTGGGAGAAACTCTCATTCTCTCCTTAAATTTCATTGCCTGCTGCACGAACAACCTTTGTCAGTCCTCCCACATCCTTCAACTCCCCTGTCCATGGCCCAAAGACCATAGGAGTCAGTGAAAAATTAACAAGTACAGAACAGAAAGCTTCTGTTTTCATGCCTTTTTTTTTTTTTTAAGCAGGGTGCAACTGCAGCTCTGAAAGAAATACACTGAGAAAAAATACTGAGTTACTTCTATGCAACGTGTGCAACCTATTATAAATAGCTCAGCATTCACCCTCATGTTTGTAGAGAAGAATTTTCAAGCAGTAAATTATCTGGTCTAGCTCCTCAGCTCTGTCATAGATTCCCTGTGCTCCAGTAAGTCACACAGCCCTACCATGCACTGAATATGTGCACCTGCATCGAGGAGTAACTCCAGAGTAACTCAAGTACACAACGCATTACTTTCATCCAGCAGCCACAGGGACAGCTGGAAGCATGCACAGTGTGTATACACGTATGCCTTATTTGAGTGCACTTCATTAGGAAAAAAAGGCCCCTGTTAACATCTTCTTGCTATTTCTGCTCAGTCTGCTCCTTTTCCTGGTAAGTTTACAAACACTGAGCAAAAAAATCAAGTTGCCTTTCTTTATTGCTAGCCAGCAAGAAGTTAATTGGTTTAAAACCATCAAAACTCAGGGTTATGTGGCATCAAGAGGTACGCCTATTGGAACAAAAGTCACAGAATGTAACAGGCCTTGAATAGATGCTGGCCAGAGCATACAGAAAATCAGTGCAGGGAATTAGCTCATTTAAACTGAGCTTCCAATCCTAATGCTATAGAGATCACTATTATATACTGATAAGAGTGAAGTTTCAAAAAGTAAAATAAAAATCTACAGTGCAATTTGGGTTGATTCCAGGTTCATTCTCCCCATGGAGGAAAACGCCGGCTCACTGTCAGCATCCCCAAACTCACTTCTGCATCTTGTAAAGCCTTGAGAAACGTGAGTGCAAAGACACAGCACACTATGGGCAGCTCTCCCCTAAAACAACAAAAATATAGACATCTTGGCCTTCAGAAACAGCACGATGCCACTTGTTTTGTAGTTCCAGTACCTTAATTACATACTCCAACACTGGTTTTCAAACATTTCAGCACAAAAACATGTGTGAAGCATACTGCATACCAAATAGATTTCCTCTCATGAGCTTTCCACAAACACATACAGCATAACACGGTTTACTTCAACAAACCAACCCTCACTTTCTCCCCTGTAAGTTCACCCTCTCCTCCACCCCAACACAGCATTCTGAAGCATTTCATAGCATCAAACACATCTCAAGTCCGCTTTGCGAATTGTTTTGTCTTCTATTCACTCCCATCAAATACAGCTACTGCAAATGAAACAAAGAAACAACAGCAGAAAAGTAATGAAAATCGTGAATGTGGCTCTCCTAATGGGATGTAACAGCTGGAACAAAGATCTAACACAGCTGGGAAAGCCATCATTTTCTTTTGCAACTGAGAAAATATGTGAACGGCGATGACATGCTTTTCAAAGCAATACCACAGTGCCTCAGTTACGTCAGAGTAAATCCACTCAGTTTTGAATACAAAGATTATGTCCCTCCAGCTGACAGCCCTGCTAACTCAACCCCAACTGGTCGGACTGTGAGATAACATGCTGACAATGAAGATGCTACAATTGAAATTTAATTAATTCTACTTATGCAAAACCATGGTGAAATTCAACTCATTAATCCAGAGCTGGGTTTGTACAGCTTCTTATTTTAGGTGCAAAAGGAAACTGTTCTGAAAAATCAGGGGGACACCAGCTGAGCATTGAGGTGCCTTTTCACAAACCTTTTAGAGTAATAAATACAGGTATCATTTTAAGAGAGGTAAATAAGGAAATACCATATTGCTGACATGGAAACAGCATATTCCCTTTCTCCATTGAAGAAAAAAGCAAAAAACAAAACAGAGCAGAACTATGATATCTCTTCCTTCTCCACTCACAGAAAATAAAAAAATATTTTCTCTCTGCCCCTTTTTAGGGCACCTGAAGTACAGAGGGGTATCTCATTTCTAACTCCCACTGTGTACTTCCAATCCCTTCAGCAAGGAAAGACACAAGCTGTATGCTCACCACACGTCTGCATCTCTTCCTCCCAGACCTACAAACACTGAGTACCTGTGGCAGTGTTAGCCAAGCCTGAAAGGCAGGGCTGGGTATCACTTCTCTTCAGATCACTGCAGGATCCTGGGGATCACTGATGCAATAAGAACTTCTGCCCCTTCGGAAGATGGCGGGACCACAAGCACAGCATTTTCAGGCCAAGTCTGCTCCTCTCCTCACAAAGCTGAGCCTCATCTTGTGAGGGTATTTTCTGTCTCCCAGTCTGCAAATATACTTGGGACTGCTCCGACCCAAATGCAACACTTTGTGCTTGGTCCTGTTGAATCTTCTCACCTACCTACTTTTAGAGCCTGTTCACATCCCTTTGGATGGCATTTCTCCCTTCTCTGCTGTCAACTGCACCGCTCAGCTTGGTGTCACCTGCAAACTTGCTGAAGATGTGCTTGTGTCACCCTCATTTTGTGGTTCTTACATCCCCATAAGTTAAGCAGAAGTGCCAGTACAGTGTTCAGTTCACAGAGACCAGATCAGAGTTGCCACCTGTCATCCTTCCCACACATCCCCTCCTCCAAAGCAGTGCAGCAACCCCAGCCCTGCTCTTAGGGCTCCATAGCTCTGAGACACCTCAGCAAGCCCTCCCACACCCATCAGGACACTGTCACTCTCTGCTTCACGCTCATACCCTGAAGCACAGGCAGCCTTCCTGCCCTGTTCTCATTCCCTGTCACACACCTTGCAGACCCTCCAGCACTCCCAAGCTCTGCAGGGCTATCTGCCTCCCTATAAACATTCTCTGTGGGCTCTGCAGGGACCCAGTCAGCCCCAAGTAACTCACAGCGTCATCCTCTATCCACTACCAGGGCAATATTTGTTGCCCTCTTTCTCAATCGTCCCCACACAGACATATTGCTTTATGCTCACACAGACTCCTGAAGCTCCTTTCTCTCTCCCCCCACTCACACAGATCCCTGTGCTCTCTTTGCATATGCATCCTCTCCCCAAAACCAAAACCCCTATATCCTCTCCTGTACACACACACACACCAACCCTACACAATGCAGACAGAGAAAGGGAGGCAGCAGACCCATCTCCTCGCTACTTCAAAGCTTAATTACCCCTACATCTACAGTTCTGTAGTCCCAACTCCTTGCCCATCTCCCACTAGCCCACAGCCTGACTTCTTCCATCCCCTCACCTCTCACTCAGTTGCCCAAAGACCAACTCCCCAGACACTCAACATGCAGAAGTACCTCACAGGACATCCACCTACGCCCTCAAATTATTGCTTCTATACTCATAGCTCCCAATACTGCCCTACAGCATTACTCTCCATATCCCACAGCACTGTCCCACAGCCTCCAAACACAGAGTTGCCCTTCCTGTGACCCTAAAGTACTTCTACTAGCCCTATGGATCCATCACTCTCCTACAGCTTCCCATCCCCCAACCCCCAGCACTGCCCTACAGCCTCCAACCCCACAGCCATCCTTTCTATGCCCCAAAGTACTGTTCCTAGCCCAGCAGTCCCCCAACACTGCCCTATAACCTCTCACCCCACAGCTGCCCTTCTAATGCCCCCAAAGCATTGCCCATAAAACCTATAGTCCCAAACACTGTCTGAATGCTTTCCTCTCCATGGCTCCTTGCAGCTGCCCCTCCTAAGCATTGCTAAGTACAGCCCCCAGTGCTGTCTTACAGCTTTCCTATTCACAACCCTCAGCACTGCCCCACATCTTCCAACCCCACAGTCAGCCCTTCTATGACCCAAAGTGTCACTTCTAGCCCACAGTCCCTAGCACTGCCCCCTACAGCCTTCCACTCTACAGCTGCCCTTTTAATACCTCCAAAGTATTACTCCTACTCCCATACACAAAAACTCTGGCCTACAGTCTTCCTCCTCACATCCCCAAGCACTGCCTCTTGGCCTCCAATTGCACATCTGCTTTTCCTATGCCCCCAAAATATTGCTCATACTCCCACAGTCCCAATACTGCCCTAAAACCTTCCTCCTCACATCTCCCACTGCTAGCTCTCAGCCTCCAACTGCATACCTGCCTTTGTGCCCCCATAAAATTTCTCACACCCTCTTACACCCAAACACCATCCTACAGCTTTCCTCCCCACGGCCCCTAGAACTGCCCCATACCATAGCTGCTCTTCTAAAGCATTGCTCCTTATCCCATAGCCCTCAACACTGCCCTACGGCTTTCCTACTCACAGCCCTCAGAACAGGCCCACAGCTTCCAGCTCCACAGCTGCCCTTACTGTGATTTCAAAGTACTGTTCCTATCTCTACAGCCCTCAGCACTGCCCTACAGCCTCCAAACTCACAACTGCCCATCCTGTGACCAAAGTTTTGCTCCTAATCCTGTGGCCCTCATTACTACCTAACAGTTTCCCATCCCATGGCCCCCATTACTACCTTATAGCCTCCAACCACACATACCCTCTACCTGTGCCCCCAGACAATTACCCCTAGCCCTACAGCTCTCAACACTCCTTATGCTCTGATTCTTATAGCCCCCAGCATTGTCCTATAGCATCCAAACTCACAGCTGCTCCTCCTATGCTCTTAAGCATTGCTCCTACTCTCACACCTCCCAACACCACTGTACAGAATTCCGTCCCACAGCCCCCAGCACCACCCCTGAGCATCCAATCATTCCCCTCTACTCTGCTCTTGTAAGGCCCCATCCAGAGTACTGTGTCCAGTCTGGAGTCCCCAGTACAAGAAAGACAGGGAGCTGTTGGAGAGGGTCCAGAGCAGAGCCATGAAAATGATCAGGGGACTGGAGCACCTCCCCTACAAAGACAGGCTGAGGGAGTTGAGCTTGTTCAGCCTGGAGAAAAGAAGGCTGCTGGATGACCTCATTGCAGCCTTTCAATACCTAAAGGGAGCCTACAAATAGGAAGAGAATCAACTCTTGGAAAGGGTAGATAACTGCAGGACAAGGGGAAATGGTTTTAAGTTGAGGGAGGGAAGATTTAGGTTGGATGTTAGGGGGAAATTCTGTACAGAGAGAGTTGAGAGGTGCTGGAACAGGCTGCCCAGAGAGGCTGTGGATGCCCTGTCCCTAGAACTGTTCAAGGCCAGATTGGATGGGGCCCTGGGCAGCCTGGTCCAGTATTAAATGTGCAGGTTGGTGGCCCTGGCTGTGGCAGGGGGTTGGAGATCCACGATCCTTGAGGTCTCTTCCAACCTTCGCCATTCTGTGATTCTGTAATCACACATCTGCCTCTCACATAAGCCTACTGTTACAGCCCCCCACATTGCTTTCCTTCCAACCGCCCTCAGCAGTGCCCCACAGCCTCTGAGCCAAGAGCTGCCCTTTCTACACCCCCAAAGAACTGCTTTAATTCCCACAGCTCCCAACACCCTACAGCCTCTAAACCCAGAGCTGCCTTTCCTGTGACCCCACAGTGCTGCTACTAGCCCTATAGCCCCCATCATCGCCCTGCGGCCTCCCACCCCACATCCCAACGCCTGCAAAGTATCTCTCCTACACCCGCACGCTCTCACTCACAGAGCTCGCAGTAGCGGTGGCAGCCCCGGCCCAATCCCTGCAGGTACCGCTGCAGCACATCAGTGAGGAGATCGCAGGCCGAAACCTGCACCGAATCCCAGCCCAACGCCTGACAGATCTGCGCCACCGACACCCGCAGCAGCCACCGCGAGTACGTCTCGCACATGCCGGCTGGGCTCGGCTCCGCTTCGCCCGCGCCCGCCCTGGGCCGGGAGGGCCGCGGGAGGCTCACGCAGGGCCCGCCGCCGCCGCCGCCATCTTGGCGCCGCGCTTCGCCCCGCCCAGCGCCAGGCAACGGCGCTCGAACGCCGATCGCATCGAGCGGAGCCGCCGCGGGGACGGCGGGGCGGGGCGGGGCGCTGAGCTGTCCTCAGAGCGGGCGGTTGTGGAGGGGGCTTCCTTGGGAGGTGCGCTGTAAGGCCGCCGTGTTCCTCCTCCTCGTTGCTCGCGTGCAGACTCGCTACACGGAGCACCACGAGGCACAGCTGTCGCTAACGCTGCATCCCGTTAAATTTAGAGCAACTCCCCGCACTTATGTGCAAGCTGCAGCATTCCCGTGCTGTGAGGAACGCGGATCTGAGAGGAAGCCGATGGAGAGAATCCTTTGATAGCAAAGAGGCTTCTCAAGGGCAGGGGAAGGAGCTTGATTTAAGGCACTTGAAAACAAAACTGATTTTAGACTGGTAGAGGATATTACTCCCTTGAAGAAAAAAAAAAAGTTGATTTATTAGATTACATTCCTCCCCTTTCCAATTTCAGTACTTCCTCCAGTGCCAGAGCCTGCAGTAGGAAGTGAGCAAAACGCCCCAGGATGAGCTAAATAAATTCAAGGTGAGTTTGGGGATCTTTTGAGGAGTAGGACCTTGCATGGGTACCTCTGTGCAGGCAAGGATATGAATAACTGCACGTAAGACTAAGATTGCCTTGGTAACCATGTTAAAAACACCATCTTTGGGAACAGAGAGCAAAATTGGAAGAAGTGCGTATGGATATTTGGAGGATCCAGAAACAGAAATGATGGTTATTTAGTGGTGCAGCAGGCAGAGAGGAGCAACACGTCATGCACTAATGGGTGTATGTACGCCAGTCATGCAACTGCCATGCTGTAATTCAGTCATTGTGTGTAACTGGAAAGAGGACAGAACTAAGTAAGAGTGGTGTTTTATTAGAAGTTGGTTAGTTGACTAGTTAGCTTCTTGATTTATTAGGTGATCAGTAGAGTGCTGATTAGTCAATCAACAGTCCAGTCTTTTGGATCAGTCCCATCCAAAGCCTGCTGCAGAGCAGGGAGCTGGACCCATGGCAACATCCTGCAATTCGTGTGTTCTTTACTCACTCTTTTTACTCCATTGACAAGCTCTTAGGAATGCTGGCCTCCAAATCTTAGAAACATTTGAGTATTCTAAAAACCTGCAAATACACAGGCCCTTTTTGTAACTGTATTATCATTAACAAAATTAAGGTTCAAGAACTTGGAAATAACTTCCCTGTAGGCATGCTATTCCTTAGATTCCCCAAAGAAGTATTTAATGTATCATTAGTGCAGAAACTTTGATGTGAGCAATTGCTGTATCTGCCACAGCAACTCCAAAGTCAGAGAACATTAGGGCCAAAGCATCTGAATTTCTGTAAAATCCAGTGCTTGATTTAAGTGTTCTAAATAAAATTGTGCTTAAGGAATTTCAGGCTCATGGCTGCGAATGAGGAATAGCACTGATTCAGCAGCACTTGATGCTTATGTTTCCAGGCTAGCTGACTTAGGCATACAACTCAAATCAAGAGCAGCTTGAGTAAGCAGGGGGCTGCTTATACCTGTCTCGAGGGTCAAACTCACAGATGGCTTTGATGTTTATTGCCATATCCATTTTCTTTCCATTTCTGTCTTGTTCATTTTGGAATGCAAACTTCTAGAAACAGTCGTAGTGTTGTGTTCAAGTAAGGTAGATAAGCGTTCCGACTGCATGATTGAGAAAGATTATTCTCCATTCTCCTCTTCAGCACACAGGACAACATATGCAACAAACCACCACTTTTAAACAGTGATAACACAACGAAGACAGAATATCTTTCACTCTTCAAAAGAAGCTCCTGCTGGCATGCTTTCTGTGCCAGGAATTATACAATTCAGAGCACAGCCTTAAAAACAACCTACATTTCAAAGAGTAACCAAGTCAAACCCAGATGTATCGACAACCAACAACGTGTTTCATGAAGGAGTTTATTGTAAGAATGTACAGATATTTCTGGGGCTTTGCCACTTCTTCACAAAATAGCAGAGCAGTCTTATTAATGAACACAGGCAAGTTCAATCATACGCTCAGAATTATTCTTCACCTGTAAGGAAAATTGAAGCAAATTAAAATCTTTCAATCAATGCTTCTTTTTAAAATGCATCACCTCTGATTTTAAGTGCTTTAACAATTCATTCTTCCCTACTCCCTCCTCCCCTCCAACTCTCTCTCAAGACTACTTTTATCTGAAACTTTAAATGCTTATTTTGTTACAAATCTCTTTTCAGGTGTAGTGTTTTACAAATAGACATTTTTAAGGTCACAGCCCAATGCCAGGGCACTACGAAAAAATGAAGCAATACTTTCAAATGCATCCAGTAACTCAGAGAATAAAAAACCCACAGAAAACTGTCAAATGCAGATGGACTCTATCACGGACATATTTTGTTTAAGATTTACTGGTGCTTGAATCTGTCCAAACAGAAAGCAATAGCCATTTCCTAGATGTGGGAAGAAGAAATTGTGTCTGACCACTATTGCTGAGTTCCGACTTCCTCATCTGATTTCAAGACTGCACTTAAAAACGGATGCATACAGACAATCTAGTTTCTATTCCATAACTTTACCTCTTGGATTTGGCCAAACCTCTTTTGCTGATTAGTCCCTGGTTAAGATGTTATGAGGAAAAAAAACAGAACAAGCAGGTTAAGAAGTAACTCATGCAAATTAAGGCAAAACTATGCACGTATTTGTAACTGCATTGTGAGGAGCATAATACAGCTCATAACTGCAACGTGTTATGTATTGCAGACATTTTGTAAATGTACAGAATAGTATCACACATATTTACATCTTTGAGTACAGCATTTTTAACTGTTAGATGGAATGCACATTATCTACATGAGGTTACAAATTGTGGTCTAAGCCCACACATTTTGTAACCTACAGAACACACAGTTGCAAAACTTCATTCTCAGGAAACGAAGCAATACACTCAGCTTCAACATTTATCATACATATTTCCAGAATCCATTGATGCCAGCTATATTTCTCCTTTCAACCCCAAACTCCTGCACACTATCACAGACTGATTTCTGCAAAGGCATTTCAGTCACCAGAATTGCTCTCTCCGCATCCAAAACTGTTCTACAGCAATGAAGTGGGCTGTTTGAGCAGAGTATGAAGAACCCGGGTAAAAGGAGCAGATGGGATATCTACTCAAAACAAATAAGGAGAAAACACTCTCCCTGCTCAGTCAAGGGCATGTGTCAAAGCTGAGGATATAATCAATCAGTTTTTAAAGAATATCTGGTCAAACTTCACACTTGTTAGTAAACTGCCACAAACTAAAAAAGGATGGGAGACATGCCATGGATTGTCCTGCTCCATGCCTTAACGTTCCCCATTAACCTGCCTGAAGGAGGGCACAAGCATTACACGACATTGCAACCACTCCTGTTTCATGTGTATACAGGTACTCACAGAGCAGCAGCACCAGAGATGATCTCAATAAGCTCCTTAGTAATAACAGCTTGACGGGTACGGTTGAATGTCAAAGTCAGTTTGTCAATCATCTCAGCTAGGGAAAAATTAAAGTTGGAATTTAAGCATACAATGAGCATTCAAATACAAGTAAAGGAAGTTCTACGAAGAGAATACCACACAGACTTGTGGATCCATGTGAATGATCAAGCAGCTTACTGCACTTTTCAGTTTTCCCTACAGATAATACTACTGACAATCTAAGAAGAAGATAATTTAGCTTGAGGCATCAGAATTAAGCATCTGAAAAACAGCCAGACTAGTAAATACCATGGGTAGAACGTTATTCATTTTTAAATTCCAGTAATGTTTCTTGCACTGTTAATGTCCCTCAATAACCACAGTATTTCCTTCAAGTTCTGTTCTGGCAAATGGAGCCATTTTTCACTTAATATTTTTTAATGGAGACTTTATCACTACATTCAAGATACAGGGATCAGCAGAGACCCACACTTACAGTTCCAGGTAACCCTACTGCATAGCACATAAGCTTCATTCAGCCACCAGCATTTTTTATGCATCACTATCTTCTTGAAACTGAAGTCGTATCACTATGCCACTTTAAACACTATTAGCCCACCAATACCAACCATGTATTCACTGCAGTGCACTCAGTTTGGACACTTTACAAGGTATATTAGCATATTCTCAGCTTGCAAGAAATCAAAATCTGCAGACCAACAACAAGAGAGACATCAGTAGTTGAAATCCTAGAAAATCCAGAGTAGACTTACAAGCATTTTTGCTTGCATTGTCCATAGCAGTCATCCTAGCGCTCTGCTCACTGGTGGTAGATTCTTTCAGGGAGTAGTACAGAATATTTGCTAGTGTAAATTCCTGGTAGTTTCTCAGCACATCAGCATCAATGTCATCGTAGATGCTCAGGCTTTCTGAAAAATATGAATGAGCAGAGTCAGAACTGCAGGCTGAACTAATTCTAACCATACAATGTCATATAGAAAACAGTAAGTTACTTTTTTTTCCGCACTTAGTACATGGTGACAAATCCCTCCATGCTGCCTTAGGAGCACTATCATAAAATGTTAAATACCAGAGAGATAATGTATTTTGTGTGTTTTAATTAAGTTTAAAGACTAGGAAATTCAGATCCTGACCAGGGCCAAAGGCATTATTGATATATTTAATGCTGCTGTACAATGCTGCACAAACTACCTGCAGTGCTTTTATTAAGAAGAAGCCACTCATTGCTGAAAACATCAGAAGCAACAATTTTGCACAGGCATAATTCTTGACTGAGAGAAAAGCTCAAAATGAGTACAAGCTCTCCTTCCCCACAGCCCCACAATGCGTCAGCTCTGGACTACATCTTTTAAACTTGTGATACACACACAATAATGACAATATCATATTCCCAGATGCAGAATATCTTCCCTGTGATTTATTACTTCACCTATCTACTGTTTTCTAGTTCACTGCTTACCAGAACCAGCAACTGTTTCAAAAGAGTAGATAGGTTTTTCATCAGTCTTGTAGGAGATGACAGATCTGAATAAGAAATAGCATAATAGTGTTGGTTTGACTGAAGAACCTAAATTGAGCACTTAATAGCAAATTAGAACACCGACAACTTCTGGCCTTCCAATTCCTCCAAGTCTCGTTATGCTCCTCATGAAGAGATATCAAATACCCTAAGGATATAATAATGTACTGACTGTAAATACAACAGCACACACTATAGAAAGCAAGCTTAGAAACACCACAGAAAAAGAATTTCAACCATATCTATTAAAAATACCCACAGCAAACATGTTCTTCACATATAATAAGAAAATGGACTGACTTTTCAAGAAAATCTGAACACAGACTCAGTTTTCACATTTTACTTAATTCAACCAATATGCTGTTTTCAAATCTTCTATTCAACATCTCCCTAGTGCAGCTTCAGTTTAATCTTACCTGAACCGATTGTAGATGACAGAGCCTTCATCAAATTCATACCCAGAGTTTAATAACTCTGAAGCAATGATTGAAGCATCTCCAAAGCTAGGAGGTCTCCGCCCCACTTCTTTGAATGTCATCAGGAGGTAATTGCCATGCGTCCTGCAGTAACGTGAAATCTGTGTCAGCAGCAAGTTGGTGCTCTAATGTACAACTATGTGGCACCAAGAGGCAAGCAGCAGCAGTAACTGCTAGTGTTCAAGAACAAAGCATTTCGCTGAACTAGAATCTTGGAGAAACTTTAACCTCAGTTAAATTATGATACACCAGAACTCCAGAATGACAAAAGGAGAGGTGGTGTTTTTTTTGTTTGTTTTTGTTTTTGTTTTTTTTTTTGTTTTGTTTTACCTTTGAAGTAGGCCTCTAATCTTGTCGCCTACACCAACCACCATCACTTCCTTCCCTGCACTGGAGAGGTTGGCAATTTCATTCTTCAAGGTTTTAGCAATAGATGTATGGATGGCACCACACAGACCTCGATCAGAGGACACACCGATAAGGAGGTGCTTCTTTTTGTCCTCGGGTGCCTTAATTTCTGCTTTCTCATACAGTGCTGAGGAAAAAAAAACAACAAAACAAGATGGGCAAGATATTCAAGGGTGCCAGGAAGCAAATTTGTCCTATCAAAACATCTTTGACTAACTTCAAATTCAATAAATCATTTCCAAAGGGTTTCAAATCACAGCCAGATGAATTTTTATCCCCCTCACAATCATTCAAGTTTGCAGGCTAGCTGACCAGAAGTGATAAAGAAGTAATTCCAAGCCACCTGCATCTCTGCATCAGGTATTATAATGAACTTCAACTAAATAATGACACTGACTGCAAGTGCAGTGTTTGAGAAGCATGTGCAGTTCAAGCATTTCAAAGAAGGTTTGGCAGCATCTTTAAACATTACTACCTCACGCCACAGAAATCCAACAGTTTCATGAATAACAGAAAGAAACAGGTCAAAATTGATGTTGCTTTTATGTTTAAAACTACATCCATGCAACCACAAGAAACTAAAGAAAAAATATCAGACACGATAATTAATTTCACATCAGCACTCTTATAAGTAACTTTTCATCAACTACTTATTAGGAATACTCAAGGTTAACAGTGGCCCAGGGATACAAATTCTTGTGAAAAAAATATGCTAAGAGGTTAGAAGTCAACACCATAAAAGCATCCCTCCTTTATTTCCACACCACACAGTGCAAGAGCCTTCGCTCACCCAGTGCTCCTGTTCCATACACTCTAGCAGGCTTCAGCTCCCTCTCAGCTCTTGCATACTTTGCTGCAGAAACCATCTTCATGGACTTCGTAATTTTCTGAATGTTCTTGATGGACTTCAAACGCCTGGTAACTAACAAGGGTAAAAGCTGAAGGTCAAAATTGGGCTATATTGGGCACAAAAGGGTGAAAACAAGAATAAGACATAAGCAACAGCTATACAGAAATCTCTCCTGAAGTTCCTCAAGGAAGATATAAATAAGCAAGTCATGCACAGCATCACAGATGTAAGATATGCTGTTAGTACTAACACCAGCAAAACTGTACACGTATATCTTTACAATAACCCAAATGCATCTTTACAATATATTTTTCTCACCATGAATTTTATTTAATATTTAACTCAACATAAGATCCATTTGCTATTCTCTTCCCTACTATTCTACTATTTTCTTCTACTTATTTCTCGAATATATAATTTGAGGTATATTGTCAGCTTTTCCTGGATGAAAAAGGAAGGAAAAGCAAAACATAACAAAACCAGTCCTAGTGCTATAGACAAAATAAATGTTGTCCTCTGTTTAGGCTGTGTCCCAAAAATACTAATGCAAAAAGGAAAAAAAACAGGTGCCCTAACAACAAACACAAGCACAAGACAGTATTCCTGCATTAGAACCCTTTAGTAATTACTTAAAGAAGCAACATCAAAGCAGAACCATTCAGTTAAACTTTTTATTCTCCAGTGCTGGGTAAATACAAGAAACTAAGAGCAATCTAAGTTCATTTTTAAATGAACAAAAAATCTGTTTCTGTTTCAGCACACTTGATGAAGTTAATTTTAAAACATTTGAACAGGGTTTGGTTTGCTTACATGGCATCAAAGAATCAAACAACTTGAAGAAACGCTTTTTATCAATCAGAAAACCACAGAATGACCATGGTAGGAAGGGACCTCAAGGATCATGAAGCTCCAATCCCCCTGCCACAGCCAGGGCCACCAGTCTCCACATTTAATACCAGACCAGGCTGCCCAGGGCCCCATCCAGTCTGGCCTTGAACACCTCCAGGGACAGGGCAGCCACAACCTCTCTGGGCAGCCTGTTCCAACACCTCACCACTCTCATAGTAAAGAATTTGCCCCAAAGGGGAGAATTTTATGAAGGACACTTGTTTCATACAAGTGCCAGAGGCTCATACGGCAGCGTTACACTCCACAACAATCACTTCATCCAACAGAAGCCAAGCGAAATCATGCTTAAACCCAACGCTTCCATACATTCCCCTTCTGTAAAAAGCAGACAAAAGCACACTTACTGTCTTTCAGAGTTGCCATGTTCCTGACTTGGCCCCTGGAAGCGAAAGCAGGAGAAATTAGGAGAGATCATCAGCTCTCCAGCAAACAAACACCAGTCAAGGTCAGATCTCTTCAGAGAGATGAACACATAGGAACACCCATTTCTTAGCAAGGACACTTCACACCAGGCCTTGTAACAAAGCTTTCACACTCCCCCTTGTGCCCGTGTGCCTGACAAATACAGGGAAAACAAAGCAGGGCATCAGAAGGGCAAGATCCCTAGAAGAACACAGTTGTTTTTTTTCTTTTCTTTTTAGACGATTAAAACAAGGAAGCAGCGGGGCTCCCAGCACCCAGCAGGACGTCCTTGCAGCGCCAGCCACCCGCACGGCTCTCCGCTCCCTCACCCGCTCAGCCCCGAACGCCACACAGCGCCCTTCCCCTCAGCGCCCATCGCCACCTCCAACCATCCTGACCGCTCAGCCTCGGGCCCGCAAAGCGGAAAAGGACGGAGAGCCCTCCACCTCACCGCCTCCCCCCGCTCCTCCACGAACGGAGGCCCCCAACCCCTCTCAGGCACGACCCGGCACAGCCCCAGCCCGCTCGGGGCTCCGTCCGTTACCATTGCGGCTGGTACAGTAGGACGGCGGAGCCCCGCGCGAACATGGCGGCGCCTGCAGCACAGCTCCGCTGAAGGTCAGCGCGCCCGCCCCGCGCATGCGCGCGGCGCCACGGGGATTGCTTCCGAGGGCGCTCCGCCGCATCCGGGAACGAGAAAGTAAGGGGTGAAGGGAGGTGGGAGAGAGCCATGGGGAAGTCGGATTTCCTCAGCCCGAAGGCTATCGCTAACCGCATCAAATCCAAAGGGTTGCAGAAGCTGCGCTGGTACTGCCAGATGTGCCAGAAGCAGTGCCGCGATGAGGTGAGGCTGGCGGGGCGCGGAGCGGCGCGGTGTTTGGTGCGCGGTCCCCGGCGTTGGGGTCCTCCGTAATGACAGAATGGCCAGGGCTGGAAGAGACCTCAAGGATCGTGAATCTCCAACCCCCCGCCACAGCCAGGGCCACCAACCTCCACATTTAATACTGGACCAGGCTGCCCAGGGCCCCATCCAACCTGGCCTTGAGCCCTTCTAGGGACAGGGCATCCACAGCCTCTCTGGGCAGCCTATTCCAGCACCTCACTCTCTCTGTAAAGAGCTTCCTTCCCCTTGACATCCAACCTAAATCTTCCCTCCCTCGACCTCAAACCATTTCCCCTTGTCCTGCAGTTATCTACCCTTTCCAAGAGTTGGTTCCCTTCCTGTTTGTAGGCTCCCGTTAGGTACGAAGGGCTGCAATGAGGTCACCCAGCAGCCTTCTTTTCTCCAGGCTGAACAAGCCCAGCTCCCTCAACCTGTCTTTGTAGGGGAGGTAATGTGTGCCAAGCATACTGTGTGGGGTGGGTGTGAGCCAAGTGCAGCACCTGGCTCTTGGTCTTGTTAACACTCATCCTATTGGTCTCAGCTCATCCATCCAGCCTGTCCAGATCCCTCTGTAAGGCCTCTGACTTCAAGGATGCATCCAGATCTCACATTCTGGGGGTCTGGGACCAGCGATTTGCTTTCAGGTAGCATTGGAGAGGACTCTCATGCTTCCTTGGGGTATTCCTGGTCCCTCATGTATGATGGGAAGAGCTGAGTGGGACCTGAGGGCTTCCAAAACCACCTAGTGCGTGGCGGGGGGGCTGAAACTAGATGATTTTTGAGGTCCTTTTCAACCCAGACCGTTCTATGATTCTATATATTTTGCTGGAATCCCACTCCTGTGGGAGAAGTGTTTTGGAGAAAGTATGATGGTCCTGAGCTTTCTCCAGGGATGTTCAGTCTCATTGAGATGACTGATCAGCCTTGAAAGGGCAGCAGGGTTAGGAATTATTCCATCAGGAGTTTGGGGCAGTTGTGATTTCTCCTGGGAACAAGGTGGGTTCTGGGGCATGCCCCAGGGCTTGCATGTCTGGAGCACAGCAAGGTCTCTTGTCCTTCTGATTCTGTTTCTTCCCAGCTTCTCCTGTTAAGAGACGGTTTTCTGTGATGCTTCCCCTTGTTTTCACTTCTCTGTTCACTTGAACCCAGATGCCCATGGAATTATGAGGGTCCTATTCCTTCTTATTTTCACCAGAGCTGTGCTCCAAGAGTACCTCCACCTGGGATAACTGTGCTTCTGGTTTTTCATTCTACATGAATAAAGCTTTTAATGTGCTTTTAGAAGAGAAATGTGACTTCCAAGGGATCTTATTTGTGTTCTTCATCTGCTGCCCTTTTCCTTTCTCCCAAAGAGATTAAATCTTTTCTCAGAAATTACAGCAACAAAGCATCATACCTTTACAGCCACATCTTTTCGTAGCAGTGTGGGGATCCCATGGAAAGAAGTTTGCTGTAAGTTTAATTATGTTATGATGAGAGAGTATTATATTAGGTTAAAAAAAAAGAAAAAAAAAAAGGATATGGCCAAACCTCCAACATCTGAGTACATTTTGCGAAGCTGTTATGACTTTGTCCCTGTATCAGAGGTGGCCAAACTTTTGTAATCCATAGCTTGGCCACTCCTAGGATGCCATCCTCTCATTACGTATGATGTCAGTATTGGCCAGGTAGGGAATTAGCAAGAATTTCCACTTCTTTTGCATGTGTACCTGGATATATGGTCCTGCATGGAGCAGGTGGTGCCACATCTACCCCATTCCACAAGGGAGCAAGAGGACTTCTGTTATGTCCTAGTCAGGAGGAATAGCCAACCTGTGCTGCTAGACTGTGGTTGGGTTAGAGTGTTTTTTGTGAAGCCTCCAAGAGATTTCACTTAGAAAACATCATTTTAAGTTACTTCTAAAGCTGTATGTTGCAAATTGAGACAAAGGCAGATAAAATATTTATCTTTATTTTCTAGAATGGCTTCAAATGTCATTGTATGTCTGAATCTCACCAAAGGCAATTACTTCTGGCTTCTGAAAATCCTCAGCAATTCTTGAACTACTTTTCTGAGTAAGTTTGCTATATATTCTTATCCATATGTCAGATCTGCATGGCTGTACCTCTAAAGCCCTGTTATGTCCCATTGAAGATACTTTATTCTGATGAATTTTAGTGTCAGCTGTTTTATATAGTGGCTATGTGAAAAGTTTGCTTTTGAAAGCATGTAGGTTTAAGGGAGCCGTGATGTTTAAAATTTGACAGTTTTACCTCATTTAACTTTTTTTTAACCCCAAATGTGGCAATTTTTACCTTAAATTCTTCTTTTTATCCCAAATTTGATAATTTTATTCCATGTCTGAGTCCTCTTTTAATTTTCTCTTCAGTATGAAGTATGTCACTGCTGTGTCTCAGCTGAGTGACTGTCAGAGCTGCAGAATTACAAACAGCTAAAGAACCATCACATGGAGATAAGAAGTCAGCAGTATGAGTAGAGTCCCACTGTTCCCCTGATCCCTTTGTCCACCTGACCTACCTGACAGCAGGGCTGACTGGAACTGTCTTCAGTGTGAGTCTGAAGGGAGGCTTTATCTTTAAGCCATTGAATTAGCAGGGAGATGAGTGATCCATCTACCCAGTCTACCACTGCTTCCCTTTGTTCTGCCTCGTGTTTTGTGTCAGTGTTTGTCAACCTTGGGAGATACCTGGTAATGAAATACCAGCAATTAGTGGGAAGTGTTTAGAGTTCATTCTTCCCATTTTATCCCTTTGAAAGGGTATTATCCTTTGGAAGATTAAACTTGTATGTGCATGTACCATACTGTGTTTCTTTGTGTGTACAGACTGCACTTCACGCTGTATTACTGAAGATGGGAAACAGGTGTCTGAGTTTCACCGTGCTCTGTTCAAAAGAATACTCCTGTTTATGCTGCAGATATTTCATTATTATTGACAGTAGAACATTTCTTTGTAATTGTATAAGTTTTGTTAAGACACTTTTCTTTATATCCCCTAAGGGAATTCCGAAATGATTTCCTAGAGCTGCTCAGGAGACGATTTGGTAAATATTTTATTGTTTTTCTTTTTTTTTTGCTTTTAATGCCTTTTGGTTCTGTGCAAGAAGTTTTGGTAGGTTTCTCCTGGGTCCCTTACTTACATTTAATGATAACTCTGTTTTAGGAACAAAGAGAGTCCACAATAATATCGTGTACAATGAATATATCAGTCACCGAGAACACATCCACATGAATGCAACACAGTGGGAGACACTGACTGATTTTACAAAATGGTTGGGGAGAGAAGGTAAATACTGTTGTTCTGGGTTATGGCATTTTAAAACTATTAGGTAATTGCGTTGCTGATGAGTAATCAGTAAGCATTTATGTTAATTCTCCTGTTTCCTTTTTTCCCTTACCCTTCCCTCCTGCATATATGTTAACACGTGTCCAAATAGATTTCTAAGGAAATCCCATTTCTAAGCAATGGGATTTCCTTATGAAAAGTGGCAGAGATCTGGGATAAATGCATCACTTACAAACCTTTCCTTGTTTTACCTGTAGTTACTGCATCTGTTGTTGAATTCTAAGTCAACTTCCAACAGTTGTCATTTAAAAAGTATAAACTATGGTAGGACATTTCTTACAACTGCAGAATCCCTTAGTATTTGTGGTGACAAGAAGTAGTATTTTGTTTTCATTTCTGTCCTAATGAAAGGGTTCAAATCTGAGATCTGCAGTTTTGTGTTCCATGGGAGGAGCAGGGGTTATGTCATACCACAGTGCTGTGTAAGGTTTAAATTGGTTGCAATTGCCTGTGTGCTACAGGATACATTAATGAGTCATAGAGTGTTTGAAAACTCACTCTAATGAGTGCCAGTAACCATAATGTAGCACAGTAAAGTTTTCTATAGTTTGATGCTATTACTATGCAGTGTTTATATATGTTAGAGTGCTGTTTTCTTCCTTGTTGAAACAATGGGAAGGAAAAGGTTTCGTCAATAAGGAAAGTGATGCAGTACAGCAGGTCTGTGCGACCTGCTGTAGGGAACCTGCTTTGGCAGAGGGTTGGACTCGATGATCTCTGGAGGTCCCTTCCAACCCCTACAATTCTGTGATTCTGTGATACCAAATGTTCCATCCACTCTTGCTACATATTTTGGCCCATTTCCAAATACAACCAGCTAGCTGAAGGGTATAAATGGTTACTAAAGGTAATTTGAAGTCTATTTTAGAAGTCTGGTAAGAGATACATTGTAAAGGTACATCTGCTAAAGTTTTTAGGTTCTTGCAGTGAATGTGGCCTGGGAAAATGATCTATCTTGATGTTTTCTTTGTTATTTTCTCGTTTTTGTTAGTATTAATTTTGTCTTGTGTTGGGTCTTTAGGTCTTTGTAAGGTTGATGAGACTCCAAAAGGCTGGTATATCCAGTACATTGACAGGGACCCAGAGACCATTCGCAGGCAACAAGAACAAGAAAGAAAGAAGAAACAAGACCTTGATGATGAAGAAAAAACAGCGAAATTCATTGAACAGCAAGTTAGAAGAGGTTTGGAGGGGAAAGAACTGGTGAGGAAAGTTATATATCAACCTTCAGCTCAAAAGTCCTCTCAATTAAGTTAATGCTCCTATGGTCTTTCCACTACTGTTTCCATTGCAGCCAGCTAGAAGGTGATGAGTAATCTTCATGCAGTGGGTTGCGAGCTGATTGCTAGTTCAAACTGGGGAACAGTGGGTATATGTGATGCATGGTTGGTTGTTTCTAAACTGAGAAGTGTTCTTCTCACAGGTAATTCTCATGCTCGCTTTGCCTACCTTGTTTCAGTTGAAATTGCTGCTTGTTACTTTTCCTCAAATAACCAACCCGATGCTTTTTACAGCAGATAAACATCAGGGTCCTCTTTGGAATCAGTTTCAGAAAAGGAAAGCAGAGGTTTCAGCTCCTGTTAGATTATGTGCTGTCTTGAAACTTATTGAAACTGTTCCTCATGACTGTCTGTATCTAGTCCTAGCCATTTCAGAGTTTGATTTAGTCTGTCTTCTCCCCTGCCTAAATCACCACATTACTTCGCTTTCGTTCTGAATTTTCTGTTAAGCATTTATGAAAGATGTTAACTTACTCTGGAGGAAGACTTGGAGTTGCTTTGTACCTGGCTTACTTTTCTATTAAATGAGTGTTAGTTTTCCTAGCAATTTTGAAATACTGAATTCAAGATGGGAGGCTAAGCAGTAACCAATGGTGTCCTCATTTATCATATTTCTCAAACTTTTAGGGCTGCAAATAACAAGTATGGTAGGGAGGCTAAGATTACCAGGAAAGCTGAAATAATTAAATCCCCACATGAAAAGCTTTTATTCTGGTAGTCCTGACAAGGAATTTGAGAACTTCTTTGGCATTATCCCTTGACTTCCATGCACGTTGTTGCCTGGGATTGGGACCTCCCATTTGATTCTGGGTATTGATAGATATATTTAAATGCTGTTGTAAACTATTATCTTTTTCTTAATTTAAAACTAATTGAAATTTAAATGGTCTGAGCCTTTGGTACTAAAAATTTGGAAAGACTCCATGATTTTTCCTTTTTTAGATTATCAGTTTGTCCAAAAACCAGTCTAATCATGCTTGTTCAAAATGAGAAAGCTTGCAGTAAGGCCACTTTCCTTTGATGCTGAAATTAAACAAGTACAGACAGCATCTCTGTAGAGAGTGTTAATTAGATAATTTTGCACAGGAGCCTATAATGAGAAACTGTTTTCAATTTATAATCTTATAAATCAAGCCAGACTGAATATTACAGTTATTAGATAATCTTACTGTCGTCAATAAAATCCAGGCAATCAGCGATCACTGAAAAATGTTATCCTGGCTCAGCTATCTGTTTTGCTCTTGAGATCTATTAAGTTTTCTTTTGGCAGGAGGAGCCAGTCTATACTGAACTGAACAGAGAAAATGAAGAAGAAAAAGGTAACCAGCTTTTGATACATGCTGTTTTCTTGAGCTGAAGCTGATTTCATGATTAAAATGAAATATGTGCTAACGTTTGCTCAGTGTTTCATAGAGTGCTTTGAGGCGAGTTTCAAAAAGTACTGAAAATAGGAAAAGGCAGAGAATTTCTTGCCATTTTTGAAATAGTTTATTTTGAAAGCTGAACCGTAACGTAAAATAAAGTATTTTTAAATGCACAATCTTCTCCATTATCAGATTGTTAAATTGTAGCATCTTTTTTTTTTTTAAAGTTGCATTTAATTTAAATAAAGGAGCAAGTACTTCAGTAGCAGCATCTTCAAAAACCAGGTGAGAAAATTGTTTGAAGGTAACTCTTACTTTTCATGTCAGTGGTATTTGTATGTGAAGGAAGATGTATCTTATTCTGCAATATTTGTAGTTTACTTTCTCATCCTATCATGTTATATATCAGGAGGAGATCCTAGGTGATGTTGTGGTTCCTCTTGTATTTTAAATGGATGAATGTTTATATCTTAAATATTTGCTGTGAGGAGCCTTCTTGAATTCTCTATGGTTCATACATGACAGATGCCCAGCAATGAATAGGCAGTGATAGTTTCCTCTGGGAAGAGATAGGTAAGTGAAAGGGAGGATAGGAGATCTAACTGAAGTCATCAAGTCCCAGTTGCCTTCTGTGAATGGATATTCATGACTTCTTAATTTCAGTTCCTAAAACATTTGTCTAATTGGAGGTAATATTTTCTCTGATCATCCTTAAAGGAGCTGAATCTACCTGATGTCAATCTTTGCAAAGCTCATGAATTTAATTGTCATATAACCACAAGCAACACAGGGAAAGGGGATCAATAATGCAAACAACACTTAGAGAAGTCAGTGAAACTGTTTGATGAGTAGTACATCTTTTCTTGTAAGGCAATATTGTAATTAAATGCATTGCAAGTAAAGTGAAAGCTTGCTTCTCATCACAAGCTTAGCTTTTAGATAAGATATCTGATGGGATGTATGCCAGGCAGAAAACGAGACAATAAAGTAGTTCTTTGCAATAAGAGAGACAGATTTCAGGCTTTGAGGAATACTTGTAAACTATTCCTGAGCTTTGAGTTGCACTTAAGATGAGCCTGAACTTAGCACAGGCACTCACTTGACTAGTTTCAGTGAGGAATACTTAGATCTATTTTTTAAGGTGCTTGCAAAAATTTGGTCACTAAAGTGACCAGCCTGTGGTTTTTCCTTCACTGGTGGTTCTGGAGTCACTTCAGTGTCGTATATGGAAACTGCTCCCCACTGTCAGTGTAAAAGTGTGTTCTGCCTCTGTGAGACACATTGGCTATTGCTGTTAATATATGGCTTGTTTGAGTTCAACCTGATACCACATGGTGCAGCGTGTTGCAGGGTTTCCTTGTTTCCCAACCTCTCTGCTCACTGCAGGTGTTGCAGAATCCAGGCCAGGATTCCCTCTTGCATTTCTTGATCAGGGTGCGGAAATTTGGACAAAGAGACCATAGGATGTGATTGCTAGGGTTGAGTTTGACTCTTCCATGGTTGGTCCACATTATTAGTTGTCACTGTAGTCGGACCCTTCTCTGCTGTTGCAGATCTTAGACAGTGATGAGTTCCCTGTGGACAGAATCTAATCAGAGTAAACTTTTCTAAAGTATGTGAGCTTGCATAATGTGCTGTTTAGTTTTGTTTTCTGTAAACCACAGATTTCAAGGTAAACCAGTCCTTTCTTGTGCCCAGTTCTTTCTTGTGTCCTCTGTACTGATGACATACCTGAGCTGTGCTGGTTGTCTTTGTCCCAGGGTCCCTAATGCATATGTTAAGTAAGATTCATTTTAGTACTGACACCTGGGAATCCCTTGGTAACCTCACAGGTATCTGTTTTCCTTCTTTAGTGTCATCTTCTTTGATGCCAGGCTTTAATTATGTCATTTATGAGATTTTATTTATGTATTTGTGATTTCTTCTGGAACTCTGTACAGACTTTATCCTGCCTTCCTCTGAAATACAATTATTTTCCTCTCACGTTTGTTTCTATTGCCCTTTTTGTAACTCACTCCCATTATACATCTCCCTTCACTAGCATATCCAAAATCCTCACCACAGAACACAGTCAGAGCATGAGAATCATTCTAAGGCCTTCATAAAATTATCTCACAGCAGCCTTCTTCAACTTTCTGGATGAGAAAACACCTACAATTTTTACTGCATCTGCATGGCTTTTATAAAAATTGGCAAACTCAGACTGCCTTCAGACAGTTCTTGCTTTACCTAGGTGTTCCCCAATCCCTAAGATGTAAGTTTTGTACTAATTGCTCTTTCCTTTTGTAACTCATGGGCTGTTTGCCTGTTTTGTATGTGATGGTGAAGGTAGTGTTTATTTTCTGGGGGTGGGAGGATTTCCAGGTCTCAGGTATGTTGGAGACTTGCTCAGTTCTCAGTTTCTCTAAAGCTACAGGATTGCTCATTTTGATTCAGATATTTAAAACAAACTTGAAAATATTATGTGCAGACTTTTTTTTGTCTCCAGCATTTAACTCAAGTCCCCAATCAGCTCCTAGCTTTTGCACTGGTGAACTGACCATTAGATTGTTCTGCTGGACTGATGGCAGCAAGCATCAGTGGGCATGGAATTTATACCTCAAGGAGATCAGTTCCAGCTGCAAAGCACACTCCTAAAAAAGGGTAGCATGTGAGGTCTGGAAGGTGATTTGCACAACTGAAATCAAATAGATCAGCAGGCCTTTTTGTACAACCAGTTCTTCAAATGCATCTTGCTAGAGAAGACAATTTGAGGTCTGCTGTGAAAACGCCGTCTTGCTCTTCCAGTAGCATCCTTGGACCAAGTGCACTGAAGATGGCAGAAGGAGCAGTTAAGAGAAAAGAAACAGCTCATAGCTCTGGTCAGTCCAAAGAGAAAAAGAAGAAATCTGCACTGGATGAGATTATGGAGGTAACGATTGTGCAAGGATTTCTGTCTTTATAATCCCATGCCTGTGGCAGTCAGTCTGCTTTTCCAGGGCCTCCCTTTGAAACAATCTCAGACCTCCAGTTCTTGTGCAATTCAGACTTTCATGTCTTTCTGGACAAAATTATATCACTTCCCATTTAAAATTGGTTTCTGCTGCTCATCTGTGTCTATTAACCTTGACTAGTCCAAATGTTGGAAGTAAAGGAATGCAGATTTTGAAAGAAAAGAAAATACCTAGAATCACTTGACAAAAATAAACGTAAATCTCCCATCATTTTATCATGGATTCCTAGATCTTACCAGATTGATTTCTGTGCAGAAAACACACTCTGACCTACCCTTCTTGGCTTTTTCCCTCAACCTCATGTGGGTCTGGAGAATTTGTTCAGATTTTTGAAGGCATGGGAAGGCTGCAGTGAAGGGAGAAAATAAATGATACTTATTTGTTGTTCTGTAGATTGAAGAAGAGAAGAAAAGAACATCTCGAACAGACTACTGGTTGCAGCCAGTAAGTATCTCAGAAGTTGTGATATACAACCAATTCTGCAGTCTGCAGTTGCTAATGATTGAGTTATGTAAAGATCCTGAAGCAGATCCCAAGCTTATTTCACTCATTTTCCAAGCTGCCAAATGTGAAAAATGACTTCATCTGGTGGTTGGGGTTAGAGTGACTTCAGCATGTAATCACTGTGTAGTTGCTTGTGTATTTTGGAATGTTAATCTTTTTTTTTCTTCCTTTCAAATCGTCTAGGAAATCATTGTGAAAATTGTCACAAAGAAGCTTGGAGAGAAGTATCACAAGAAGAAGGCAGTTGTTAAGGTAAAGTGTGCAAATGGAAGCATGTAGCTTTGGCTAGGTTTTCTGGTACCAGATGACTTCCAGAGTCAGAACTGTGCTCAGCCTTAAGTCTACACTGAAAGGAGCTGTGATGTAACTTTACTGGGACTTTTCTTGTGCGTCTGTTTTTGTCCTGTGCTGCTTATCCTATTAACATATCCATAATGAGTAATAATCATTTTTTCAGTGTGACGTGACCAAGAGCTGTGCAGTTGTATTTTAATTTGAGACTAGTCAGTGTTGCACAAACCTTTGTGCTGCTTACTGCCTTTGAGCAAGATCCTGTTTGTGTACAAAATCTTCAGTCTGTAAGCCTTGTTCTGTAGTTTAGATGTGGTTTCTTTTAGCCACTGCCAGTGAAATGATGTTGTACCAGGTAGTCCAAGGCTCAACGGTCTCTGGCAACAGTGCAGAAGACAACATCTAGGTGTGTTTTGAATGACTGACAGCAGTGTATAGAACCCAAAATCACAGCTTTTTTGGCAAGTATCTGAGCAGGTTATGAGTTCTAGTGGCTGTCTTTCACTGAGCTGTAGATCTGGGAGGTTGGACATGCTAGGTGCAAAGATGATCAGTGACATTTTTCCTCGTTGAGAGGCCTTATTCCAGTTCTCCCTTGTGATTTCAAGCTAGTTTATCCTCCCATGAGGGAAAGAAGCCTCTAACTTGCTCTCTGAATTTGAGAGGATAGCTAAGATAACTGATCTGAAGGTTGACAAAACCTCCAGACAACACTAATAACATTAGTGGTCTTAGTTTACAAGGAAGATCAGTCATTGATTTTTAAGAAGAGCCCCCTTAGTCTAGCCTGAACTTCAGAGTAGGGTCAGCCAGCACTTTGTGGAGACTGGATGCCTTTAGGGCAACTCGGAAGTCCTCATTGCTTTTGAAAGCATTCAAGTGTATTCCTGACTTGTTAATTTTGAACATGTAAATTTAGAGAATTATTTTTTATATTATAGTCACTGATTGGCCTCTACCTTTTACAATAGGAGGTGATTGACAAATATACAGCAGTTGTGAAAATGATTGATTCTGGAGACAAACTGAAGCTTGATCAGACACATCTGGAAACTGTAATACCAGCACCAGGTATGGCTGTTTGTGTTCTTTATTTTTCAGCTTAGCTGTCACAGCATAACTTAAATTTAAGTTCTTTTAAACTGTAAAACATCCACTTGAAACGACATTAACAGTAGCTGTGTTGTTCTTAGGACAGCATTTCATAACCTAGTCTGGTCACTCACCATCTATATTCTGGTTACTTTCTGGGGAAATACTGCATTGTTTCTTCTTTGAGTCTGCACAATCTCTTGTAAGAATATTATCTTCTAAGAAAATAGAAGTGCTTCATGATTCAATTCATTTGACTACATGAAAGCATCTCTCTTCAGCTGCCAGGAAGCCTCTCAGGGAGCACTCCGTAGCTCTTAGTCATGTTTATCTTGTGTCTTCCTTCCAAATCATGCCTCAAATAGCTGTAGGTACTTGGCAAAACATAACTCTTGTTTGATTCCCTTGTATTTCTTTGATTGTAGCATACTAAGGTTTCTGAGTAGCATCTGATCAGCATTTCAGGGAACATTCAGGGTAGCAGTAAGCAGAGCACTGTCAGCACAAAGAGAAAGGAGATGTAGGATCTTGAGATTTTTCATCAGATGTGCTCCATTCTGCATCTTCAGCTGGTGAATAGCCAGTTGATGGAGGCACAACAGTACAGGTGAGCTTTGCCCACACTTACACCAGAATTGATGCCCTACAGAACTGCCCAGGTGAGACAGAAGAAAGAAAGAAAGCGCACTGAGCAATTAGTAAATGGAATAGGACATGAGGGAAGTAACTTTGACTTCTTTGACACTGTCCCACTCGCCATCCTGGAGCCAAATTGGAGGAAAATGGATTTGATGGGTGGGCCACTCACTGGATAAGGAATTGGCTGAATGGCTGCTCAGAGAGTTGCAGTCACTGGCTGAATGTCCATGTGGAGACTGGTGATGAGTGGCACTCCTCAGGGATCAGTGCAGGGTCCGGTGCTTTTTAACATCTTTGTGGACAGTGGGATCGAGTGCAACCTCAGCGAGTTTGGGCAGGCTGAGAGAGCTGGGGCTCTTCAACCTGGAGAAGGCTCCAAGGGGACCTCATAGCAGCCTTCCAGTAACTGAGGGGGGCCGACAGGGGAGCTGGGGAGGGACCTTTTGTAAGGGCAGGTAGAGTGAGGGGATATTGCTTTAAACTGGAAGAGTGCAGATTTAGAGTAAATATTAGGAAGAAATTCTTTACTGTGAGGGTTTTGAGGCACTGGAACAGGTTGCCCAGTGAGGTTGTGGATGCCCCCTCCCTGGAAGCACTCAAGGTCAGGCTGCGTGGGGCTTTGAGCACCCTGATCTAGAGGGAAGTATCCCTGCCTGTAGCAGGGGGGTTGGAACTGGATGATCTTAAAGGTCTCTTCCAACCCAAACCATTCTACGATTCTATGATTTTTCCCTGATGTAGTTTGAGTGGCTTCTGCTGTAGTGCCAGCATAGCCTGGAGTGTAGAGAGTAAACTTCATTGTACTTTGTAAGTAGGCAGGGTGTGAGGCAGAGCTGGGAATCACTTGCTGGGGGCTTGAAGAGAAACTTCTCCCTCAGCTGTCATTGAAGTTGAACACAACTCCATCAAAGGAAATTTTTCCTATTTCTCATTTCAGGCAAGAAAGTTATGGTATTAAATGGTGGTTACAGGGGAAATGAAGGCATCTTGGAATCTATCAATGAGAAGAAATTTTCAGCAACAATCATCATTGACTCTGTAAGTATAAAAAAGAACTGGAAGATCTATTTTGCATACAGCACTTTTCATCTGTATGCTGGAGAGCTTTCACAAAGAAAGATGCTACCATTAATCCTGTTTTACAGGTGGGATTTATAGTACAAAATGCTGTTCTCAGCCACTTATTTCCAACCAGCAGGAAAACAGTTGCTTGTTCTCCACTGCAGACTAGTGCTGTGCTGTTTGCCTCTTGAAATACGCCAAGATGCTGAATCTGGCGAGTTTTTAACTTGAAAGAGACTAACAGAATATTCTGTGTGTTTATTTTGAATATAGCTGTAGTTGCACTATTTTGTGGGAAGGTAAAAAATGTGAAAAATGCATGAGGTGATTTTTCTCCTCCCTTTACTAGACTGAACATAGGGTTCTATATTCTTATCCATTGTCGTGTTTGTAACTAACAATTACATTGGTGGTTTGGGTGTTTTTTTGTTAGTTTCTGTATTTGTTTTGTTTGTCTCACCTTTCTCTGGGCTAAAATTGGTCCATATGAACACCTTCTTGTCTGTGGCTTTTTTTGCTCTGCAAAATTGTCTTTAAATTCACTGATATAAGTAGGGAGAGTGCTGTCTTGAAGACGAATCTCTCAAACACAGCTTGCTGGGGAGAGGCTCTCTTAGGATTCCATTTGAAGAAGAGCTACAAAAGCTCAGAGAATTTATTTGAGGAGAGATTGTGGAGGTATCCTAAACACAGAAGGAGGTTTGATTGGAGCCAAGGCTCATGATACGTTGGTCTTGAAAGCAAGGCTCTTTTTTCTCTCGTTTTGATGCACTCAGATATAGAGGTTACCTCCTTCGACATGAACTCCAAATCTATAAATGAAAAACAGTAGAAACCACCCAGAACACAAAATTCTGTTGTTTTTTGAAAGCATTCTGCTACGTATGCACTGTACAATAGGCAGCGTGCACTTATATGTGGCTTTTGGACAGAACTCTTAAACAGAAAATTAGCTGTTGTGCTTTTACTGTGCACAGCACTGTAATACTGCTAATGCCTGAGGTATCTAGAACTGTTCACTTCACTCCTGCTCCTTAGAAAATGCTAAATGTGGCAAGATTTGGTACAGCCCCTTTAGCTATGTTACTTTAAGTTCCCTATTGAGAAATGCAACAAACAAGTTTGTATTTTGATTTTACTTTTTACAATCTGTTCTTTTCCAGGGGCCTTTGAAAGGACGCCGAGTTGAAGGGATCCAGTATGAAGACATTTCCAAACTTGCCTGAGGTGCTCATTATGGATCAGAGAAGATTTGGGTTCCTCAAACCATCTTTCTGGCTTCTTGTGGGCAGACACAGGAGACTCGGCTATGTCAGGGTTTTAACTTTGTGTGTATATGTACCTATAATGTATATAGAGAATAACCAAGAGCAAATTGAATTTATTTAAAGATCACTATAGATTTGTTACATAAAATGTTTGTGGAAATCTTAATGGTGGAAATACTCCATCTGATCCTTTCTCAAAGTTTTTTGCAAAATACAGCAGCTGCAAGTTGGAGTATTTTCTTTACTGAAGTATGTGTGAAGTTTTGTGGGGCAGAGAACTGTCCACAACAGCTGCTTGAGGCAGGCAATGTGTGTTGAGGCCAATGGATTTTAAACAGCAGACTTCTCAGTTTGCAGCCAAAACTGAGTTCTGGCAGGAGGAACAAGGGAAAGGATTAAGAGAATAGCAGAAAGTAACAGGGATTCTTCTCCTGGATTTTGTAAGAAGGGTCTGCCTTAGTAAGTGTTGTCACCAAGTTTTAGTTAACTTATCAGCTGTAGTAGCATCCACATAATTAGACTTCCATCACCTCGTTCTCAGGGCTCCTCATACACAATTTATCTGCTTATGGGCTCCAAGATGGATGTTACTTGTGGGGCTTCTAGCATTCCTGCCTAAGTCTGTGCAGATATGAACTGGCAGTTGCTGTTCTGGTTTTCCAGAGCATTTTCCCTTGTCCATAGTTCCATTGTTTTCCCCTGCACTGCTGTGGATGCTAAATGAGTAACATTACTTTTTAATTTTTTAAAAAATGTCACATTTTATACAGTATTTTATTTTTAAGGAATGTTCAGGAATAAACATAAACTTATCTTAGGCCAGAGCTTTCTTAACCAGTCTTTTAAACAGCGCTCTGTTCTTTTATATCCACTGAACAGCACAGTAAAATGGCCAACTGGTGTAACTGCCTTATTTTTGTGAAAGAAAGGTGCAAGTTTTCCCAAGCAAAAACAGACCATCACCTGTGGTTCAGACTGCCTTTGGTTATTATTGTGTGTGTCTGGAATTTGATGGCAAGAAAACTGATCATCCTGTGCCTTTCAAAGCTGATCTTAGCTGTGTGGAGCTGCTGTGTTGACTGCTGTGGAGCTGAGACCTAGGAAGTAGGGGAAGGTGAGAAGAGGTAACCAGTGCTCATTTGGGAAAGGTAGAGTTTTATTTCCCTGCAAACTCACAGTGTTGTGTGGTTGAGCAAAATTCCTTTCAAAAGACTGCATTTTTTTCATAAAGAAAAGCCACTCAGCCCCTTCCTTGGTGAGCTGAATTGAACAGGATGCTGTTCTGGATGTGTACCCCAGTTACAGTGCAGTCTAAAAGTTAGGTCACCAGTGTCAAATTCACTGTTGCTTGTCCCTTGCTTTACCTCAGAGAACCACGATTCGTGGTTTACAGGGGACCCCTGCAGGAAAACCGAAAGAGCTGCAGTCTGGACTAACCTCACATGGAGGATTTCAATGGCTTTCCGGGGATCCCAGGCACAAATACAAGTCAAGCAGTAACACAGTATCTAAAAAATGGACAATTCTGCAGAAAGGAACTTTAGGCAGAAGACATGCATACTCTTTTGAGAATCACTTGAAGAGATGCTCAACATGCATAAATCCACACTCCTGACAACAGAACTGAAAGAAGGATGCATACCAGTATTTGGTTCACAGGCAAAGGGCACCAAAGTACAGGAAGGCAAGCAGATAACTGGAGTGCCTGTCCTACATTAGGGCTGCTGAGAAGAATCTGGTCAGCATTTTATTATTTTTTTTCCTAAGATTGCCTGTGAAAGCAGAGTTTTAAATGCAATTCTAGGTACATACACGTGTATGTTTGTTTCACTACTGATCTCATTTGTTGCTTTTGAAAAGTATGACACCTTTTGGGAACTGATCCCCCTGGAAGTGAAGCTTCTAGTACTGCTGGTGATTTCTATGTAGTCTGAATTCCAGTTCTTTATCCTACTTCCCCAGTTCTGTATCTAGGTGAGAACTTCACTGTGATGCTGAACTGTTTACCAAAACCGAAACAAGATATTCTGGGCTCACCTAATTTATTTTCCTGCAGTGTAGTAGCATGAGCTATTTCAAGGAAATTCTGACCACTGGTTAGCACATCTGTAAAGGCTAGGGACTCTTTATGATCCCAGTTTCCTTTTGTGTTAGATTTGTCAGGTATGTCATGCACATCATCCTTGCTGGGCTTATTTTAACCACGCTGCTTTTTGCCAAATCCAGCAACGCATGAAGTTACATTTTTCCCTGCTCTCTGAAAGCACAAAAGTTGAAAAGCATGAGTTTTTTTTAAATCTGGTTGTGTATGATACTAAGATTACAGGTGCCACCACAATGCTATTACAAGTCTGCTGTGAGATGTCTATTGCAAAACAGCTGAAATTTCTAATGGAGCTTGACTTTAGTGGTTGTGAGACGCAGCTAATACGAGATACCTCCTACAGTCCAGCATGTCAGTTTATTATAGATTTAATTTTTGAATGGAAGAGGGAGTTACATTTGAAACACTGATCACTTACAAAGGAAATGTTGGTGATGTTTGGTCAATCTGGCTTGGAAGGCTGCCAGCTACCAGTCTGGGTGTGAAGGAGCAGAGAAGAATTTTCTATAATAAACTGGTTTAGCTTGAGCGTTCAGGGTTCCTTCAGAAAGCTGTACAGGTGGGGGACAAGGTAATCTTTGTAGTGGCCATCTATGAAACCTTTCCCACTGTTGTGCACAAACCAGCACTGCACGTCAGTCCCAAACACACGGTTTGTCCTGTAGTCCTTCTGCAATCCCCTGTGAGGAAGAGGCCATCCAATATGAGAGTCACGACAAGCAGACAACAAGACTTTGTTAATCCTGCTGGCTTGCAGTACTTCTCTGCCAAAGTGTGAGTGGGTGCAGAGTGGAAACAACTGCAGAATGCAATGAATTTCACAGTTCTGTGACTGCATGGGCCCTTTTGTGGGGATCCCAGGTACTACTACACAGCCAAGGTCAGATGTTGGACAGCAACATGACCAGAACTGTTCATGCAACGTTAAATTACAAAAGAATCCAAGTGTTTTGCCAGCAGCTAAAGACAGATTGTTAGCAGACGAAAATAGGGGATCCCCAAGATCCTTAATTAAGCCTGCAGTCAGTGAGATAATTAAAAAGAGAAGAAAGTCATAAAGAGAGCAATCAAGCACATTATTCCTACCTAGTAACAGTGAGTTTGTTTCCTTTCACTTCCATGGTGGCTTGTGGTTTCTCTGGAGTTTGCCCAGGTCTTTGGTTGTAGATATACACTTCTGGTTCAGATGTAAACTGACCTGATCAAAGAGATTTAAAAGCTCTATGCGTGTTCTAACCTCCATGGCTGTGATGTAAGCTGATGGTAGGCACTTTTAAAAATCCAAACTGGATGCAGCAGGCAAGCCACTCCTGCATGGATCGCAGCATCTTGTCTCCAGCACTAAAGGACTGACCAAATGGGGAGGGTAAAAAGCTCTGCTTCTGAGCCAGAAAACTTTTACTTAATCAGACTGGGACTGTGAAGAGTATTTGGGAAAATAATCTGCTGCACAGGATTCCCACATCATAAAGGGAGCCCTGGGTGGGTCCAGGGCTTGAAGGGCTGTTTTTCTCTATGGACTAAGCCCTTGCTTTTGTTTTGTGTTATTTGCCAAAGCAGCTATTCAAGGGAGAGCTGAATTAAAAACTTCAATACAAAAAGAAGGTTTGAGGGGTTTGTTTCACTTTTTTTTTTTCTTCAAGTCACAACAGAATAGCCAAGCTGGGAAAACCACATAACAGAGTTATTCAGAATAACCTCCTGGCTGCTTATGCTCTATAGAGTTCTTGGAGCTTCCCGGGCACTACAGCAATCCCAGAGCCATCTGATTCACCCTAGCAGTAATCCTTCTTAGTGTCCCCCTTCACCCAACATGCAGTCCTTACCTATCAGCCCTTGTGCTTCAGGAGAAAACTGGTTTTCAGGGGGGATGTAGATTCCCAGGAAGTCAACGTTAACTGGGTGATTCTTCCACACACGGTGCAGCAAAACCATGAAGGACATTTCCTCACCCACTCTGATAGTAACATTGCTTTCTTTTTTCACCGATATGAGAAGCCTAGCAGAGGCAAAACAAAAGAGAGAGCTCAGTCCAGCCGGTCACACGTAAGTGCTCAATCCCCTTGAGATGTTCTAACGCATCAACTGCGTGGAGCTGGCTGACAGGGCAACAGAAACTCACAGCCTTGGAAGCAGCACCCAGAGGTTTGGAAGGATGGTGTCTAATAGGACACTTCATGCCCATGTCCACACCATCAAATCCTGCCCTACAGATCTAAGCTCCTGTTACAAGGAATGGAAATTCAGGAAGTGATCCCATTCCCTAAACAAGGGTCCAGTGCTGTAGGGTCCCCAGTTTTGCTGCTTACTCTCATTCTGCAGATGAAGGTGTGGATATTTGGAGTCATATCAGGAGCCCCTTGGGCACCTCAAATAACACAGGATGCTTATGTTTAGGCAACTGGCTCTTAACATAGTCAGCAGCAGAGAAAGAAATACAGCTTTTCCTAATTCTGCTTGGCCAACTGAATCACTTCCTTGGCCCTGTTGTCTAATCTTCATTAACTTCATAATATTCATAATGAGAACTCAGACTTTTAGCTGAGGAGCACGTGCCCCACTGTAGGCACCTTGCAACCCGTATCTCACCCAGGGTTGGGTAAGCCCAATGTTAAGTTGCACAGGGCAGACAATAAATGCTCAGCAACTTACTGTTTCCGAATGATGTGTCCTGTGTCAGACCAGGACAACATGATGCTGTAAGATCCATCTTTCAGCGTTATGGTTTCTGTGTCGATCTCCACTTTCAGGCCTTTGTTTTTGAAATAAAAACCAAATTTGCCAAAATAGGTGTTGAGTTTCTTATTCTCCTCCTTCTTGGCCCCAATTAGCTGCCCATTGACAACGACTCCTGTGAAGAGCAGAGATGTTGCCTAAATCTAGGGTGATAAATTTTTTCCTAGTATTTAATCTCTAATCTGTATTTTATGTGTATCAGTTCATTTCTATTGCCTCTTGTCCTTCTGCTGTGCATCTCCAAGAACTCTCTGGCTATGTTTGTTTGCTGAGTAGGCGATTGTAGACAGCAACAAGATTCACTTTGAGCCTCTTTCTTTTAAGACTGACCAAACACAGCTCTTTCAGTGTCTCTCTTTACATCCTGTCCTCCAGTCTTATAATCATCTCTTTGGCCACCACTAATTTTGTTCCTGTTTATCAACATCTTTCTTGTACTGGCAAGCTCAAACTAGGCACAGTACTCTGCATGTGAAGGGAAATAACCACTTCCCTCCACCTGCTGCCTCATTCAGGTCACCATGCATCCTCCTTTCAGACACTTCACCTTTACTCTTTCAACACCTCTCAGACCCGAGGGAAGGAAAATCACACTGTAATGTAAACTGTACTTTTTGTTCCCTTACCAGTACTAGGATCAGAAACCAAGTTTAGAATATGTCCGGGATCTGAGTTGATATTAAAGCAGATGTTCCTCTGGCTCTTGGGCAGGTATATGATGAAATGTGGGTCATTGTCAACTGAAACAGAGAGAAAAGACACAGGTTTGAGAAGCAGGCTACAAGAAAATAGGGGACAGACTCTTCAGCAGAGTCTGTTGTGATAAAAGAAAGAGAAATGGTTTCAAACTACAAGAGGGGAGATTTAGACGATATAAGAAAAGGAGTTTTTGCACTAAGGGTGGTGAGGCACTGTAACAGGTTGTTCAGAGATGCCTCATCCCTGGAGCCATTCAAGATCAGGCTGGATGGGGCTCTGAGCACCTGATTTAGCTGTATGCGTCCCTGTTCACTGTGGGAAGTTGGACAGATGGCCTTTGGGGGTTCCTTCCAACTCAGATGATTCTATGATTCTATACCTGTCCTGGAGATGAGGGACACAGGGACTGAGCGACTGCACTCAGAGCATTTTGAAGCAATTTTCAGGACCAGCTGACCATCTCCCTGCCAACATTCAGAGACAACTTTTGTACTCATTGCTGCCAGTAGGGGTATCTTGGCCAGCTTCTACTCAAATACAGCTGTTCCTCATGTTTTAGAAGTATTAACTCATCCTGTAGCCAAGGCAAATCCTTGGCCCTTGATCAGATTTCTCTTTACAGAAAAGTGGTGGCACCTGCAGGTGCAGGGGGGACCTTACTGCTCTCTACAACTCCCTGAAAGGAGGTTATAATGAGGTGGGGGTTGGCTTCTTCTCCAAGGTAACAGAGATGATGAGAGGTGCCTTAATTTGTGCCAGGGAAGGTTCAGATTGTATATTAGGAAAAATTTCTTCTCAGAAAGAGTGGCGAGGCATTGGACCAGGCTGCCCAGGAAGGTGGTGGAGTCACCATCCCTGCAGGTGTCCAAGAAAAGAGTAGATGTGGCACTGAGGGGCATGGTTAATGGGCAAGTTGGGGATGGGTTGACAGTTGGACAGGATGATCTTAGTGGCCTTTTCCAACCTTAACGATTCTGTGATTCTGTGAAATTCCAAAGAGTGAAGAAGCTTTCTGAATATATTAAATCTTCTGAATATGCAGAATATTGGAGATGGCCCTCAGTCTTTTTTCCTTATTTTCACTAACTGCTTGATCTTCAGCTTGATGCTCTTCTGATCAGTTTTTCTCAGAATGCAAAGAATTTCCAGTGCAAAATATGTACATACGGCAGATGGGTCACTTTGCCCCATTGCTCTTCTTTTCCAAGCAGTTTCTTGACTATCTCTGTCTTAAATTAACCCTTTATCTGTACAGGGAAGGTGTTGGATAGCTCTTTGTTTGACAGCTGTATAAATAAACACATCCACACACAGCACACTCGCAGAGTAATTGCAGTTACACTGCTTTTATAGGCAATGGCTCTCCTGAATGCTCTGTGTAAGCAGGCACTGAGATGTGGCAAAGGCCCAAGTGTTAACAGGACCCATCAGTCATCAGTGCATTCTGAGATTTTTATCTTCCACAGAGCATTCTTGCTGCCATTTACAATAACAGCAACTTCACATTAGCTTTGCTACTGCAAAGAAGGCCCGTGAGCAGCCTCAGCCTTGGGGAGAACACAGCAGGAGATGGGGTGACTATTAGAGCCTATTTGGGTCTGAACTAGTCTCACTCTTGTAATTTAGGGAATATTTTTACAGATTCATCTATTCTAAGTCAAAGTGGCTCAATATTTTATAAGGAAAAGTGCAATCCTTGGGCACCAGATGGATTTTGAGGTGTCTGTGATGTATGAGGCCAGCTGCCCCCTCTAAACGAGTGCTGGCTTAAATCATTCTTGAAGCTGAAATTCCCAGAGCGCCCAACAATTACGATTATTTCCTTTATTTGTTTATGGTGTAATGAATGCTGATGCATGGTGGTTATTTGCAAAGAAAGACCTTAGAGGTCTTTTCCAACCTTTATGACTTTATGATTCTATGGCCTTATGAAATCCTGTAGCTTTTACCTCTGTTTATGCTGACAGCAGACACAGGAGGACTCCTTTGCTCAGGCATGAAGCTGACTGGCACAGCGGTGACATTGGCCCAGGATGGGATACCTTTATTATTATCAGGTGCATTTGGAGTTAATCCTAAAGTGCCTGTTAAATGACAGTCATAATTAGGTTTTCATTAGTGAAGACATTTTAATAGTGTAATTTTTAAAGTAATGTGTTGAATCAGAGCCTGATATCATTATACCACGTAAAGTAGGCACGGCACTATTTACTACAGGCAAATCTACAATAAGGATCCATTTGCTCCATTCTCACCACCAGGGTAACATGATTCACATACCATTTCAGTTAAGCTTCCCATAAGCTATTGGTGAAAAATGGAGGCTGACATTTTAACTCTCATTCATGTGAATGGGACCCACTTTGGCTAGACCCTCAAAGCAATGCTGTGAGTGTTCTGCCAAATGAAAAACTGCATGTTTAAAATCTAGAGATCCCAAGAAGAGGGTAGATGTAGCAAGAAGCTTTAGTTCAGTTTTGCAATCAGTCTGTTCTGATAAAAGGACAACTGACCAATCTTTTGAAAATGTGTCATTTCAGTGGAAGACACTTTGCTCACGCAGACGGAGGAGCTCTAATTAAATCTGTAAAGGGACAGACAGAAGGCTGCTTCAGATTACCCATTCCATGCCTTGTATACACAAACATTTTGGTACAGACTGCATGTTTTACACAATCACAAGCAAAGATTGTCACTCGTCAAATCACTTTGATAGTACTTCTACAGCCTCTGTTCTCTGCTAAGGTTCAGAAGTCATGTTCCACTGCCCGTTTTGACCCTGATTTCAGTGCTGTCAATGTTTGACTACTCTGTCAAACACCAAAGGACACACGGACCTAATGTTAAAATCACTCAAGTCCTTTGAATTCTAGAACAAAAGAAACATGATCTGAATTAGTCTGCTGGTGTCACCTGTCATGAATTTGCACAGTAATACGTGCCATTCCTGTGCTCACCTGTTTGATAGTCATGAGCTGTAGCACATGGGGTGAGTAACAAACATTTCATTTCTCTTTGGATCTCAGCTGCAGACTTTCGAATTGAAAAGACAAATAAATGAACTAGAAAATGACAACTGACAGACGTGAAAATTTCATTTCACTGAGGCAGGACATGGTTATAGTAAACCAGGAGTGTGAGAACTGAGTCTGCTGAATGTGCTTGGGCTCTTAGCAATGTCACCATCACTTGCAGTGTGAAATGTCAGATGTCCATTGCCCTAACATAGACTGCTTCTTTCCTTCATAGACAATTCAAACTCTCCTATTTATTAATAAATTGCAAATCATTAGACTCAGTTGTCCAAAGAGTTGATCTTGTACTTTCAGTGCTTTCCTTACATTGCGTTGGTAATGTTTTCCTAACAGCAACAGTCGTGCTTTTTCAAATTGCTGACTGGTGAGGACACAGAACAACTGGATGGGGATGACCCACAGTCATTGCTTTGCAATGGACCCTATCAGCTGATGCCAGAACAAGGCTACTTCACCTCATTTGGCTAGAAATAAGGTTGCTGTAACAAGGAACATGAAGTATTGGGTTTAAAGGAGTAATCCAGGAGTTTAGTTAATGAGGCACTCCATATTATTATGACATCTCAGATACCACATATACTTACACCTGATTGCTAGTAACCTTGGGAAGCTTCCAAGAGAAGAAAGTGGTGATGAGATACAGTTTGGTCAATTCTACAGCTTGTGAGGAACTAGACGTATCTGCCTCAGAAAGAAGATGTTCCATATGTGACATAACATGTTTATTGGGAAGCTTATCTCTCTAATATGCTCACTGAATCTCCAATAGCTCCAAAGAGCACTTGCTTAACAGGATGCTGTGAAAGTGACTGAAGATTTAGTCAGCTTTCCCTGAAAGTTGTCCTAAAAGCACAAACTGCCCATCTCAACAATGAACATGTTAGTTTTAAAAAATCAACGATAACAAATCCAAAATGACAGATAGTGTAGCAGGCCTGAGACACTGACCTGAGCAGCATCCTCTTCTAGGGTCTTTGGGCTGATCTGCAAGCATTATCTCATCTTTTTCAGAGTTCTCTATCAGCATGGAAGTGAAGGGTGTAACAATATGATGGTCAAGGGACATCTGCAGGATGGATTTGGTGATGTTCCTCTTCAAAGCTGCAGTGGGGGCTGTGTTTCTGGGTGGAAGATAAAGCAGAAGGCATAGTTAGTAGTTCCTCACACCAACCACAGTGTTTGTGGCTCCACCACAGAGCAGTCATAGAGTCAAGGTGGTAGGATGCAGATGCTGCAATAAGGCAAGGCTGAAGGCGTACACGAACACACTGTACAAGCAGACTGTTCTAGGCTTCTGTGGATGTTGGTCTGGACACAGAAGCTCAGTCTCATCTTCTGGTCCCAGCAGAAGACCTCATTCTTCTTCACATGGGATTCATCAGACTTCCTAAAGTCAAAGGGCTTTTTTTTCCTGAAACTCTGTAGCTCTTATGCTCAGAAAAGCAAATTCTTTTCATTTCCAGTCAGCTCCACACCCGGGTCTGTCAAAGTCAGAGATTTCCTCTATTTAACTGCTCCCAAACTCTATTACCTGATATCTATGAGTGCTAAGATGGGAGTGTGAGGACAGAAGATATCGCCTATCTTCACTCTGATTTATTTACCTCACTCATTTGAAACCCTGTGGTCTCAGAAAAGACCAGATTGCTCTCATGCTTCACTTCCCTGCCATCACAGACTACATTTCTCCTCACCTCTCTGCCAGCATCTGGTTGACAGTCAGATAGGCCCACAGCTTCCTAGTGAATTCAGGATCTGCATATTTGTCTTTCTTCATGAAACCATCCAGCTCTTCAACATCTCGCAAGGTTTCCATGACAAGCTCTGCATTTGCCTAAGCAAGAAATGAGAAAAAAGGACAAGGGTGAGCCAGGTGAATGGGGTGTCTCTGAGGTCCCCTTTTGTCAACTCCTGAGATGCTTGGCAGTAAGGACTTACTCTGGCTCTGCACACAGTCACTTACAGTTCAGAAAGCCCCAGAACTCCATTGGAAGGGGAGCAGTGTTTCAGCTGCGAAGAATATTCAACATGCTTGATTTCTGTAGCAAGTATCAAATCACAGTTTCCAAGCCCTGTAAGTGTTGTTAAGTCCTCCTCAGAAAGAAGGATCCAGATGTATTTCTTCCTCACCTCTTTCTTCTCCAAGTGGAGGAACAGCCATTAAATGAGTAATATGCCACAAGGCATACCATGAAAGAATAATACAAGGACCTATCATGATGTAGAGGCGCCAGCTTGAAGTCCCCAGCAGCAGCAGTTTCAGCCATGAAAGGAGATACATTAGGGGGTCTCCCTGCACCTCCATAAGGCTTGAAGGATGACTTCATAATCTTAGAACAAATTCTGATTTGGAATTGAATTTTGTACATTACATTTCTTATAAGAAGCAAGCCCTTCTGAAGGCTTCAGAGAGTGACTGCTCTTGGCTGTAACTTGAAGCTGTTATGAACACCTTGTGGGACAAACCCCTGTGAGGTTCCCCACACTTCCACTCAGGACCCAAACAGGCATAACACAACCATCAAGGAGACTGGACACATGAGTGAACGAACCAGCCCAAACTCCAAGAGCAGGCATCCTAGAGAGGGTCCCACTCACCGCTGTCGCTGTGACTACGCTTTCCAAGTGCTGGAGGTTTGCAGTGTCAACCTTCCCAGCCACCACTATTTCTGAGCCGCCAAAGTAGTTGTGGAAGCTGCTCTGGGTGACATCTGACACCGACTCCTGGGGGTAGTTGAACTGTATCTTCTTCAAGAGTGGGGTGGAGACCTGGTTGTAGAATCTCTGAGATGGCAGGGAACAGAGAAGTGAGTGTGTTGTACCCAAAGCAAGCTTCCCACATGGGCCACCCTGACTGAGAGGAGAGCAGGTGACAAAACTGGGAGCATCAGTGGGTAAGAAGGACTTTCCCTGCCCCAGCAAAAGTAGGCTTTATAATTAAGCCTTAGAACATCTGTATATGGGTAGAGCAAGGAGGTCTGGCCTAAATCCTGTGGAAGCCAAGGGATGGTCCATCGGTTGTTCTTAAAAATGTGTTCATGCTACAACTAAAAGATTTGAATGAAGGTGTGTTATGTGCCTGAATTAATCATCAGATTGGCCAGGTCTTGGCTGTTGTGCAACATGGTTGCTTCTCACCTAATTTTTGCACTTAAGCTAAAGCATGGTTGTCATCTTGCACAACACTCCAAAACAAAGAACAACTTTAATGACCTCCACCTCTCTAAATTGTGTCACTCCATTCTAGTTAGTGGAGTTAGCTCTTCAGCTATGAGCAAAACTGGATCCTCAGCTTAAAAGGTAATGGGCTAGAAATGTACCTTCATTTGGGCAGAGGTCTCCTGATTTCCAAAAATCCGTTGGGCCATGCCACGGTTGTCAGTTGCGATTCTCTGCAGGAAATCATAATCTACATCAAACCCAATGCCGAGGCAGAAGAGAGAGAATTCATCCTTTATGCTCTGCTTCACATTCTTCTGGATCGTTGTCAGCTTTAGCTCACCTTTGAGAAACACAGAGTGACATTCATCTGAGCAACGGTGGACGTCTCCGTTAGGATGAGAGCATTCGTGCCCTTGAAGTGTCTCTGGTTCTCTCTTAATTATGAGGAACGCTGAGGAAGCTGGCTTAGTTGCTAAATCTCCATTTGGCCAGATAAACCCTACATAAAGTGACATTTTGGCTTCTTCGGGATGGAGATTAGCAACTTATTGCCACTGAAGATAATTCTTTTGAACTTTTTTCTGGTATATGATACATATTCTTTGTGTTTGCAGAATAACTTCCCAGGGAGTCTGCAATTATAATGCATCTAGACTTCTCCCAGAATTTCTCCTTCAAGCTCTCTGCAGGCTAATACAATTCCATACAGGTTTTGTTTGTTGACATCCTCCCACTGGGACTGGCTTTTTAACAAACCTATGGCAGTTTGTCTTATGGGCTGGCATCTTACACTAATGGATTACTTCTGACCTTTACCAATTTCAATCCAGATCAATTTGCTTTCTACCTTATTTTCCAGATTTTGATGTTACACTTGGGACTGAGTAATATTAAGAGTTGGAATTATCAGAAGAGGAGATTTTCTCTTACACTGTTCTGATTATCTCTCCTACAGGACTTATGCATCTCTGTAGTTGCTCATCTTTTGTGAAAGCTTACGTGCACAGCCTCATGGCATCTATAGCATCTGCAGCAGTGCAGCCATTGAATGAAATAAAATTTTTTTTTTAACTTACTATCGAAGTGTCTAAATATTGCTTGCATTTATGAGGCTAATTCCACTGTCCTTTCTTCTAATTTAAAGCAGAATCCTTACCTACAGTTGGGTCTCCATCAGAAACCAATACAATCATGGAAACTGAGTTAGGGTCCAACATGCCTAAATTCTGGGCTTCATTCAGGATGAATGTGGCTCGGAGAAGAGCTTCATTGATATTTGTGCCTGCCAATGACACAATGAAGAAAACAGGTTTGAATCTTGTGGAGTGTCTTGTCAAATACAGATCAGTTCTGAGATTCTAGTGGAATTAATCAGCATGAACAAAGACCTGAGATTAAAGCAGCAAAACCTCCCCTCTGTGATTCTTATGGTACATCTGCTACCACTCTGGTTCCCTAAGGAAACAGAAGCTGAAAATTGTTGCATGTTGATCATTGTGTTAAATAGACCTTTCACTGTTTTCCTCATTTAGTGTTACACCATTTACTGAAATGGAAAGTGTCAGATTGGTGTCATAGTGCTGTGAATAGAAATAGCTTATAATCTATTTGCTCTTGAGTTTGTCCACCAGCATGATGGTGATTTTAAAATATGGGAACACATATTTTGTAAGTATTTAAGCACATTTGTATATAGGCACACTACACGTTTTGCCCTAAGTTTCATTAAGAGAGCAGATCTTGATACTCCCTTTTGCACTGGGCTGTTGTCCCCATGTGGGGCTCCTCATCCCTCCTACTATCAGTAATTCCAGGGGGACCGCAGTGAAGCTTCCGAAGTCTGAAAAAGGCAACTGTTCTTGTTTACCAGACAAGGAAATGAAGCATAAAAAGGATGGACACTTTGCCTAGGTTAGCACTTAATAGAACATCAGGTAGTCTACAACCTATAGTCCTTGGAGACCCTAGAGGTAGGCTTGTGAGACTCTGCTTCATAACGCTGATCTTTCATGGATACTTGGGGTCTGTAAGGCTGCAGGTAGGCCCTATAGATTGAAAGCAGCTGTCCTATGGTGCCATAGTGATGCAAAGGTGACGTGCAGCCATAGACATACCTCATTGCTGGGAGCATGATACTATGGTGATGCTAAGAAGGAAGAAGTCTCTAGAGCTCTTTTACTTTCTCCCTATGTTCCCATCTGTCAGCCTATTCAGTGGAAGGAGGTGCCATCCCATTCCCTAACAAAATAAACTGGAAGCTTTGGTCTCCTTTAGCCCAGGACATGTTTTCCCCAAATCAGGATTCAGACTTTTTGTTAGGAATACTCCACCAATCTGAATGTTGTCCGAGGTACCCATTCCTGTGATACCTAAGTGTCAAGAGCACCTTGCAATCAAAACCTCATACCCCCGTTGGGATGGATTGTCTGGATGTACTTCTTAGCATCTTCAACCTGTGCTGGGGTAGCTGAGACTAAATTATCCCTCCAACATCGGACATTGTGGTTGAAGTCAATAAGAGAAAACTGATCAGCAGCACGGAGCTCGCTCAATATTGCCTTCATGGCCTCGATGGTCTGAAAAGAGGAAATTCCAGAAATAACAGGTTTAAGCTTTGTTTTCTTTAAAGCATTTTCTTAACATGGCTGCAAGTAAACAGATGCCTGTGATGAATAGGAACGTGAGCGTTGGAATCCAAAAACAGCATCTGTTCTCTAGATCTCTTTTTTACATATTTCTAACATAAAGTAGAACTTTTCTCTAAAGAAACACAGGGGAAAAAATGCAATTAGCAGGAACAAATCCATGTGCCTCAACCTATCCTTGCTTAACACTTGCTAACAAAGAGAGTGTGAGAGAGAAGCAGTCTGTGAGACACTGTGGTCCAGGAGAGAGGAATTACTTGTACTAGCTGAGGTGACTTAACTCTGCCTGCACTGCTGTCATTTTGGGCTGGGTAACATCTGTTTGAAAATATGTGATTTAAAGAAGTGATGATTAGCCTACATCCCAGTTTTGCAGCATTGATTTCCCCAAGGAAGAAATGTGCCAAGCCCTGGTATTATACACTGAAGCAAATTCAAACATCCTTAGATCATCCCAGACTAATATCCAGCTCTTGAAAATCTTCAGTGACACATGATTTACAATCTCACAGACTTTCCCCTTAGCACTACAAAGCTTTTTCTGTATTATCTGATGTAAATCTTTCCTGCTGTAAATCCATCTGATTCCATCTTATTCTATCCTGTGTGGGCATTAATGTCAGTTGTTGGGTTTTTCTTTTGGAACAATTCTTGAAATATATTTGAAAGCTGATTATGTTTCTCCAGGACTTCTTTTTTGCAGAATAAATCAAATTTCTTGCCCTTCTTTTTTCCACGAGTTATATTGTCTAATCCACTCTTACTGCCCTTCAGTGGGCAGTCAGCAACTTAGAATCATAGAATCATGAAGGTTGGAAGATCATCCAGCCTAATCACCAACCCATCAACTTGTCCATAACTTTTTGAAGGCAGGGTTATAGTACCTTCACTGAGACTTTCCCAGGATATAGTGAGGGAGATTTTTAAAAAAAAGGGATTCAAGGTCTTTATAAAATGCTTTATGATCTGTCAAATAAAATTTCACTTTACTATTAAAATCAGTGTTCTAATGGTATCATCTCTTCTTTACAATATGGAAAGGAGTATTGCAAATAAAGAGTAAAATGAACTCTTTGATTCATCAAATATTCACCAAATACAGTGAGCATTTGACAGAGTAAAGTGTAAAGAACAAACATGGTAAATCTGAATGGCAACCTGCCATAGAATTGTATGGTAAAGCACATGGGAAAAGTTGGCAGGAGATTCTCGAAGTCAAACACTTACTTGTTTCATTTTCAGTCCCCACATTGATCCACTGACATCTATAACAAACAGAATGTTTTTGGGCAGGGGATCAAGATTTTCCGGAGCAAAGAAATGAATAAAATAGCCATTAAAAATCTGCAAAATAAAATAATAATAAACCTTGCTGTAAAATGAGCTGTGCTAAAGATGCCAAAATAATAACAGAGCAGAAAATACTGTTACTCTCAATGGGTTGGTTGCTACTTCCAGTTCTGCACATACACATGTATTTGTAGCCATGCACTGTCTACTCTTTACTGTTTATCAAGGAAAGCAGAGCCTGGTTCTCAGACAACCGCCATGCAATGGCATGGCGATGAATAAACATGTTTTTAAAAAGACTATTCTCTATGTAATAATTCAACTCCCATATCTTTGCTTCATGTTAACATGAAAATATCGATGTTTCTCTCATAATAAATCAGTACAACTTCCACTGAGTGCCCTTTGATTCAACATTAAATCACCAGATGACTGCTAGATATGAAGACATTGGCCTGTGGACAAAACAGAAATCTGCTCCTGACTGTAGGATTGTGACTTAGTCATAAATTAAGTAAATCTGTTCTATCCACTTAAAATCTCTCTGTTCTTTCAATTGGATACAAAGCTCTTTCTGATCTTGTCCTCTCTGCACGTACCAGTGGAGCTTAATTTCTGCTTAGCGAACTGCAGAAGTAATGCAATGATGAGGTTTAGCACAGTTTGCCTAATGACAGCAATTCCTCTATTCACAGGTCCTGGTTAAACAGAGATACTTACTTCTAATTCCCCACCTGTGCTCTCTCTGTTCACATCATACTGCACCACGAAATTTCCATCTACTGCTGTGGATGAGCAAGTGGGGCATTTTCGTTGTTGAGCCATTGTGGGCTTGAAAGAAATATGAGCCTTGAAATGAGAAGTGATCATCAGTTAATGAGGAGTGGAGAGAAAGGCAGATCATTGAAATAGAGAGTTCATCCATTTATGAAAGATCTTCTTTTACAGAAAGATTCTCTTCTCTCTTTATTTACACACCCAGTTTAAATGGAAAATGGATTTTGTCACTTGAAAACAAAAACTGCGCTGAGATTTGCCTGGGTATGCTGATTCATTAGTAGCAATTGTGACACAAGCATAGTGACTCATATCTTCTGTATCAAATATTTCCATCAGAGCTGGGCAATTCTTTTCTAGAGAGCAATATTCTGCCTTATTTATCATTTTCTTAGTTGAAACTATGCTGAGCTTAATCAATATTTTGAATTAGCTTTCAAAGTAAGTTTGTTGTTGTTTCTTTTTTTCCCCTGAAGAAAAGAAAGCTTGTAATTTGTCTGCAAACTGAGTGGTAGAGTTCTTCTCATTAGTCTTGCGACTGGTTATGCAGATGTTATGTTATTCTTTGCATTGCATTTCTCTGCTTTGACAGATCACTCAAAATTTCTGAAGAAGTTAAATCAAAATATATGCATCCAGAGGCAAACTGTCTTGTATGCTTGCAGTTTCTGCAACATCTTCTTTGTAAGGTCTTTGGAATGTGAAACCTTCTCTTTCTTTTAATGTTATGAATACCTGGGACTATTTTAATATTGAGGACATTTTGCTATATATCTATCACATATGCTGTTAAGAATACTGCCATAACAATAAAGGTGAATAATGGCAACAAATAACACCTTCAGGCTTGAGAAGAATGTGCCATAAAAGCAGGTGAACGGGGCTCTGAATTATTGTTCACTTATTTGCCTTCAAATTCTTGATTAAACTCTCTCAGATGATATCTGCCTACATTACCTTTGAATTAGTTCGCTGAAATAGGAATGTGAGTGAATGAGATATGAAGCTGAGCCTGGATATCAAGGAACAGTACCGCCTGATAAATTATGATAGTAATATACACAGACTTTCTGGGTCTGATTTACACACCTTGTGTTAGATCTCTATCAGAAAGTGAAAAGAGTTGTACCTTCCCAGAGTCACCGATAGACATTTATTGCAGAAAACTGTCTGCTATTGGAAGGTTTATCCACACATGAGAGCTATGATAGAGAAAGGTAGAGTAAGCACGTCAGGGAGAAGAGCAGTCCTAAAAAAGTTTCCTAGGTAGATGTTCCCAGTTGGAACTGAGATTGTGGAGCAATGTTTATTCTACTTGACATTCGCCATCCACCTTTTTCATGTCCAGCAATTCCTGTGTACTGCTCTTTCAGAATTACAAATTGAAAGATTTGCACAAAGAAAGATGGTCTACACTCTGTTTCTGTATTGCTGTAGTAGTTGAGCATCTTGTACATATGGTTAGATAGCAATAAAGAAAATAGTGTATTTTGGTCATATTTTTAATGCTTTTAGGAAGTATGAGAAAATACCATGGCTGTGGAGGAATAACTATGAAAACTGAAGTGTCATGCTGCTTCCACTCTGTAATTGTTACCTTTTTCTCTCCCTTGGAGATGGTGGTGATTCCATTGAAATGATCTCCAAGCGAATTGGGAACGTGCACGTAGCGAATTCCCTGTGGCTCAATAATGCGGACATCCACCTGGAGGCAGGAAAGGAGGACATTTAGTATGATGCAGTGCCACTGCTGTGTCAGGATCCCATAAACCCTCCACAGGCAAACTCCAGAAAGAGAGTGGGATATTCTTGAGAATGCTCTCGCAGGGCTAGTTTCACTTGGGATGGGGGTCTATGTAATGCTAAAACTATGATGGAAAGACAAAACATATGTCCAAAGAATAGGATGAATTTGGCAGAAATGCTCATTCTTTATCCTTCTGCATCCCCTTGTGGAAACTAACAGGATAGGAGTCAACATGAAAGCACAAATCCAATTCGTGCTTTCAGGAAAGTATGAGTTGACTCTGCCTAACTGCTGCTTTGGGTTCTGAGGCCAGGAAGAACACAAAATGTTGTGTTCTATTCTCCTCTGCATAGGATGGAGTGTACTTTCACTTTTGGTTAGATAGCCAGAGTGATTTGGAAAATGAAGGTTTTATCATGTTGGTCTGAGATAAAGGCTTTTTGTGGTTGGAGTTCTAGTAGTAAGTTTACTAGGAAGCAAGATACAGTGTCCCTTTTAGTAGGACTTACTCAGGCCTTTAGAAAGCTCGAAGCAGACTACAGCCTGCACTAAGGAAATGTGAACAGCGGACTTTGATTTATGGGGTTTACAGCTTGTGCTGAAGTTATAGAAAACTGAAAAACTTTTATGACATAGAAACATGAGAACAGGCAGATGGAAATGTCCAGTGAGCCCTCAGTTCTGTCTCTTGGCAGATGATACAGGATACTCTTGGAAAGTATGGGCAAGAGGGTACGAATAAGGCAAATCGTTTTTAGGCAGCCAGATGTGGAGAACTTATCCTACAGAGAACAGCTGCTCTAATAGGACACTATCTAATCAATTTGGGATTATTGTGAAAAGCCCTGCTCCAAATAAACTGCGCATTTTATTTGCTTTCCTTCAGTCAGGGTGAGTTTACACAGAGGTATACATGGGCCAAAGCTCGTTAGTCCAAGGGATTCCGACATGAGTCAGTCACAGTTCAGGAAATGCCCAACTGTGTCATTAATGCTGGAGAAGACTACTGAGATCATTCAGTCCAACCTTCAACCCACCCCCAGCATGTCCACTAATCCGTGGCCTCAGTGCCACATCTCTACGTTTCTTGAACACCTCCAGGGATGGTGACTCCACCACCTCCCTGGGCAGCCTGTTCCAATGCCTCGCTACTCTTTCTGAGAAGAATTTTTTCCTAATATCCAACCTGAAATTGACAGGAGGCAGGATAAATTTGCTGACCACTCATATAAATATATGAGTTTGAAGTTTCTCCTGATGGCCTGCCAAGTGGCCTTGAGGCTATTTGTTTCAAGCCAATATTAAAAGAAGGAGCAGTAGAAGAAGTGGCCTGCCATGAGGCTCATAGAAACTTCCTCTGCCTTCTCAAGAAAGATTCACTTGTAGGATGCTACCTACACACACCAGCTCTGCTTTACCTCCATGTGCTTCGCCAAGCGCCCCGGCTTCAGTGAGATAACGTGCTCATAGGAGCTCAGTTTCCTTCTAATCATTTCCTGGTAGTGAAGCTCAAACTGGATCCTTGTTCCTGGGGGCACATTCACTTCAGTTTTGAAGTTTTCCATATCCAAGGCATTGCTCCTGAAAAGTTAGCTGTGGAGTTATTTTGAGAAAATACAAGGAAAATGAGAGCTTCTTTGCATTATTTTTAGATTTATACATTTCTGAACCCAGTTTTAACTGTGACCTATACCAGGGAACTGCTGTTCTCTATTAGCACAATACATTTTATCGAGCTGAAAGCAGAAGCACAAGTTAAGTCCTGACACTTAAATATCAAAGTTGCTATAAGTAAGCAAAACCTGCTTTTCCAACCCATTTTTCTTACTAGGATGTCATATCTCTCCTCTGGGATGGGTCAGCTCAGTCCTTCTGTGAATAAGTTCAGTACAGTATCCATATACCAAAATCCTTATACCTCACTATTCCAGCAGCTTTGCCTTTGGCTTTTGCCTGAGAGTACATTCTTCTGGCTTCAGACTTCTCTCGAATTGAGCTGGTAAATGTTATACCATTGACATCCCTAGGACAGAGGAGACAGTCCATTTGCAAAAGAAAAAACTTCATAATCAGTAATTATTATTTTACTTAAAAAATAAAAAATCAGTCCAATCTAACCTCTTTAATACCCAGTGGGAAATAAAATAATAAGGCTCTCATTTAAGATCAAATGAATGAAGCTTGTTTTCCAGCAAATCTGCATCTTTTTGCCTAGCTGCCTCTTTATTTCATCTAGCTGGCACTCTCGTATTCTAAGGAGGAACTGCTCTTCTCCACCTTCTTCACACTTCCCAGTGCTTTGGACAAGACCAGCAGTTACCCATGTCATTGCTGTTTCGAAACATGGATGGGTTCATGTCTGCTGACCAGCGAGCTGGCTGTTGCCTCTTTGAAAAAAGCTGTTCAGCGAGAGCTCTTATTTGGGACTCTCTCTCCTTTGATCTGGTGTCAATTTGCCAAAGACAAGTGATCTGCTTGAGACTCCTGTCCTTTTGTCAATTCTTGTTGACGTTGGCCAACGGCCCTATAATTACCAGGGACGAAGGGATGGACAGATAGATAGTACAATGACATAAGCCTTTTTTCACTGAGAAAGCACACTCAAATTACACTGAAGCTGGCAAATGATAGAAGGTGTTTTGTTTTTAAGAATACTTCTCTCCCACCACTTTCACCTTATTATCGAACCTGTCAGAGCACAAGGCTGATGTCTGCCCACTACTTACATAGTAAAGTTGTCAATAAAAGCTCCTTTGGGAACTTGCACATCAAACACTATGTGCTGGGGCCGTTTTGCATTATTCACCATTTTGGCTTGGATCATTGTGTTGGCCAGCCGTGATGTTATAGTGGACTGAACTTTGTAGCTGTAAAGACCTATCTTGTCATCATCCTCCACCTGTAATTGATAAAATAACTCTATAAATTTAGGATACAGCTAGAAAATGCACCCTAAAGAATGATTTCAGCTCCTTTTATAGCATCAGTGCCCTTTTTTCGATCACTTTTTATTATAATATGGCAGCCAGGTGGATCATGAATTCCATTTCAAGGCACTTCAATATTTTACCCGCGACTGTGGCAAGATACCCATGTGAATAAAATTCATTATAACATTTTATCTGAAAGAGAGAAGTTATTGAGCTGCAGTGCTTTCCTTGCTTTCCAGCAGGCAATCATTCCTTGGAAAGTCTCTCTTGATATAATCCAGCGTAGAAGGGTTATGTAGCAATCCTCAACATCATATACTGAGGAGAAAGGAGCTACTATTTTCAATAAAGGCCCTAACTAAAAAAGAACTGAAACGCTGAATACTGATCTAGTATTGTAAATGGTTAAATCATAGCAGTTGTAGAACAGTATTAAACTGGTACATTAAAATACTGCCTTTGTCTAATCGTTTTTGTTGCTCATTTCTTCATATTTACCATACTCTTCTCCCCAGAAGAGCAGTTGAATAAACAGCATTGTGCAAACAGTCGGCTGTTTAAAGAAATTAGGTTAATACCCAACCAGCAGTAAAAACAAGGAACTGAACAAACAGAAGAATTGATTTCCAAAAAATGGTTAACTACAAAATCTCTTTATTCAATATTTTTCTCCACAGAGGAGGAAAAAAACTCACCAGATCTCCAACATACCCCCAGTCAGATGTGCTTCGCTGGAAAAGAAAAATACAGAGAAAGTATTTCAGCAAAACTATCAGCATAGACTGTGGCTGTTTTAAGAGATCAGACAGTGTAATTATCCAAAAGCTGCTTTCCAAAATGATCAGAATTCATCTGAGTTCTCAGGCTTAGTGAGCAGATTCCTTTTATTACATTTACTTTTATTACTATGTTTTATGCAATATGCATATGTAGGATGTATCCCTCGTATAAGCATATTACATACATACTGCATATGTACATTTTCATATATGCAATTCTGATTATGTACACAATGCTTAGATGAGCTAAAACAATGCTCATTAATAGTTGGCTTATTTCCTGCAATATGAGTAGTCGCATTTGGAAATTTCTATGAAAATGTGGTGACATCTTGTGGCCACTTGAAACATTCTATTTGTAATTCCCTGAAATTCACACGTCTATCCCTGGGGTGGGATTTGGCTCCCCCACTTTTAGGAGGACATGTGATTGCTCAATGCAGCTGCCTGCGACTGGTCTACAGATTGTCACAACCAAACAACCTCAGCTCTTCAGAGCCAACGGAATCATGTCTTTCATCTTGAAATAGATACTTCCATTTGGTTGAACATAGCATGCCCTGAACTATGCTGACTGTTCCAATTGGTGATTCACCATCCATACCCTGGGGTGCACCAGGCCCAGTGCTGTCAGATGGGAGAGGGAAGGGGTTGTCCCCTCTGCTGTGCATTGTGCATCCTCACCTTGAGCACCAAATATAGTTTGGGTGCCACAATATAAGAAGAACATAAAACTATTTTAAAGTGTCCAAAGGCTATGAAGATGATGGCCTTGCCTTAAGCTGGGTTTATAGAACGTGAAACTGACAGCTCTCACATTTTTATGATGTTACAGACTCCCTGAACTACTTCACACACTACTGTATACCACAAAATGAAACTCCTTAACTCCACTGATGATGATCAGGAGTCTAGGAAGACTATTTCACATACTGATGGATTAATTATAAATATGTACAAAACCAGACCAATATTATGCCAGATGGAAGTAGCACTTGAATGACCCAAATCCACAGATGATGCTGATTTCAGTTCAGTCAAATGGTGTATATAAGGCTTGCTGTACATTTAGTAATTTAGTTTGAAGCCTTTTTATACACCAGGAAAGTCTAGATATGCTTAAGAGGTGATACATCTCATAGCAAGATCATTTTAAAGAAGTGATTTTAAGGATTATTTAAAATGAGATAGACTGCAGCATTCCCATCTCACTGAGAACAAACTCAGGTTTTGCTTCACAGCTGTACAGATTCACCTAAAGCATCCAGATTGGGATTTCAGGACTTGAAAGTTAATGGCACCGTAGATACCCTCTGCAAAGCATGATGGATTGATCCTTGCACAGCCCATTGTGAAACTCTACAAATATAATTGTACAGTGAACTGAACCCCTCACATCTGATAAAGAATCAGACTGTGAAGAATGAATACTGCCCTTGGACATATCCTTAGGGTGAGGAACATTAAAGCTGTGAATACAAATTAAGTGAACCTCAAATGAAATAAATTGTTTTGAAAAGACTAAGACCAAGACCTTAGCACAAAGGAGGGTTTTCTCAATTTATTTATTGTGATACTTTTCTGGTTTTCAGAGGGGGCTTGGGTTTCCAGCTCACCTTACACATGGTGCATAAAGCTTTCAGGATGCCTAGGTTTCCTTCCTGATTGTTTTTGTGAGGGCAGAGGAAAAGGGGAGGTAGTGAGAGAGACACTGAGTTTATTGCTCACATGTGTAGTGACTCCCACCACTGTTGTTACTGATCAGACATGGGTTGGCCCAACCATCCCCCTGGGATCCCAAAGGTTGCAGAGATTAATTATTCCAACAGGTCATGAGGACAGAGCTGTAAATAATTACACTTTATGTTTGAGTGCTGATGTGGTTATTGAAAACATGGGCCTTGAAGAGATTTCTGTGGCATGTGCTATTTCTAGCAAGAAAACTTGTGTCTGATCCTTTCTTTTAAACCACATCCAGATCTGCTGATGGTTGCATTGCACAGAAGCAGTGTTTTGTGGAACTCCTCATGTGTGGCACAGTTTGGGTTGGGCTGCAGGCAAGTGCTTCAGGAGTGTGCTGAGACCGGTCTTCTGATATCTGTGCAGGCTGTGGATACTTAGCTCTCTGTAACTCTTTGCCCAGATCACTGTGTGTGAATGTTGCGATGCTGCTCTGTCACAAGAGGTTCACAAGGTTATCCCATGGGCCACTCTATTTCTGTGGTCTCAAGGACCATTTGCATACCTGAGGCACAGTGTTTTTGGGATCCGTCAGTGACCACTTTTTTTTTCACTACAAGATCTAATCTAGTGCATGGAAAACAATTATTTGTCTTTATATCTGATCAGCACGTTCTGCAGAAGAGTTTTGTTGTCTTGTTGCCAATGACCTAATGAGCTCACTGTAGGAAAATCATAAAATCACAGAATATCTTGTGTTGAGACATACAAGTTGAGACCTACAAGAATCAAGTCCAACTCGTGGCTCCACACAGGACCACCCTAAAATCAGACCAAAAATGCAGTGCTAAAACAATAAGTAACTGTGTGCCTGCTGTTGGCCAAGAACTATTGTCTTAAGATGTTTTTTCATCTAATTTATTAATCTTTTATTGTGACTCAACACAAGGGTAAGTCATCCTGAGATCTTCACTCTATTGGTTTTCAAAGACTCATATGAAATGTAAAGAATGGGAAATATATGGGAATAGGATAAATAATCTACTATAATAAAAAGCACAAGTATGGTTGCAAATTGCTATATGCATATGTCTATATTATTATGTATCCAGAAAGCTGGAAAACAGAGACAATATAATCCATATGCTAATAAAGATACGTTGGAAAGAAATGATGCCCTGAAGAAGTGAGGAATTCTGCTTAGATAGTCATTAGATTATTTAAATACTAATCTGGCAAATGTGAACTGGCTTGTTTCATATTTATGCTAAAATATTCCATCTTTCTGGCAGTGTAATAGAATCTTCAGGTGTCAATAAGCCACAATTAGACTCTGTGTGAGGCCCATTTGAAAAAAAAGCAAAACACCTTAGGATAAAGATGAATCATAGTTGCCTGTTCTTAACTTCAAAGATGCTGGGAAATCCAATTTTACTCAAGATGATCTTTTGTTTTTGCTGTACTGAACAAACTCAAGAAAGGCAACACCAGAGCTCTGATGGAGGACAAGGTCCACTCTGAATAACATTTCTTTAATTCAGCACAATAAAACTCAACATCTTCAAACAACTGATTTCATTATCATTATTCTTAGCTAGTACTTGATAAAACACACACAAAAAAAATCCCCAAAACTCCTGCAATGTTGTTTTAAATACTTCTGTTTCAGAAACCAGCAGTGTACAACTATCTGTAACACATCAGCACTCTGGAAATAAATTTTCTTCCCTGTCCTTGGACTTCCCCAGTCAATTTACCACGTCACATTGTGCTGCACTTTTGACCTGAACTAGATATGAATGAATGGACTATCTGCAGGACTACAGTTTCAACATACATTGCCTGTGTAGAAGTTCTTCTTTTCCATTTTTTTTCAGTCCCACATGTGTCACACACAAAATGAGACAGACAAGTATACCCATTTCTTGGCATCTATGTTATGGTTCTACCTTAGGAAGTCAGATATGAAACAAGGCCTTGCTCTAGGTACTACAGAAAGGGTAGCATCAGCAACTAGATGTGTGAATGTCTCAATGTATTTAAGGATCTGTTGGTACCACCTGATTGCACATTCACAACCCTTGAAATGGAACAAACTGCCTGGGGAGAGCTCCCTGGGATTCCTGTTTTCCTTTATTCGAAGCATTGCTGGTACTGTACCTGGTACCTGCCATTTCTTGTCCTGGAGCTTGAAGGAAATCCATCGATTTCTATGTCAATCAGATTTTCCACTTCCTAAAGGAGAAAGAGGAGGAAACAAAGATGTGTCACTGCTGTCTTGCAGTTAGATTTGTCACTTGAATTGTTGCTGATTAGCACTCTAATACAATTCCAAAACAAATTTATGTCCCCATGTACCAGTATGGAGTACAGTTGCAAACCACCTCAGACCAAACTGCTGTGTATTCATACATTCCATTTCCCTCTGTGGACAACCAGCTCTATCTACTCTTATCATCATGACTTTTACCTTCATTTTACAACCTTTCCTTCCAGAACAAGGAATAATATTTAATGGACTGAAATGCCCATTACAAGCAAGAGGCAGGTGATCATCAGGATGTGTCACTGTATGGTAACATTGACATTTCAGATACTGATCTCACCTAAACCAGCAAGTTCAGAGAATTTCTGCTCAAACCACAAGAAATTGTCTCCAATCTTATGTATGGAAAGTAAATTTGTCCAAATGACACAGAAAAACATCAGATCTTTTCCAAATGCATGTCTGTACAAATTAGAAATGAGCTTCTTACACCACAGCAAAACTCTTCTATGTTTGTTAGCAGTTTTATTTATGGCAATTAAGAAGCCAAGGTTCATGAGTTGCTCTCCAACTTAGATGACAGCGTACACACAAAGGTTTGCACAAAATAAACTTGAATTGCTTAAGCACATTGATGTTGAAGTGATATGATGACAGTGATTAGAGAGGAGCACAGAAATATTTTTCTGGGCTATTTTTGACAGGAATCATAAACTCAGGATAAAAATCAGACTGTGTCATGAAAGGTGCTGTAAGAAGAAAGAAAAATGAAAGAATATCCAGACATTAGTCTTGTGTAAGAAAAGAAATCTTCACATGATTCATGCCAACTTAGCTGAAAGATTGCAAAAAAAATGCAAATTTGAATTTGCAGCAGTTTCTAATTCATGTGGAAATGCGTGTAGACACTCAAATGCAATCTCACCTGAATATAGGCCTTTAAATTTTGACTTTTGAATCACAACTATAACAAAACCTCTTTTTATTATTATCTTATCCTATTGCATGCTTTTTCTGTAAGTTATCTCATCCTCCTGCCAAGGAATGTAATGACAATAGGATCTTAACTCTGTATTTGAATTTCTGTTAACAGTAATCTGAGTTCATATGGAACTCTGCTGAAATTCATGGTGGTTCATACAGGAGATCCCATTCAAAAAGACATGTAGATTCTGAGTTTCTTCTTAATCCAGGGAATGGAATCTAAAACACTGAAAATATGAACATAGAAGCCTAGCTGAATATGTAAAGGCTGAAAGCACCAGCAAAAGCAAAGCTGAGTTAAAAACATGAATCCTGTTTGAAAAGAAATTGGAATTGCTCATTCTATCCCAGCTTTAACAACATTAAAAAGTAATGGTGAAGACCATTTGGTGAAATTTGGTGAAAACCAAGCCAAACAACACTATTTTAGCTCAGAGTAGAAGAGAAACTATGAGACACAAGCAGAGCAAGAAGCACCAACCCAGTCCTGCTCTCACTGAAGCCAGTGGCAGCACCAATCTGGACTTCAGCAAGGAAGGCAGCCCTGGGCCCTGCTGGAAATACTCACATCTGGGATTCCATCGATAACAAGATCAAAGCTTCCTACTTCAGAAATGAGGAACACAATCATGAAGTAGATCAGATGCTTCATTTTCTTCCTGCTTGTCTCCTGAGAACAGCCAGCATAGGGACTAGACACAAGATCTTTCCTTCTCTGAGACAAGTTCAAGGAAACTGATGGGGGTTATGTAGTATTTTGCACAAAGTTTTGAAACACTGACTTTGTTTAGGCCATAGGTAAATATTTGCCTTGCAACGCAAGTCAGAGCTGTGGTGTCCGAGCAAGGGTTATCCAAACAGTGTCTTCACTTGGCCCTGCCCTCGATAACAGCTCAGGCTTGGATAGGCTCACCTCTTGCTTTTGTAGGTTCCCATGATGTTTGACTAATTTCCTGCTAGGCACAGACCTTGGATATCCAGGACTTGGAAGGATCAAAGCAAGAACTCACTCCCAGACTGTTTGTAGTAATAAACATAATAAATATAGTATAGAGGTGGAGACTGGCTTTCAGAGTGATGGAGGCAGCAATACTGTGCTTCTTAAAGGACTCCTTCATCCAGCCATCTCACTGTGGTTGGCAGAGACCTTTGGGCTGGATACTGACCCACACAAATACCCTTTTTCCTCTCAGACTGGGATCACATCTGCTGTGATCACATCAGAAAGCATCTGATTACATTTTCAAAAACATGTTGTAAGGCTCTTGTGATTTTTGAAACTGTTTTGGCCTTTCTGCTTCTTTTGTCACTTAAAAAAATGGATAAAGTAAGCCACTGAGGAGGAAAGAAGAATGAAGGGATGAAGGAGTTTTCTGGCAAAAGAAGCTGGCATAACACATTCACTCTTTTGGAAAGAAAGGAAATTTGCAGACATTTCAGTAATCCCACTGGAAAGGATTGAAATACTGTGAGGATCCAGGGACAGAACAGCAAACTATAGTGTAGTTTGGCATAGCGAAGTTTAGCATAGTGTAGTTCAGCATAGCACAGCATAGATATATAGCATAGTGTAATGTAGTATAGCGTAGTGTTGCTAGAGTATTCTGTCACCTTATACTATGCTATGCCACATTTTGATGTTTCAGTAAAAATTTCTACAGCCTCAGTTTGCTGTTACACATGCTTTCTCCATCTTTTCAACAGATGACTTCTCAGGTTAAGACCTAAAACTGCATTCAGAGATTCACAAAGAAACCAAGCAAAACTTCAGCCTTTCAGCCCACTGCCATGGAATTGTTTATTAATTAAACCCTAAGCTCCAATTCAGCTCTCAGAGATGCACGTGTACAGTCAGCAACACTGCTTCTCTTGAAGAGACAGTTTCTAGTCTCAGAAGTCGCTCCTTAGGTAGTTCAGCACTCCTCAGGCCGAAACAGCATGATCTGGGCAGCACTCTCCTCCTCCACATTACTGCAGGTCGTGTTCTGTGTTGTGGCTTTTCGTGGAGGTGAGGGGAATTGATGTGCATGACTCAAGAGGAGACATCTGGAAGGTGAATGGGAAGGATGGGATCAGATTTTCTTGATAAATAGTGTAATGATAGATGGGACTGCCTTGTTGTATATCTTTATGCTCCTTTGTAGCTCATGGAAAGAAACTGATTTTGTCCACGTCATGCCTGACAATTTGATTACCTGCTTCCACCATAAAAATGGATAAATACGACCTGTGCTAGGTCTAATTCACACCAGGTACAGTACTGAGAGTCCAGTCAAGAGTTCAGATGAGAACACCAGCTCTGGAAAAGTCAGTGTACCATCATAAACAAGAAGGGGAATGGCTGTTCACAAGGGTGGATAGTGATAGGACAAGGGGGAATGGTCTTAAACTGAGGCAGGGGAGGTTTAGATTAGATATTAGGAGGAAATTTTTCACACAGTGGTGACACACTGGAACAGGCTGCCCAAGGAGGTTGTGGATGCCCCATCCCTGGAGGCATTCAAGGCCAGCCTGGTCTGGTGGTTGGCGACCCTGCACATAGCAGGGGGTTTGAAACTGGATGATCTTTGTGGTCCTTTTCAACCCAGGCCATTCTATGACTCTATGATCATAAGATTCCTGTCCTACTGAATAAGGTGCTCCGCATTTATGTCCCTCATAGGCTTTCTGAGCAGAGGAGATCCTCAGCACACAGAACCCATGCATAGCGCTTCAGAGGAAGGTTGACTTAGAGCTGAGTTATATATAAAACATCCAGCTTGCATTTAAATCAAATAGTCAAGGGCTAAAACTAGCCATAGAGCTTGGACTCAGTATTAACTCAGCCACTTAAGTGGCTTTTGCCACTTAAGTGCTCTGTGCTCATAAGGTACTTAAGTGATATTTAAGTTAACTACCTTAAAGACAACTTAGGAACACTTCCATGATTGCAGTCAGAACCTATGTGACAATGGTGGGTCCTGTCCAGGAAAAGCAGTATTTGGGACCCCATACCTGGAAGCTAATTACCAATGCACTGAAGAGATGGAGTCCTATGGAACAAAATTTTATTAAAACGTTAATTTCCTAACGCTTTAATTCATTCCTCTCATTACCACCAAATGGGCTTAATTATTTTTTAGGTAAAAGTAACAACATTAAAAAACAGTGTGACCACTAGATGGCATGAAGTGCTCAAATATGCTGCCCCAAATATTTAAAAAACCCGAGATTTCTGAACGCAAAAGAACAAAAAATATATATGGAAGAAATAAGTGCTGAGGAGGCTCAGCTCAAAGCGATCCCTGAGCCCTACTTTTACTCTTGGAATAGGTGGGCTTCCTCAGCATTTAATGGGGAGAACAGGATCTCAGGCAGGTATTTTCTGGTATGTGCCAACTGGGCTGCTGGGCAGCCAGCCCTCTCCATGGCCAGAAGTCCTCTGGAAATAAGTTTTCATGCACTGTCCATTGAAGCATTTGGAGCCACAACTGTGCAGTCTGTTCCTCAGAATTAAATTGTGTTATCCTGGCTTGCAGCAGGGAAGGGATGCTGACAATTTATGTCTCTTACGAGATAGTCAATTTCCCCTTTCCTAACTGAATTTCCTATCTGAAAATGTCTAGTGGCCCAGATAAGTTTTCTGCAAGGAAATGCATGTACATGGGGTGCTACTGACATGCATCTTCCTGTACACCAGCCGTTCTGGGAGATGATACTGCAGACATGTACAATAGGCTTTCTCTTGCTTCAGCTTTTTCTCTTTGCATTATTATTCAAAACCACCCAGCAAGCTGCTTTTCTGCCCATGATGACCTTTTTAAAGAGTGTTCCACAGCAACACTCTGGGCAGACTCAGATTTCCCTTCTGAGGTCCTCTGGCAGACACTCTGGCATCTTTAATATTTTCATCGCAGATCAGAGCAATATCAGAGTTTGAAGTTCTAAATTCTCATCTGGGCAATAGTGCACACAGCTAATGGCAATGGGAAAACAGCAGCCACTATGTCACCAGAAAAGTCAGGCCTGGAACACAGGCAACTCAAGTTGGGATCAGAAGTTGGGACCACAAGGTTCTATCCAGGTGTTTCAGTGGAGGATATTTGACTGATTAAGGATTGAAATAAAATATTTAATGTAGTACTCCAAATTTCACCATAACTGTTTTTAACTGTGGACATTTATTTGTCATAGAATCATGGAATCATTAAGACTGGAAAGACCAATAAGATCATCTCATCCAATCATCAGCCCATGCCAGTGCCTGCTCTAAGCCATATCCCCCAGTGCCACATCTACACTTCTCTTGAACACTTCCATGGACGATGATTCCTGCACTGCCCTGGGCAACCTGTTCCAATACCTCATCACTCTCTGATAAGAGACTGTTTCTAATATTCAACCTATCTGTGCAATCCTCTGGGACTCAGCAATTGCCTAATCAAGTTGCTGGCTTTGATTGTCAATAAATTCTGTGCTTTATTAATACTTCACGTAGTTTTAGTTCCATGATTATACACTTCTAGTTGAGCATTTAATGTGTGAAGTGGGTATCTGGTGTCCCATTCTTCTGCCTAGAAGAACAAAGAACTGGAAATCTTTCATCTAAAAATCTGTACATCATAGCACAGAGTTAATGACTAAATGTGTCTGCAATCTGGTTTCCTCAGCTTCAGTCTGGAGCCTGGGTTACCCTTTCTCCTGATCTAAAAGGCACCAATATTTTCTTTAACTTCAGCAACTTCCTACAGGGTTTATTTAACTACTGGTATGGTGACAATGAAGAAGACCAGTCCTGTCTATGAGCACTGCGTGGAAAAATGGGGATGCAGATGCGTGAAGGCAGAGCAACATCAAGGTTTATGTGTTTGTATGTCAACACAGAGAGATTCCTTGACACAACACGATCCATCACAGGTGAACTGTGCAGTGAAGCTCACCTGCCAGCTCGTGTCTTTCCCTCGTCTCTGAACGTGCTGTCTGGAGGTATGCCAGGCAATTTAATTTGGTGAGCTCCCACCCAAAGAACAGCTGCTCATCTTGCTAAGCTGGCAAAACTCAGAATCAAATACATCTAATGCAAACAGGCACATCTGAGTAATTGCTTATCTCTATCTCCAACAGTATCCCTGGAAAAGTGACATCCATGTTCCCCCTCAAAATCAGGAGATCATATTCCAGAGGTGGAAGAAGGGATAATGCAAGCAATTTATTAGGACCTCAGGCATAATATTCACATGCAAACCTAACAGCATCTGAACCATGATTAATAAAACACAGCTTGGTCCTATTAAGCTATGTGCCGTGTCCTTACGTTCACTTACTGGGAGCCTGAGTAGAACTGGCTTGTTCTAATCGTTTTAGGGAGGGCAATGTTTTCCCCACCTCATTCCCTCAAACAATTGGTTATCCCATGCCTATTCTGAACTTTTTCCTTTCACCAAACATGCCCAGGATAAGCTACTGATGCTACAGTTCCTCACCTGTGCAATGGGAGAAGCAGAGTGAAGGTTAGAAACAAGCTGAATTCCAATCAGGAGACCAAGAGCGATAGCTGGTGGGTTCTGGACAGCTTTTCCCGAATGTGTCCTGACTGCTTGCTCAGAGATTATTTCAAACTGGCAAACATCTCTAGGTATTTTTTGACTTGCTTTTATGAAAGCGACTTGTTTTTTTCTAAGTTTTCCAAAACAACAGGAAAATCATCCTTTACGTATTATTGCAAATGCCCATTTTGAGACCTGAGTACATGCTGGAGAGCTGCAAGTTCAGCCAGGGATCTTGGTCAATGAAACTTGGAGAGGGGAGGCTTAGAAGCATCCCTAATGTTAGTAGTGAGGGTACAGGATGTCACAGTCCTGATTTTCACCCTACTCCTGTGCTCAGTTCTTCCATGTCTGAGCTGGATAAGACAAAAAGAAGCTGAATACCAGCTGCAAATTGCTTCAATTGCTTCTCTGGTCCTCACAGAAGGTCTCAGAGAGAAGCACCGCCTTCTCGAGCATAGTATGGTGTCAGCTTAAAGATAGTCATCCTGGGGTTATATTTTTTCTTTACCACTGTGCTATATGCATACCAATTTGCTAAAGAAGAGCTCCAAAGGCATTGACACTGCTGTTCCTTCCTTTTAGCCCATCTCCAGCTCCCCTCATCCCTGCTGAATGGGGTCCATGTGCCTTCCTGCCCTCCAATTACACATAAGGCATTTTAAGGATATAAGGTTCATAGGTTATATGTTCTCAGAGGACATATGCTTTCAGATAGGTACACATGTGTCTGTTCAGAAGAAACTCTAGAAGGAGAAACTTTTGGGTTCTAGTGATCCAATGGTGTGTTTACACCTTCCGACAGGGCTGGGACATTTTGGCATCAGGCTGGCAATATCATAGAATCATTAAGGTTGGAAAAGATGACTAAGATCATCCAGTCCAACCACCAGCCCATCCTCACCATCCCCACTAACCACATCCCTCAGTGCCACATCTCCACGGTTACTGAACACCACCAGGGACTGTGATTCCACCACATCCCTGGGCAGGCTGTGCCAGTTCCCAACCATTCCTTTTGAGTAGAGTTCTTTCCTAATATCCAACCTGAACTTCCCCTGGCACAACTTGAGGCCATTCTCTCTCATCCTTTTGCTGTTTCCTCAGAGAAGAAACAGACACCCACCTCACTACCACCTCCTTTGAAGGAGATGTAGACAGCAATAAGACCTTCTCTAAGCCTCCTCCTCTTCAGACTGAACAATCCCAGTTCCCTCAGTCACTCCCCACAAGGTCTGTGCTCCAGAACCTTCACAGCTTCATTGCCCTTCTCTGGACACATCCCAGGACTTCAATGTCTCTGTTGTAGTGAGGGGCCCAGAACTAAGAAGGGTACTGAGATGTGGCCTCACCAAAGAAAGGTGCCAAGCCTGTGGTACTGAGCCACCCACTGGACATTCACCACATTGGGCTGGAGCTGAAGCAAAACAGCCTCAGTCTCTGATGGCCTAGAGCTGGAAAGTGAGAACACAATGGTTTGAATCTTGAAAGGACTGCGTGTGAAAGAAAAGGGAGGAAAACTGGGTCTGCTGGAGCTGAGAAACTACCAAGGAGACAATGAGAGAGAGGGATGAAAGCACAGCTCTGGGGCACGATGTGCCAAGATAAGGTGCCAGGCCAACACCATGCTGACAGCTTTCCCGGGTTGCCTGCAGCCTGGTGGGGAGGCAGCAGGCGGGGTGCCAAGGTGAGGGTGCGGAGGGAGCCCTGCCCTGTGCTGAGAAACCAGGCCCTGGGGCTGCTTTCACCAATGAGACAGGGATCTTGGCAACAAGAAGGAGGAAGTGTTGCTGCTGCCATGGGCTAAGTGAGGTGAGGCTCAGCCCGTCTCATGGCTGCCCTCACGCTGTGCTTCGCCTGTACCTCCCTCAGCACCCTACTGCCTGTTCTCTTCAGTAGAGGCTGAAGGGGAAGAGGGAACATAAAAATCACTTCAGAGAGGGTGAAAATGTACAGTTGTACCCCTCCTGGGCAAACCTTCAAGTATGCACTTGGATCACGCTCCCAAAAGGGTGGGCAGAAGAATGCTTTTATATACTAACTGTGGCATAAGTCACTCAGGGCTGCCCAACATAATGGTGAATAGCATAAGGAGACACACAGAGGCTCTTTCAGCTGCCACCAGCAGCTGAAAAGAGTGCCCTGCTGGTCCCTGAGGCACCAGCACCTCAGGCAGCAGCCATCTTGTGTCCTGTCCCAGCAAAAGAAATGGCACTTCACAGAGGGCCGCTGCAGGGTTGGGGTGCTGCTGACACTGAAATCAAAGAACTGCTAAGGTGGGAAAAAGACTTCTAAGATCATCTAGTCCAACTATCAACCCATCCCCACCATGCTCACTAAATCACGTTCCTCGCTGCCATATTTCCATGTTTTTTCAACACCTCCAGGGACGGTGACCCCACCACTTCCCTGGGCAGCCTGTTCCTATGCCTTACCAAGTCCCCCAACCCTGAATCCAAGCTGCCCATCCCTGTATCTCCATGCAGCATTCCCTTGGCAAGTTCTTCCTTTTGACTCCAGGCTGCCTGGGAGGACCTCCTCGACTGTCCTCCTGGTTGGGGTGACATGAGGACATGTGGCTGCAGCTCAGGGACCCCCAGCTCTGATCCCCTCTGTCTGTCTACCCATAGGAGGTGAGAAGGGGGCTGTGGGCAGCACTGAGAAGGGCACGTGGACTGTGCCTGTAATCCCAGGCTGAGGGGAAGTGACTGCAGGATAGAAAACCCTGGCAGCCAGAGAAACTCTGAGTGGAAAAGGGGCTGGTCCCGAGCTGGGAAGGAGGAGAAGAGGGTGGATCGTCTCGCCTCCTGTCAGCCTGCTCACAGCCTGTCCGCAGCACAAGCAGCAGTGGAGGCTGTGAGGCTTTTCTCCTACCTGCTGCCCCTCCACCATGATCCTTTGGCTATGGCTCTGCTGCTGCTTCCCTGCTGCTGTAGGGCAGCCCGACTCGGAGCTGATGGCAAGGTACCTGGAGGAGAAGCTGATGGCAGACTACAGCGTTGCAGAGCAAGTAGGTGTTAAGACAGTTGTTATTTGGGGACATCTGGTGGCTTGTGCCCCGTTAATTGGCATGGATTAATTGAAAGTAGCCAGCTGGAGAACTCTTGGATTGGTGTGTGTCCAGGGCTGTCAGGTGAACAAACTGCCTGGATAGCCCCTGTGGTGACAGAGAACTGACAGTAAGAAAAATGCGCTGAATTTGTCACTCATTTGCAGTCACTTTCTTCAGGGTTTGGCATTAACATGCACAGCAGGCTGCTAAAAGTGAATTTCTTGCATCTCTCTGTGCAGTATGCCTCTCTGCTGTCCCTATGGCTGAGAGCTCAGGTGGTTCTTTGAGGTAAAGCCCCAACACCCTCCTGTGCTGCCAAGGGTTGTGGTCTTAGTGCCTCTGGAGAGCTGGCATCCTGATAGCTGTGTTAAACAGTGTGTGCTGCAGGGACAAGAGAGTTAATGCAGTCCCCTGGCCTTGCGCCAGTCTGAGTAATTCAGAGTATTTCAGGCCTGGAGGAAGGCTTTTCTGCCCTGTCCTTTGGTCTCAGTTTTACCGTACTTGATTTTTAACTGAAGCTGGATGAAAGGAACTTCCATGTATTTCAGCTAGTGAAATGCCTCTTGACTAGGAGAGAAAAAAAATAAATTCTGCGAGTGATGACTGTTGTATTGTGCCATTGTGCAGCTTAGATTTTCTGGAAAAATGGGCCTGAAAGGGCAATGAACTTTTTGCATGTTAGGAATGACATTGCAATAGTAGTTTAGAGGCTGCGGTTTAAAAGGCTGAATGCTAAACCTGTGCTCACATCCTTCAGGTCTATAGTGGACATCATGGGTGACTTTACTTAAGTTACCTAAATACACAGTTACCTTAACTTGATGAGATCTGAGAGGCTCTGTAGTATCTAAGACCTGTAGACGTGATGCAGGAGCTACGAATCCTGATGGATGCCAAGGGGGATACTCTACAGTGCCATAGGCAGCACTAGATGTCTGTATTTGGCATCTTCTGTCACACATAGGAAGACTCAAACTTTTCTTACGTATCTGTACCTGTCTTAGAGTTAGTCATTCAGTTGCCCATTCCTCCCATACTAGCATGGGAAGAATCACTCTACAAGAGTGTTCATCTTTCTCCTCTGGGAGGTCCTCAGCAACTTTTTTGCCAATCCTGTTTACTGCAGACACATATTTCTTGTTGGAGAGTTTAGCAACAATCCAGGACTGTCTTGCACACCAAGCTGTACGAGTGATAAACCATCTTCAACACTGTCCTGCTAGTTGAATGGCATCTGGGAGCACTCATTCATCTGCTTATGGGGAGAATTGTTAGGGAGCTAGGGCAGATGACAAGAGGCTCTTTATCACCATTACACTAGATGCAGTTCTGGTCAGGTCTTCAGTGGTTGCTATTTGCTACTGCCCAGCTTATTCTTTGTATGCCATGCTAAGATGTCAGGAGCAATGGAATCAGTACTAGCAGTTGTTGGGCTTTAATTAGAGTGCTTCAGAGGGCTTTAAAGATAAAAATTGGTGGAAAGTTGGAAATTGTTCTATTAGATGATGTTAGCGAAGTAGGATGTTTTAAAAATACTCCGATGGACAGATTGGTGTCATAAACCCTGCAGCAGTGCTTTGGCAGTAGTCACAAAGTCCTAACAAGCAGAATTTACTTTTACGGACCAATATCTACCAGTTATTCTCAAGACTTCAGAAGCTATCTTTCTGAGAGAATCACATCATTCTCTCCTCTCCTCTCCTCTCCTCTCCTCTCCTCTCCTCTCCTCTCCTCTCCTCTCCTCTCCTCTCCTCTCCTCTCCTCTCCTCTCCTCTCCTCTCCTCTCCTCTCCTCTCCTCTCCTCTCCTCTCCTCTCCTCTCCTCTCCTCTCCTCTCCTCTCCTCTCCTCTCCTCTCCTCTCCTCTCCTCTCCTCTCCTCTCCTCTCCTCTCCTCTCCTCTCCTCTCTTTTGAGAATTTCCTGAGAGAAATGCTTTTCCTAGGTTCTAATTTTACAAGATGTTGGCTAAAATAAAGATGAAAAATAAGATTCTAACAGAGAAAACATTTAATTTCTCCACTGGGCATTTCTGAGCTTCGCAATGCATGAATAAAGAGGAAAAAATTATATATTTGGCAAGGGGTGACTTTGTTTTCAGTGTAAATCAAGAGAAAGGGCAAATCAGGTAAAAAATTATCATTGCATTCCTCTGTTCTCTAGAGTTTCACCAACATTTTAGAAAGTCACTTGGCTTCCCTCATTGTTCCTCACTGACAAGAGACTTCTACTATGTTTTGAGGAGGGATTGGATTTGGACATGTTGTTAAGCCAAGACTTACATGTATGTGGAAAAAAGTCAGAGGAGTTGTAGTGAAGGGTGATGAAATGAGTAGGACTGCGTTGTCATAGGTGAAATACTTTGTATAATAATAAAATTCAAGTAAGGATGAGGAATGGGCTTTGACTTTTATTTGATGATTTAATTGGGCTCAAAATAACATTTAATAAGCAAATGAAACTAGTACAGGACTCAGTTTGTCCTGCTCTAGTCTGATCAATTGCTAGGCCTCCAGAGGTCGTAAGGCAGAAAGGATTGAAGTAAGGATGCCCAACATTGGGTTGACAGATGTGTTTTACCTATGAAGTTATTTCATCTGATCTATGGTTAACTTCCAGCTTTCCTTTCCTAACAGAGACTAGGAGATGGGGGCTGGGAAAATTCTAACAAAAAGATTACATTTGTAGCGTCCAATATAAAAATAGATGGACATTATTTTCCTGGGAAACCATTTAGAAGAGCTCATCATGCATCGCACACCATGCCACTGGAAAAACAGTAGTATAGAGCCTTTGTGTACCTCCATAGGAAGCTGTCAGAGAACAAGCTTGAGGATGAAGACGCAGCACGGACAGCCACTGCTGATGTCCTTGCCTTCAAGTAGAGACATTCTGGACAGGTAGCATTTGTAAAATACACAACACCTTCTCATTCATGAGAACTGCATTCCTGAGCTTTGATGAATAGGTATGCTAATAGAGAAGAGATTTAGGTTTTGGTTTAAACCTAAGGAACATTTGAACCTGGCCATTGTGTTCAGCCAGACAAGCTCACATCTGGATTTAAACAAATGACAAGCTTTCCAAGGCTCCATTAACTCCTTTAATTCTTTGCAGGTTGTACGTCGTGTCCCAAGACAGACCAGATTTTTGCAGAGGCTGGTATGTATCACCCTGTCTTTTACTTCATGAGAATTACACTTGCTCTGAGCATCTATACGTATGTGCATCCCTGTGCCCAAGTGTAAACTGTATCAGTCAGTGATGGTAGGGGTGCGATTCTGGGGAAAAAAATCTTAATTTTGAGTCATCCAACAGGTACAAGTTCTTCTAACTCTTCCCAATCCATCTTCTCAGCCACAGATTTGGGTCGTATCCAATGCTATCATCATCAACCATGCAATGAACATGAATGAGACTGATGAAATCTCATTGAATTTCAAGAGAAAAAGAAAGTTCATTTTGAAATTTGAAGATCTGTTCTTCTCTGTTTATACAGAAGCCAGAATTTATTGAAGAAAGAGAGCAAAGAAGCCAGTATCTTCCTTTTGGTGGGGGAATCTAAGCTTTAAGATGTACAGAAAATTTGTCAGATCTGGCTATGTTGCTGCACTGAGATTTGCATGGCTTAGATAAGAATATGGCTACAGCCAGTGAAATCGCTATTCATGGCCAGTTATTTTCCTGGTTTCTTTTCTCTGGAAAAGAACTGGAAGAACTCATTTCACACACTGAACAGCCATCAGTAGCTTCTGGCTCCTTTGATCTTTGACACTTGAATCAGCACCCTAAGGGATAGCAATCCTCAATCTTATTACTAGTTTACAATTTCTAATCTGACATGCAGTCAGTATATTTTGATGAAAGCAACTGATAGAGGCAAAAACGTGGAGTGAATTTCATTTATCTTCAGCTCTTTTCTGTCTTTCCAAAGATTTCTTATAAACAAACACAAAATAATATGTTTGGCAGAAAATTTTCAGCTCCCACTTCATCATAATAACTGGGACATCTTCAAAAAGCCTCCAGCCAACCTTTATTGTAGCAAAGTGCTAATCCACTGCCTTGGCACTCCCTGGCTTTATTTTTAATAGGAATAATAAATCATAGCAATAATAATATTAAACAAATGGTTTGTTTTGTTTTGTTTCTCCTTTGTGCTGTCTCTCTTCTTCTGAAGACCTTAATAAAAAGTGGGGAAAACAAGCAGGCATTTGTGCAGCTGTAAGTCAGAGAATCAAGCACTGACGGATTGTGTAAGGGCTCCAGGGAACATGCGAGAATCACAGACTGGAACTTGGGCTGCTCGCCAAGCCCGACCTAGCAACCTGTTTTGAAACTGCCTCTGCCCCCAGCATTTGTATTTTCTATATACAAGAAATGGCAGATCCCTTCCAGGGCCGTAAGGCTCTTTCATCCCCAGTTGTATATGATGCCCTGGCACAGTTATATATGATGCCCTGCCCTTGCTTTCTCCAGCAGCAACATCTACTCACCACAAGGAGGAAGAAGTGCTGAATGTATTTTTTTTCCGTTTGTTTTTGCCATTTGACTGTGGAGATATTAGAACTGGAGCTTGTTTCAAGGGATGCAGAGTTTAACAGAGATCAATTGAAACTAGTACATAATGGACTTGGTAGAAAACATCTAAAGGATGTGGTTCTTCATATAGAACAGAATCATAGAATTGTTCAGGTTGGAAAAGCCCTAAGATCATCTAGTCCAACCATCTACCTGCCACCACTATTGCCTACTAAACCATGTCCCTAAGAACAACATCTTCACATTTCCTGAACATCTTCAGGAATGATGTTTATAAAATGCCACACTGGGTATAGGAATTCCTTCAGCCACTAATTAGAGGAGACTGAGAGAAAATTCTTGAGCTTTAGTACCAGGTTGGCCAGATCTTAACACTCTTCTCTGAGCATGTACTATTGATCCCTGCCAGTGGCAGGCTACGTTCTTGTTTTGACAAGTCAAGATCTGCCACTGCAAAACCAGTCTGTATCTCAGCTATTTGCTGTTGAGCTTTCAGCCTGGTTTGCACCCAAAGATTGTGATGAAATGCAGAAAATGAGAGTGAATGCAGGACATTTGGATCTAAGGAATTTGCTGCATTTTCAGGTTCTCTCTTTCACTTCTGCAAATCCTTTTTAACACCTGATAGGCCACAGGCATTTGATGATACAAAAGAGTGAATGGAACATCATCCCATTAGATCTTGAAATGTGCCTGCAACATCACTCCAGATTAAAACTCCCCATCCTCTCCACTTTCAGCAGATAGAAACTGAAAATTCATGCTTATGTGTGCGGGAAAATCCTAAGAACATGCTGCCCCATATTTTGGGAATGTTGTCCCAGTCACCACCAACTGACTAAAAGCCCCTTGTGGCCTAAGGGTGGACATCTACATTAAGTAGATATATTCTAGTCTAGATATGTCTCATTGAGCTGTCTGCAATTAGTGAACCAGCTCAGACTGTAAATGAGTTTTTGCCATTGTGCTCCATGGGAGCTGAACCTGTGCTGAGGAGGATGTACATGGAGACAGAACAAATCAGATATTCTCCAGCTGTTAAAGACTTCTCTTGTGATTAGGTCCATTTCAGACATATCCAAGCCTTGAAAGTGTAGGCAAATGGGGCCTTATTTCCAGCTGTTGATAGTTTCATCTTTGTTTCTAGTGGATTCTCATCCTTTCATTTGCCTGGAAGCCACTAGCCCAGCAGCTTTATTAGCTGGATGCTCATTTATTGCTATTCTGATGCCATCAACTACCACAGAATATTTTCTGTTTCATACTTATTCATACAACAATTGATCCCTTTGTTAAGCCATTTGGGAAAATTGTTTTTATTGGGAGAAAAAGGCTGGTAGTGCAGCTGAAGAACATGTTTGTGTTTTCACAAGTCTCAGGGGGCTATGATTTTTTAGTAGCCTCAGTAGGAATAAATTCTTGATGTACTTGGTTTAGCAAAATTGCTCTTTATTTGCAACATATTTTACTGTTTAGCTCCCTTCTGCTTTTGAAGTTTCAGACTTCAATGGTTTAAAGCAGCAAATAGATTATTTTCTAATGGGCTACTTACAGTTAAACACACTGAAGTCTTCTAGGATGAAAACTGTTGAGTTCCATGGAGACGTTGCTGTCAAAAATCATCTTAGACTGAAGAAATGCTCCAACCCCAGACACATTCCCATGCAGCAGAAATTGGCTTCCAGCTTCCATTGCTACATCATGTGTCATTCTCTGAAATTTCTGCTACTTCTCTGCTGGAAGGAATCCAATATGGGCTAAAAGGCTTAAAATATTTTGTTTGAGATGTCACTGTGTCAGTGTTTCTTATTAAGTCTCTTCCATCCATTGGCTGAGACCTCCAGCATTGATTCTCAGCAGAGGAGGACTCAACTCACTCCAGTGACAGCAGTTTTTCTGTTTACAAAACTTACGGATCTGACTGTGTCAGTTTTAAGATGCTGCTCCATGCGCAGTGATCTCAGTCTTTCAAGAAATCTTACATCTGCTCTTGTGACATCAGTTCTGGACCCTATGGGGAGATATTTTGGGCTTCTCTTCCAGGCCAAAATGGGCTAATCCTCACTGTCTCGAATAGTCAGAGTTGAAGAGTGCGACTTAGGATACAGATGGATTTTATCAGTGTATTTCACAACACAGATGCTGGCAAAATCAGAGCTCTTGTGCTGCCCAGACCCTTCCTGAGAATTGGAGAATGACTGTAGTTTTTTGACCTTGTGTACGAACAAAGACCCTGCCATGTCTTTTTAAGTTTAACTTTTGCATCTCACCTGATATTTTGGAGGCAATCCTCACCTTGCTTGCTGTGTTCCTCACAGGGAGTCAAAGACTCATTGTAAAAGGGTTCATTCTTTGAGAATATTAAATATTAAACCCACTGTAAAATTGAAGGGGAGAGTTACCTAACTCACTGTTAATGGGTAACCTTTGATATCTACAGGAAACTAGGCCTCGGATGTCTGAATTCTCAGTGAAATCCACAATCATTTCTCGCTATGCTTTCACCACGGTGTCCTGTACAATGGTGAACAGTGGATCCGAGGCACGAGAAGCTGTGTTTGAGATGCAGATCCCAGCTGCAGCTTTCATCTCCAACTTTACCATGTACGTAAGTAGTTCTGACAGCTAGGTGAATGCTTTTTCCATCTCACAAACAGGTCTCTGAGATTTTAAACACTGGCTAGCCTGCAGTTGGACTGTATCAATGCTTTTTTGCATTTAGAATAGTTGCACTTGGAAAATACACACATGGTATACTTCATCCAAGAATATCACGGCCTCACAGCACAGAACAAATGCTTGGAGGACAGGATACTAAGATTCAAGCCCTCATTGTACATGTGGAAGAGCATTCTTCTATTTCCCATGTGAGTGCACTTTAATAAATTCCTTCTCCTCTTTCTCAGATTTGGACCAGAACAATTCTTCTAACCTTTCCAATTAAAATTTCAGCAACACTAGCACATCATATTTATGTCTCCTAACTGTGGTGCCTCAAAAGCTTCTTATTTTTCTACATTTTCACAATCTCAATGGAGGACAAGGGTCAAATCACAAAATCATAGAATCATAGCATCACAGAATCACTCAGTTTGGAAAATACCTTAAAGATCATTAAGTCCAACCACAATCTAGCCATAATACTCTAACAACTCTCTGCTAAATCACGTCTCTGATTACCACAACAATCAAAACAGAAGACAGGCTGACCTGTTGCTGGAGGTGCTAGTCATTCTCTGGGTAGCAGGGCAGGCAAAGGGCAATCAACTCACACTCAACTAACTCATTAAGGAATAAATGAGGCACTTGGTTTTAAAATGTGTTTAGTTTGGTCATGCTAAGATTCCTCCCTATGGGTAGAAATTACTGCCACAACTTTGTCCCTCGCTATAGCAGATGAGGGGTAAGCTTTTTTTAGGAAAACTTCCTCTTGGGTTGAGTAGAAGGTAAATTAGCCTTTTGCCATTGCCCATCTAGGTCTGTAACTCATTCCCAGAGAGATGTATTTTTGTCAGCAAAGCAGCTACTTGAGAGAAGCAATTCTGAATATCGCCACGTGCACTGACACAGATGGTGGATCTGGGACCATACACGAAACAGTTCTTGTTGAGAGTCTGGCAATTGCTTTGCTTTCAGGCTAATGTCTTTGTGCTCTGAAGATTTTATACTGGCATTTAAGAGAAGTTAAGTTCTGGGGTAAAAATGTGCTCTTCCAGCGAAAGCAACCAGGGCACTTCTGAGTCAGCTTCTATCCCACTGATCTGAGTGAACTCAATAAGAGTTGTGCTAATAACTGTCCACATGTGCACAGTCCATGTGCCCTTCTGCAGAGAGCTGCACAGAGAGCTGCACAGTGTTTGTAGGTGCGGATCAGTCATGCTGACATCTCTGATCTCTCTAGGAGCATTGGCAACAAGACTTACTATGGGGAGGTCACAGGGAAAGAAAAGAAGCACAGCAATGATGACAAAGCAAAGACGAAGAAACCTCCAAGTCCTGTGAACGGAAGGCAAGTGTCATGCATTCAACTATGTTCTGAGAAGTAATGTACTCTCCTCCCATATTTATTTCTGGTTGCTTTGGTATACACACGTATAGATCTGTAGGAAGAGGAAGGAGCTGAACAAAACATTGTCTTCACTGCCTAGTGTCATTCCCATGCTCCAAGTAACCTAAATGTGTGTGTGACCTTTTTGACTCTGTTACACAACTTTTTCACTTCCAAGGAGGTCCAGGATGTCTAACTGATATACTTGAGAGGAAAAGAAATCTTGTTACCTCCTGAATAACTGGCAGTAAAATTAAGACACACTGCGCTTCAGTAAGTTACAACTTCAAGACTGCAAAGATATTCAGTAGTAGAACCACAGGTACCCTTTTGCAGTCTTGTCTATTTGCCCTGTTCTCAGTGCTTGACCATGCGTAGTCTTTTTTTGCTGTCAGAAAGTCTCATCTCTTTAACAATCTGCAATCCTGTGTTCATCTGAAGGCACTTTGGCAGATCTGCAGGCTATTCTCCTCCTCTAATTTGACAAGTACTCAGGTTCTCCTATATAACTTGCAAAGAGCTGCAAGTCTGAATGGATTTTTCTGCTTTAGAAAATCCTGCATGACTCCTTGTTGCCTGTGATAGTAAAGCTACTCCAATGTGAAACACATGATCAAGAACACATAACTAGACCATTACTTCTCATATTAGAAAAATGATGAACTGTACAGAGGGAGAAATCTGACAGAAATCTGAACTCGTGTGAAAAGAGAATAGGTATCTTTATTTTCTATCTTTCATAGAAAATCTAGAGAGAAAAAGAATAGTTATGTGTCAAGTTCTAAACAGACAAAATAATGTGTTCTTCCTATAAATCATGTTTCTTGCCACTAAGAATTATGGATGTCAAGATCATCGTGGATTCAAAATGTGATTAGTCTGGTAAAAAAAAAAAAAAAGTCACAAGCTTTTAACAAAGGACAGTCTCTCAGGATCCAGACATAAAAGGGAACCTGTCACACTGTAGTCATTTGGAAGAGAAGAGCCCTTTCAGAGAGGTGTCCAGAGATGGAAATGTCTTCGTGGTCCTGTTTTTCCCTTCTGAGTATGTAGAGATAAACAGCTAATAATAGGGAAGAGAAAATAATTTGTACTTTCCTTAAGGTACTGCAGTGAGTCACTGGGGCAAAGGAAAGAATTAAATATGAGTCTTACAAATCCTTGTGTTTAGAAACCAAGAGGTAGTCTTTCTTCTGGTCCTGCTCTATGCTATAGATGTTTGACATATTCCTCTTTTCTTCCAGAGAGAATGGCTATGAGACATTCAAAGCTTCAGTTTTCATTCCTCGGAAGATGCAAGCCAACTTCCTACTGCATTATGAAGAGCTCTTGCAAAGGCGATTGGGAAAATATGAGTATATGGTCAGCATCCGGCCCCAGCAGCTGGTGGGGAGGTTACGAGTGGAGGTGAACATTCTGGAAAACTCAGGTATCATTTCACTGGAAGTGCCTCCCCTTCGAAACAGCAAGCATAAAGGCAATGGAAAAGCTGAAGGTAAGGTGAGATTTTATGATCCATGATTTTGTTATTCGTGACATCCTAATAATTTCTTAGGAACTGGATTGGAACTGTTCTCTGGGGCATTCTTGAATAACTGCATAGACTTGGTTTTCATTCATTTACCTTCTGCTCCAAATGAGCCAATAAACAAAACCCCAACATTGTATTAAAGCCTCATTGCCCAGGATCAAGACTATTGTCACAAAATAAAGGAAACAAAAATAACATGGCAAATAAACACTAGGAACTCATTAGGTGTGAGTTACTCTGAAAAATTCCAGCTATAACTAATTTTTAGAATACTTATTTTAAAATTATTATTATTATTTATTTTATTATTATTATTATTTTTATTTTCCTTTATGAACACTTACAGTAGTCACTGTATGGCAGGTACACTGCACCCAGGAGTGGCTGCACTTATGTAATAAGCAAGTCTCCAAACACTGTGGGCTGTCAGCAATTTCTCTTTAGAGACCTTTTTCACTCACTGGCAGGGCAAACTCCAGTTTCAAGAAAGTTGGTGTAGCGAATATGACAAGAAAAAGTTTTCAGGATTATCAACTCTGTGAAGTTGGATGGTGGGAATTCAGTCTTAGTGCAAAGGCTGATGGCATTTGTCATAATTTCTAGAGACAACTGTCTGCGTGGTATCTGTGCATAAGCTCATAAGAACTTTGAAGATTATTAGGCTGATCGCATTCAATTCAATACGGCTGTTTTCTATTGTCTTTAGAAGCTTGGAACTGGGCCTTCGGGCCTTGTGCTCAGTATTTGAGCAGCTTCTTCTCTGGCTCTACATCTACTGGGAGCTGCTCAGTTGAAGTGAACTGTTTTTTCCATCCACTCATGCCAAGGCAAGGATCGGAAATCCTGCTTTTTAGAACATGGGAAATTCCATGAGGAAAAACCACTTTCCAAGTGTCTACTTTTATCCCAGCCATCCTTGGACTTGTCCAAACATCAAGCATAAATTAATGATTTTTAGTGTAAACTAACAGCAAGAAGCACAGGATACCGGGACTGATACATGTTGGCAAAAAAGAAATGGTAAAGTTAAAAGGGTGAGTCTGACGTGGAAGCAGGATGTAGAAGCTTGTGAGACTTGACCTCCGTTACTCTAGCTGACATAATACCAGTCAAATCAGTGAAGCTGTTTGTGTCGGTCAAGTGAAGACTGTGATCAGGGAGTTAAACTGATAACTCAGTCTGGTACTACTGATTTCATCCAAATAGTACTGAAATAAGTGTTTAGACAATGCTCTCAGAAATGTAGTTTGAATTTTGAGTACCCCTGTGTGGAGCCAGGAGTTGGACTTGATGCCCCTTATGGACCCCTTCCAGCCTGGGATATTCTATTATTCTATGACTCTACGAAGTCAATGGCCCTGCTGACTTGAACTAACCTCAGGTCAAGCCACATACAGCTAATTAGTCTCCCTGCTATACATTCATGCACTGTGTAGTAAGCGTGCTCTGTACCTCATCAGGAGGACAGGAATCCTTTTCCTCCTATCAGGGACTATCACAGTGCATTGTGACATATTGTTTCCTGCAAAACATCTGCCACTGATCAGTGTTGGAGATGGTCTAAGCAGAGCAGACACACGGTTGGTCTAGTACAGTGTGGAAATTCTTGTGTAAATGCTATACAGGGAAAAATCCTGTAACTTGCTCTCCAAATGACAATCTGTTAGCACTGATAATTCTTGGCACTGTGTCTGAGATTCAAAACAATACTTTTAAAATGGACCCAAGCTCTATGATTCTAAAATCCACCCTATCCAGCAAAATGTGATAAATAGATGTGACATTACAGTGCGTAAAGCAACTGAAATTCACATTCCTTTGCTTAATCCTTATTTAGAATTGCTGCTACAAACTCTATTTTCAGTGAGTATATACAATTTGTGGAATATGTTTTCTGAGGTGAAATCACTGCTGTGGAAGTTTTTGAAGTGCTAAACATGCTTTTGGGGTCCACTATTAGCAGGCAGGAGTGTGTTATGTGTCTTTTAGACCAAGGCTTCATTGGTACTCAGGTGACCAATGCTCTGATGAATATGTAAAGTTAAGAAAATCAGTTGGGTTTGTAGAGCTCCTTTCTGATCTGAAGGAAAATGAGGAAATAAGGACTAATGGGCAGACAAAACAAACAAACAAACAAAACAAACCCACAAAAAAAAAGAAAAATAAATCAAAAAGACTTGACAGAGGATCTCAGAAGGTTCTCATACAGGTCTCAGAGAACAACTAGTTTCAAATAGGAGAGATTTATTGCGTGTGACCTTTTCTGACCAACAAGATCAACCACAGTTGGAGTAGACAATAGGAACTTCCTGCTTCCTGAATGTAAGTGAGAATCACAAAAATACCCCCAGAGAGAGCAAGTTCAAGGCACTTTGAAATCCATCATACTCCAATCTATTTTCATCTCTTTACCTTGATCCAGAAAGCAAATCTTCTGAGCCATTAGTCTCTGCAAAGCCTTCTTGCTCATAGGACATCCAAAGACCCAAGACCATTAGTAAAACTAATGTGAAAAAAAACCTTTAGATGCTCCAAAGTTGAGAAATGGCTGATCTGTATTTTGTGGACAAATTGTCCTACATTTGTTGTGCTTTTCTATGTGCTGTCAGTAGATCCAATACCCCATGCAGGAAGCTTAATTGAAAAAAAGTTTTCTGTTTAATGTTCATTCACAATCTGCACTTTTGACCCTAGCCAAACTGCTAATATCCATACAGTCTGTGACAAATAGAAGAGAAAACTTTAAGACTTACTGGCAGAAGATGCCCCTTGATGTGACAGAGTGACTGACACTTTTTTGACATTTAAGGGCATAGCACAGAAATTGTAGCAGTTGACACAGAATAGTTCATTTCTGCCCATTTTTAGTTGCCCAAGATACAAAGATTGGACTTGATTCCAAATTTTCCAGGTATTCTTGCAACGTCAGCTGTGCTTTGGTCTAGGAAAGCACTCTGTACATCCTCTCTGAATATGGAACAGAGACAAAGTGATAACAGGTCTTTTCAGGATATTTCTTTTGTCAGTGACTTCTTCACACACAGCTCCATCTGGGAGTTGTATTTTTCCCAAAGGAAGATAACAGACATGTGAGTTTTGGAAAGTAATCCTTTGGCTTGTGCAGGTGTTTGCTTCTGTTACATACAAAGCCCAAAACAGGAGATGCCGAGGTCAGTGATGGTGGACATTTCTGGTCACCTCAGAGTGAAGCCATTTTCTGGATGGTGTCCCACTCAGCATGCTCAGGGCTGACTGTTCTCATCCTTTTCCTCCAGAGCAGTGATTTGAGAACTAGCCATCATGTTGGGTAGGGAGACACCATGTTGTTTGAAAATGACTCTATTTCTCTTTAAAGTCAGTTGGACTAGATTATCATAGAAATCTTTTCCAACTTAATCATTGTACAGTTCTATGAAGGATCTAGATTGCAGGAAGGTTTTTATGTTTTTATTTCTTATCACAGTTGTTTGAAAGCTACCACTTGTTAGCAGAGGATGAACTTTGCATTTGAGTTCTATTGATTACTCTGCCAATTTCTAAAATAATTTGGGCTTAACTTTTCATCATGTGGAGACTGTATTCTCACATGAAAAAATGCTTTTACTTGCTTAGCTTACTTAGCTGAATTTGGTGGAAAATTTATCTGAAGACTATTAATTACCTCAACACAAGCATGGGTCAGCGTAGGTCTCTGGAGCTCATCCATGCTTTGAACTCTGCAATATTTCATAGATTTACCCCTCCCAGTCACTTATCTGAAAAGAATTTGGCCGGTAAACAGGGGAGAGTAATTGTGATTCAGATACTAAGTGCTGTCTAAAAGAGAAAGCTGGGGGATGACATAGTAGTTGTATTCAAAGACATACAAGGCTGCTCCAAGCAGAAAAGAAATACTATTCTTACTATGCCAACAAAAGACAAAAAAAACCCACAGGTTTGTGATACAGAAACAAAAATGTAAATTTGACATTGAAAATATCTTCCTAAGAGTGAGAAGTTGAAGTTCTAGCAAGGGCTGGTAAGGGCAGATATTGAGCTTTCATTACTGGAGGTCTGTAGTATTTCCAGATAACGTGATAAAAGTAAATAGGAAGAAATTGGGACTGGGAGAATGGAATGGATTAAATAGCCTGTCTTCCAAAGCTGATTTCTATTGTTCTATTCCAGAATGGAAAAAAAAAAAACAAAACAAAACAAAAAACAACCAAAACATTTTGGATCTTTTTTAATCAGTCCATACATAGAGATATATCCCAGAGATGAGAAAAGAGTGATGGTCAAGATGGTGGGAGATGCTTCCCCAGATATTCCTGTCACTGTGTGAGGCAGCCTTGGCAAGTTCCTCTCTGAATGTTCCTAAAGACTTGTCTGTGTTAGAGGGAATGACACTTCTCACCTTCATACACAGTGTTTTGAGAATAGTTGAGGAAAGCAGTGTGATCCACATAATCCCATCTAGATTCCATTGTGCTTTACAAACCTGGATGCATATGATAATGGCCATTTAAAAGATGAGGAAGTGTAGAGCACAGAGCTAGTTTCATATGGTCAAAGAACACAGAAATGCTGGAACTGTAACTCATATTGTCATAATATGCTGTTGAGCACAGCATAGTATGCTCAACCCACCAACATACATAAGGCAGGGAAACACAGAAGTGAAGTCCAAAGGTCACAGCCTGGTAAAAGGAAAGAACTTCTGTTTTCAGTCTAAGATTGCTTTTCACTAATCCTGATGTGCCACCCAACCAGTGGCAATGCTTGCTTTTCAGTTATTGAGAAGTAATGTGAAACCCTCAAATAAATAAGAAAATGTAAATGAACAGTAAAGTCATTTTTATGAATTCTGGACATTTCCTGCACTCTGTCACTTAAATGGGACTTTGGAAGACAGGCTGAAAATCCAGGAAGGGCAACACAAGCAAACTGGATGCACTGTGTGTTACAAACATATTACATACATTGGTTCATTAGATGAGAGGGCAGCTACAATAGTAAAACCAAATCCAAGGAGATAAAATCATACAGAGCTAGTGATTTACGAATTTTCTCTGTCCAGAGAAATCTGAACTGTACACAGACTGTAGAGTAAATGTCAAAGTTCTGGGCAGTCACAACATAAGCCTCCTTTAAGATCTGACAATTGTGTCCTGAATTGATTTAGACGCATTAGGTGAGAAAACTCAGTTACTGTTGGGTTGTGTAAATTAGAAGTGGCTTAGACAGAGAAGCCGTAGAATCATATGATCATAGAATGATTTGGGTTGGAAGAGACCTTTAAGATCATCCAGTTCCAACCCCCCTGCTACAGGCAGGGACACCTCCCTCTAGACCAGGTTGCTCAAAGCCCCACGCAGCCTGGCCTTGAGTGCTTCCAGGTAGGGGGCATCCACAACCTCACTGGGCTACCTGTTCCAGTGTCTCACCACTCTCACAGTAAAGAATTTCTTTCTAATATTTAGTCTAAATCTGTCCTCATGATGCAGAAATAATTGCTGGCTTTACTGACGTTGAGTAATATCTGCCATGCAGCTTCCTTTTGTCAAGATGAGTTTGTTTCCAAATCGTAGTCCTCCAACTATTTTTGTGTCTTAAGAGGAAATCCCTTCCTGCCCAAGTAGTATGCTCTTGTATGCTCTCAAACAGACTCACAAGACAGCTATAAAACAAAAGCCAAATGAAGGTGGAAAAGAAGTCTTAGAGTGCTATTCATTTATGACTTTTAATTTCATTTCTTTGCCTGGAGAAGTTTAGATTATACATAACACTTTAGGGTAAACAACACAGCTTTAGCTGACCATTCTATAAAACCACAAGAACCCTGTTCTTGTCATTTCTATAAACTTCAACCTGTGAGAAGTCAGGAGAACTGTGCAACTACTTCATGCCTCCATTTTCCCACTAGTTACATGGACATAATCATATGTATCCGATTTTTTAAATCGCTGTGGGATCTGGATGTGAGGTGGATGATGTTCAGTCTTGCATACAGCTGTCATGTTGTGTTCTTCTAATGCTGCTCAAGGCACTTTAAAAAGGTGGAGAAGTGCCACTACTCATTACAATGACAGTATTATAGGAACCCCTGGAGAGGAATATTGGATACAGGGTTTAAAGATACACTTAGTAGGTTTGTGCATAGCAAAAAGACAGGAAGGACCACCCAAAGAGACAGCAAAGAATCTTCATATCACTGTAGAAAATGATACTGTCTTTCTCTGAGATGCCCTCTGAAAGGCATGTCTGTCTCCATTGACCCTGGGAGGGCTCTAAGATATTAGCTTGAGTTATATCTCTGGGATGCAGTTTGCATGACTGCACTAGTTGTTGGATCAGTAAGTCAGACTGAAATTGCAGTGACTATACTCTCAGCTCTTTGCTGAACATAAAGGGATCTAAGGTGACTTGCTCAGATGCAGACATTACACAGACACTTATAATCAGCCATATCAATCCCACCTCAGAAGTTTATAGAATATCTGAACAAGTCACCTCAAGATCTCTTTATAATCTGTCGAGACAAATCTGCAGTATGATTCATGTCCTAGAAGAAATGTTTGAATAAGTCAAATGAATCATATATTGCCTGGAAGGAGCTCAGGTATAGGATCTGCATGCTAAATGTACTGAGTTGGTTGGTATTAAGATCTGTACGTGTCTGAAGCTGGATTTGTATTATTCATAGGAATTGATTAGAAGTCATACAGAGAATATCTGGCCTTTGAGTTCAGTGACTTCCAAAAAGCAGTGAGCATAGGAATACTGGATAAACATTTCTATCCCTGATAACATGGCAATCTTGGGGTAGGGGTTATTAAGTTCTTATTTTATCATTGGTAAGATGAATCTTTAATCTTAGCACATAACTAGTGCTAGTAGACCTAACTTCATGGTAATACACTGTGTGTGGTGCTTAGACATATGTAAGAAAATAGGAAAAACTTGTAATACTGTGGTTTTATCTCAACAGGTGATGTCTCTCCTCCTCCTTCTACTGTGATTGGACAAACCAAAACCTTAGCTAAAGTTACATTCAGTCCCAATGTTGTCGAGCAAACCAAGATTGCCCGAAATGGCATCCTGGGAGACTTCATAGTCAGATACGATGTCAACCGGGAGCTGAGTGTCGGAGATGTTCAGGTACTTCACATGGCTGATCTCTTCCATCTTATTAGCTATGCCTGAGAAGGCTTGACTGCCTTGCACACTCTATATATCCTAGCAAATGTTTTCCAAGTGAAGGCTTGAAAAAACTGTCCAAAATAAAGTAAGTTTGCAACCACAAGATAGACTTAAAAGAAAGGACATGCTTCACTGAGTTTCTGTTTTGTATTTGCTTTTCAATATATAGACTGCATGCATCTGGATATAGGGCCAGGTACCCACATGCATGTGGTGATTCTGATCCCTGGGTATACATGTTATATCCTTACTACATTTGGAAGAAAACCACTGTCCACCATGCAAGGAGATGCAGAGACTTCAGTAGGCCCCCCACTGTGAATGAACAGAGGACAAGAATCAAGAGGGAAATTGAAGGGAGCTCATCCACCAATGTAGACACACAGATTAAAAGCAAGATCAGGTGTGCTCATCCAGTAATGATGTGTCTGGGATACTGAATCACAATCTTCATTCCTAAATTCATTTTTCTTCTACAGATTCTTAATGGGTATTTTGTACACTACTTTGCACCCATGGATCTACCTCCCTTACCAAAGAACGTTGTCTTTGTCCTTGACAGCAGTGCATCCATGGTGGGGACAAAACTAAAGCAGGTGAGTCCTTGCATGTGTTATAGACTGGTTGACTCTAAGGTTGCAGAGAACTTGTTTCAGGCTTCATCTTAGCAGGATTCTTCATCACTCTGCATAAAAGGTCAGTGCTGTCAAAACTGAACAGATAAGATTGTGCTGGGCAGTTCTATCCTGTTCATTTTGAAGAGAGGCAGATTAGGGAGAATTCTCAGAAAAGTGCATTCAGCAAACCATTGTGTCCATCTTAGCAGAGAGAATACAATTCTGTCATTACATTACAAAACTCTTGGAAAAACGGTGTATGACTCGATGAGTTCTTCTGAAAGAAAAGTCAGTTTGCCCTGTTTGAGAATCTGATTCTTTCACTGCAAATCTCAGACATTTTCCCAGGACACAGATCTTGACATGAATCAACATATCAAACTGAAGGCCATATTACCAGTGCTGGAAACTAGCTCCAGTCCACAGATCCAACTAGTTGGCTTGGAAGGAGTACTGTGTCTGGGGGAATATAGTCTTTTTCTCAACATGATATTATCAGTACAAACTAGAATCATAGAATCATAAAATCCCTAATGTTCAAAATCACCAAGATCAAACCTAATCAAACCATCAACCCCTCAGATCTAATCTAATTGGAATCTGAAACACTTAAATCTGGAACAAAAAATATAGTGTTACAGAAGTTATAGGTACACCTGTCTGGACTATGTAAGGTTGTTAGGTTATTATTTAGTTCCTAAATGTTTAATATATTAAGTTAGAAAAAAATACATATTTTAATGCTTTAAATATTTTAAATCTTAATAAATCTTTGATCTGTAGTTTCCATTAGTCCTGTTACCAGTCAGTCATCGGAATTCTTATAACACAAAATAAATTCTTGCATTTCAGCAAAGAATTTAAGTGACAAAGAAGCAGAGAGAAATCAATATTTCAATTCTGGTCTGACAGATACATCTCATCTCTGTACTCACACTTCAGACATAAGCCAAGCTTACATCTTATAAATGTGCAAAAGCCCTGGTAGAGGTAGTTCCTTTCCACTTCCTTTCCACTTGAAGACTTGCTCCACAGTTATGAGATATGGAAATGTTGGGTGGCTTCTTTCTGTTGAAAGGCCCACATCTTTGCCTTCTACTTTGTTATCTACTAATGACAGTGGAAACTGTCACTTCTCACATACATTAAGGTGGTCTAAAGTTGCTCGAGGAGATGTTTAGATTACTTATTAGGAAGAATTTCTTCACAGAGAGAGTAGTCAAGCAGGCTGCCAAAGGAAATAGTGGAGTCCTCATGCCTGGAAGTATTTAAGAGATGTGTGGACGCAGCATAAAAGACATGGTTTAGTGATAGGACTTGGCAGGTCAGGTTGATGGTTGGAATTAATAATCTTGAAGCTCTATTCCAAACTAAATGATTCCATGATTCTATGATACTAAGACACCAGTATAAGGCAGTTTCAGCTTGCATGGATGACATGTTATAACCCCACCAGAACAACTGAAGTCTAATGGCGTAGGCTTATGTCAGATTCAGTTAAGGAGCTCTAACTAGTCCACTCAGGCTCCTTTGTCACCTGCCTAGAACATGGAATGATAGGAGAAATAAGGAAATTGTGGTTATTTGAAAGTGTGGTTTTTGTTTGTTTGTTTGTTTGTTTTTTCCCTTGGCCACTAACACTAGTCTAAATGTCCTTCATGGACACAAATGATGGTAATTCCCTGACAGTTTTCTGTCTTTGATCAAGGACATTGTGGGTGTTTATGCCTTTCTATTTCTGCTAAAATCTTTACCATCTGGTTTCAATGGTGGTCATAAATCTTCATTTAGAAGCTGTAGCTTCTATCAAATTAAATTATCTCCACTTTAAGCTAAAATGACTTTTATGGCTCCTAATTACTTTCCCCAGTGCCTGGAGTAGCAGAGAGCTGTTAACAAACACACCTAGCACTGTACTGAAGCAGGTCTTGAATGAAGATGCCTTTGAATCACTACAAATTCCTCTGGACAGAGCCTGGTTTTTGGTTTTCTGTTATCCTGCTGAAAAATGTCAAGCCTTCCCTTGCTGAATAAACAGATATTACCCAAATGCACCCAGCTCTGCATGCTGTAAGCAGTCAGGAGTACAGCACTGAACCATGGAGATTAGGACTCTGGAGGGCTCGGTGCTGGGGTGAGCTGAACAAAGTTGGTCCTTGGGTCAGCAGATTAACCCTGTACTATGAAAACTTTTATTTTCCTCCTGAGCTAATTAGCTTTTCTTTTCATATACTTACTAGAAACAGCATTACCAGGGATTAACCCTTGAAGGCCTGCTTCATAGCCTAGCCAGCTTCTACTGCTAAAAATACATAAATCTCAGGCTAATTAAGTGGAAATAAATGCCTCCTAAGCCTGAAGCAAGAGATGTATCTAGCCAGGTCTTTCGTCAAGGGTGTATTCAACTTTGTGCCTGTTGCCTCAGATACACTCTTTTAATGGAGAACTATGGGTAAGTTATCTAAGAGTGCTATGTTCAGTAAACATTTATCTTCCTCTGATTTTAACTGCTCCAAAACCCAAAACTTCATTGAGTTATGGCCTGAATCATAAACAGACAATCAAAGAAAACAAAGCGAACAAAACCTAAACAAATACTCCAACTCAAACTGCAGATTAGCTAAAGAATACTCAAGATCTGGGAGTGACTGAACAATAGGTCTCTTTTGGTAAACCAGTCACAGCCATGATTTCTGTTTGCTCAGTGGCCTTTTTACCCAATTGTTGCTATCAAGATGTTTGTTATATTATCGACATGTTCCCTGGTGGCAAGATACATCTGAGCAGAGGAAATGCCTCCTTTTCTCTCAGACTCCTGCAGCTGTGGTGGTAATCCGTGGTGGAGTACAGAGCGCTGGGAATTCCTGTGGGATGGTGTTCCCTCATTTCTGTCTGCTGAGTCACATGCATGATCAGCTAAAAATACACTGGGCTCTTGTAAAGAGAAGTTGTTCAGGTCAGCTATGGTAACTGTCGCAAAGTTTTTAGGGCTGTAAAAGCATGGGTTAGAAACATCAGCTTTGCACTCTTATACACTCAGGATACTGTAATCTTCAGCTATCTCCCTTCATAACATTGACAGCAACATGACTCAAATGGGGTCAGTATTTCATGCTTCCTGCAGTTCTACAAACAAAATTACTTTCATTTTTCATCTCCCAAGCCTTTCTAGTTCCTATGTGATCTTTTATGTGTTTGCACAATCCTTTTATTTCTCAGATATTTAATCCTTTGAAGCAACAAGGCATCCAGACCTAGTTGCAAACACACATAGTGGGACTGGTTGATCACCTTAAATGAAGTCATTGAGAGTCCTGAGACATCCACCTCATATCTTAGAATCATAGAATCATGGAGACATAGAATCATAGAGTCATAGAATGGCCTGGGTTGAAAAGGACCACAATGATCATCTACTTTCAACCCCCCTGCTATGTGCAGGGTCGCCAACCACCAGACCAGGCTGCCCAGAGCCACATCCAGCCTGGACTTGAATGCCACCACAGATGGGGCATCCACAACCTCCTTGGGCAACCTGTTCCAGTGCATCACCACCCCGTGTGAAAAACTTCCTTCTAATATCTAACCTAAACCTCCCCTGTCTCAGTTTAAAACCATTCCCCCCTGTCCTATCACTATCCACTCCTTGTAAACAGCTGTTCCCTTTCCTGTTTATATGCTCCCTTCAAGTACTGGAGGGCTGCAATGAAGTCTCTGCAAGCTAAACAATCCCAGTTCCCTCAACCTTTCCATAGGAGAGGTGCTCCAGCCCTCTGATCATCTTAGTGGCCCTCCTCTGGACCTGCTCCAAGAGCTCCATATCCTTCCTGTACTGGGAGCCCTGGGCCTGGAAGCAGTACTCCAGATGGGGCCTCACAAGAGCTGAGTTGGTTTTCACAGCACCTGAGCTGGTAATGCCTAATGAATTCAGCTGTGTTACAGCTCCTCTACTGAGAATCTGTGACTTCATGACACTCACCTTATAGCACTGGTAGGGACATGAAGTTCAGGAAGAGAAAACCCTTGAATATGATGATGAAAAAAATGTTAATGTGTTCAAGACCATATGTCATTATTGTTATCCCACTGGAAAGGAAAACAGAATTAGAATCATAGAATAAAATCACAGAATTGCTCAGGTTGTAGAAGACCTCAAAGATCACTGAGTCCAACCACAACCTAACCATACTGCCCTAACTCTAACAACCCTCCACTAAATCATGTCCCTGAGCACCACATCCAAATGATTTTTAACACATCCAGGGATGGTGATTCAACCACCTCCCTGGGGAGCCCATTCCAGTGCTTAACAACCCTTTTGGTAAAGAAGCTTTTCCTGATATCCAACCTAAACTTACCCTGGTGCAACTTAAGGCTATTTCCCCTTGTCCTGTTGCCTACCACCAGTGAGAAAAGACCAACCCCATTATTGCTGTAAGCACCCTTCAGATATTGGAAGAGAGCAATAAGGTCTCCCCTCAGCCTCCTTTTCCTGAGACTAAGCAGCTCCAGTTCCTTCAGTCTCTCCTCATAGGGCATATTTCTCAAGCCCTCCACCAGTCTTGTTGCTCTTCTTTGGACCTGCTCCAGCACCTCAGTGTCCTTTCTGTGCTGAGGTGCCCAAAACTGAAAGCAGTACTTGAAGTGAGGCCTCACCAATGCCGAATACAGGGGCAGGATTACTTCCCTAGTTTTGGTTACCACACTATTCCTGATACAAGCAACGATGCCATTGGCATCCTGATTCTGTCCTCAAGATCTTCGTTCCTTCCTCTGCAGAGAGGAAGTAAGCTCTCTGTGGAATAGTTGCTTATAACACGAGTCAGAAGAGCCTGGGGAACAGGTGGCATCTGCAGGTTTTGTCAGGAAGCAAAATGGTTTTATCCTTTGAACAATCTGACCTAATTTTTATGGGCACCTTTTGTTTTAGAGCTTTTGTTTCTTTGCTTGCTTGTTTTGTTCTAGAGGACATTTCACTTTTCTAATGGTATAATTAGGAGAAAGATGGGCCAGACATGTGTTCACTACATTGTGACTGACATGATTATCCTCAGCTTCAGACAGCATGGTGAAAAAGGACTTACCAGCCTGAGTTCCAGAGCTACACATCAGGCATGTTCTAAGCTATGAATGTGCCCACAAGAGGATGGGTTTGCAGATGTTTTGCAGACTTGGTAAAATGAAGCTGTTTGAACCATGGCTTAATTTCACCTTATTTTTCCCACAGGCAACAAATGCCCACACACTTAGTTGAGCAGCTGGCTGCATCACAAGCCTGGCAGCTTGTCAGTGGTAGTGTGCCAGGCTGTAACTCTCTTTGAGGTTAATTGTGCTAGGAGGAACTCAACTGAAACTGGGACCTGCTGTGTGTTTGCAGCTGCTTCAGTTTATTTGCTTGCATCCAACCAAGGAACACTGTTGGCACCCCTGATTCATGACCCACACCATGTTAGCTCCTTTGGAGCCCTAAATGCCTTCTGTGCCTCTGACTCAACACCCAGGCTCTCTCTGAGCAGTTTCAGGGTGTAAAGAGAGCAGACAAGCACCTCAACGCCTAATGTTCTCACTTCAGGCTCTACTTATTTCTGCTGGTTGCTGCAGAGGTGGCTGTGAGCCTGTTGACTACTAGTCCAAATAATGGCTGCTGTCCAGGAGAACAACCTTAAACCACCAGGGAACTCTGGAAAAAATGCTAATCCTAATTAAAACCTTTAGTGATTCTAAAGCTCTGCAAAGAGAAAAGATTTGTCAGCTTTCCCACTTCCATTAGAAAGTAACAATCTGAGTTAACACAGAGGAACTTTATGCACTGTATCCAGCACAGACTAAATTGATGCAGCTGCCACTTACTCAGGAATGTACAACAGCAGTGTTATCTCATTCCTCTCTTTAGATGTGGATATGTATTTTGACAACCACTACACTAAATAGGTTGTCAGTTCCACATAGCCCTTGACTCCCCAGCTTCCAAAAATGTGCAAACACTTGTCATGCTACAGAATAATCTACTTTTCCAAAACTCTAAAATTTATAAATAGTGACAGGGTCACAGAAAGAAACAAGCACGCTTCAGAGAAAGATGTCCTCAGATATATTCACGATTGAAAACATCATTTTCTGGTCTTAGGACTAACAGCTGATTTTCTCCACATTGAGGCAGTAGAAGTAGAGACAGCATTTTCTAAGAAAACCTCAGCCCACCTGTGAAAAGTAAGTCCTTGAATTGGGTTCAGAGCAAATAGGAAGCAAAGGCAAGTGCAGTTTGACATGGAGGTGCTGCTATGGCTTGACCTGAAACCCTGTGAAGACAGTGAGAGTTCTCCAAAAGGTTTCCACAGAGCCTTTGCTGAATTCATCAAAGAATAGGCCAAACCCACCAAAGTGACCCCACACAGCCCAGTGACCACCAGGCAAATCTATATAGCAAGCCAGGGAGAAAATCAAGCTGGGAAATTAGTCTATGAGTCAAGATCAATGGGGTTCATGACCAGGCACAAGAGTAGCTGTGACAGAGCAAGAGACAGGTACCTGAGGCTCAGACTAGGAGTGAAAGCCCAGGCTGGAGCCACCTGGCCCATGGATAGAACCCCCAGAGGAGGCTGATCAGGACCATGGCCTGCCATACACATGCTGTGAAGCTCTAGATCTCTTTTTCACAGTCTTTTCAGGCCAGAACTGTGTTTTCTGTTAGCTGGAGCAATACATGCGAGTCAGAGCTGGCATCTATTCATGTTTTCATCATAAAATTGCTATTTGAAGTTAGATGGGTTATCTTCCTTGCCTCTGCTTGTCTCCTTGCAGAATTTTGTGTAGACTGGGCTTATGGCTGTACAAGAGCCTCAGAGTCTAAAAGACATTAGATCTTGGCCAAGAGCTATTAGTCCAACATTGCTTTCAGTAACACTGCTATTTCCAAGTTAATACCCCTTCACCCTATTACAGGGTACATACTGTAGGCATTACCCAACTGGGACAATTTGTCTCAAACTGTAAAGAACAGTCAAGGCTCTGAATTAACTGCCTGGGATATTCTGGGGAAGCCTGCAATAAGGAGGTCTTCCTTATGCTACTGTATAAAGAGGTACTACAGTTGTCAAGCAGTATTCATAGGCAGATTCTGATTCAGGAGGTGGGTGCTACAATCTGTGTTATATAAAGAGAGAGCTTTTGTTTGAATAGTTACTACCTGATGTAGTGACTTGATACTCTTTGATGTATCTGCTCTTTTCTCAGCTCTTCAGAGTTTTGGGCAAAGATTTGGCCTGAAGTCAAGTCTGTTGCAGTGGCTTGGGATGGAGGTGGGCAGAGGAAGGGCTGGAAACAGAGATTTTCAGGACTTAGGAGAGTAGGGAGATGGAGCTGCTGAGATTTGGAAATGGAAAAGTGAGAGAGCAAGTGATGATGGACTGTGAGGGCTGTATGGCACATTCTCAGGTGGGAACAGGCTAATTTACTATTTTTATAACAACTGTTTAGTGCTTTTACATTGTTCAGTGTTGACTCTGAGCAAAAGTACAGAGATTGTTCCAACCAACCACTCTCCAAGCAATCACTGTCATTTGAGATGAATATGAGCAAGTTGCATTACAAAATAAGAAGTTTCCAGCTGAAGAAAAAAGGGCAAGGTCTATAAGTGGTTGCAGAGTTAGGATCTCTTTGGAGGAATAACTTCATCTTTGTGGAAGTACAGCATTATCTTTCATGGATAAATGAAAGGTAGCAGCTAATTGTTGCAGAAACACAGGGCCTGTGCTGTTGTCCACCTCTACTTGGACATACAGTTCTTCCCAGCGCAGCTGATCTCTGTGACAGGGGCAAGTCCCAAGTTCTTGAAACGATTTTAATGCACTCATTCCATCTTCTGAGGACAGAGGCAGAGGGAGAGGTGTCCAACTGTATTGAGGGCATGGGGTACTGTCCCCTTGGCATTGACCTTTTTGCTTCTGGCTCCATGGAGATTGCTTGTCAAGCTGATGGGGGAGTGTTTGAGTGTCTAACTGCAGCATTACATGATGTGACACTACTTAAAATGAGCTAAATGCAAAACAAGACTGTGGTCGTCATACATTGCTGTGTCAGTCTGGCTGGCTGTCTGGGTGCCCCCATTGCTTCCCATGGAATTTTTTCAGCACAGTACTGTGGGGCAGCCTTCAAACATTTCTCATTGATTAATTTTACAGGAACATATACTGCTCCAGATGTAATCCATACTGCATTGTTGATAAGGGCTTGAAGTAATAATGCATGGTAGTGATAGGAGCTCGCCTCCCTAAATCTTTGTACAGACATTTATTTATATCCTCAACACTGCTGCCAGGTTGCAAAGACTTACCAACAAGTCTGCCCTCCATGTGCATGAAACCCCAATTGCTGAGAAATCAGATCATCTTGCAGTTTTTCATGTATTTATCCTCACCATGCTATTGGGTGCTAGAGAAATGCAGAACCTCCAAATGATAGCTAAATTTGTCCACACCCTAGAGCTCAGTTCCCACTGAACAGGAATTTACTATTTCAGTATTTTAAGCAGAAGTTGTGCAATATGATTTCCTCAATAGAATAGGCAGTAGAGACAGTTCCTGCTAAAGATGGAGAAATTCTTTTGCAGAGAGAAACTGCTGTGCACCTTTTCTATGGCCAGACAGGGGGTCAGCAACATTCAGTTGATTTGCAAGTGATCTACGATGATTTGGGGTGAGAGACTGGTACATAAACTAGAGACAGTCATTTATTGTCCAGAGCTCTACAACCAAACTCCCTCTCTTTACATGCTAGCATCAGCATAAAACAAAATGCTTGTTGTCTAGAATTGTGAAGGAGTTTTCCTTGGTTACGCCATCAATGTCTGCCAGGAAGAAAGCACAAAGATACATTGTTGGGGAGGGGGTGAGACTAAGTCCCTGAACTGTAGGACACTCCCTGCAGAGGAAGAAAGGGCAGATTGTCCCCCCCTATGAGGGGTACAGAGGAGGGCAAAATAATCCGATGATACACTTCTGGGTTAAAACCCATTTTTGGTTCAAAAATCCTTGTTGCTGAGAACTGGAACATGGTTTGCAGTATGTAGGCAGAAAGAAAATGGGCCATAGAGGAAAGAAATCATCCTAAGAAGTGGCATCAAACCTCAGTAGGAATGACACTGCCAAAATGACTTTGCTCACGCTGCAAATCAGCTCCTCCCTGTAAAATGACAGTGCTGCTCCCACTGCCTTCCCCTTGGCTACTGGGATCGCAGACAGGATCCCAGACTGTATGTAGCAGTACCTTCTCTGGCCTCAACAGTACTACTTCAGACGTATCTGGAATGCTGGCCTTTCCTGACCTCGCATGAATCTCATGTGAATCTCTCTGATAGATCATGGGCAAATGGATCAGGTATTTGTTTTAGAAACATCTTGGAAAAGCCACCACTGGAGCTCTTCGTTGGCTGCCTGTTCATGTTTGGAAAGGGAACATTATGAACCAAAGCATGAAGGATGCTGGGGAGGGGAAGACCAGATCTGTTTTCTTTCCCTGTGCTTCCTTACTGTGCATTGCCAAACAACATATTTACTTGTACTTTTCTCCTCCTCACTGTAGGAGATCTGGTTTCTGAGCCCTTCTCTCATCTGTTGCACTCTGAGACAATTTACTGGGCAGAGCTGTGGCTTTCTAAATCCCTTTATGCTTATGTCTTGTGCCATATCTTTCTTGTCAAATACGGCCTCTCTCAGGAGATCCGGAAGGACAACATAAAGGTTATGATGCACCCAGATCCCAAAGTAATGGGTAGATAGGCCTCAGAAGTACCTAGGTAGTTGTGTTTTCTTTAGCTAAATACAGGATACTACTGTCAAATCTTGTCTTCTACTTGTGTTTTCTTTCAATACATGGTTGCAGATCATAGAGACATAGAATCATTAAGATTGAAAAAGACCAATAAAGTCATCAAGTCCAACCATCAACCTATCCCCACCATACCTACTAACCATGTCCCTCAGTGCCACATCTGTCCTCTTCTTGAACACATCCAGGTGTGGTGACTGCACCACCTTCCTGGGCAGCCTGTGCCAGTGCCTCTCTGATCCTTCTGTGAAAAATTATTTCCTAATATCCAACCTGAACCTCCCCTGGCACAACTTGAGGCTCTTCCTGCCACTTATCTGGGAGAAGAGGCCAACCCCACCTCACCACAACCTCCTTTCAGGGAGCTGTAGAGAACATTAAGGTCTCCCTCGAGCCTCCTCTTCTCCAGACTGAACAATCTGTTTCCTCAGCCACTCCCCATAAGATTCATGCTCCAGACCCTTCACAGTTTCATTGCTCTTCTGTGAACACACACCAGAGCTTCAGTTAATGCCTTCCTCTCTGCTGTCTATGTTCTTCAACCTCCTTGATCTCAAGCCCATGTGGTTCCCTAGAGCTGGCTGGAAATCTGGAAAAGGGCAATCACTGGTTCTGATGTTGCGTTGTCGTGCCGCTGTGAGGACAGATGCCAGCTGTGTTTGGGCATGCAGGGCATAACTGAGTGTTGCCAAGTGATCTGGGAGGCAGTGGCTTGGTGGGTGCTAAGAACAGCTTTCTCTGTGTCTGGAAGTCATTTCCAAAAGGGTCTGAGTTAGTGCTGTGCCAGAGACACCCATTATTTGTACAGACTTGGACTCAGCAAGGATTGAAAGTCTTTTGATTTTTATGAGCTGGCATGAGACTTTGCATAGGGGATGCAGGACTGGGATGGAACACTTACAAATGCTCCTAGGCAATGGAAAATTTAAATATGTGGGCCTGCGACATGCATTATAATGAGGTGCTTGAACTGTGTGCTTGCTCCATTGCAGAGCCAGTGTCTGTCAATGCTGTGGCATCAAACAACTATACATTGTCTCCCTTTGAACTGCAAGTTTCCAGGGTAGCCAGACTTCACCCTCACCCTGCTCCTCAAACAACCAACAGACTGTGGTAGAAATGTCACCAAGGCTCAGATTCCTCCTAAAAGGTGCCCAGATGGTCTGACATCATCCCAGATGTCTCTGAGGCTGCTCTTTATCCCAAAAAAGGGCTGAAGGCGTTCAGCTGCCCCAACGGAGCGTGTCTTTTCCCATACTTTGTTCCACCAATGTTTAGCTAAGTGGAGCTAGCTTCAGGGGCTAGACAGAAAGGTAACAAGAAGTGTTACAGAAAGTAGCAGCTAAACTGGAGTGTAGCTCAGGGAGTTCTCTACTCTGCTGATGTTGAGAGTCATAGAATCAGAAGCGCTTGAGTTGGAAGGAATCTTTAAAGGTCATGTAGTCCAGCTCCCCTGCACTGAATAGGCATGCCTACAGCTTGATCAAGTTGCTCAGAGGCTTATCCAGCCTGACTTTGGATGTCTCCAGGAAAGGGGCATTTACCACATCTCTGGGCTACCTGTGACAGTCCTGAGTCATCTCAGCCCCAAATACTCTCTTACCCATAGCAAGAATGAACTAGAAGAGGAGTAGCTGCATTGCATGCCCAATTATCAGAATGATCTCCAAGGCAAGGATGGCGGCTGGGAGCTGGCTCATCTCTGACCTCATATGCTTGAGAGGACATTACCTACACATACAATGCATAAGTGCAAACACATATTCAGGTTCTCATCATTTCTGAAGCACAGACATTAACTGTGATCATTTTCCAGCTACTCACTGTCACCCAACCTTACATCATCATTTTTTCTGGTCCACCTCTGGACCAGATATAGCCCTGGAGATGGCTATTTCAAGCCCAAGTTTCCAGCTGTATTAACAGATCACTCAGCATCATCGTTTCTTGACTCAAATGCACTGGTATGGCAGTTCAGTCTCCACCTCCCTGCTCAGTTTCATCTATGCTAATTGGGGGCTTGGGAGGAGAGGAATAAGAAGAAACTCTCCTTTTTAAATACTGTTTCAAAACATGTTGCTGATAGCTACAAACAATTCCCAGTTGGCCAAAAGTGATTTTTTTTATTTTTTTTTTTCCAGCTAGTCAGTATTGCTATTTTCTGTCACTCATTAATTCCTGCTCCGTCCTCCACATAAATACACATGTAGCCAGGCAAACGCTTTGGGAGAAGTGTTATGCTTTACAGCACCTGGTACAAAAATGTTGGACTCTTAAACTGGACCTCCCCATTGTGAGTGGGCTGGATCTATGCTCAGCTTATCCCCAAAATGAGATCAGCATCATCTGCTCAGCCGTGGGGGAATGATCTGACCCTCACCAGGGAAGAAACAGTTAATTTTCTGCCTCGCAGAAGAGTGTCTTTGGAATGCATTTCAGTGCAGTGACTCACTGGGGCCAGGCAGGAGTAGAAGTGCAAAGACCCCATCCACCGAGCAGCTTGGGAATCCCACTTCTTGGCTGCTCAGAAACAGGAGAGATTCCAGCTGTGGCCATACAAGGCCAGAACAAGAAACCTGCTGCTTTGTCCAGAGTGAAGTCGCTGCCAAGCACTCCTTGCACGAAGAGCTCTAAATCCTCTCTTGGAGGCTGGGGAGACTGGAGCAAAGGGCTGAGCCTCTAGAGCACTCAGTCATTGCGATGTATTTAAAGATTTCAAGCAATTTTACCAAGAAATTCTCTCTGTTGAAAGTTTGATTTGCCTGCCAGCTCCTGAACTGCATCCAGCCCTCCAGAAGGAAGTCACGTCTCTCTTGCAGTGCATTAATGGATGAGGAATATGGCCAGCAAAGCCATAATGAGATTTCAGGATAAATCTGGAGACTCATACCTAAAGGTGTTCAGGGCCACATTGGTTCAGGTCCTGGGCAGCCTGATCTGCTGGGTGGCAACCCTACCCACAGCAGAGGCTTGGAGCTTGATGATCTTTAAGTTCCCTTCCAATCCAAGCCATTCCATGATTCTATGATTCTATGATCCTTATGGGCTGGGAGGAGAGATGGAAGCAAACAGCATGAGGCAGGCAATTCGGAGCACTTTGGGAGAGATGGAGAACCAGGTCAGCTCCTTTTAGCTCCATGGTGTTCAGAACTTGACAGGATTAGGTCTTGAGGTAAGTTTCATCTTCTCTATAGCTGCACTGCCTCTTGGATGCAGTGCTGGTGGACAGGCACTTCCAGACAGTGACTCAGCCCATGCTAAAACCTATCCAAAACAGATGGGATGAATTACTCTCTGGAGGTATCTCTCTCTGCCTTAGAGAGGGATTAGATGATGTGCCCAGCTTTCTGATGACCGAGTTGGGAACATTGAATCCCACCCTTCATTTTTACTGAGGATGAGGTAACAGCTACATGAGAATGAACCATTTGGCCTCATTCATATTCTCCTTGCTTTGGAGCAAAACCATGTGCATAAACACTTGTACATATATGTTTGTGTATATATGTCTACTTATATTACATGAAATCAAATAGTTACAGAAGTTACAGAAACAAATGTTCAAGATGCCAGAATCTGGGTTGCCTGTTTGTCTGCATTAATGGATGTTAGAACGTTTTGCTGGTAAAAACTGGCTCAAATTCCATGGAAACAGCTTAACTACCACCAAAAAAAAAAAAAAAAAAGTATTGAAAAGGAAAGAGAGCATGAAAGGAGAGAGAGATGGTCCCAGCCCCACATTTGGATCCTGTGTGAGGATGTGGAGGAGAAATACTGCATTTTCTAGGAAAATCTGTTTCAGTTCAGCAGTTCTAGCTTGGGTGATGGGCACACACAGGCTGCACTGCTGCTCTGCATTGTTTCTGCCTTTCTTCAGCCTGATTGCAGACAAGAATGTCAAAAGGAATTTCTGTGCATGCTGGAGGTGAGATGCAGTCTCTCAGTGACAAGGCCAAAGCAAGATTATTTTCCTCTTGGTTTGTTCTCGGGGGAAAAAGCAGAGCTTTTTGGGCCCAGTAAAACCCTCTGAGGAAAGTGCAATTTGACAGATTTGAAAACAACCAACAAAAGGTTTTTTGAAACGGGAAATATCAAGTGATGTTAGTTATAATCAGAGCTACAGTATGGCTAATGAGATTTGTGGGGTTTCACACTAAATTATTCCTTCTAGGCCTGTTTCCCTCCCCAGTCCACACTATGAGGTTGTATGCGGGGAGCTGTTGTGGTTGCATTTTTTCCCCATCCTGTCCAAGCTTTTCCTCAGCAGAAGCTGAGATGAAGACCTGATCATACCTATGTAGGATAGAAGCTTCTCCATTTTTACTTTCTTCTTACTTTGTTTCCAGTTTTTGAGGGACAAATGAGTAGATCACAGTCATTATAATGTAATAAACACAAACGTCCTTTTCTCCACTGTGTGATGGCTGCTTTGCCCTTTTATGCATAAGTGAGAGACGAGTTTGGCTACTGGGAGGATGAATCCTGCAGTCCCTCGAGGGAAAAAAGCATACATGGAGGACAGAAGCAGGCAGTGAGGAATCCAGACCTGGCTCCAAAATGCTGGAAGCTAAGGGAAATATTTCCTTTAACTTCAGATGGACCTCAGGCTGGAAGCCAAGTCACCAGTTTGGAGGATTAGAGATTCCTCTGTTGTGGGTAATTTGTTTGCAGTTGCATCATCAGCTTCCATGCAGAATCCAGAGGGATACTGATGGCACAGCCTGATCAGTTCCTTGAGAACTTCTCCAAACTGTCTTTGCATAGCAACATCAGGCCTAGAAACATCTGGTTTCCAGCAATACTGATTATCCTTTCTATTAATTCTGGACAAATCCTTCATTTTTCTGATAGGCATGAGAGAAACCTTTAAATGCCAATGGGTCCACCATATTATTCCTCACAGAGCTTTCCTTGGAATTTCAAAGACTTAGTGATGGCCAAAAATGGGCAGAGCTGAGAAGCTGCTGATCCTTCTGCTTACAGTTGTTGCCTCGCTCCTCTCATGTGTTTTGCATATAAATGCAGGGTATGTTTGAAAAGACAGGGACATCTTCTCTCAGCTGGTCTTAACAAGCTGAAGTTTGTCTTCATGTGGGCACAGGATAATACACCAAAGTTGGTCATACTGGGAAGGCTGAACACATCTGCACTCTTCCTATTGGCTAATCTGCAGTGGTCTGTCATTTCTATCACACAAGAACCTTAACTTCTCCCACTACGAACTCAGCTCAATACCAGCTTTGCTCGATCTGAATGCCTATATCTGCATGGGATGACAAACAGCAGAACTATATAATGCTGGTATACTGCTGTAAAAACAATATGCCTGAGACGAATCCGACTAGCAGGTAGAATCAGCAATAATTAGTCAGGATGCATTTTTTTTTCTTATTCATTTGAATGTATTTGCTTATGCATTTGTTAATTTCTAAAACTATTCACTGGAGTATATACGAGCCAATCAGTATCCTAATTATGAACAAGGCATATGCATCCTTGATATATTTAGAGGTGTTTCAACTTTAAAGTAACCCTTTTAGCCATATGCCTCTTACAGCTTAATTCAAGTCTAGAGGGCTTTAGAAGATCTCTAGCAGTCTTTTGGTATTACTTAATACTATTCAATATTCATTATTCTAGAGGTCATGTCTTCATGAGCCAACAGTAACACAGAAACATCTGTAAGCTTAAGCATTGATTCTTGCCTGCCAGAGCACTGGCCATTAACCTGCTGATCTTCTTTCTCTTCTCTTTTCAGACCAAAGAAGCTCTCTTCACAATCCTCCAGGACCTAAGGCCTGAAGACCACTTCAATATCATTGGCTTTTCCAACCGAATAAAGGTCTGGCAGCAGGATCGGCTGGTGCCAGTTACCCCAAATAATATAAGAGATGCCAAAAAGTACATTCATAACATGTCACCTACTGGAGGTAGGAATGAGATTAATTTTGATATTCAGAATTCAGTGGCCTTGTAGCATGTAGTAGTAAAAAAAAATATTAGTATTTATTCATGGGACAAGGCAGCCTCTTCCCTGCCTTCGCTCAGGGGTAGGTGGCGGAAGGATATGTGTTCTGTACAAGCTTATATGATGGGCAGCTGTCCCCAGAGCTCGTTATAAGACCTGATAATACTTCTTAAAAACAAATTGTGCCCATTCTCTCAAATGTGGAGAGAAGAATGTGAAGAGAGAAAACTCGCAACATCTTTTCTTAAGGGCACAGGAAAAAGAAAACATATTGCCATCAAGGACATACAGGACTGGTACTTGTACAGTTTCTGAAAACCTGTATGTAAGTAGGCACATGATTCTACCTGACATGCAAACCCCAAGGAGTAGCCAATCTGGCCTATCAGATTACCTTCTGCAGGAGATAGTTCCTTACCTAGTATTTTCTCCTTCTTGTCTCTCTATGTTCTAACAAACAGTAAGGAGCAGCCCTAATAACATTCAAGAAGTTTTTGTCCCTTTTTGCTTGTTCCTTCCTGTCAGGAGTGGAGAGAAGAGAACAGAAAGGCTCAGTGATGGCGGAATGCAGGCACGATTTTGAATTAGAATCAGTGGTCTCCTCAGCCTATGGACAGCAGTATTAAACAAATAACAAACAAACAAACAAACAAACAAACAAACCTAAACAAACCAAAAAATGAAAGGTTGAGGGAGCTGAGCTTGTTCATCTTGGAGAATAGAAGACTCCAGGGAGATCTCATTGTGCCCTTCCAGTACATGAAAGGAACTTACAAGCAGAAAGAAGACCAACTTTTCATACAGTCTAATAGTGATAGATGAGGGGGAATGGTTTTAAACTAAAAGAGGAGAGATTTAGATTAGATACTAGGAGGAAATATTTTATTCAGAGGGTGGTAAGGCACTGGCACAGGCTGCCAAGAGAAGCTGTGGGTGCCCCATCCCTGCAGGTGCTCAAGGCCAAGTTGGATGGGGTCCTTGGCAGCCTGGGCTGTTGGGTGGCAACGCTGCCCATGGCAGGGAGGTTGGAACTAGAAGATCTTTAAGTTCCATTCCAACCAAGCCACGTTAAGTTTCTATGAAACATATCAAGGTTTATAATCAAGAATACTTCGGCAGCTGTGCCCATCCTGGCTGAGGACTCTGCAGGTAGACAAAGAGATGCAAATTGTTCTTCCTGCAAAGGACCACAGCTGGCTGAAGGTCGAACAGGGTCTTCCTATACTTGCCCTTGAACAGTGACCACTCCTAGCAAAGGAAACACTCTGATGGAAAAACAGAAAACAGGATGGTTGGCCACACTGTTTGTATTAAGAGGGAAAGAGTTTAGGAAGTGCTCAAGGGACCTGCCCAGTTAAACAATTGCCAATAGTGGAACTAAATTCAGAGTACAAAGCTTTCTACTACTGAAATGCCAGAGTGCAGGGGCAGCTGAGTTTGCCCGTGAACCTAACAGAGAACAAAAGCAAAAGGAAATGATTAACTCCAAGGTTCAACAGGAATGTGCAGTGATAGTCCACTGCAGGCCAGCAATACTTCGGTTTTGGCTAACTCTGCATTTTCCTTATAAATATGCTTATGGCTTGAATATCTTCCTGTGAACGTGAATGCACTTTGGCTCACAGATCAAAGACACAAAACGTGTACTGTGTTTACGCTGCTGTCATGCTACATGCCAGAGAAGTAGAAACAGTACAGTGGCACACTATTTGTGCATACGGCAAAATGCAGTCCTCTGTAGCTCTGTGGTTGCCTTTGAAATAAAACTCTTTCTTTTTTTCTGAACATGCATTAGGCTCAAATTCTTTTCACAGCTATTCTTCTACTGTACCTGCACATTCTCATCTATTTTCTCTCCTCAGGCAGCTCCATTTATTATAGGAAATTGTTTGGTGAAAATACACTCTTTGACTAACAAAGCCATTTCTCTTCTCTTTAAACTTTGAGGATCACTCACATTTGAGTTGTACTGACCACTTGTTTTGCATTTCCATCTGAAGGGTTATTCTGTCTCTCCAAATCCTGTGCCCTTCAGATAAAGTGGGCAGAACTTGTTTTCCTAGTTCAGATACCATCTAAGAGAGACCCATAATTAAGTTTAACTATTTTTTGTATGCACTGGCAGGGCATGGTATGTACCTCTGGTTACCAGGGCTGATTGATCGTTGTACACTGAGACACCCAAGGATTCAACAATTTCACATAATAAGCTGCAACTTGTAAATTAATTTATAAGAGTATAAGCAGTTAACCCAAAGTGGTGCTAGCAGAGCGGAGCTGAGTTAAAGAGCTAGAGCAACCTCATGCAGAGAAAAAGAGCATCCTGATGAATAGAGATGCTCCTGTTCTGCTAAAGGGAGAATAGGGAAGTGATTTGCAATGTCCTTAGAATGTGAAATGAGCTAATCTTTTTGGTGCCTTCTTAGGGACTAATATTAACAGTGCTCTCCAGACGGGTGCAAAGCTGTTAAATGATTACATTGCTCAGAACAACATCGATGCCAGAAGCGTCTCTCTGATCATCTTCCTCACGGATGGGAGGCCCACTGTTGGGGAAACACAGTCATCCAAAATCCTCAGCAATACCAAGGATGCCATCCGTGATAAATTCTGCCTCTTCACCATTGGCATTGGCAATGATGTGGACTACAAGCTGCTGGAGAGGATGGCGCTGGAGAACTGTGGCATGGTGAGGCATTTCCAGGAGGATGAGGATGCAGCCAACCACCTGAAAGGGTTTGTTCTGTTTTATCTGTCCTTCATGATGATCCAAGGGATGGAACACCTCCCCTACGAGGACAGGCTGAGAGCTGGGGCGGTTCAGCCTGGACAGGAGAGAGTTCTGGGGCAAGCTGAGAGCAGCCTTCCAGCATCTAAAGGGAGGCTAAGGGAGGCTACAGGAAAGAAAAGGACAGACTCTTTAGCAGTGTCTGCTGAGACAGGACAAGGGGAGATGGTTTCAAATTAAAGGAGAGGAGATTCAGATTAGATATAGTTTTTTTATGATAGGGTGGTGAGGCAGTGGAATAATTTGACAAGAGATATGGTTGATGTCTCGTCCCTGGAGACATCTAAGATCAGGCTGCATCAGGCTCTGAGCAGTCTGATCTAGCTGTAGGTGTCCCTGTTCAGTGCAGGGGAGTTGGACTAGATGACCTTTAAAGGACCCTTCAAACGCAAATGATTCTATGACTCATTGATATCTGCATCATTTTTTAGGGCCATTATGGGAGGGAAATCCTCTAAGGAGACATAGCAAGATACAGGAATTTGTCTGAAGCTCAATTCTGGGTGAAAGATGCAGAGTATACTTAAAAATTGAGATTGCAAATTTCTTTCTATCCAGAAATTGTTTTTTTCCTAGCAGGAACTCTGAGGTGTACTGAAGCTTCCTAGCCCCATAGAATGTTCCCTTTATTTAGAACACTCCTTTAGACATGTAGACCTGGAGAGACAGAAGACAAGTGTCATCTCTCCTCAGATGGATAGAAGGAGAAAAGGAAGCACTGATCACTTTACACTGACAACATAAACAACACAGAGAGGCTTAGGAATGAAGATACCAATTTGGGGTGGAAAATTATTTCTTCATATTTTAAAAAGCTAACCTCATGCCCAAACTCCAGAATATATTTCTTTGAAAGAAAAAAATGTAAGGGTCATTCTTGATGTGATCATGTAGTCATTTCTTACGCTCATTTTTCTTTGTGACTCTAACTCCTGACAGGTTTCTTGTAATCCTCAACATTTAGTAGTACTAAAGATCATGTTTCTCTTGTGTCATCAGTTGTAGTCTAAGGGAAGACCCTAGTGGGGAATTGCACAAAGGTACCGTGGCTTTTTCTTAAACATCAGGCAACACAGACCCATCTGCCACTCCACCCATGTCATTTGCTTCTCCAAGCATGTATTTTGGATAGCAAGTGGCATTCCCTGGCAAATGAAGGATCTGCTGATTGACTGGGCTACAGAAACTCAGCATAGCAAGTACTTGTTCAAACACCTCCATCTGATAAACTGCTTACTGTTTATCAACAGTATGTGATGGTAAAGCCATTTGGTACCAAATTTATAAGAAAAAGTAGAATTATTTACTGGAGGCCAATTCAAATCACTGGTGGAGGGGAAATCTACATGGGTAACACAGATGTGGGTAACATTTCTGATTTGTGCGCTCTGATTTTTGTGGATTGTATTTTCCTGCAGATACTTCCTTGTGCTATATTATCAGACAGGTTGCATCCTTCACTCCACCATTTTTTTAATACTCTAGGAGCTATTGCACAGCATGTTTTAAGATTTAATTCAGTCATGTTTTAAAGCATGTCAAGGTCTCTACAGTGAAGACATTGAGTGTTCAGAGGACTTTAAAAGAAAGCCAGCTGATTCAGGCTTTGCATTTCTTTTGAGAGAGGGTAAAATATAAAGTGGAACTCAGCCTCCCAACAATCTGTATGAGCAGATGTGAAAAAAAAATGCTAAACTAAACTAAAGGGCTGAAGCCAGCTCCTTGTTTGTTTACAAAATCAGGCTGAAATGATTTGCCAAGAGATATAGAGGCTAGCATTTAAATAGGAAATTGAGCATTCCTGGAGCAGCCTGGGAAGATCCATCAAAAGCATGCTGCTGCAGGAAAAACACAGTACTGTAAATCTGGGCCTTGACCCCTTGTAAAAGCTTTCTGGCCTGTACAACAGAGAGTATTCTTAGAAGCGGGATAGGACACATTAAAAAAGCATTATAGGATTAAACTCTCTGGTTCCATGGAGGCTATTGCTTGCTCCAAAAGAAAGTTAACAATAAGGTAGCACTGATTTCCAGGCCTCCTTTATTTAGTGTTTAAAATTCCTACAGTCCTTTGAAACATTCTTGATTTTTATTTTCCTTCGGCTTCCCAGAAGATGACAGACTCTTTAGAAGGGTTTGTGGTGATAGAATAAGGGGAAATGGTTTCAAGCTTAAAGAGGGTAGATTTAAGTTGGATACAAGGAAAAAGTCTTTTACAGTGAGGGTGGTGAGGCATTGGAACAGGTTGCCCAGAGATGTGTTGATGCTGTGTTCCTGAAGACTTTCAAGGTGAGGCTGGATCAGGCCTTAGGCAACCTGACCCAGCTGTGATGTCCCTGTGCATTGCAGGGGAGTTGGACTGGATGACCTTTAAAGGTCCCTTCCAACTGCAAGGATTCTATGATTCTACAATAGTATTCCTGTTTATCCCACATCAATCATCCCAAACTGTAGTAACTAGGACTCTTTCCAGAAATGCAGGAGTTTTGGTTCAGATACTCTACAGCTTTGGGGGCTTACCATCTGAGTCTTATAATTTCTGGTTCTGGAATAACACACATAATATAACCACTAGAAAGTTACAGGCAACAGCATGTTTTCTGTGTATGCTTTGAAACAAATGTGGGGCTTTCTGTGACCCTGAGAAACCAACAATTATTTTTAATTAGCATATGTAAGTGGACAGAGGTATCTCCTTGCGGAGCTCTTGAATTTTAGAGGAAGTCAGGTGATTGCCAGATCATGCTGGGATGCTTCTGAACAAAATGCAGTAAGCCTGCTTAGATGTCTGCTCAACACTGAAAACTAAAAAAGGGTAGAGAATAATTTTGGCTGAAAGGCACCTGTGGAAGTAATGTAACCCAGGCTCCTGCTCAGGAACTAATTTCAAATTTAGGTGAGGTTTCTTGAGGCCTTGTCTATCAAGTTTTGAAAGCCTCCAAAGTTACAGATTCCCCTGCCTCTGGGAGGCCAGTGACACAGGTGACTGTAAAATTTGGGGTCTGGTAGATCTAACTGTTCCTGAAAGAATGGGAGATGTGTTAGTCTGACTGTAAGTGCAAGAGTGTATGCATACAGTCGCATGCAGTACTTGCAGTGAAAAATGTATCTTTATTTCAGATTCTATGATGAGATAGGAACACCCCTCCTCTCTGACATCCGTATTGATTACCCTGAAGACAATGTGGAGCAAGTCACTCAGAACTTCTTCCCCAACTACTTCAATGGCTCTGAAATTATAATAGCTGGCAAACTCATCAACCGCACCTCAGATAGCCTCCATGTGGAGGTGACTGCTAGCAACTCCAAGAAATACATCCTCCTCAAAACAGACGTGGCTATTGACTTGCCAAGCACAAATGACATCAGAGCTGTCCCTGGTCTGGAAGATGGCAGAGCTGATCAAAATTACATTGAGAGGGCATGGAGTTACCTCACCATCAAGGAACTGCTAAACTCTCGGCTAAAGAGTAATGACAATCAGGAGAAAGAATATTTAACAGAGAAAGCAAAGTCAATGGCCCTGGCTTACAATTTTGTGACTCCCTTCACCTATCTGAAGATGAGAGAGGCTGGGCTCCATTCAGAACCACCTCACGAGGAGCTTATCAGCCCTTCTACTGATGGCATTGGTGAAAAGTTGCAGAGCTTGCAAGGACACAAGGCACCACCAGGTACGAGGTGAAAATAATCATGTGCTGGTAAGAGGTTTTTTTTTCACGTGGTTAATCTCTCATGGCTGATTTTGGTAACAGGGATGATCGAGACAATGAACTGAAGAGTGGTAAACAGAAAACTGGAGTTTTCATATAGATTTTGTTAATTATGTGCTGGACAACATTGAGCAAGACTTTATAGACACAACTCACCTCATGAAAGCACATACTGCTTTTTAGAAGCTACAAAAGAAAATCTGGTGTTCTGAATGAAGCTTGAAGTAGCTACAGGAATATGTTCCATAATTTCTTTGAGTAAATGTTTGGGAGCATTAGTATACTGTGGCTTTTTCTGCTGCTCAGTAACAGCCTTCTCTCCTCGCTGTTAGGTATACGCAGACATCAAGACAAGCAAAGAATGAAAATCTCCAAAACTTCAGGTTAGTGCCAATTTTCCTGATCTTTGTAATGCACAATAACAGCAGCTGATGCATAGGGAGTTCAATTGCATGCCACCATGGTGTAACCATTCCAATAAAATCAGCCAAAACCCAATTTACTATACTGCAGAGTAGAGAGGAAAATGAAAACAAAAACAAAAAACAAAGGGCATAAGAAATGAGGATGAGAGTTGGGAAACACAGCAAGGTAGTTCATCTACAGTACTTGATCCTTGTGATTGCAAATACTGTAAATTAGTGAACGGGAAGAGTGTTCTCATTCTGTAATAACTGGTCAAAAAATGTTAGATATTTGCAACCTAATACTGTTGAAACATAACAATGTTGTTGGAGAATTAAAAACAAGAAAATTCTATAGTGTTCTCCTATTTTCCTGTTGCTTCTGTAGCTCTACTTAACATTCTTGTCATAATTAAATGCTGAAGAATAAGCCCAGATCAATAATTTAGACTTGAATTTCACTGGAAAAGATCAAATTTACCTTATTAAGTAAGGTTTTGACTTGTCTTGCAACCACACCTATTTGGTACTTCATGGCCTGTAAAGGAATTTAAAAAAAAAATATGGTCATGAGATTGTTTAAAATCTGTTATCAATACCTCCAATATGATCTTGGCCAGGAAGGTTCAGTGGGACATGTGCCCACGCAGCGATCTTTGGTTAGAAGATATGTTTATATATGCTGTCAGGGATGTTGCCCATGAACAGACTATGAAAAACAGGAATATTAGACACTTGCATGGTAAATCCCATATGAAATAGTATTTCAGGCAGAAAACACCCAAATTTTCTCCTGGGCTACTTTGGGTTTCAATTTTTCATTGAAAACACAATGCCTTCTGTGAGAAAAACAAAACAATCTTTGTGAAAAACAAAGCAAAGCTTGGTGCTTCCTGGCAAAATGTCTAAAAACAATAAACAATCAGGCCCTAGGAAAAAAAAAAAGAAAAAACAGTGAAAAATACTCTTTGAAAAGCAATTTTGTTATATTCTTAAACTCTGGAATTTTGTGTATGTCTCTCACATCTGTCTCCATTCCATGTCTTCCCAGCGGATGGAGACCCTCACTTTGTCATCGATTTTCCCTCCAGCAAGTTCTCTGTCTGCTTCAATATTGATGGAGAACCAGGAGACATTCTTCGACTGGTCTCTGACCATAAGGAATCTGGTGAGCAGTTAGGGAAGTTAAGATCTTCATTGACTAGAAGCAAGGGAGTGGCAATCACGTACAAAGGCTGAGTGTGCCTTTCAAGTGTGTGTGCCGCTTCATTCCAGCTGGACTGGAGAGCTCAGGGCCTGCTGACGAGAGCCCAGTATGGGCTGGGAGTTGTACTTGAGCAGAACTAGAACAAGCAGAAGAGGCACAGCTGAGTAAACAGCCACGCTGAGAGATCCCACAGGGGATTCACCTATTTGGTTCGGAGGTGATGCATTTCTTTGGTAGCACAGCTTCACTAGCGCTCTAGTTGCAAGGTCACAACATGCAAGTGAGAGATTTAGCAGCACAGATTCATCAAGATTCCTTGTATATTCGAACTTCACTCTACTTACAGCACTGATTGATTGCTCCAGGACAGAGTATTCAAACGCGTTAACCAAGCAGTGAGGCTTTTTCACTGAAGTCATGATAGCCTTGAGAAAACCCCCACAATTCAGGATCTATTTAGCATGAGCCAGTCTGGTAACCAGAGGCCCAAACTGTGGTCTGATCTGATCTGGAATTCTAAGCAGGGCAACTAATAAGCAGATTATGTCCTAAGCAGGAAAATGGTGGGAGGCAGGGGGTGTCAAAACCGGAGATAACTCAGACACTTGTTTTACAAAGAAGATAAACAACTGCAACAATTATTATTAAAGTCACAAGAATTATTTTCTGTGGTCAACTCTCCATGTTTCACATGCATTCATGCCTGCCTTGGTAAATAAAATCCAGATCCTGGCAGTGATTCCCTGCATTTCTTTCAGTGACTATATATGTGTTGCTACTTGTGCGATTCCATGGCTGAAATGCAGAATGAGTTTAAGGAAAGCAGACTGTAAAACTGGCCTGTTAAGTCTATGAAGATGGAAACTATAAAATCCCTTATGAATGGTGAGGGGTAGAGAAATTTCACTTGTGTGTTGATGTCTTGGGTCTAGATTGGATTTGCCACAAGCTTCCTCCCTTACTGTCCCCTGAGAGTGAGTTGGATCTTTAATGGTCCCTTTCAATGATTTCACAATTCTGTATAGTAGCTGTGCAAAGACCTGTGGGAAATAAGCCACTTTTTACAGGCAGGAAGTCACAAAGGTAATTAAAGTTATTGGGAATCTTGCTGTGGCCCTTAAGGCTTCAGTTGGCTCAGTGGGATCTGCACTTGAAAGTGTTTCTTTTGGGTCAAATGTGAGGGAAGCTGAAAGGACACTGCTGGTAAAACTGAAAATAATTCAATCAGAATGCAGGGTCAGGGTATTCCTCTGCAGCCACACAAAGTGAGCCTGGATTTCTTACGCTGACACCTGAAAAGGTTTAGCACATCACACTGTTGTGGTTCAGGCTATTTCCTCTATGGGTCTTACTTCATCTTTAAAGTTGTGGCTGAGGTAGTAGACATTACTTTGCAGCTAGCCAGGTTACATCTCTTCTTAAGAGTCAAGTAATGAGGAACACGGTCTCAAAATGTGAACTGCCATGAGATCCTCTGGTGCAGCAACTTTTGGATACTTTCAGGTTCTGTTCCTGGAAGAAGTTCAGTCTGTATGCCAGCTGGTGATTTGAGGAAAAACAGGCCTGCCAGCAGCTTGCCTTACTTCTCTAGGATCTGTGTTTGCCCTATGTTTGCCCAAATCTTAGCAACAAATAAATAGTTTAGTTAAATCATACCATGGCTGGTGGAGTTATAGTAGTCAGCAAGGTAAATATTTCTCTTATATAGCCCAAAAAACCCCATGTAAGTGTACTGATTATAAATTGTCCTGATGTTGGATAGAGCTTAGGAAGTGGCTGTGCCAAGAAGCAACTGATTCTATCCTGGGTATTATGTACACATGGTCAGGACTAAAGAGGCTAAAGCCACTTGCCTCCAGAGCAAGCCAGTATTTCCTAGCTTGGATAAAATTAGATACTCTACGTAAGTTTATCAGTTTGTAACACACTGGTAGAACTGTTTTGAATACTGATTAGTAAAATAATTCAAGCATGAGGTGGTAAATCTGCATGTAGTTGGTTGCAAAGCTCATATCTTTGAGACAATAGACCTGTTCTTGGTTCCAGTCTTCACTTACTGGTTCTATTCCTGCAAGGTGTAACTGTGAATGGACAATTAATTGGAGCTCCTGCACCACCCAATGGTCACAAGAAACATCGGACTTACTTCAACACAATCACTATCCTCAGCAATAAGCCAGAGAGATCTTACCTGGAGATCACACCCACCAGAATTATCCTGGATGATGGAGAACGACTTATTCTGTCCTGTGACCGGAATGCTGTTGTGAGGAGCAGCAGCCTAGAGGTGTCCATCTCTGCCAATTCCAACGTCACTGTGACAATTCGAGACACAATCAGCTTTGTCATCCTCATCCACCGCTACAAGAAGCCAGCCCCGTATCAGAAGGATCACCTGGGGTTCTACATCTCCAACAGTAAAGGTCTCTCTTCTGACTCCCACGGGTTACTGGGTAAGTAACAGGTTCTCAGGTTTGGAGCTGTAAACCATAGAAAAATTATCCTTCCAAACAGTTTTGAAGGACAGAGACAGGAGATGATGAAAGGGTACGTGGAGGTGAAGTTACCAGGTGTAACTTCTACTTCCTTTTGTAAATGACTTCTGTTGCCAGCATTCCCAACTCCTCTCCCATCTTGCTTTGTATGAGCTCTCTCTCACTATCCGAGCTATGTCTGTGCCTGTGTTACCCATTACCACTATTTTAATGATTGTTTAATGCAGCTGTCATTTGAATGCACATACTAGAAGCTCACAAAGATAAATAATACAGAGAGAGAATGCAAATATTTCACAAGAACCCCTAATAAGGCATCAATAAAATGTTCTCCAATAACAGTCCTAAATTAGAATAGATCAGCAGCTACGTGCTCTCAGGATGTAACAGAATTGGGTCTGACCCTCTCTAAGAAGAAAGGAGAGTCAGCTGAGGTCTTGCAGATCCCAAAAGAGACTTCTGGTCACAGAGCTAGTGCATTGCCAGAGATCATTGGCTTACAGCCTTCAAATTCTGTACTTCCATACAGGTCTGTCTTCTGTCTTCTGTCTTCTGAAGGTCTGTCTTTGTAGGAATGAGTTGTTTACATTTGAGCCTGATTGAGATTAAGAAACATTGGTATTTCTTGTTACCCTTTTCTTTCAATTTTTTTAATATGAACCATCCTCACATTCTGCGAGCAGCTGGGCTTTAGGAAGGTTCAGAGAATGTCTGAACAGTTAGGCTCTTTTGGATGACAAGAAGTGATGTTTATGGATATATACATATACAGAACTAAGGCTGAAGCCAGTTTCCATGACGTTCAGGCATTCTCAGGCTGAGCAGGAGACGATCCTTCAAGTTTGGAGTTTTGGATTCAGGCCCTTTGCATTTGCCTAAAAGAGATTAAGAGGTTTAGAGAGGAAAACTTGGTGTTACAGGCCTAGACAGTCTTTCCACTTGCTGATAGGCTTTGGGCTATCATCCTCTAGTAACCATGGCCTACAGGGGGGAACTCACTACCTACTAGCAGATCAAGAAGCTTTTTAGCTCAGTCAGTGGACAAGAAATAAGGTCTTATTCTAATCTCTGTCTTCACAAGTTTTATTAAAGTATCTCAGGATCTAGACTCATCCTGCTATTGCAGAGAAGCCGTAAACAACTCTGCACTCTGAGAACCCTCAAAATATAACCTATTTAAAAAATTACTTATACGTAGATACAAAGCAACCATTAAAGTGATGTGTTTTATATTGTGTTGCAGGTCAGTTCTTGAGCCATGAAGTTAAACTTCTTCGGGAATCTTTAAACATAAATCAACAGCAAGTTGGCCAAAACCAAACCGAAGCATTACAGCCAAACCTTACAAACACTCTGAAAGTGAAGGGCCGGCTTGTTCCTGTTGTGTGGAAGCAAAGGAGGATCTACAATGGCCAGCAGCAAGTTGACTGCTGGTTTGCCAAAAACAACGCAGACAAACTGATTGATGGCAGCTATAAAGACTATTTGGCTTCTCATCCTTTTGACACCGGGACCAGCCCTGGGACGAGAAACAGCCTTTAAGACTGATCATAGCAATGCATTGCAGCAGCATGTGTGACAGCGGGTCCCTTCTGAAGCCTCTAGAGATAGGCAATTTATGAATATTTCTATACTTTTTGGTGCCAAAGAAACCAAGTCTTGTTGCCCTTGGAAATCCACTGTCTCTAATTCATGCTAGATGAACAGGGTTCATCAAATTCCTGAAGACAAGGAGGTGGGAGGAAAGGATTGAGGATACAGTTAAAGTTGTGATTGGTGTTCTCCTAGTGGGTCAGGAGGGAGAAAGGGGCTAGCAGTCCTATAAATGCAGAGAGCTGCCTGCCTTAAATCCATTCAGGGATCTGTGCAATAACCCCAGGGTCTGTGAGTCACCCATGAAAGGCGTGAATCATACATCACAGTGCCTATCTAGGGAGGCAACCTTGGGTGAAAATACTTTGCAAGGAAGTGACGTGGAGTACATGCTCCAGCCATGGTCCCTGGGAAGAGAAGAGAGAGAGGAGAGATGGGTGGATATTCATCTGCAGAGAGCCATTAGCATCAAAAAGGTAAGAAAGAAATAAAAACTTAAAGGCCACAACAAGGTATTGATTTCTTGGCTGCTGGGATAGGGTCTGGATTTGCCACTAAACATGCTGTGCCCTGAATACTACAGACTCTTGATATAGTGGTGAAAACCCTTATAGAGCTTATTGCTGTCTTAGAGTACAGGCTGCATGCACATAAACATAAAAGTACATAAAAGCACCTGTGGTCCTCTGCAGAAACAGGATCGGTGCCAGCAGTCATTCCACAAGCTGTCCCATTTAAATGACATTATAAATGTCGTGATTTCATCCTGATTCGTTACTCCCTCAGAGAGGAGCAAAGTTCCATGGTGAGCTTCCAGCAGACCTCCCATTTCCTTGAGCAGAACATTTCTGCTCTGCAGAGATTTAAATTTGCTAAAAGATAATGAACATGCACTCTCCATAGCTTGTGAACCTTCAAAGAAGTGTCTCAATTTTGACTTTAGACTGGAGAGTTGTAGCTGCTTTTCTAATCAGAGAAGTATTTATTTATTCCAAATCTTCAAAAAATTTCATCCCAGTTTCCCTGGCTGCTTCTCCTTCCTTGCCCTGCAGGAATTTGTACACAGCAGGAATTTGGCAGCAGAAGCTTAGGGGAGGTTTTGCCAGCCACCCCCACTGCAGGTGGTTCTGCTCTGCAAAGAAACCTCCAAACCCGAACAGCAAAGCTGTGGTCTATTTTAAAATGAGGCACCACTGAATAATGCTATACATCAGCCACAGGGGAGTTTGCTGGTAGAGAACTTGGCCAAAGAGGACTCTGACAACCACAAAGTCCAAGTCTTTGTGGCCAAATTGAACTCAAGCATGCTCTGCCTCTTCTAGAGAAAGGAAGGCGGGTAGCTAATGGAAGCATCTCCAGAGCTAAATGATATCCATGTGTGAGCAGAAAAATAAGAAGTTGCCAGAGGCATACAGAAATAGGTTCAATTTTGACTAATTTTTTGCATATTTAAGAACAAAGTCATACTGCTGCTGTCAGAGCTCCAGCTGCTGGAGTTGGGTTGGGTGGAGTTGTTTTCTAGTTGCTTGATCATTGAGTTAGCACTGCAGCAGCAGAGCAGGTAGTGAGCACGGTTGCTTTTTTTACACTGTATTCTATGGGGAGAGGGAAACAGCGCAGTGCAACCGACTAGAACTGTGCTCTGCAAGGTCCTTCCAGAGAGCTTGGCCAGTGCAAAACGTCTACCAAGGCTCATGATTTTGTCTCCATGTTTTTTCCAAACTACTGCTTTGAGCCTGGCTATCTTGGAAAACAGCTCTCCCGCAAGGAGAAGCAAAGGCAAGACTTTTGGCAGTTGTGATCACACAATAACTAAAGAGACTTCACAGTATGCTCACAAGACAGGAATAAAAGGAGAGTCCGTGAGGTTGACTTCTCTACCCAAGAAGACAGTAGGAACATCACCTCATCCATTGCAAAATAACATCCCGTTCCTCTAGCACAGGATGAGGGTAGTGACAGCAAACTTCTAGATGGTGGGTGTCCTCATGCAGTCCTCACAGTAATATTTTCACTCTCCCCCCACATTTTGCTGTTGAAGTGTATTGCTAGTGGGAGCCATTTGGTTAGCTCTCATCTCTCCTGTACATAGGTGTGTATATACAGACACATGTATTGCTAATGCTTCAGGTGCACCATTGGTCCTCCTCCCCAGCCAAGAAAACATATTTCTTTCAGGGTCTGAAAAGAATAATGATCAAGTCCAGCTGCCCAACCATGTGAAGCACCTGGAGCAATGTACTCAAGTTCTCCTTAAGGTTCCAGTTATCCATTTCACAATAAATATTTTACAGTGAACGCTACCATGAAGTTCTCATTTACCAAAGATGAAATGCACTTTGAAGCTAAGGGTAGGTATGCTTCATGCTCCTGGACAAACTTATGCTACCAGATGACTGAAAGAACCACTCTGAAGTTAAGAGAGTTCATGTTCTTGCTGGTCCAAGATCACTGGACAAAAGCAGGTTGTGGACTAAAAACCTTCATGATTCAACTTCCATAGAACCACGAGTTGGAAGGGACCTCCATAAAGGCCATTTAATCCAACTCCCCTCCAATAAGCAGGGATACCTACAGCTCAATCAGATTGCCCAGAGCCTGACCCAGACTAACCTTAAACATCTATCTCCAAGGACAGTGCATCCACCACATCTCCGGGCAACCTGTTCCAATAGCTAAAAAAGGGGCGTTAATGCTTTTCCTCCCTCAGGATTGTCCAGGCTTCATCTTTATACCCCTTTTTGATAGCCAGAGATGCCTCAGGTAAAACATTGTGCTGAGTGCATGACAAGCACACATCTGTTCTCACCTTCACGAGTGTCACAGAGCACTTTGCTTTGCATCGATGTGGTTTATGATCACAAACTGCTCAGATACAAAGGCTGAGCAATCACAATGGAAGTGATTGCTTTCAGTATCTCCAGTGAAGGAGACTCTCCCACCTCTCTTGACAGCCTGTTCTGGGGCTCTGTCCCCCTCAAAGTAAGAAGGTTTTTTCCTAGTGATCATGATGGCCCACTGTGAACCACCTCACCCAGCACTGAGCACCACCAGGTTTATTCCCCAACTGAGATCACATCACTCACCTTCCATTTTAGAATAAGGACTGTACTTTTGTATAGTATCACACTACACAGCTTACAGCAAGAAGAAAACTGAGATACCATTTCACCTAGGCAAGTCTCTAACAGGAAGCTGTTTTCAACTCTTGTTACTCAAGATCCTTAGCAGCACAGGGGTTGCTTCAGCCCTCGCCAGCAGAGGACTCCTCAACTTCTGCTTGTTTGGCAACGAGTGATGTCATGAAGCAGTATAAATGAGCTGTTCAGAGAGCTGTGTGTCATTTGTTCCAACGGCCATTTGGCATGCCAGCACAAGTAGGATTTTGACCGTTAAATAAAGAACAAACAAAAAGGGACTTAACTTCTAGAAATACATCATAGGGCTACACAGCTGCAAGTGTAGCCAAGCATGTCCAGTTCACTCAGAGGCATGCAAGACTTATTTGCATCTAACACTTCTGAACTGCTTTGAAGTTGGAAAGAACAGCTACCCGAGGAAATGCACATCCTCTCAGCTTTGTTTTTAAAGGACTAGAGCCCTCTAAAGTCAGAAAATCCAAACCCTTTATTTACACGCCCGATTAAGGAACAATTTTTCTATGAAAACACAAGGGAGAGAAGACCCACAAAAAACCAACCCCACCCAAAAAAACATCAGAACAACTCCTGCCCAACACTTCTTGAGACTTCTACAGTATGCGAAGCTTGCCTAGGCCTACCTGCTCAGACCCGAACCAGACCATGTTCTGTTGGACTCTGAGTTTCAGCACAGCTGTCTGCAAGCACATTAAGCAGCTGTTCTCTCCTCCTAGAGCTGCAGAATGTTTTGCATTTTTGCTGTTTGTAGATTATCAGAGCCTGTTAACAAGAAAGAATAGGAACTTCTAACCTATAACAGAGGATGCCAGGATCTGGGATGACCCAACAGCTCATCCCCTTCCTTTTGGCAGGGCTAGTGTCTCACAAAACAAGGCACTGCAAAATAATTCACATATGAAGCAGTTTTAAGTCAAATATTTATTGCATTCCTTATAAAACAGTAAAAAAAAAACATACCCATCAGATCCAGTGAGACAATCTTCCCAATTCAACGCATTTAAATATATAATCACAAACCAGTTCTGTAGAGCATCTATGCATATAAAAGTGTTACAGTTCAGACAGTATAGGATTTTTCTATAAAAAGAGAACTTTTTGATTTCAGTCTCTAGCCTGACAAAGTTACACCCAGCTGGCCAGCCAGAGGAAGCACACATCCTTACCCTAACCTCAACATGCCTGCAATGTGCCTATGGTAGGGTTGGGTAGATAAAGCAGATACTGCTTAGATACAGGCTGCACAGACACCATCCCGAAGAGATAACTGCAGAAGGAGAGGCGTACATGAGGCAGGGCTCCACAGATCCCCAGGGATCAGCTGCATTCTGCATCCTTCCTCAGCCAGCTCAGGAATCACAGTACTGCTTCCTTCCTCCACCTCCCTTGTCTCAGTGCTGTCAGATGACCACGTGGTAGCTGGGCTGCTTCATCTTCTGGTTCGTTCCCTGGAGTCCTGAGATATCCTGGTCACTTTCAGACTGGTCAAAATCCATGTCTGGAGAGAGCAGCACCTGGTGAGGAGAACAGACAGATGCTCATGGAATCAGAGTCCTCAATCAGATGGCAGCTGGAATTTTGTTCTCTCATCTTAATACCACAGGCACTATCCCCTAGCAAGGGACTGCTAGAGGGGTCACGCACGTAAAAGGATCTACTGCCAATGGGGTTAGATCTTGCAGAGCAGGGAGGTCTTAAGGTCACCTTGACCATTCCGAAGACAGTCAGGAACATATGGATCCAAACACAGATGCTCTGGTACCCGCAAGCCCTCTTGGGAGTGGAACAGGCAGCTGAAAGCTCTGTTCACCAGGGGACAGGATTCGCAAACATTCACATTAAGGCCAGGCTGCAGCCTCTGAGGAGATGCACAAAAACTAGGCCACAATTTGCAAACAGCTGTAACAAAGAGACATTTTCCCAGGCCCCCAGCTGCTTGTGATCTCTAAAGCTCAGACAGGGAAACAAGCAGAGCTCAGGGTTGCTTTAGCCACAGTCAGCAGGCTCAGAATTGCTGAGCTAGCCTGGCACCTTCTTATTTCTACCCAGCAGAGTCTGAACTGTAGAAGCCAGAACAGAGCATCAACACCTCCCACCAGTAGCTCCCTTGATAAGAACACTTTGCTGCACAACCACAAGGCTGCCCGTTGCCTCCAGAACACCTATGCTTTCAGCTGCTAACCTCAGACTTGAAGCTATCAAGAGGCAGTTCTGAGCTAAGTGGCTGCCACCGGCCCGGAGCATTCGCTCGATGCAGACAGAACCATCCTGACGGGACATCCTCCAGCCATATCATCTGGAAGAGGAAAAAGGCTAAATTTTACTCAGGCTATGGCTGCACAGCCCCGCAGAAGAGCTGCAACCTAATGCCAGCCAGCAGGCTGGACAGACAAACTGTTTGCATGGGTAGTATTCTATGATTCTATTTACAGCTTGACAGATTGTTTGTTCAACCCCATCTGACTCCTTTAAAGCTCAGCTTTGAGCAAAAGCAGCCCTGCAGTCTTTAGCCCCAGCAGTAGCAAGATCTAAGCAAAGATGATGTGCAGTCACTCCAGCACCAGCTAGGAGCCAAGGGTTTCTGGTCAGCAGTGATCCCCCGCATCAGTAGCACAACCAAATCTTTCACACTCAGGGTCTAACTCTATGCTATAGATGGGCACAAGTTTAGCAGCACAGCTGAGGGCTTTCAGTTTTTTTTCTCTAGATGACTGATGTCAGAAGTCCCTCCCCTCTCCTCCATTTGCCTCACAACACCCAGTCAGCATCATTAGTTTATGGCCAATAAGGGGAAAAAGAGCCAATAAGCACTCTCCCTATGCCAAATGAAAAAGAAAAGCAGCAGCTTCACCCAGCTAAGACTTCCCACTCAAGTCTCAGCCCCATCTGACCCTAAATTCACAGAACTGTAAAGGCTGGAAAAGCAACTAAGATCATCTATTCCAATCATCAACCCATCCCTACCATGTCCATTAAAACCTCAGTATCATACCTACCTTTTTTTTCCCCCCCAACTCCTCCAGAGATGGTGACTCCACCACCTCCCTGGGCAGCCTATTCCAGTGCCTCATCAATTTGTGATGTAACTGGAACCACTGAACTGTGAAGTCTTGTGTCCATCCCACAAAACCCTTCCACCTCCAAGACACCAGTTACAGAACAGCTGATAAGCTTTCAGCCCAACAGGCCCACCATCAGCTCAACTAGACCCAGAGCCCAGCATTCCTTGGTGAAAACACCACAACCAGAGCGGGAGTACAGCCTTATTCACAGCCATCTCCAGACACAGTTGTGAATGAACATATCCTCCACTTGTTTATTTAAGACAGCATCACCAAGCCAGTCACCACAGCAACAAAGCAACTAAACAGGAAAAACAAATTGCAATGAGTCAATGACTTCAAAGAAGCTGAACAGCCACAGAACAAGACATTCTTCCTCACTCTCACACACACTCCATCTGATTTTGTTATCCTCACAGCAGCACATCAGATACTCAAAGGATAGCAATAGATCAGATTAAGATCTCATTCCCCTCCAGCCCCTTAAGTTAACCTACACAACCCCATTCTTTTTTTGTTCAAGACATCACAGGAAAGTTTCCATCTCTTCCAAGTGAAGATTTCCTGTTTGGCATATAAATATTAAGATGCTGGAGGACCTGAAAAAAAATGGGTGATTAATTACACATAGCATTATATAAAAAAAAAAAACTAAAAAAAAAATCACTGAACTCTGACAGACTGCACCAGGTCATCTTTGGAGTCTAATGAACCAATTATTTAGGTGGGTTTCATGCTGTAAGCTCAGACCTTCTCACAGCCAGCCATGGATGACATAGAAAGGGCTGTGCATCCAGACCCCTTTGGGCTGCTATCTGCCTGCTCTAGAGCTCATACAAAGCCACTCAAGCCAACAGTCCTCCAGTAACCCTTCCATAGCTCCATGGTGAGCTTCATCATGAGAAAGCACCTCACTGCTATGAGAGCCATGGTACAGGCCCTCATTTTTTTGCCCAGACAGAATTGTTTGGGATGTTTCAGCACAGCTTGGTCAAGGCACTTCCTCTACAGATGTTTCCAGGTCAAAATCACAACAGATCAGTGGTACAGCTGGAAATGGACCGTAGCTTCCCAGTCTCAGGACAATGTGCTGCTGTTCCACTCAGTCCCTAAATACTTCACACATTTCAACTCATTCTTCTTGGCGTGGGGAGGAAACAGAGAAGCTCAAGGGCTATTTCCATGCAAGACATGGAATTTTGTCTGAAACTACCAGTTACATGTAGAGACAGGAACCATCCTACCTTCCTCCCACATCTGAGTTCAGGTGAGTTCCCATACCTCAGTAGGACTGACAGGTGGGACAGTTTCCTACCAGAGACCATACCTATCTTCATTCAACTTTCCCCTAATGAGCAGGCACTCCATTTCACCTTGAGCTATTAAAAAAGATCAGCTCAGCTAACCAATTAGCAAGTCAAACTTGCTCTTGGAGTGCTCTTCAACTCTTAAAGCAAGCAGAAGAGGTATCACCATTCACCATTGCCTTCAATCTAGCAAATTTGCCAGAAGTTATAATCCCTATGGAAGGGATTAGAATTGGTGCTGAACTCTGTGAGAACCAAAGGCAGGTCCGTGTAGTACGTTAGCTTTCTTCTCAACCTTAAACTAACCTCCAGTTTCTCTGCAAATACTTTGAGAAGTACCACTGTTATTAGACAAACGTTGCTGTAATTTGCTTCTGAAAGTGCAAGCCTTCAAAGAGAGGAGAAAAGAAGAAGTAGAAGCTCACTTATTCCCTGAGGAAAAAACTAAAACAAGTCCAAAAAGATCAAATACAACATTATTAAAACTGACTTGTTTTCCTAAGTGATGAAAACAAAGAAACCACTGATAAGATCTGAAGTTTATCAACGCTTACAAGAACAAGGGAAAAGAGACACAGGTCAAGGGCAGGACACAAGCAAAGCAGAAATCAGGGCCAAGCAGATGAATGCACTTCCCTACCCTGAATAGCACCAGATTCAGACACTCTGAAGTTCCCTATCCATCCCACACAAAGGCAGAAATGGACTGAACATTTACCAAGGTAGGACACGTGTGACACAGGGAAGATTTAAGGCTGACTTGGAAGCAAGAGTGAAATTCTTCTGCGCTAAAACTGAAAAGCAGAGTTTCAATATGAAAAAGAAAATGAATCACAGAACTGCAGGGGTTGGAAAGGACCTCAAGAGATTGAATTTAAATCTCCTGCCAAAGCAGGTTCCCTACAATAGGTCACACAGGTAGGCATCCAGACCTTGAGTATCTCCATAGAAGGAGACTCCACAACCTCTCTGGGCAGCCTGAGCCAGTGCTCCATCACCCTTACTATGAAGAAGTTCTTCTGCACCTTAACATGGAACATCCTACGTTTAAATTTCAAGCCATCACTCCTTGTTCTATTCCTAAGCATCACAGCAGTTTCATTATAAACAAGAGCCCAGTGGCACATCACTGGCTCACAGAAGAGCTTTGAAACCCAGGAGATGGGCATTTTTTTGGTTTGCATTACAGCTGTGGAGTCAGCAAACAACATCAGTGGCAGAATAGCTAGGTTTCCTTTTATTGCTCATTGAGCTGCCAAGGACAAAACCAACATCTCATAGAATCATTAAGGTTGGAAAAGATCACTAAGTTCATCTAGTCCAACCATCAACCCATCTCCACCATGCCTGCTAAATCACATCCCTCAGTGCCTTATCTACTCTCTTCCTGAACACCAGGGACAGTGACTCCTCTACCTTGCTGGGCAGCCTGTTCCAATGCACTACTACTCTGAAAGTAAGTTTTCCCTAATATCCAACCTGTTGTTATTGCTGCTATCCCTATAGTAAGTGTTGAGTATAGTTTTTTAGCAGGTTAACTTCAGACCACTCCTTTCCTTCCTCCCCCTTCTTTTCCAGAGAAACTGCAAGTTCAAGTGAAAATAATGACACTACTGGTGAGATAGGCAGAGGGTTGAAATTCAAGAAGGCAGCATGATGGGGAGCTGTTGGCGCCTGCTGCTAGACAGTGCTGATGAACCCTGATAAAGCACAGGACACATTAGCCCCAGCCAGCCCTGCCCTGTACAGAGATGCTTCTTGGCTCTCTCTCTCTCCCTGTCTAGGTAGGCAGCAGGGAGGGAAGAATAACCTGTTCACATGGAGAAAGCTTAACCAGAACAAGCCCTAAAAACCCACACTTTCTGATTTTGAGCCTAAATCCCAGCTGTAGCACTCAACCATCCAACACTGTATTTAATAGCATAAAATTAAAAAGTGACAAAGCAGGAGTCTACTTCAAGGCCCGATGCCAAGAAGCAGAATTGGGAAAAAAAGATCACTCATGTCTGACTCTTCTTTTAATTAACATCCTTCCCTACCCAAATTATTTGTATAGTGCTGGAGACACAGGAGCTTATCTGAGCAGTCCTTACAGACAGTTCCAGGTACAAACCTATCACCTTAGTATCTGAACTGTGGTGATGGATCAGACAGTTTCAAGGAGGACAGACAGCCTGCACACAGAAGATTTCAGAGCAAGTTCTCATGAGAAAAGGAGCCAAATACTTGGTGGATATGAAAAGGACACTGACAGAAAGATTCAGCCTGCAGAAGTCCATATCCACCACATGAAGCGCCCTACCTAGGTGAAGCTATCAGAAGAAGCTTTCCAGCTTGCAGAGATTAACAGTTACCTTCTTTTTAGGTTATCCAAAAACTGAGCTTGTCCCCTCCAATGGAGTGAGGGAGGAGACAATTCCATTTTTATGGAGATCCAGTAACTTCAACACCATCTGTGTGTCTACACCAGCCTGAAGCTTATGATAACATCTGTGAGGTTAAGTGACCCAAGCTTAGGTTGCAACAGGTTGGAAAAGAGCTTGTAGCATCTGAGTTGCTGTCTAGTCAAAACAAGAGCAAGGAGGCAGCATAATACTAGCTGACTTTAAACCTCAGGAACACTCCAGCACATCTAATCAGTAAAGCAGATATTCATCATCAGTTTTACATTTTGAGTGGAGCTAGGTTGGAGGCCTGCCCAGGAAGCACCACTGTAGAACACATCAAGCAACCAGGACTGTGCTATAACCAGGGCACAGTGTCTATCTAGAGTTAGTTCACCTTTATCTCCTAGGCAGCAGCCCTTAGCTCCAGTATACAACTATTAAGACATCTTGGTACTGCTCAGCTCCTCTTCCCTCTCCAGATCAATACAGATTTCTTCAGGATGCCCCACAGCTCAGGAAACTCCCTGGGAAATATTGCTCACGTGTTCTCAGTAACCTAGCCAAGCTACAGCTGTTTATCTGGATGTTGGGCCAAGAAGAATGATTCATTTGTCTCACTTGCTTGCATCTGCCTGCCCTTCCTGCCTCCTGAACCCTCAAGCCATCAAGAACACTTCTGAACACCACTACCTATGCATACAGTGCAGTATTGATAGTACTAATGAGCACGATGGCCAGTTACAAGAACAGAGTTACTCTGTAAAATACCTCTTGCTTTCTCAGTGTTATTTCTGTCCGTCCTAAATTCCTCAGCTACTCCAGGAGCCAGCCTATGACTGCCAGAAGTGATTTAACCTTAACTCTTGCCAGTGAGCTGCAGGATACAATCACAGTGTCTCCTGATACCTGGAGTCAGGCACTCTGCATTCAAACAAGGGTTGGGAGCCAGGGGGAAGGGAGGGAATTCGACCCAGTGAATCAGGTCGTGGCTTCTGCAAAAAATCTGATGGGAAACTCAGGCAGTACCTGCCTGGCAGTCACGTGTCATTAACTACAGGAACAAAGCCTGCTGATACTGGAGCATTCCACTCCCACCCCAGTCTCCTTAACTTCAGTAGTCAGGCTCAGATGATGCAAAACACAGCATTCTGCAGCTACAAGACCATTATTAGATTGAATAATTAAAATACTGACAAAAAAACAGGATTCCTAGCTGGGCCTTGTGCTTCCCCTCCTCCCATGTCCCCCAAAAAAGGAGACTAATTGCAGCCAGGAAAGCAAGATCTGAGCCGAGATCAACTAAAATTAATAATAGCAAAGTTGATAGTACTAGGGCAGATGTGCCCACCAGCTTCAGCCTGCCGCTCTTGTGATCCCCCCCCCCTCAAGATGCTGTCATCCTGGAGAGCAGTATTTCAGCACTACTTTATAGATTGTGATACTACATCAAATCCTCCCAGGGAACCTCTGTGATCTCAGCTATAAGCATCAGAAGTTATTTGGACTTCCAAGGTCACCCCCATATTCATCAAACATCAGTCCAGGTGCAACATGATGGCACACTGCATAGTTCTGGTAAAACAAAAGCCATACCCAAGTGCACAATTTGGTCTTTGACTTAGAACATCTTTGGTCTTACCCGAGATTCCTCACTCCTCCTAGCTTGTGGAGTGTCTGTGGATCCATTGATGTTCAACATATCTTTCTGCTTGTGTTTCCTCATGATCAAGCTGTCCACAACCCAGAACATAACGGCCTTGGGGAAAAAGGAGTTTCATGAATAGACTGCAGAGACCAAAATATAAAGTCATGCAAGCCGAGCTACTTCTTTCTTCACTTTTTGGATCCTCCAAACCTCCATCTTCCAGCAGCCCAATATCCAAATTAATCCTGTGTTAAGTGTATCTGTTAGGGTAGATGAGACAAGTTGCTAAGGTCTCTCCCTCACAAATTCTGAGGATTCCCTTTTCACTGGAGACCAAGTGAAAACAGATCACAACAGACCAAGTTTCTTCCAGAATGAATCACTGAGCCAACGGCATCCCATATTCATTCACTTGTTCTGCCTGCATCAGCCACTTTAAGAACCAGAGTTTCAAACAAGTGCACCATGGGGTGAGGTTGGGAAGAGAGGTTGGAATAGCACAGGCAGGTAAACCCATCCTTGCCAACACTCCATCTATTGTAAGTATAAAAGTTCACCCCTTTTTCAGGGAGATCTCAATGCTAAGATCTTTTTCCTCACTTGCCATATCAGGGTAGTAATTGATCTGTTAGTAAAACACTGCATAGAATCCAGAAAACTAGAAAACAGCTTTTGCCAAACTAAGTTTGCAATATGAGTTTGAATATCAGTAGTTTTGGGCAGTCCGAACTAATCTAGACAGATGGCTGATACAGAATAAGTTACTTTATAGTATCTTTAACTTAGAACTGCTGCTCCTCAGCCCCCATCACTACATCCACTGCAAGAGCTTTAGCACTTCTGTTCATGTTCCCATAACTGCAAATTTAAGTCTCAGTGACATCATAGCTTTAAATGATGCAGTTGGACAAAGACCATGTCTGGCTGAAGGTGTACTGCTGACAATACCCAACAGCTGTCAAAAGGACCCAAGCCTCTTGTTTTAACAGTGCTTTCTACCCATGTTGCACTGCAAAAAAACAAAAAAAAAAAACAAAACAAAACAAAAAAAAAAAGCACAGCACACTGTCAAACCAGTGCCCTCATACCAAATACATGTCACTTGCAGAGAGATCTGCCATGCACTTCAATAGGACTTATGTACTCCTGGGACAACCAGATCATGACTTTAATGGGAAACTAGCCTGTATTTCTGCTGAAAGCATGCTTTTTTGGCCACTCTGTAGCCTTGGTGAATATAAGCAAGAAATAGCATTTTTTTTTTCTCTTCAAGGTTGGAGTACAAATAAGACGTTTGAGACATTTGCAGCTTTGTGCTGTCTGTAGGGACTCTGTACCTGGCATATACACAGGATGCAAAGTTGTTTTTTCATTCCTCAGCTACAGTACACTTTAAAAAAAAAAAAGCTTCCTTGATCAAGGACAGCTTTCTTGTGATGGATCACAGTAAGAGGACTTATTTGCCCTGAAAGTCCACTGAATTATCTCGTCTTTCACACCTCTCTTCTCATACACCCTTTCTCCACTTTTATTCTCAATTGAAAGCACAGCAAGTTCCCACTGAAAAGCCATTCCTATAAGAACTTCAACAGGCTTTGGAGCACCTTTGTTCCTTCCACATTGCTGTTTAGACGCAGTTCCCAGCTGATGTGTTTCAACTGTCCTCAAAAAAGTAAACAATCAGCCATACAGCAGCTTGGACAAGGGACTGGGGGTTAGGAGCAGAGCCCTTGGTAGGCAGCAGATAGAGATTTGTGCTTGTAGCAAAGATCTTTGCTTCCAGCTCCCTTAACCTTCCATCTACTTCGATTACTCAAGGCTGCCAAGCCACGTCCTGTACATTCTTCCCATTGGAAAGGACCCATTTCCAAACCACCCCATTTTGTACTTGCCATGGCATCACTTACATTTACAATAAAAGGCACAACTAGCATGACCAGGATGAGTTCCAACTGGGGGTTTGGGATGTAACTCAGGAGGATCTGCTGAAGCTGCAGAGAAGAAAAAGCATTTAGAAGCATTACTCAAATAGCTGTTCGCTGCAAACAGGATGCATTCTTAAGCTATGTCCTATCTAGGGCCCTGCATACCTTGCTTTAGCAGAGCTCTTTGAGATGGCTTAGGCTATTTCTTTAGCCCAGCTGCCAAGTGTTTTGTTTTCAGCAATAAAATGAGTGAAGATAGACTTTAACTACCTGCGACAACAGCGGGTAGGACTGTTCTTGGCTTCTTGAGCCTATCTGCAAAATACAGTCAACGTATTTGCACAGCCATGTGCCAGCTCAATACTCACAGCCAAGTCAGAGCACTGTAGGCTGCTACATTTGAAAGAGAAGCTCTAACCAGGAACAGATAAATGCTCCCAGACTGCTGCAAGTAACACTGCAATTAGGTCACATCAGCCCTTTTGGGTACAAGGCACCAAGTGCAAATGCACTCAGTACTGGGATGGCCCCTTAATTCCTTAAATAGCTTTTGTACCAGTGAATTACCCACAATGCCTACCTTCCTCCATAAAAAAAGGTACAATTCCCAAAAGAATGTATGTTTTTTAATTAAAACAATCCCAACAAACTCATGTCCCCCTAGTTACCATAAAAAAGCATAAGGAGAAGGGTGGGGCAGTACTCTGTAGGGGTCAATTTCGAACAATCTAACAGCTTCCCTAGTTTAGGCACAAGACCACAAGTGTATTGACTTGGCAAGATAATGTGGAAACCCCCTGGCAGAACTGAAGTAGCTCAGCCACCAATCAGCCCAGCCCATTTTATTCTTCTGAGAACAGAAAACTGAAGAAAAATCATATTCCACTAGTTCTTGACAAGCAGGAGAACATATCACAAGCCAAGCTGTTACGAAAATCATGTTTCCTCAGACTTCAGTAATAGCTAATTATCACAGAGAGCTGTCAACAACTCAAAAGGATTAAAGACCTATGATGATGTGGACCATTAACAGGGCAAAAATGACAAGAAAAAAACACAACAGCTGTAGCTAGGAAAATAAAATACAGCTTAGGAGCCTACCTTTGTCCAACCAGGGATCAGCAGGACAAGGCTAATCAGGGTCTTCTCCACAGCCATAATCAGCAGGTAGAGGATACACTGGCCAATCCAAGCAGCAGCTTGTGGAGGGTCACCTGGAAGGAGAGCACAGTTCATAGACACAGGACAAGACAGCCTTGCAGGTAAATGACCTCAGGCTTGACGTGTCCTACAATGCTCACGTTCACCTTATGCGTATGGGGAGAGAGACAGCCCAGGCTCTGCCCGTGCTTATCCAGCAGCCTTCATATACTCAAGAACCACTGAAAGCTGAAAGAAACATTCCCAGTAACTTCAAGGAGATTAGCTAAACAGATGGATCTTGGTTTGGGAAACATTCTTCTCCTCTTGGGGAGAGCCCTGAATGTACAGAGCCTTATGGATGCATCTTTTCCTCCTCTTCAGCTACCAACAGGCATTGCAGGTATCCAGCCTATGGTACTGAGCTGTTTTGAGCTAAATAAATACAAGGATAAGGGGAAGAAACCCTGTTTGTACAAAGTGGCCAGTACCCCATCTGAAAGCACAGATCACTGTATACCTTCATATAGAGAGTAAGCTTGTGTGTATGGACTCTGTTTAGTGGGCACGGTGGTGACGGGCTGACATTTGGACTAGATAATCTTAGCAGTCTTTTTCAACCTTAGTGATTCTAGAATTCTAAGCTGCTGAGAATCCTGAGCTTTCAAATGGCTCTTTACAAGCAAGCATTGCTTTTGGAACATTAGTAGCTTGGTTTGCCCCTCTTGCCAAGGTACCACAGACTTCATTTCTCTTCACCTTAGCAAACCTAGAGTATTCTATAAAAAAAAAGTTTCACCCCATCACCATTTTTTCCTCCCCATTACTTTCTATGGAATAATAAGCTCATAGGAACACTTCACAAAAAGCCTGTTCCATACGGACCAGAGTTTCAGACTGATAATCTTTCCTGAATTAAAATCCACTCCCAACCATCAAAACAAAGCACTGCACAACAGATCCTTTTCTACACCTCCAAGCTACTCCCCTGCCAAATCTTACCTGCCTAATTTCCAAAAGTTTCTGGTCACTGATTTCAATGTAAGACAAAAGCTTTCAGTCCTCAACTAAATTATGCTTTTGCTGATTGAGTGAACAAATGGTTATGTGACACTGTCTGAGCAAGAGACAGTGGCTCCATCCCCCTAGGTTTTACAGAAACCCACTAAAAAAAAAAAAAAAAATTAAAAAAATCAATGCTAATTAAATATGAATGCTTCCAATGAAGTACTTACCAAGTAATAATAAAAAAGCATATTTGTATTGCTAGCAGTGATAATGGCACTGTATCTATTACATGTGCTTGCTTCAGCCATCTGAAAGTACCCTCCCGGCAAGTTATCATTTTCCCAGGTCATCAGAATACCTTGGGCCTGCAAAACTGAGCTGCTGTATCTGGCTTAGGAAAAAATGCAGCACTTCCTCTTACCATCCAAAGATAAAGATAATTGCTGGCAGACTTTACTTCCAGAGGAATTGGGCCAGAACTTGGAATTGCATCTGTGCAAGATGTTCAAGCTGCTTTTGGATGGCAACAGACAGGGAGCTCTGCCCAGCTTTTCTCTGCACGGTGCTGCTGAGACACAGCAAGGGAAGCCCACACAAGTAGTTTGCAAACATCGATCCAAATCATCATGCATACCTTTGGTCACAGAAACCAGCAGCACGGGCCAGGATTTACTAAGAGCTGCTATCTGACCAAGTCCAGTGCTGGGAGAATCTGCTTAGCAGGGAGTGCAAAAACAGGTCTGCATGCATGTTTGTCCTTCCTGTTATTTGTTAGCAATGTAGCAAAATATTTGTAAAGCCACTGCTAAGAACAGAGGCATCCAGCTTGTCTCTCTATGCCAGAGAGCTCCATGTGATCACCTTGCATTCCAGCTTTGTAACTGCCCAAGCCACAACTGAAGAGGGGAGAGAAGGAAGTGGAAGCTGTGGTTTCAAGATGCTGAGAGCCAGACCAGCAGGAACTACATGGAGAAGGAACTGGGAAGGTTACATGCAAATGCAACCAGCACTGAGGATTTTGGAAAGCACACATCCACACTCCCTGGCAGGCAGCAGCTGGATGGGTGGTCTGTGCAGCAACGTTTGCAGTCTGCAGTTAAAGGCTGGGGTCAAAGAGGTTTTACTGCTCCTGGAGCCTCTCCTAAGTTCTGGTATCTACTCTTCTTCAGCACTGGCTGAGCCTAATGGGGCTTTTTGCCTGACATCCCCAGACCAACCAATCCTTTCATAAGCCCTTAGGCTACCGTCATCTATCAGAGCACACACAGACACAACAGGAAAACAAACATACCCATGGTCTCCTTCCTGCAGCTGAACTCTTTGCCTTTTGCCCCATGTCATCAGCTGTTGTGGTCAATCCACCATGGGGAAACAGGGGCTGACAGCACAGCTTTGCAAGTCAGCTGTCCCACAGTGGTAGCAGTGACACCTGCAGCACACTTCTCTCCGATGTTTCAACCCTCCCCAAAAGCATCAGCAAGCTGGAGATACCTCCAAAATGCCTGCTCCCTCGCATCCTTTTGGCAATAGGTCACTACCATTCATTATCACAAGCAGCTATAGATCTTACTTCTGCATACTGTGCACCTAACAGCCCTAACCCTCCATCATTCAGATAAGCTTTGAGCTAACATGGCTGAGATGCACACATAAGAGAAACAATCTGCTGCCTAATCCAGCATGGGGCAGATTCACCATCTTCAATGCTTTCCTCACCTAAATCATTCCTCCCTTACTCTCAGTCTTAAAGAAACCCTTCTTTTTCCTTACTACCCACCAGACCTCACCTTGTCAGAGGTGCCTCCACCTCTGGAGCATCAAATATCCAGCTTCTCACTCTGATCTTTCCTACATCACCTAAAGCAGCAGCTGCATGTCTCTCCTGCAGTAAGAGTTTCTAATAGCCCAGATTAAACAACAGAAGGATTTGCAAAGAGACCTGCAGACCTATGGGTCAGATGTGGCCATCTGCTCTATCACCTTCAGCAGCCTCAAGCTGCTACTACTGTCTTGGAACCTTGTTCGCCTCTTAAGACTTCAAGCTTTGTTTTCAGAACATGGGATGTTTCTGTACAGGAACGCATCCCAAACCACAGAATTACATGCCTTTACTGCCATTACCTAGCAGAAAGATCACAGGGTGTCTGCGCAGTTATTCTCAAGCATCCAGGTATCCCAGTGACACAAGGGTGCTTATTTAGATGCTGGCTTCCTACAGCCAGCATTGGGTTAGATGGCGGGGATGGGGAAAGTCAGGCCAGGAGTACCCTTAGATGCCACTTAATGTCTTCAGTGAGCCAAGCACTGCCCAGAAATCCCTCAGTCCATGGATGTGAGAGATTCTCCTGATATGGGGGTGATGGGTTGATAGCTGGACTAGATGATCTTAGATTCATTATGGTTGGAAAGACCACTATGATTTTGTATCAGGTGTTTCCACTAGCAAATTTGGGTGAGTGCCTCCAAAGCTGTTTCTGCCATACAGGATAGCCAATCAACAAAACCTAGTTTGCTCCCTGGAAGCAGAAACCAATTCAATGTCCTCCCTTTGCTGCAAGCAAAACTTCCTTTTCTATGCAAGGAACAGAACAGGCACAGAAGATCTCTGCAGATGTGCTACAGAAAGCCACATCATGCTCCCTGTGAGTGGCTCCCTGCACCAAGGACAAATCTTTGCCCTGCAAGTCCTAGTGAAAGGATGCACGCTTTGCATTTTGACCATTCTCCTCCAGCACCCTATCCCACCATCAGCATCACCCCTTTAAAACAGACCTAGGATCCCCAGAGTCTGCAGCAACCTCACAGACACAGCTCATGTTCTGCTTGTGCGTGGGAGCCCAACTGCTTACAGAGCAAAAGCAGCACTCCTTGAGGTATTTAACTTGTTACCACACAACAGGATTAGTTTTAATCCAAGCTGTCTAATGTACCAAGCTGTCAAGGTCCACGTGTTAGTGCCAGACAGCTTTATTTGTAGTCTTCCAGGGACTGTACATGTACTGAGCAGGTGGGAAAATATTTAACCATAGCCAGGGCAGAGAGTTCAGGGAGGCTGAGGAAAAGTGAGCATTTGAAAATACTGAAAGTTTTATTGGGTAGATGGTGGGGATGGGGAAAGTCGATAGGAACTCAGTGAAGAGTATTTAAATTGTACCTCCAAGGCAAAAGTATCTGTGTAATTCTCGATGCTGTGTACAGAAAGCAAGAAGTATTGGTAAAGCATCTGAATTGCATGCTAAGGACAAAACAGTCCCCTAGGTTAGAGCTATTTTCAGCAGTATTTCCTCAATCATTAGCAGCCAGCTCCCTTGGCTGCTTCGGTTCATGGGAATATTTATTATGGAAATTTTGTAGGCCATCGCAGCAGGGCCAAAAGCAGCCTACACAGGTCCTCAGTTAAACTCAGCAGCTGGCACAAAGCACATTCTGCTGTGAGTTTGACCAGTGGAGTTCAACAGACCATTAAACAGACTTCAGAGGGCTCCAAGCAAAGCGCCTTTCCATTTCTGGACAGCAAATGAACATAAGGCATCAAACAGAACAGTCAGTGACCACAGCCATGCTCCTATATAAGCCTGCCTCCCTGAATAACTTTTCAAGCCAAGATATCCACTTCTTCTCACTATTTCATGATGCTGCTCTTCAGCATTTGACTCACTCACTGCAAAAATGCCTTAATATGAGTTGACAGAGTTTGTTTCCTTAAAGTATTATTTTAGAAGTACTTCAATATTTGAGTTGGTACACACACAGTGCAGGGATGCTGCAGCCATCAAGAGGTTTCCCCCCAGCAAGCTTCTTATAGCCACAAGAACTGGGAAGAGGCTGAAGGACTTGAAGTTTGGAGGCTGAAGTTTATCAACCACCATTTTTCAAAACCTACTTGAACCAGCATGAAGAGTGAACTTTGCTGGTCTTCATTCTCAGGAGCCAAGCACCTCCAGAAGAGCCAGCAGCCTTTCCAAATTTACCTTCCTATGCTTAAAGACAATCCAAAGAACTTCTGGACAAAGATGGAGGAACATAAAGGTATAGGAACTTTTGACTCTCCACTAGCTAAAAACAGGTCACTTCTGGCCTCAGCAGCCTCTGGCTAAGACGCAAGAGACTGATCTCAGAATGGGTGTCTCCCACTTTTTTTTTTTGGAAATATGAGAATAATCTATTTTAAACAGTCAGCTCTGGACAGCTGGTTGCCTGAGAGAACAGTGTAGGTTCTGTCTGCATCAAGGATTTGGTGTTTATGTGGTATTCTGCCCACCTTCCTCTGCAGAACAGCAAGAGAAACTTTTGCTCTTCAGGATAACTGAAGAAAACAACGCAAGTCTGGTACATCAATTAGTCCAGAAACTGAATCTGAAGCTTATATTAAACTGTGGAGAGTTAGCCAGCATCTTCCAAATCACTCTGGAGGTTACTTAACAGCAGAGATGAGGATAGAGTTCTTCGCTCTGCAGCAAGATTTCATTTGACGTGCCATTTGACTACCGTTTGACTTTTCCATCACAGTGGTTCTGGCCAAGAATGGTGCTGGGTGGATGAGATTTAATCACCAGTTCAAAAACTAAATTCAAACAGCAGCAGAAACATTTTTTGTTAACAAAAATCAAGATTTCCTTGGAGGAGCAAGTTGTTTCCCTCCTCAAAGGTTGGCTTAGTCTACAGAAACTTCAGCTCAAGAAGTTCATTACTGCTCTGCAAGGCTAAAGCTGTCAATATGCATTAACATTTTCTTGCTTCCATTCAGCTGCAGACGTGGCATGTGTAGCAGTGCTCTGGGATGACTGCAGTTGGGCTTCGAGTACTCACTGCTCATAAAGTGACAATGCACCAATGCCTGAACCAGGAATATTTATTCCTCTGCTGCCTCATTTGAATGACTTTAGAACACCGCAGCCTTTAAAACTACTCCCAGCTTTAGCCACAAGTCACCTCACAAACCCAACCACCCCCTCCACCTTGTGCTGAAACCTATTCAGGTAGGTGCAGCACTCCCTCTCTTATGCACCAAAGAAGTCTCAGCTAAAACTCAGAATTCAGTGTAGTCTCCGCACTAATTCCACTTTGGTCTAAGTTTCACCAGCTTCAGAGAATACAGAGGAACGTCACTACCCTTAGAATAGACTTAATGACATAAAGAGTTAAAGTCACTCGTGTGAATGTGTGCTTCCTAAATAAAAAGACTAACGCAAAATAGCCTAATGGGTTAACTCCTGCCTTCACTGCAGAGAAGCGGAGAAGCACTGCTCTCCTCCTTCTGAAGAGAAGTGCTACCCTCTAGTGGGACTTTTGGAGAAAGGCTTTTCTTGAAACAGGAACCAAAGCAGAGGCCGACAAGCTTATGTGCACTTTTAAGAGGTTTTTTTCTAAAAAATGAAAAAATTACGTTTTAAAAACATAATTTGGGGAAAACATGTCATTTGATAACCCAGTTTTGTTGGTCTGTCGATGACAGCTCGAGACAACTGAAAGAACTGCACATTTCAAGAGGCTGGAGGAAGTCAATAACAAAACCCCCACAATGGAGCCCTACAGAAAACCACTGTGACATCCAAACCCATAATTTGTCACATCGTCGTCGTGGGATCATATACCTCAGGACATGTTCAACCTTTTATCACCAATCTTTTGTGCCCAAGCATGACTAACACAACAGCAGTTACCACAACGTAGCGATGCCCCCAAAATATAACACAATTAACATTCAGGAGAGGTTCAGGTCGGATAACAGGAAAAATTTCTTCTCGGGAAGAGTGGTGAGGCATTAGAACAGGTTGCCTGGGGATGTGGTGGAATCACCACCCCTGGGAGTGTTCAGGAGAAGGGCAGATGTGGCACTAAGGGCACGGCAGGGATGGGTTGATGATTGGACTAGATGATCTTAGTGTTTCTTTCCCCCCCCCCCAGCCTTAATGATTCAGTAGTGCTGATTACTGACAGATAACAGAAGTAGAAGTTCATGTGTAATAGAATAGAAGTCCGTGTTTTTCCCCTTATCCAGCCATTTTCTTCTTTCACAGAAGAGAAAACACAAGTCACCTTTGTGCAGAGCTGTAGATACGTACCATATTCTCCAAAGACAAGATATGTGTACTTCTGACGCTGCACAGCCCAGGAGACCACCTTCACACCAAGCCAAATCAGCAGCATCCCCAGCGTGGCATCGAGGATGAAATTAATAAGGTAGCTAGGAACAGAGGAAAAGGTCTCTTTGTGAGGCTTCCAAATGCAAATTCAAGTTGTATGTGTTCAAGTCTATATGACACAAGCTTCACTATGTATCTTCAAAATATGGAAATCAAAAACTATGATTTTCAAATCCTTACTTAGTGGTCCAAGCTTTCCTTCCTTGCCAAAGTTACTGAATTTACCAATAGCCTTACCAGCTTAAGAGCCTGATCGGCAGTGGAAGGAGGCTCCACCATCTTCCTGGCACCACTCATTTATTCACACAGCATTAAATACTACTTGAGTTACTGTAGCTTAGGGTTTACTCCCTAAATAAGAGAGGGTTCCATTTACAACACCTTTTGTTCTTAAATTAAAACCAAAGTTTCATAGAAGCATAACTACACAGGTACAGTGGCCTTAAATTACACCAGTGGAGACTCAAGTTGGATATTAGGAAAAGTTTACTCTCAGAAAGAGTGATGAGGTATTGGCACAGGCTGCCAGGGAGGCAGTGGAGTTCACCATCCCTAGAGGTGTTCAACAAAAGAGTAGATATGGTACTGAGAGATATGGTTTAGTAGGTATGGAGGTAACAGGTTGGCAATTGGATTAAATGATCTCAGTGGTCTTTCCAATGTTAATGATTCTAAACATTTTCAGAATTCTATACCAGAAAACTGAAACTTGTTGGACAACATAAGTGCTCCACAGGAAAGGCTAAAACTCACTTCTGTAGAGCAGGTGTAAAATGCTATATGAGCAGGGAAGCAAAGCAAGAGGCAGAAGAATTTAGGAGAGGTAACAAGCCCTGGCTCAACAGCCTGGGGTCCTGGAAAGCCTCCAGTTTGGGGTTTCTGCTGCAGGTCCAGCAGCAAAATCCATCCCCATCAGGAGATTCAGGCCTGATGAATTTGCTTTGCAGCTTTGGAGGTTTAAGCCTCACTGGAAAGTGTGCGAGAGACAGGAGATCTGCAGGAGCCTTCTTGGGATTGCAAAATTCAATCTCTAATCCAGGGCTCAGTATTTTAATGAGCCTCACAGAAAAATCTCTCATATGTTTTTGGCCAATTTTGTGCTATTAGAATCTTGTTCTGCAGCAATAGGTCAGATACTTCTACAGTGTGAAAACACCACCAAGCACAGGAACAAATGCTTCCTTTCCCTAGCTTGATATCACTTCTGAACAAAGATATTGGAAAAACACAAAAAAACAATCTGCTTTTGATGTCTACTTAAAGAAAAGGCATTAAGATTTCCCAAACTAGCTTCTTAGAGGTCCCAGAGCACTCCCAATAAAACAGGGGACTCTAGCAGTTTATACTGGCCAGGATGCACAGCTTAGGAGCAGCAGAACCCAAGGGCAGGATTTCAGAGCTCTGCCCAGTTCAGTATTCAAGGCAGGCAGACCAGGAAAATGGCAAGCATGTTAGGAGAAACTGAAGGGCACAGCATAAGCATAAACGGGGTTGTTTTCAAACAACATCAGTTTAAAAGCAATCATGAATCATTTTAGAGGTTACATTTAATCCCAGCCAAACTTGTGGCTGTTTAAAGAAACACACTGAAGTGCGGCATTCTAACATAAACAAAGGAGATAGGCCAGGAAGTTTTGAGCAGCACTTTGGAGTTCAAAGGGGATACACAAAAATCAACTTTACCTAGTTCTGAAATGAATTGTAGCTGCAAATTGTCTGGTCTGGAGTAAAGATACATTTCTGTTAAATTCCAAGCCTAATTTACATAGTCCCAAAATAGGACAACATGAATGCATGTGGTAGGTAAAACTGAAGTTCCAAGAAAAACATCCTTTTTCTTGGAGCTTTTTTATCCAGGCTGGATAAGGGCCTTCAACCACACTGAGCAAAGCATACTTCTCTAGCATCCATCCAGTACTTTAAATAGCCAGCCATATATGGTGGAAACCAAACATCATCCGGTTGGTTTCCTCCCTCTTTTTCAAGATGTCGGATGTGAATGGAAGTGCCTTTGGTACTTACAGAGAGCAAGGGTCCTCCTCAGTGAGATCAGACAGAAAAATATTGGCAAAGTGGATGAAGAGGGCACCAATTGCTTGCTTGGAGGTATCATAAAACCTGGAAAGAAAAAGGCAAGATCTGTTTCCTAGAGCATCAGCAGAGGTCAGCCAAGCAAAGGCTGGGCATAGGCCCGTTTTCCTTTAAGAAGCATTTCTGATACCCAAGAAGGGAAGTCCATTAATTTCCAAATTACTTTAAGGGAAGAACCAAAGCCAGGGGACAGAGGCTTTTCTTTGCTAACACTGGCAAGCCAGCCTGGCTGTACATATGATTCTTCAACCTATCAGATGTAATTATCTGTTTAATTGAATTTAAGACCAAAACTTGACCTGGTCTGAAAGACAGACCATGTGCAGCTGTGTTAGCAGATCTGAGAGGACCATAACCTCTTGGATCAACCACTTTCAGTGAAACCAAGCTTTCTTAGAGGAGCTAGGGAGGGAATTTATTTCTAGGGAGTACCAGCTGCTTTAGGAAATTTGTCTTGGGAAGTAGCAGCAGAGCATTTTATTTAAAGACTAAATACCAATAGAATAGTCACAGAGCCATGAAGATTGTTGATAGAAGAAATACTGGAGGTACAAGGGCTTTTTAACATCCAAATTTAAAATCTTACCATATCCTCCAGGGACGCCTCTCTTCTTTTGGTTCTTTAAATCGTTTTACTGCAAAGAAAATTAAAGATTATGTTAACCATCAGAGCTGAACAGATCTGTATTTCCATTCCCTGTCAAGTGGCCAGAGGGAAGCTGGGGAGGTTTCATCACTATCTGCCAGCCCTGATAATTCTTCCAGGCAAATCAGAATCATGGTAGTGATATTCAAACCATGTACCCCAGTAGTCCACCAAGCTTTTGGATTCCAGAGGCACAATAAAGCCATCACCACTTTGCAGCTCACAGGATCAGAAGTCAGTAAGCACCCCTACCATAAAGGTGCCAGGACCAAACTGCAAACAGATGAGGCTCCAAGCTCATGCCAACAAACTGGAGACACTATTAGAACACTGATTTATTACACATGCTTTGGATGTTCACTGGCTGTGTCTGGGATGTGGTTTCAGTACCACCAACCACGAGATATTAAGAGATATATGAATACTTTAAATGAAGTCCTTCTGCATATAGATTAGTTCAGTCTCTGCAGCCACTCCAGTCCTCCATTCCAGGACCCTCCAGAGCTCTTTATCACAGTTACTACTTGCAGATAATTACTATTTGCAGATAACACTAAGTTTGTTTTTCATTTTTAAACTCTGTTCTGCTCACAGTGTTCTGAGCATTGCAGAAGCATCTCCAAGGGTCCCAGGTTGCTTGTTCCACAGATTTATGTTCTCCTTGGATTCAGGTGGCTTTTATGTGCCCAAATAGGAGCTGCTAATAGCTTCCTAGTGCTATAGTGCACACAGAAGTTGTTTTTACTGCTATGCTGTCAATCCAATCAGGAATTTGTTTTACAGAGCTCCACCTACCTGGCCAAGTCTTCTTCCCTTAAACCTAAGATATCAGTGCCCTGCAACAAGGAGACCTGTGAGAGATTTTCCTCACTATATTTTTTTTCCCCAACCTAATTAATAAAAGGGCATTCAGTAGCATCATTTTGCTTTGTGAGATAGCTGCTAGCATCTACATCCAAATCTAGAGGCTCTGCAATTACAGCTGCTGCCTCAAAATCCCATGTAAATGGGGAACTGATCTTTCACAATCAGTTCCTGGAACACTACCAGCTTGAACAGGATTCAGAGTTAAAACTACTGATCTGTGACTTCTTTTTTCGGAGGCAAAAAGAAACTAAATCAATGCTACTCCTGACGCTCCATCCTAGGACATGAGCACAGCAGCTGCTTGATGGTGCCATCTAGGGGAAGCTAGAGCCTGAAAGCTACAGAACACACAAGTGTGAGTCAGCGTATAGCCTCCCCAGACAAGCTATCTCAAGGGTATGCATTAGAAGCATGAGTCCCTACGCCCTTCATCACCACCCAGATTTGCCCAGTACTGAGCAGGTCATTGTGATGAGTGCTCTAAAAGGCTGCTGACGCCCAAACAGACCACCAGCTGTCTACTTTATCATCACCAAGTCTTTGCTCCTGGAGCTCTGTAGCTTACTCCGTCACTTCAAGAGTTAACCAAACACCAGAACAAACACATATTTGGTATCCAGCTCTAGATTACACTCCTCCACAGACCCATTAACTGAAAGATCAACCAACAGAGCAACAAGCTCAGTAAAGGCTGGGAAGAAAAAATTAATACACTAGCTGGAAGCAGCCATTCCCAAATAAACTGCTCTTTTCTGTCTTGCATCTATACAGTAATTAAATGATGCACTGGGTGAGTCTCACTGTACTTTAGTACTCAGCCTGCCAACTGGAGCCCAACCATCTGCCCCAAGAAACAGTTCTGGGCTGCTTTCCCAGGGAAATTCCTGCCTGATCCAGCCTGAAAAGATCTAGGAATTCCCCTGCTTGGATGCTCAATTAAGTGGAACTTTGTACCTTTTACTGGCACAATGACAAGGTGACACATGAAAAAAAAAAAAGTCTTTCAACTCTAGGACTTCAGGCACATCCAAGCAAGCACTTACATCTCACTTTCCACAATAAATAAATAAAAAATAAATCCATGGACTAACAAAGCTGAGAGGCCAGAATTCTTTAAGCTGAAACTAACAAACTTGAAGCAAAGAGTACAAAAACTTCCCTATGGCATAGAATGGCTCCACAGTCCACCAAGCTGACCACCAGCCAAATCACAAGAGCATCAGGGATGATTTTTACTGTTGTCCTAATGAGAAGTGACATACATGTATCCACAGCCACACAGGCTAGAAATAGTAATTCAGTGTGATAAGATGACAAGAGGTAAGAAGTTAATGGCGTGGTGCCTTGTTGAACATGGCTTGTCATGCCTCATTAGATTTAAGAGAGTTATCTGGGTCTGTGCAATTATCAGAGACAGTAAAACTGTTGTATTAAAGATAAAAGCTAGTATTATAGAGAAATAATTAACTGCTTAATAGGGCATTAACTGCACAGAGCTGCATCAGGCTGTCTCTGAATTAAGCCAGGAAGCCAGCCAAGATCACCGGAGCTTGAACAGGCAGCAGAGTAGTTCAGTGGCCATGACCCAGAGGTTAAGGGTGAGTTCAAATCCACGTAAAAATGGCTCCAGGTCTCTGAAACGTCAAGAAACTGATAAAACTCCTCTCCTCCATGTCTCCCTGCAGGGGATCTGAGCCACGGCATGCACAGATCCCTGGGCGGATACTCAAGCTCAGCTGGCTTGGGAAACAGCTCAAGTCTCTTCTTGCTCTTCTCAAAGGAAATCTCTATTCACTGAGGCCACTCAGCTTTCCATCAGCTGTAGGCATGGATCTGCAACCACGGCTCTGGCAAATCTTGATAGTGGACTGATCTACTACAGGACAAGCTGTGCTTGCAAATGCATGGTAATGCAAAGAGAAATTGTGATCTGAATTTTAGCACCTGTAACCTATTAAGATTGTTTAGTGCAGGAGGCCAGGCTGGACCAGGATATTCTGAATATTCTGAAGTTGCTCAGGTACAGATTTCCCTGTTCACTGTACAGGAGCTGGACTAGGTGGTCTGCCTTTTAATGTCCCTTCCAACTCAAATGATTCTATGTCTCTAGGTGCACAAGACAGAAGGGAGAAAATCCCCAACCATCTGAAGACAGTACTAAATAAAGAACTCCCCATGCTCACAGCTAAAGATCTGTGTAATAGAGCTAAATGGAGGAAGATGAAGACTGCTTGTGCAGGCTCTTCCTGTGTGACTTGCCCCTTCACTGATAGGTATTTCAACCACATTCCTAGTGATGCCTTCTAAGTTTCAATTGAATGGTAAAGTGAGAGGATGTCAGCTGTGAAATCGCTCACTGGAGAAACATTTCCTTCAGAGAGGCTTCAAAGACAGTCCTCTAGAGCAGGAAGCCTCACACCTAACTCTGAAGATGCTCAAAGGAACTCAGCCACACTGTGGTAGAGTTCAATCCATATGGACTAAAACATCCCAGGAAAAGGTAAGACAAGTTGGAAAAGAACAAACACATCTATCCCATTAAAGAGATCAAGCCAATAATCTCAGGTGACAGCCTGAATTGGTGTCCTTACAAGTTAACACTCATTCCTACTTGGCTCCAGTTACAGCAGACAAAAAGCCCTGAAGTTCAGCAGAAGGGAAGGAACATGAACAGCAACTTGAGAGAAATGCCTTTTGCTTATGGCCAAGAAAGGGCAAGGCAGGAAACGAATGCTCCCAAACCCTTCCTCTTCAGTCAAGACAATGAAGATCACAGACACTTTATATTTGTTGAGGATCTCCAGACTAGGATGAATTTGGCCATCTGAGTAGAAACCCATGTAAAAAAAGGGGGAAAAAAAAAAAAATATATATATATATATATATATATATATATATATATATATCCACTTGGCAGAAGAGTACTTATAGATCTGCAAGGAGTCAGAAAATGACAAGGTATGACCTCAGTGAGATCCACCCCTCCCCCCCCCTTTTAATTTTTTCCCAACTTTTGTTTTGCAGAGTAACAGAAAGTGTATGTTTGTGGTGTTTTCCAGATGCAGTGCGATGGAAACAGCTTTGTCTGCCCTAGATATGTATAGCTCCTTGGAGTTATGGAACTCCAGCTGTACTACTGCCCTACAGCCTACTTTTGTAGTAATTAATTTCCAAATTATAATTAATACTTGCATAACTCCAGATTCTCTTCCATTGTTCCTCACATCTTGCCCATGCAGTGGAGCAATTCCTTATGCAGCATCTTCTCAGCATCCCCACTGATGATGCACTGCGTTCAGAAATCAGTGCACATGTACATTTGCCTGTTATTCCTCATGGAAATAAACCCCTGATTTAGGCAGAATTAGCTAGAATAGCAGCAAAACAGATCAGCAAAACAGACTCCTAAGTAAAATTTCTGTAAAACCGGGGGGAAGGTTATTTCCCCAGTAGAAATGCCCTACTATGAAACCAGGAAGATTATTTTTGTGACAGCATCACACCACCTGATTTCTGGCCTTACTGAATAGGATTCAGAGCTACTGTCCTATGGAGGAAATGCTCTTCCTCTTCCATCCTCCACTTTATTTATAGTGAGTAGGGTCTCCAGTAACACATTTCAACCTATTTTGCAGGACACACCCTTTCTCAGGCTTTTTCTAAGCCCCAGACAGGAAGAAGGCACCATGCAGAGACCAAAGCTGTGGAGGCTGCACTATTTTTAGTGTGAGCTCACAGCAACTCAGACTGGAGACACAATGGGAGGAAGCAGCAGTCACTGCTCACAGGCAGCAGCCAGCATGCTGCCAGCAAGATAGAAAAGCTCAGAACACCACCACCTCAACACAGAGCAGTGCTCAGCAGCCCATCTATCGTTAGTTTGAGGAGGAGGACACTACAAACCTGTATTCTTGCACTTGCATGATACACGTTTGGAGCTTCCTTCCCAAACACTGTTGTATCAAGACTTCAAAAATGTACATCTTTAACAAAACAGGCTAAATACTCTATACACAACAAAGGGCAAGTATGCTCTGGATTATCTCCGAGTCTGCAAGACCTGAGGCAGCAGGGAAATACAAAATGGTACCAGCTCCTACTGAATGTATCTGGATATTGCCAGGCTGCTTTACAGCATCTTCTAGAGGAGAAAAGCTTCTCTTGGCACAGAGTGCTCCAAATTGCAGGAGAAATGTGTATCAGTAGCAGGTTCAGGCACTCAAAGCAGCAGACTTCTGCAAAACCTCCAAATCCTGCACAATGCCACATACCAGAGCTTTTAGATCTACGCAAATAAACCTTACAGAAAGGAATAATTCTGCTGTTTCCAAAGCAAAATTACTTGAGTACCTTTACTCTCCAGGATCTTTTGGCCATCTATTCCCACTCCTCATCCAAATCCAGTTACCCACAAGCCCACTGCAAGACAAGCTTTGAAACTCTCAAAGCAACAGTATCAGCCCATCACCTTGCTCAGCCTAAAGCATCCTACTAGCAGGGAACGTGAATTGCCCAGGTAAAGGTCATGCAGTATTCAGTTTCAAGCTCCACCTCATGCAATTAGTGTAGTACCCATGTCTTATTTCTACACAAATTTTTATGTCTGCCATTAGAACATGGGTGTCCGACCTTTCGGCTTGCTTGCACCACAGTGAGTGAAGAGGAATTGCCTCAGGTCACATGTAAGTATAGTTACTGTATATAAGTAACAAAGCTTCTACTTTTATACTGTCATTAAAACAAAGCTTGACACACACATAAGCCTTCAAGTGCCAAGTGATCATAAACCACTTTGTGATGAAACCATTAGTCATAAGCACTTACTGAGAATAGGCACCATTTGACCAGGAGGTCTTGGAGACCTGGACTGGGCTGTAAGTGAAAGGTTGTTCTAACTCCATCTGGGAAAGGCAACAGAGGCTCTACACACAATGCATCTCCAGATTCCAGGTCAGTGCCTTGGAATATAAAACATTCCCGTGTTTGAAGCATAGACCTTAAGGCCAGTACATGATGTAATTAAGAGAACATCTAAGAAATGAAGTTACGCAATTGAGGGTTTTTTTCCAAACATGAAGTTTGTCAGTTCTCTCACAAATGCCAAATAATAAACCAACTGGAAATTTAACAGACTCCTCCCTAAAGGCTTATTTTCTCCACCCTTTGAAATGACAAAATTCCCCTGTAAACCTACTTGCACAAGAGTTAAGAATCACCTATAATATCAATCATCCACCAAATGCAGCAGAACTCATCCAACAATGCATAAGGTGCTTCACAGCCCATAGGTTACACATAACTTCTGGCAGCTCAAGCTTTGCCTGGTTGTTTCTCAGCCTAACCAACCCATTTGTTCCTCCAGCAAGCAGGAACGTCCTCAGCTTTTATTCCTCCCAATCATCATTTAGCATACAGTTTTCACCACTTGGTTTAGCAGCTCAGAAGGTGACATCCAAGAGGAGGTCAACGTAATCAACAACTCAAATTCAAAAGCTCCATAGAAAGCTGTGCTTTGCTTAATGAAGCACATTAAATGCCACATGGTCCTTCCAGCTTACAAAGCACAACGCATGTTTTCAAGCTCAGCCAGTTTTCACATGTATTGAAGCGGAAGGAAAGAAGTCATAGGAGTCCTGCCATATGTAGCTTCTTGCTTAACTTGCAAACCTACATGCAGACCCAGACTACCAGAGCCACAGCCCTGTGCTTCACACCTCTTCCAGGCTGTAAATCTTTGTGGTTTTATTTTTCCCCACAAGAGAGAGTGGTAAAGTCCCTATTTCAGTATAATGAATCAAATCAAACACAGCCATGTTCCCATGTTAAAGGAAGCAAAGTCAGCATAGCCCATCCCAGGCATGGCAGTGTAGTACTCTCATGCCCTGGACAAGTTTATTAAAATCAACAGAATGCAAGTCTGCACAGATCCAGCAATCTATCATTTAAGTTCTCTTTCCTGATGTACACGCACACTTCAACCCACTTTTTTTCCTAGATATACTCAGCATAAAAGCTGGAACACCACATGGGAAGCATGTAAGATAGTTCTGAAGCACAGAAACAGTGCAGCAACCTAAAGCACGTGCAGCAACAAATTTGAGTTGCAATAGGGCAGAACCCTTCTGAGTTAAGTTCTATTCCTTCCACCTACCCCTCAGTATAAGGAAATCCAAGCCTTTCCACATAGAGGATTGTGAGCCACTCACACAGGCTGCCCAGAGAAGCTGTGGATGTCCCATGGCTGGAAATGACCATAGACAGATTGGATGATGCCCTGGGCAGCCCAATCTGGTGGGTGACAACCCTGCCCAAGGCAGAGGGTTGGAACGAGATGATCTTTGGGATCCCATCCAACCCAAGCCATTCTATGATTTTACCAGTATTTCCCTCCACAGCTGAGAGCTACTGTTTGTTTTTATGGTCGAGCTGCTATTCCACAGTCCTACCTCAGGACCAACCACTTGAGCCAAACCACAAAACACTGCCATAGCACAAATGCTCCTAAGCCTCATTCAAGAGCTCAGAAGGCTGCTTAAAAAGCTTTAGGAGGAGAGGTAAACAGAAGAGAAATGTTCTTAAATGACTCCCCAGATCTGTTTCACTTGTCCCCTGTTAATCTAAAAGGAAAAACATGACTAAGGTATCTATTCAAGACTCTGCCTTCTCTTTCTAAGGGATTTGGTGTCCACGTGACAAGTTTCAGCAACCCTCACATCACATGCAGCAACTGCAAAATTCACTCAAAAGCTACACACTGACAACTACTTCAGATGGGATTGCTGAATTATCCACATCACGGCTTCCCCAAGGACAAGTTCTTGCCCAGGAAGCTAGATTGCCAACCACAGCTGTAAGGAAAAAAGAGGCTGCAGAACCAAGTGTTCACAACTTAATTCTCTTAGCAAGAGTCCTTCTGGAAGGAGCAGGCAGCTGGGAAGGATTACATCTGATTCTCATTTGATTACTAAATTAGAGCAAGCCCTGCACAACACTGCAGAGGAGCTTGACTACAGCCTTAAAGACAGGATAGAGTCGTTTAGAGTATTTGTAAGCTCCAACAAATACTTTCCTCAGTGCTGTAATAGTGGTGATCCTAACCATAGAATGGCTTGGGTTGGAAGTGAGCTTAAAGACCATCCAGTTTCAACCCCCTGCCCTGCATAGGGTCACCAACCACCAGATCAGACTGCCCAGGATCCCATCCAACCTGGCCTTGAGCCCTCTGAAGGATGAGCACGCGCAGCTTCTCTGAGTAACCCATGCTGGTGCCTGACCACTTTCCAAATAACGAATTTCTTCCTAACATCTAGCCTGAGTTTCTCCTCTTTCCATTTAAAGCCATTCCCTGTTGTCTTGTCACTACCAGGCCATATAAAAGGTTGCTCCCCCTCCTGCTCATAAGCTCCCTTCAAGCACTGCAAGGACACAGCAATGTTTCCCTAGAGCTTTCTCTTCTCCAAGCTAAACCACATTAAGCTGGGCATCATCTACCTGTGGATCCTGCTTACGCCACATGGAGGACCCATTTAAAACACAAAGTGGAGCAGTGGGGAGCAATCACTCCCTTCATCCTATAATGAAGCACTATTTCTTCCTCGTGAACCTTTGATCTAAAGGGCTTTCTAATACCCTTTGCAAGAGGTGAAATTGGCCTCAAAGAACATAGTGGGTTGTTCTACTAAAACTTCACACTCCATGTCACAGATCCACATCGAATCACTAAGGCCATCTATTCCAATCACCCACCCATCCCCACCATGCCCACTAAACCATGTCCCTCAGTGTCACAGTTCCATGTTTCCTGCACACCTCCAGGGATGGTGACTCCACCACCTCCCTGGGCAGCCTGTTTTGAGTGCATTACCACTTTCCCTGAGATTAGCATATTCTTTTTCAGGCTTCCTGTAGCCCCAAGTAAAAGAAACATGAAGTCACAAATTCTTCTTATAACAACATAAAAATATCCATCCTGCTGTAGACCGTACTCTTGCAAGCACATTCCATGGCTAAGCACCTGCAAAGCCTTATCCAACACAACATCAGCATTAGTTTGATTTCCCCTACATACACTGTTTGCAAACCACCACTATCCAGGTACTGCAGCTGAATAGGCCACTCCCAAAAGAAGCCTTAAAGCATGTTATACCCTAACAAAGTCTTTGGTAAACCAATTACAGCTACAGTGGGCTAAAGAGGCTGCACACAGCCAGCCCTAACAGAAAACCTGAGAGTATGCAAAGGAGCTGTAGATAAAGAACACCTGATGGGAATTAGGGGCAGCCAGGGGATGATCTACCATCAGGAGCCTAGGGCTGGAAACCTATTCGCATCTAGGGGCTCATCTTCAGCCACTGAGCAGATTCACAAGGAAACCACTCAAGAAGAGCTTTTGGATTTTTCCCTAATTAACCAAGAGGATGCTCAGCTGCTCTTCATATCCTTGGACATGAGCATCCTCATTCTCCAGCTGAGGTCCCTGGGTTCGTTCAGCCTAGAACAGGAAGCTGAAGGGAGGCCTCACGGTTGCCCACAGCTCCTCACAGGGAGCGGAGGGGCAGCACTGAGCTCTGCTCTCTGTGACAGCAACAGGGCCTGAGGGAACAGCATGGAGCTGTGTCAGGGAAGGGGCAGGGGGAGTTAGGGAAAGCTTTGCATCAGAGGGCAGTCGGCATGGAACAGGCTGCCCAGGGCAGTGGGCACGGCACTGAGCTGCCTGTGCGGTCCTGTGTGAAACCAGGAGTTGGACTTGATGGGTCCCTTCCAACTCAGGAAGTTCTGCAAGACTATATTAGCTCTTGCATCAGGGGGAGAACAACATTCTTAGCTACTGCTGGCAAATAATTGAGCCCATGCTTTCATTTGTGGGAGTATTTTGATAATTAATACCCTTTATTTCACAAGGTATCCCCTGTGGTTTATGGGTCAATTAACACATAGCCTCCCCCACTACAGGAACACAAAGAAAAAAAAAAAACACAACAGAAACAACAAAGTAGGCTGCTCTTACTGTTAATGTTCAGTGAAATACAGGCCGTGAAGTGTTGCAATGTCATTACTCCCACTGGAAAAAGCTATCAGCTGCCACAGGAAGAACTTGTTGCAGCTTTCACAAGCTGACTGGCATTAAACACTGGAGTCCAGGCAGCACAGAGATTCAAGACATGTGGCTCCTCAACTCAACTGGAAGCTTTAATTACTGCAGGCTTTTAAAAAAAGGAGAACAGACTGAGGCTTCTGTTAGATCACTTAAGCCCAAGGAGAAGCACCCACGGTGCTCCAAGCACAGCACAGCTGGGGCACAGCAGCAATGATTTTTTCAAGTCTTGCAGCATCAGTGCCCTCACCTCTTCTCACTGCTTTCTCTTGTTACATTCCCTCCCCAGCAAACAGCACTCAACCCAAAAAACTTCGTGTTTTAAGGGAAAGTTAAGCAAAACGACATCACAGTGCAATTAGAGGAGCTATTATTCTAACCAAGCAGCACCGTACCTGATGCCCATCCTATTTTTTGTCACATTCTTCCTGCCTACACCGTTGGCTTCCACCCTTCATTAAAATTTTCTAAGCCACTGAGCTCGCACATCAGAGCCGCGACTCCGTGGTGCCTCATTACCATCAGATAAAGGCTCGGAACAACAGTTTTACGAGAGAGCATCTGGCGCCCTAACTGCCGGCTGCGAGCTGCTGCCGTCCCTTCTCCTACAGGTCTGGAGAAAAAAAAAAAAAATCATTAAAAGCGACGCGAAGCTCCAAGCAGTGCCAGCAAACGGGCTGCGAGACCCTACTAGAAGGGTTATCTGGCAGAATAGTTTGTTAAGGAATATCCGCTTCCAACCCCCCAGCTGCAGCCTAACGGTAAGTCGCCGAACCCCCGTGCAGCTCGGCCTCGAGCACCTCCAGGGACGGAGCATCCACAACTTCTCCGGGCTGCCCGTGCCGGTGCCTCGCCACTCTCTAAGCAAAGAGCTTCCCCCGAAACCTCGCCCTAATAACAGCCCGGAGGTACGGAGGTACTCACACATCAGCGTGCAGAAGGCGCACAGTGCCAGCAATGCCTGCAGCAGCACTCCGAAGCGGCCCAGCAGCGCTCCGCTGCCGCAGCCTTGAGTCGGACGGGACGCGGCCATGACCGGGCGGAGCGCAGCGCAGCGAGGAACGGAACGCGACCGCCCCGCTGCCTACAAAGCTGCTCCGCGCCCCCGCCCCTCTGCCGGCGGCCACACCCGGGGGTGGGATGGGCAGGGACACGGGTGAGCGTGGGAATGGGAGTGGTGATGGGGACAAGGATGGAGATGGGCATAGGGATCGGTACCGGAATAGTACTGAGTGTGAATGTGGGTGTGGAATGGATTTAGGGTTGGGAATGGGAAGGGCTCGAGGGATGTCCAGTAGGGGTGGGGGTGGAGGGGACTTGGTGGTGATTGGGGTGCCGGGATAGAAAATCTATGCTTGTGTCTTGGCAGAATCTAGAGTGTTGGGATGGGGAAGATGGGTAGATGTCCCAGTGGAAGTTGAGGTATCAGATATGGGGGGTTCCACTAGGGCTTGGGGTGCCAGGATGGGGAATATAGATTGTGGTCCTTGGGGGGCTTAGGGTGCTGGGATGGAGAGGGTAATTGGGCATCCCAGTGAGAATTGTAGTGCTGGGTTGTGGCAGTCCTGGCAGGGTTTAAGGTGCTGGCATGGGGAGTTTGGACTTGGGTCCCGTTGAGGTCTGAAGTGCCAGGTTGAGGGGTTCTTGGTGGGATTTGAGAAACTAAGATGGGGTGAGTTGTTTGGGGAATGCTGTTAGGGATCAGGGTGCCAGGATGGAGGAGGTCCTGGTAGGGTTTGGGGTGCCAGGATAGGGAGTGGTACAGGTATCCCTTTGAGGATTGAGGTTGGAGGGTCCCGGTGAAGTTTGTGGTGCAGTGATGGGGAGTTTGGGCTGCGGTCCCAGTGGGGTTTGGGATGCTGAGCTGGGGATTCTGTTGAGGATGGGGAGTGCCAAACTGGGGACATCCCAGGAGAGCTTAGTGTGCTGAGATGGGGAGAGTGAATGAGGGTCCTGATGGGTTTGGAGGTACAGGGATGGAAAGGACATGGAGCATTCTTGAGGCTTTTTGGGTGCCAAGTCAGGGAGGAAGGTGGGGGTCCCAGGAGAAATCAGGGGGGATTCTACCTGTGACAGAATGATCTGATACACTGCAGGGTCTACCGATGGGGTCAGTATCTTGAACTGCTGCCTCAAACTTGCTACTCTGCCTAATACCATTCCCCTCCCCCTCCACAGCCTCCTCCACAGAGGGCAGGTTTCATTTTCTATTTCTTTTCAGTACACTTATCTTCTGAGAGAACTGAGGTCACGCGGCTGAGTTTTCCTCCTTGACTTCCAGACACAGGAACTTGCATTCAGCTACAAAACCAAGCGGACTGCAAATCTCATCATATCATATGACTCCAAGCAATAGCCTTAAAGTCAATGGTAAACATTACAAGGCACTAAAGAAAATCATGGGAACTGTTCCTCATCTGAGTCCACACATCCCCTGGTACCAACGTGATGAAATAGCCCCTGCCAGAAATAGTCCCTCCTTTTTTCAAGGGGGGACCAAATTGTGGACTGGCAGATGCTCAAGTCACCAGCTTTAATCACGATTTAATCATGAGTTCAGTCAGCAAGCTGGAAGCTAGTTCTTGCTAAGTCATTTTCAGCTGATTTCATGTGTGCAACATAGTTTCATAAAAAGGTTAATTCCTCTAGGTTGGTGAATCTGTTTGTGTCTTGCAATCAGTTGCCTTTATATTAAATTCTAAATGAAATATTACAGTTGATATTATTAATAAGCCAGATGAACACTTTGCTAGCATCTATAAAGCAACGTGTATCTTAACACAGATTTACTTTGGCTCTAACATTTTACTTTTTCTTACATTTCCTCAGCAGCTTTTGAAGAACCATTTCCAAGAACTGGTTGCTGGATGACCATTTTTCACCTGGGAATTGCTTCAGGCTCTTTTTGCCCAAGTATTACATACTCAAGACATTTGAACTAGATGGATATTTCTTAACATTTCATTTTCTATGGATATCCTGCAAATTATTCATCAAAGACAGTATTTGGGATGCATCAGCAGACTGTGTGTGTGTGTACAAAGGAAGGTTTTCCCAAGGCTCCATCTCGCCAGTTGTGCATTCTGCACTCCTGCCAGCCAGCAGTGATGGTTTCTCCCTGCTGCTCCACTCAGCAATGGAAAGTTATCTGAAGCCTTATTTTCAAATGCTGCAACTTTTACAAGAGAGCCCAGTATGTGTGAAAACACACAGGCTATAAAAGGGATGAAGAGAAAAATCCTGATTTCACCCCTTCCTGCCCCTCACTGCAGAGAGAGGCAGCAATCCCTTAGTGGTTATTTGTACTCGACACTTTACTGTGAAACCACAGCCTTGGTTTACCAAAAGCATGATTTGCACTTCAAAATACTTGGATTTTTAAAACCTGTGCAAATAGCCCCTAAGGCTTGGCTGCATTGGTGGTAGAGTCTGTGGGCTCTGACTCCTAAATTCTGTTACATTATTATAGCAACTAAGATGTCCCACAGCTGTCTCCATACCTTTTGCCCCCCAAGGATTTCTATCTCTCTGTAGAGGTAAAGAGGTGTAGGATCCCATTTGAATCTGGAGAGGGAGAGGGAAAGGTAGAGGGAGAGCGATTGGGAGAGGGAGGGGGAAAGGATCACCTGTTTTTCCCAAAGCCTTGGTTGAATAAAAGTCTGGAGAGGTCTGTCTTTGTGACCTTACAGAAATATGGATGATGGTTGTATACTTACAATCAAAAAAGCCAAGACACTCCAGTAGTTTCAGGTAGTAAGGGATGCAAAAAGCAACCCTGGCAATTTTGTGCATGTGAAAGGAAGGATGGAGTAAATCTCTGAATTCTCAGAGGGAAAAAAATCAAATACTGGAAACCACAGAAAATACTTACTATATTTTTTTTCTCTTTAAAGAAGGATTAGCCAGGCCGCACTGGCAAGTAAAATTGGTTTATAGAGAGTAGAGCAGAGACAGAACAGGACAAGAATGTGTCAGAAGATGAGATGAGGTAAATCTGAGGTATGCCAGAGCCTGAAGAAACCTGTGCAGGAAGAGCTATGAAGTGAGGCCAGGACAGCTGACCTAAACCCATACTGTAGGGTGTTATACTCGGCAGTAAAAATGAGGAAAGAGGAAGAGGGGGGGACTGTCGTAATAAAAATGTTCATTCTGCTAAACAATTGTTACTTGCATTGAAACTTTGTTCTCCAAGACATAGTTGCCCATCAGAGTGAAAACACCACAGCAAGGAAGAACATTTCCTTGATCAATGAAAACCAATCTTGACGAAGGAAGTGACAATTGGAATATCAAAGAAATGCTGGTGCAGGCTGCCCAGAGAAGTTTCCCCTGGAGGTGTTCAAAGCCAGGTTGGATGGGGCCCTGGGCAGCCTGCCCTGGTGTGTAATCTAGTGGTTGGCAACTCTACTCATGGCAGGGGGGTTGGAACTAGATGATCTTTGAGGTCCCTTCCAACCCAAACTATTCTGTGACTCTGCCAGGGCATCTTCCATGCCATTTCCATGCTACACGAGCATAACACGTGGACTGAACACATCTACACTCACAGCACTGATGAGCAGCATCAACAAAAGGAGAACTTAGCAGCATGGATCAGTTAAGTGTTATGGACTGCCAGATTTAAAGATGCATAAAATAAGTGCATAGTGTTGAACTAAATTAAGGTCTTTATTATTACTGTTATTATTTTCTGTTTCTCAGTGATCCTGCTCTATTTTACCCTATGCTCACTGAGAACCCATTCATTTTTTTCTTGACTTTGGGTTCTTACCTGTATGGGAACTGCTGAGTCACGGCCTGAACCTCTGATTGATCACCTGAGGTGAGCCATGAGTCAACCAGAGGAGCACAGGTGAAGGCAATTCAGCTGTGCTGCCGGAAGGGGTGGAGCCAGGCTGCACCCCTCCTAGACCTGTTTAAGAGCTGACTGCCACTGGGGAAGGATCTTGTCTGGAGATCCCTCCTGGTGTTTTGTGGTGAGCCCAGCATAAGGGTAAGCCATTTATTCTCTGTTGTTATCATAGTCCACTTCACCTCTCTTGTTTGTTTTGTGATTGTAGCATCTCAGTATCCATCAATTATACATTTCCATCTATCATCTCTTGAAAAAGGTTCTCCATATTCCTTGAAGACAAAGTGTTGTTTGTTTTTTTTTTTCCCCCTCTGCTTGAAAAAGCAAGTAAACTCTTTTGTTACAAAACAAAGAAAAAACAAACAAACAAAAAAAGGGGGTGTCTTGGAGTACTGGGAGTTTTCCAGCCCATTGCAATGCCTACTGGCAACTGTCGCCTTGTCTCATACGCAGCTGGCCAAAATGCTCAGTGTGCAATGTGGCGCTGGACAACATGCCGCAGTCATCACTGTGTTTGGGCTCCAATTCCCAAACACTTCAGGGCAAGGCTGTGTGTTGCAGGGCTTCCTCATTTCAAGGGCACGGAGCTCGGAGCTCTGGGGAGCTGCTGGCTCAGGATCAGGTGGGATACTTGGTTCCGGGCCAAGAGCTCTATCTGATTTGCATCTGCTTCTCCTTGCACTGAACTGAGAAGGAAATTTGAGTGCAGGAAATAGTGTTCGTTTCCATATCCCATGCCTCTTTTATTTATTTATTTATTTATTCATTTTTTAGTTCTGTTACATTTTTTGAAAAGTTGCCATGGCCTTGGATGCCTTTACAGCAGTGCTGTACAATCACTGGTTGAAAAAGCCAAGCTTTGCTTTGTAGCAGCTGCTGTTGGGTGGGATCCATCTCACTTATCTTTAGTTGAGATGTCTTTTGTCTCCTGTTATAGTCAGTGGAGGAAAATAGCCTGTTGGAGGACACATTCCTCTGATCTATTCTGGTCATCTCTGAGATGAAATGAGTCCTCTCTGTCTCTAGCTGTAGGTGTCCCTGTTCATTGTAGGGGAATGGACCAAATGAAGATCAACTAGTCAAATTCCTCTGCAATGAACACGGACATCTACATGAACAGAGACTTTCATAGGTCCCTTCCAACTCAAATGATTCTATGATGACAAGCATTCAGTGGCAGTCCTGTGCATCAGAAAAATCATGTGAGCATATCTGCTAATTTTTACAGCAACACAACATTGGTTTCTTCCACTGACTTGCCCCTTAAGGTGTTTTGTATCCCCAAGTCCCCAGTGTAATGCAGAGGATAAGGAATGTCTGCAGACAGATACTGTGGCATGAGTGGGAGGAGGGTGCAGAGATCTGCCCTTTTCAGGATGACACGTACATTTTTTTATTTGAATTTATTTCTCATCTGATAGAGGAATTGTTTCTGAAAACAAGAGCCCTAGAGAAAATTTTCTTTAACTGATACTTCAAACAGGTTTCATTCATACTGCCATCAGAATAGATCTCTGCTGATTACAGAGTAACTGGTCCTTATTCTTGCCAAATTATCCCCCCCCTTTTTTTTCCTTTTTAATTGTTTTTAAAAGATCTGTCATATTTAACATTCACTTCTAGGTTATGTTCACAAGCAAGTGGCCAGTACCAATTTTAGAAACAACCAAGACTTTGTATTACTTTACTCTGAGGAGCTGTTGTCAGGATAATAACTTTATATTTTTAGTAAGCACCTTAGCTACGTTATCATGAGATGTTCAGTTTCCAGTTCTGAATGAATGGGAACAACCTCATACCTTACATGGCCTGTGCTATTATTTGCATGCTGTGTTTGGCTTGGAGCTGGGGCTCTCAGACAGTGTTTGCTTAGCTCATATCTGGCCCCTTGAGCCAGCGAGGCAGGCAGGTAAGGCTTCCAGGGCTGTGTCAGGCTGTGTGGATATGCATGAAGAGGCATGTCTCAGCCTTTCTCCTCTCCCTTAGAACACCTCAGCTGTGCAAATCAGTCCATTAGAGGACATCTTCATCCTGCAAGGCCATTCCTTCTTCTGCAGTATGAGGCAAATGTAAAGGAACCTCCTATAGGTCCCACTATCCCTACAGAAATGGTCATCCTACATCAGGATGGGCCCTCTTGACATCCTACAGGGATGATGGTTATACGTCACCCTGGATTCCTGCAGAGCCTACAGATTTCACTGATGATATCCTGGCTCATTTTTACCAGTGCAAGAAATTAGAGGCCAGACCCTGCTCTCTAGTCCTGCAAAGAGTTCAACAGCTGAAAAAATCACTTTCCTACTCTGTTGGTAGAGTAAAAAGCCCATCCCAGACCAATTAGTTCACGGACTGTTTGTGGAACTCCATCCTGACTGGAGAATGATTTGATAGATTAAGAGAGGACAGAAACTCCTGTTTTACTGACTGGCTTTGCTACAGTCTTGGTACATTATCTTGGGAGTTCTGCAAGTAATTTGTAGAATTATAGAATCAGTAAGATTGGAAAAGACCACTATGATCATTTAGTCCCACCATCAACCCATCACCACCATGCCCACTGAAAAATGTCCCTAAATTACCAGTGTGATGGGGTGTACCTTTAATTCAGACCATTTTGCTGATTATGTGTATAAAAAAGCTTCTAAAACACAGTGCAACTGATGAGGGTGGTGAACTGCAGAGAGGCTGGGATTTTTTGAGTTGACTTTACCACTGAAATGAGAGGGGACAGCCAAAGATTGCCTATCTGGAGTACAAGTATCTACAGAAGCATAGCCAGAGGCTGTGCTTTGGATTTCCTGAGAGTGTTCCTTTCAATGGGATATCGACAACACTGCAGCACATACAAAACTCTACAATAGTGAGGCCGTGACTGTGGGGCAACAGGGGAAAGCAATGGGGAAATTCAGGGAAAACAGCTAGAAGGCACTAAGGAGTTGTCCTTTATGGAAGCAACAAGATCAGTTGCCCAGATCAGCTGCCTCTACACCAATGCATGCAGCCTGGGAAACAAACAGAAGGAACTAGAAGCTACTGTGCTGCTTGAAAGCTATGGTTTAGTTGTCATCACCAAAACCTTTTGGGATGATTCCCACAACTGGAGTGTGGCTATCAATGGCTACAAGATGTTCAGAAGGAACAGGCAAGGAAGGAGGGGTGGGGTTGTTCCTGTCTACATCAGGAAAGGAATAAAATGCGAAGTTATCCCACAGTCATGAGCAAGTCAAGAGCCAATGGGTAACAATTGGAGACTCAATCAGCAAAGGGAGCCTTGTGATCGATGTCTACTACTGGCCACCAGATCGGTGACACCCTGTCGATGAGGCTTTCACCCTGCAGCTATGTGAGATTTTGGGATTGAAAGTGCTCATCCTGCTGGGAGACTTTATATCATAGAATCATAGAATGGCTTGGGTTGGAAGAGACCTCAGGGGTCATCAAGCTCCAATCCCCTTGCTGCAGGCAAGTCTGCCAACCTCCATATCTAATGCTGGACTTCAACCACCATCTGCTGGAAAAGTAGCACAGTGAGCTGGAGACAATCCAAGAGGCTCCTGGAATGCATTGAGGATAACTTCCTGAGTCAAGTAACTGACAGCCCCACCAAAGGGAATGCAGTACAGGACCTGTTGCTCACCAATGCAAATGAACTGATTGGTGATATCAAGATTGGAGTCTTTCTGGGCTGTAGTGACCATGCTATGGTTGAGCTCAGAGGGACAGGAGAAAGATGAAGAGTAAAATTAAGAAACTAAACTTTAGGAAAGCTGACTTCCAGCTCTCCAGAGAGTCAACAAAACGTCCTGGGACTGTCCTCATGGGCAAGGGTGCAGAGCAGAGCTGGTAGATCTTCCAGGGGGGTTTCTTTAGGGTGCAAGAGCTTTCCATCCTGAGGTGAAGCAAGTCAGGAAAGGAAGGCAAGAGACTAGCATGGCTGAACTGGGACCTGCTGGTCAAACTGAAGAGCAAGGAGAAAATGCACAGACAGTGGAAACAGGGACAGGTACTGTGGAAAGACTGTAAGGAAGCTGCTAGGCTGTGGAGGGATGGGGTCAGGCCAATGCTCAGCTTGAACTGAACTTTGACTAGGGATGCCAAAAAGAACAAGAAAAGCTTCTACAGGCACCTTAACCAGAAAAGAAAAGTCCAGAAGGCTGTACCCTCCCATAGTGAGTGACACAAGCAGGCTGGTAACAACAGACAAGGAGAAAGCTGAGGTAATTTTTTTGTTGTTGTTGTTTTTTCTTTTTTACTATGGTCTTCCCTGATAACTTCTCATCACGCAGCCCCCAGACATTTTGTTTGTTAGGAGATCGGGGAAGCAAGGAACCTCCCAATTTAAGTGAAGATCAGGTTCATGACCACCTAAGAAGCCTGAAAATCCACAAGTCTACGATGGATGATGTCTCCTGATGAGATGCATCCCAGAGTCCTGAGAAAATTGGCTGATGCAGTTGACAAGCCACTCTCTATGATATTTGAAAAGTTTGTGTCAATCAGGTGATGTCCTTGGTGACTGGAAAAAAGGAAACATATCCACTTTTAAAAAGAGTAAAAAGGAAGATCCTGGGAACTACTGACCTGTCAGTCTCAGCTCTGTGCCAGGGAAGATCATGGAAAAGATCCTCCTGGAAGCAATGCTAAGACATATAGAAGGCAGGGAGGTTATATGGGAGAACCAGACTGAATTCACCAAGGGCAAATCCTGCTTGATCGACCTAGTAGCCTTCTATGACACCTTCTATGCAGGTGTCACTGCATCAGTGGACAAGGGAAGAGTCACTGATGTCATCATTCTGGACTTCAATAAGGCCTTTGACACGTGTCCCTCCTTTGAACACGCTCCAACAGGGCTACACGTCTTCTGTACTGAGGACTCCACATCTGGGTGCAGTACTCCAGGTGAGGCATACCAGCACAAAGAAGTGGGTTAAAGACTCCAAATTTGCTTTTCTGAGAAATCTCTTCCTTGAAAATGAAACTTTTCTTTTACTGTCTAAGAATAAAGTTGAAGTACAACTTCAGCTTACTCTCTGTATTTCCGCATAGGGCTGAACTTTGGGAGCACATTATGTGCAGATCTGTGGCTTGGACACATCCTGTGTAAGAACAGTTATCTGTTCTTACAGATATCCATATCCAACTGCCATCAGGCCATATCCAACTGCCTCCAGGCTCGAGAGAAGATTTGAATTTTTGGCCATTGTGGCCTGGGCACAATGCCTGAGGTCTGAATTGAATTGAATTGGATTTAGCTTTGCAACAAGAATCCTTTTCCAAGAATAATGCTGGTTAAGAGGTACTTGCTGATGTTTCTTATACCTTTCCCCTTTGGGAAGATCAGAGTCCTGACCAGACAAAAAAAGGGGTGAAGAAAAAAAGAATAAAATACAATTTCATTCTTTACAGTTCTTCTGTCTCCCTGACAGGTCTGAGATTTCCCCAGAGGAAATTAAGTCTTTTTCTCTTCATGACAGTGGTTTTGGATGAGCCCATTCAGATTTTTTGCTGGATGTGAGAGCCTGATTTCTGGGTAACTATGAGAAAAAGATCAGTTTGGAAATGGGGACTTAACCAACTGACAAAATGTTAAATATTCACAAAAATCATGTAGCATGAACCAGAGACAACCTTAATTATTTTTTTCCCTGAGTTCTGTAACTCACTGAGAGAGTCTTGAAATAAAATGCTAATTTGCCAAAACCTGGCAAATATGCACCACTTTCAAGCCTTTCTTCAATTAGCACTTGAAAACCACACATTCCTTCACACGCCATCCTTGATGTTTTATAAATGTTATCGTTAAGATATTTCTACTTCCTTTAATGAATTTTTTACAGCTTCAGTAAAGATATTATTTCAGTTCAGGCTGCAGACTCTCATCCTGAGAAGAGACCTCAGTTAACTCTCGAAGAATATTTCTAAAACAACAAATGCTACCTCACTTCAAGCTAATAGCCTGCAAGAAGGCTCCGTCTGTATTTACAGTGCAATCTTAGCTGCAGAAGTATGGGTTAGGAGCATGATATAAGAGTATGTATACAGCAAATCTTTCAGAAGAAGGCTTGATCCCCTGGCTGGGTTTCACCCTTTGGATTAGTGGGGGTGCTTCCTTCCAGGAAAACACTCGAGTGTGCAGGAAGTGAGGTGGTCATGGTCTTGGGATTGAAAATCATAGAATCATATAATCATTAAGGTTGGAAAATACCACTAAGGTCATCTAGTCCAACTGTCAACCCATGCTTATGACTTTTCCAGACCATGTCCCACAGAGTCCCATCTACCCTTTTATTGAAAACCTCCAGGGATGGTGACTCCACCACATCCCTGGGCAGTCAGTTCCAGGCTAATGCAGTAAGCACTGCAACTTAGCAATCAGGAAGAAGCCTGACTTCAGCCTGGAAACATCCATGAAATCTACTCCATGCTAACTTCCGGGGTTTCTTCCCATGGATTGCTAAAAACCCATCAATTCTCTGAGAAGTTGTGTATGTTACACCCCTGCCCCATCTCTGATGAGAAACACGCATACACATTCTGAAGAGTAAAGATTACATGTGGAGACAGACATGTTCTTGGTAGCCATAAGAGAAGCACAAAGGAGTCCATAATGGTCATATTAGAAGTGAAGTGAGTGGGAGGAACAGATACAATAAGAATTGCGTTACATTTCTTAGAACCTTTATGAGTCCCAGGCCAGTAAAACAGCATCCAACAAATGAACTTTAGTTCTGTACACTATAAGACAAATGCTGTAAAAGACAAAAGAATGGGTTCACCCATGTCATGGTTTTACGATTTCTGTTATCAGTATTCCACATCATGATATCACGTAGTGCACTGGGAGTTAGAGAATTAACACCCCAGTTCCATGGATTGTTACCTGTTCCAGGGTACTTTTCACAGAAAAGAAGAACTACTCCCAGAAGACTTCACTTTCCCGTTTCTATTTTCTGTTCAGAGGGAAAGATAAAACTGCTTGGGAGACACAAGACTCCCTTCAAGCACTGCAAGGACACAGAAATATTTCCGTAGAGCTTTCACTACTCCAAGCTAAACCACAATAAGCTGGGCATCATCTACGTGTGGATCTCACTTACACCACATGGAGGACCCATTTAAAACACAGAGTGGAGCAGTGGGGAGCAATCACTCCCTTCATCCTACAATGAAGCAATATTTCTTCCTAATAAACCTTTGATCTAAAGGGCTTTCTAATAAAAATGGCCAAAAGGGCACTGCAGTGAAGAGGCACCAAAGGAAGAGAGCTTTCAGCTGAGCTTATCTGCAGTCACAAAAGCTCAAGCTGTGCTGGAAGGAACGTGCTTGGGCAGTCCGCGGTTCGTAAACCATAAAAGCCTGGGGGTTTTCTTTCTCTTGTTTCAAGTAAGCTTTGTGTCTGCAAGTGTGAAAGAGTTTTAGTTTGTAGCCGAGGTATGATGCACACCATTAATGTTTTCCCTACTGCATGCAGCACAGAAGTAGATTGGAGGAGCCGTGCTCTTGGGACAAACACTGAAGATAAGACGCTCAGCTCATGGCAGCGGTACTACGGCAGAGATGGTTGCCACAGAATCACAGGAAAGCTTGGTGTGGAGGCAACCTTAAAAGCTGAACTAGATCCAACCACTTGCTACAATATAAGGTTAGAATAGGACGCCATCCACCAGGGGCTTGAATGCCTCCAGGATGGAGCATCCACAGCTTCTCTCGGCAATCATAAAGATGCACAAGTTTGGAGCTCATTGAGTGCTTACAACAGAAGAGGCTGTGACTCCTGGGCATCAGGTATACTGCTCTTGACCAGCTGAAGCTCCCTGAAAAGCTGACTGATGTCAAAGGTGGCTTTCTGAGCCCTCCTAAGTTTTGTCTCCTTGTCCCCTGAATTTAGCATCTGGAGTGAACACAAGGATCTTCTCAGCGGTCTAACAGGACCCCCAGTGCTCAGCTAGGTGAGCAGAGTTCACAAACCAGGCTCTGATTCTCAGTCCCTGCTGCACATGGATGCAAAGCTATTGGAAATGCACGGCAGCTGCCCAGAGAAGCTTTATCTCAAGGCAGTCAGGGTTTTGGTGTTTTTTTCCTCTTTTTTTTTTTTTTGTTTCCTTTTCTTTCCTTGCATTTCAGTTTTTAGAGATGGAAGACAAAATACATACAGGAGCAGGGGCAGCCCAGCAGCAGCTATAGAAAAGTGTGCAAACTCATCCCCTTCTACAGCCCTGCTCTTGCTTCCCATGACTGCTGGAAATACTTTCCGGGGTTTGTTGCAGGCTGTATTTTAAAGCTTTGATTTCTTTTTCTGTGTGACTATTTTTTGAACCTTGCCAGTGAAAATCTTTACAGGGAGGGCTGCCCTGTACTTGGACAAAGGAAGATAAAAGAAAAAAAACAAATTTTCCAGTGGGAAGAGTATTATTCCAAAGCATACGTCGTGATAACAAAATGTTGGTTGTGCTGAGAATTTGGTGACAAATCAAAGCTGGCAAAATGCAGTGACCAAATGGGGAGCTACGTTGTAGTAGTAGTTAGCAAAAGAAGGCGATGGATGAAGAATGAGAGATTCAAAGTTCACAAGTTCACACATCCACACATTGCCGCTAAAGAGGCTGCAGTACAGAATCACAGAACATGATGACCTCTAGGATTCCTGGACGGCTGAGGTTCCCCATCCGTGCTCATTGTTTAATCAGTGCAATCCACTTACTCCAAGTGGCATCAGTAGCATGATGGGTGGAGGGAACCTTTCCTTTAAACATCCAGTTCAGCACTGGCAGTCGAGGTGCCAGAAGAAGCTGTGTTTCAGTACCGACTACTTCGGAAGCAGCCCGAACCCCCTCATATGCAGCTAAGATCTCCTTCTCAGTTGGAGTGTAGTGCTCTTCAGACCCTCTGTACGCCCGACTCCAGAATCCCAAGGGTCGGCCTCGAGTCTCTCCTGAGGCTCTTTGCCACAAACTCCAAGTGGGACCGTTCTCTCCAGCAGCGGTATAGAGGATGTTCTTTATACCCTGTCCTGTCTGTACTGGCCCCAGGGCCACGGCACGGGCTATCTCCTGTTTAATCTGTTCAAAAGCCTGCTGCTGCTCAGGGCCCCATGTAAACTCATTTCTCATTCGTGTCACATGATAAAGGGGGCTTACAATGAGGCTGTAGTTTGGAACATGCATTCTCCAAAAGCCCGCTGCACCCAGAAAAGATTGTGTCTCTCTTTTGCTAGTGGGTGGAGACATGGCAGTGATTTTGTCGATCACATCTGTCGGGATGTGACGACGGCCATCTTGCCACTTTATGCCTAGGAACTGAATCTCCTGGGCAGGTCCTTTCACTTTGCTTCGCTTAATAGCAAAACCAGCACTCAGAAGAATTTGGATCGTTCGCTCTCCTTTTGTAAAGACTTCTTCTGCTGTATCGCCCCACACAATGATGTCATCAATGTACTGCAGGTGCTCAGGAGCACTGCCCTGTTCCAATACAGTTTGGATCAACCCATGGCAAATGGTCGGGCTGTGTTTCCACCCCTGGGGCAGACGGTTCCAGGTGTACTGAATGCCCCTCCAGGTGAAAGCAAACTGTGGCTTACATTCTTTGGCCAAAGGAATGGAAAAGAAGGCATTAGCAATGTCAATGGTGGCATACCATTTGGCCGCTTTTGACTCCAGTTCATACTGGAGTTCTAACATGTCCGGCACAGCAGCACTCAGTGAGGGTGTGACTTCATTCAGGCCACGGTAATCCACCGTCAGCCTCCATTCTCCACTGGCTTTACGCACTGGCCGTATGGGGCCGTTAAAAGGCGAGTGAGTTTTGCTGATCACTCCCTGGCTCTCTAATTGATGAATTAACTTATGAATGGGGAGCAAAGAATCCCTGTTGGTGCGGTACTGACTCCTGTGCACCGTTTTTGTAGCAATCGGTACCTGTTGCTCTTTTACTCTCAGCAGCCCCACAACATATGGATCTTCTGACAGGCCAGGCAAAACAGACAGCTGCTTAATGTTGTATGTGTCCACAGCAGCTATTCCAAAGGCCCATCGATACCCCTTAGGATCCTTGAAATGCCCCCTTCTGAGATAATCAATACCTAGTATGCATGGAGCCCATGGGCCCGTCACAATAGGATGTTTTTGCCAGTCCTTACCAGTGAGGCTTATCTCAGCCTCCAACACAGTCAATTCTTGAGAGCCCCCAGTGAATCCAGAAATATGGATTGATTCTGTCCCTTGGTGACTCGAGGGCATCAGAGTGCACTGTGCACCAGTGTCCACCAGTGCCTTATATTTCAGTGGTTCTGATGTGCCAGGCCATCGAATCCACACAGTCCAATATACTCTATTATCCCTTTCCCCCCCCTGACTGAGGGCAGGGCCCCTCTATTCATTACCTGTGGTAACTGGAGCAACTGAACTGGTGGTTGATCTGCTTTGTAATTCTTTCACCCGGGCTTGTAGTACAGGAGTAGGTTGACCGTGCCACTTCCCCATGTCTTCTCCATGGTCACGTAGGTAATACCATAAGGCAATTCGCGGTGTATTACCCCTTACTTGAGCTGGAGAGCGTTTGCTTCTAACAGCTGAGATCTTTGATGGTGCACGTGAGAAGGAAGGTTCTTCGTCTTTAGTTAGGTGGGCTCGCAAAAATTTCACCGTCTCCTTCACCTACTTCACATCCTTCACTAGACTCGTTTGATTATCCTGATCTTCATCAAGCGTTTCTGATACTGCTACAGGTTTGTCATGGTTAATCAGTTGAGACACTTGCTCTGTCATTTTTGATATAGCAGCCACCACGGCAGCACGAATTGGGGAGAGCAATTGTTCATAGTTTTGGAGCGTAACAATTAATTCATAAACTAAGGGCGTTCTCTGTTGTTCGTTGAATCTGTCACACGCTGACATCAGTGTAGAGGCATATTTGTCCGGCGCTGTTGTCACGATTTTCTGCCATATCTCAGGCGTTGTCCTCACTCTTTCAGGGTCGCGGTTTTGTTGTGGGTGGTTAGGAACAAAGTCAGGGTCATACAACATTTCCACCACGCCTATTTCCTTCAGATACTGGATACCCTTTTCAACTGTATCCCATTTTTTCATCGCAATCTTCAAGCCATTTTTGAAGGGATACTTTTCCTTCACGGCTGTTAACACTCATTCCCAGAGGGAGGCAGCCTCATCTGAACATCGACTAATTCCTCTATCAATAGCTGGATCTCTGGCAATGGCGCCTAGTTGGCGAGCTTCATTACCATCCAGAGACAAGCTATAGGCCCCACTGTCCCAACAGCGAACCAACCAGGAAACAAGAGTTTCATTCGGGCGCCGTGTAAACTCCTTTCTTGAACCTTGGATTTTAGAGGCCGGCAAGTAGTAATAGAGACTTCCTCTTCATCACTCTCTTCTGCACGTCTCTTAGTTTTCCCTTTTGCCTTTCGCGATGGTGGTGGTTCTGAGGAGGGCCCCTCGCCTGGATCTTCCTCCACCTCCTCCTCCTCTTCTCTTTTTCGTTCAAGACACGAAGACAATCATTTCCATTTCTTGCCCTCCACAGGAGCAACTGGTATTGTTACTGGTGTCTCCTGTGATTGATTAGATTTGACTTGGGGATTTTCCCCTTTGGCTTGAACCTCAGCTCGGAAACTCTCTCTCTCCAGAATGGTATTATATAGGGCACGGTAAGCACAAGCCAAACCCCAAATAAGTTGTACCTCCTTAGATTTATGTAAGCCACATAGTCCCTGACTCAAATACTGGCTTAGTTTCTCAGGATCCCACAGGTGTTCAAGAGTAAAATCCCATGACACTGCGGGTCCCCATGCTTCTAAGACCTTTCCTAAACCTCTCCATATTCCCTGCCAGTCATCATTCTCTAGTTTTGGAGGAGACTCCTTATTACGAATGTGTTGGAGTACATTCAGGAAAATTAACGACATGCACACCAACATGAGTACTAATTCAAGATTCGAAAAACGTTCGATAAACCAAGAAGAAAACCTGGAGACTGGTCTGAACATTGTGTTGTTTGTAAAATTAGCTATTCCATTTGGGATGTAGCTGTTTGTGAAATTAGCCATTCCTTCTGGGATGTAGTTGTTTGTGAAATTAGCCATCCCTTCTGGGATGTAAATGTCAAAATTCAAATCATACCACATTGCAAGTAGGTAAAACATAGGTGTCTCCATCACTACCCTTAGGTAGCTATATACGGATGCAATTCCAAAACACGTAAGTGTGAGATGGATTATTGGCCAGTAGGATGTGAGTAACACCATTGCTTTAAATCCTTTACACAGTGCCCCCATGATAACGAGTGGGTTCATCGGTGGTGCCTGCTAAAAAGGGGTTAATAAATTGAAGCTAACAAGAGGAGGGAAAAAAAAGGAAAAAAAAAGGAAAAAAAGGCACTACCCAGACTAAGTAGTGCTCAAAGTTTACAAATATCCCAGAACACTGGCAGTACGCCTAATCTTTCCAGGTCAGGTTTTCCAGCACAGAAACCTGAACTACTGATAACTCCCTAACAAAGCTCTCCAAGAGCAGAGAGAAAATAAATAAATAAATAAAATTTGTTCTAAAAGCTAAAAAGCAGCGAGCCCCACGTTGGGCACCAAAAATCTGTCAGCGGAGTTGACCAGATCAATCTATGTCCGTGACAGGGGCGACAGGCCTCTGCCCTCCCCCCCACCCCAGTCCCACAGAAATGGGAAGGAAGGAAGGGAGGAAAAGAGCAGCGGCAACAATCTATGGAGGAAAACTTATTTTACTATAATATTGGAATACAAGATAAAATATAATACAATTTAATTGAAATTGGGATTAATAAATCAGACAAGATGAGAGAGAGAGAGTTCCTGGGACCGAGTCAAACCTGAAAAGCTTGGAACGGCTAGGAAAGCACCCTCCAGCAGCCACTGCCAGGCAGCAAGAGAGTGCCCCCCCCACCCGGAAGGGTCAGATCCCGTGACTGCTGTAATGTACAGGGATAGGTACTTGGAATTGGGGCAGTGACACTTTAATGCCCCGTGCACTACATGATGTTTTGATGTGGAATACTGAAACCATAAAAAAAAAAAAAGACAAAAAGCAAAAACATAGAACCATGACACGGGCTCAGGCCGAGCACCAGTGCGGCCTGGTGAGACGCGGAGAGAGCAGGAACTCTCATAGTGTTCACTGTTGACGCACATCATGTCCGATAGGAAGAGGAAGGCCTCCAGCTCGGAGGAGCCAGGTGAGATCAAAGCATCCCTGAGCACAGCTCCTGCCAACAGGAGTGCTGAGGGTCTGCCTGCAGACGGGAGGTGAGGAAGGGACAGGCAGGGACTCCCCAGCTGCTGCAAGGCAGGGCCCCTCTGCTCTTTGGCACGTGGGTTCCAGCTTGGGCTGTGATTGCCTGCTGGCACCATTGGGCCTGCCGTGGCCCCTTCCAATCCACCACCTCCAGCCAGCATGGCAGGCACAGAGCAGGACCGTGGGGACAGCCCTCAGGGACACCTGGCCCCACCAGGTGCTCACATTTGTTCTCTCCTTTGCAGTGTGTGTGCTGTGTCGCCGAGTGGATGTCGACCCAAACATCTGCGGGGACACACTTTCTGCAAGTGGGATTTACGTCCATGAGTTCTGTTTGGTGAGTTCCCCCATGGGCTCCTTCCACATTCCTGCCAGGGATGTGGCAGGAATTATTCCATTCTGTCCTAATGGTATCCTGCTCTTTTCAGGCCTTTGCCAACATTGTTCCTCATGGGATGAGAATTGAGGCTGTCCCCCCTGCTGTCGTCACGCATGCAGTCAAGCAGGCAAACCAGAAGGTGAGGACCTGAGTGGAGCGAGGTGTTTTGTGCCAGGACTGGTTCGTACCATCTTAGTGTGGACCCAAAGAGAGCAGTCGTGGCCCTTCCAAACAGCTCCAGAACAAAGTCCTGCCGTAGGAGATGAGCCCTGTCTACCAGGCATCTTTGTAGAGTGTGACCCAGCAGTGCCCACATCCTGTGTCTTGCCCAGAGGTGTGGGGCTGGCCACAGAGGCCCTGAGCCTGCCACTGGTGGTTCAGTTCTTCTCTTTCTTTCCAGCAATGCTTTGTTTGTGGCGAGAGGGGGGCTGCCATCAGCTGCGCAGAGAGCAGTTGTGAACGAAGCTTCCATCTGCCCTGCGCCATGGATGGGGAATGTGTCACCCAGCACTTCACGCAGCACAGGTAAGGGCTGTCAGCAGTAGGCAAGCCAGTGAGAAACCCACAGTGACACCTCCCAGCAGGCTGCCAGAGCCAGAGCCAAGGCCTGCGTCTGCTTCCTGGTCCTCTGCCCTCCTCGCAGCACTTCTCACCGTGCCCATCCCTTTTTCCATCTTCCCCCAGGTCCTACTGCTGGGAACACTGCCCTTCACAGCAGATTGAGGAAGCTCCTGCAGAAGGCACCAACTGCCTCATCTGCTTTGAGCCTGTGGGGGACACCTTGTCCTACCACACCATGCTGTGCCCAGCATGCATGCATGCCTGGTACCACCGGGGCTGTATCCAGGTAGGAGCCCTCTCCTCACCTTGCAGGCACGCTTGGCGCCCATCTGCACAAGGCCCTGTTCACGCTCACCCTGCTTGTGCTTCTCCTGCAGCAACTGGCCTTGAATACTGGCGCTTTGAGCTTCCAGTGACCCAGCTGTCGAAACGTAGAGAGGTTTTTCATACAAATGGCCATCCACGGGATCCACATCCCACTCAGGTTGGTGTCCTTCTGCACAGTTCTGCTGACATTAAGGCTGCGGTGCTAGGCCTGCCCAGGCTGTCTCATGAGCATGTGCCCCAGCTTCACGGAGAAGCGAGAAATGGAGTTGGGGCGGATGTGTTGGGATAACCTTGGAACTTATGCTGGGGACAGTGGAGGTTCATCTCTTTCTCTCCCTTCTCCGGAAGACCACCATCATGGGAGGCCAATAATGCGTATGCATCGCTGCGAGAGAGGCACAGGCGCTGCGATGTCAGCAACTGCCTTAACCCAGGAGGAAGGGAGCATGTGGAGACACGGGGGTGAGATACCTCAGCAGTTCTCTTGGGCACTACAGAGGATTTCAGCCTCAGCACAGCCTGGGGGTTTTCCCTTGACTGAGCACTGAAGACTGAGCACCAGAGATGTGCTGGGCACTGCCTGGCTTGGCTCCTCCCTTTGTCCTCACAGGCACAACCCCTTTTGCTTCCCCAGGCCCTGGCAGCTGCTCCTCTGCAGTTCCTGTGCTGCTGAAGGCACTCACCAGCAGTGCTCCTCTGTGATATACAACACAGACAGCTGGGAGTGCGACAGCTGTGCTGGTGCTGGTGTGGGCACCAGTAAGATGCAGTCACATGTCCCTGGAATGGTTCCAGGCAAGGGCTGGCAGGCTGGCATGGGGAGCTCAGGGTGGCCTTGCATGAGTCTCTGTGCTCCATGAGGGAGGGATAAGAGCCTGTCCCGGCTTGGGGCTGCAGGTTCACCCTGCTGACTTTCCTGCCTTCCTTACAGCCTCCAGCACAAACATGGAGCTCGCTGGCCCCAGCAGTGCCAGCCAGGAGGGACTGAGGCCATCTCACAGCTCCTCAGTGCCTGAGAACGTCAGCTCCGGATCCACTAGCCAGGCAGCAGTGGGCCCGTCACACAGTTCCCAGCTGCCTGGGCTCAGTGGCCAACCCAGTGAGCCTGAGTCAGAGCTCTGCCCGCAAGAGGATCAGGATTCCTCTGGGCAGCACCGAGGACGCCAAAGAAGCAGATGGACGCCAGCCCCAGGTGCTGAGAGCAGCTCACAGACCTCCACCAGACGGAGGGCGTCGGGGTCCGGCACAGAGTCCCCAGCAGCTGCTCCCACTGAGTGTCCCAGGTGGTGGCGGTCTGGCCGGACATGAAGCCGCTCCCCGTTACACCATCGGGCCTCTAGTCCACAAAGCCGGCCCAGAGGACAACGTGGCCTCAGACAGATGCCCTCGAGGGAGTCCTCACTGCCTGAAGACAGGCAACAGCCCAGACAGCAAGGACGGTCCCGCACACGAAGCCATCTCCCAGTGGGTCGTTAGGCTTCAAATTCCCACAGCTGGCCCTGAAGAGACCATGAGCAGGAGCCATTCCAAACAGCGAGACACTTCCGAGTCCATCTTCGGAACAAACATCATCACAGCCAGCATCAAAGATCTACGTAGGAGAAGCTGTGTTCCATTCCCAACTGCTGGCTCTGGTCCCCAGCAGCCAACACCAATAAAGCTGGGTGACCTCATGCTCATTTGTCGGCTTCATTTGTTGCTGCTTTTCCTGAGGTGGGCAGAGGTAGAGACCTCAACCACTGGGTTCCTTCCTCCCCTTGGCCTTCCCAGACCTTCCTCCATGTGGGCCAATCCAGGCTGTGCTAAGATCTGCCCCATGTGTGGGGAGACAGAGTGTCCAAAATCCTCATGGACAATCGCTGCTCTGGCAGCGGCAGCCCAGCTCTGGGGTTGTATCTGGGATTGGGGGTGCCACCATGTTCAGGGTTCATGTCAGCCTTGAGGCTGCTTCCAGCTGCCTCAGAGCTTGGGTTTTCCTCCTGCATGTGGGCAGTGCTGTCAGTTCTGAGGGCTGGTTCTGTACAGCATCAGTCACTCATAGACACAAGACTAAATAAAATGGCTGCAATAGTCGTTTTGTTTAGTAAGGAAAGGAGCTCCTTAGGTGGAGTTGGAAGAAGCCGGGCTGCTACGAGAAATCTGTGTGAATGAAGCAGGAAGAAGTGCAGGGAGATTTAGGGAGCTCCAGCAGGCTCACCGCACAGTGGAAGCCCCACGTCTCTCTGAGGTGCTTTCATTGGAGCTGGAAGTGATGGCGGCCAAACCCCAACGTACAAAGGCTGTTCTCAGGGAGCACAGCTCTCAGTAGTGTGGGTGAGCAGAGCGTCAAAATGTGGTCCAAGGTATCAGGTATACTGCTCTTGACCTGCTTAAGATCTCTGAAAAGCTGACTGATATAGCTGGTTTCCTAAACTGTCTTGAATTTTGTGTCTTTGTCCCTTGAATTTAGCTTCTGAAATTAACACCAAGATCTCTAAGTTGTCTAACGGGAAGCCCAGTGCTCAGCTAAGTTAGGACTGGCTCTGATTATTGCTAACCAGGTACTGATTTTCTGATGCTGTGTTTGATCCCTGGGGTGGCTGTACAAATGTTGTGTTTAGGAACTCATCTGACACATGGATAATTGAAGCTGAAAGTTGTCAGTTGATAAATGAGGTCTTATTTCCTGAATGTGTCATTTAGTAAATGTGATTAAGTGTGCATGCTTATTCACACCTGCGGAAAGATGTCCATAAATGTTTCATAATATATTTAAGAATCTTTCATAAGGCATTTTTTTCCCATAGATATTTCAGATGGGAAATCCTGACTATGCTATAGCAATGTTCCACAGTGGATTACAGCATGAAGTCTTGTGTGCCATCACAAGAGAAAACTTCACCACATAGGCACTGCAGAGACTCGGTTGGATTCTTACTGGGAATCAGCAAGGAGGTGCTGAGCAGCTACCTTTAGCTTGTTGCCTAGAGTGCATTCCCAGGCAATGACATTCATGCCTCTGCCATGAAATTCCTCTTGCGTGAGTCATATCTAGAAGTCCTGGGGATCAAGGAACACGAGGTGCCTGTTTATCCATAATTGCCTTAAGGACAGCCTATATCAACCGCTTAGATACAGAAGGGCAGGCTGCTACAGTGAATTTGGGTGTAAACTTGTGGATGAGATGGTCCTTATTAGTCAGAAAGTCTCTGCATTATCAGAGAGCATTATCTCTGACTAGAACAGGTGTTAACAGTCTCTCTTCATTTCAGCCTGTAGGCTCATTTTATTCTGTTTTCAGGGAACATATTACATCAATTATATAGTTTCTATATGACGTAGTATAATATAGTGCACGTCTGTATCAGACTGTAGTGTAGACAGGAGTGTGAGTTGGGAACCCATACCAAACCAAAGAGGTGAAACAGAGAGTGGTGGCTGAAGGATGTAGGGCATGAAAAAGGGAAGAGAAGTGACAGCAGTGGGGAGTCTCATAGGGAGGTCAGGGTGGCTTTCCCAGGGAAGCCAGCACAGCCACATTCCATAAAGGTACAAAGTGGGTTTGTCTCTCATATGAGCGGGTATTTCCTCTCTGTAAACAAAGAGCATACTGTGCACTTGCTGCATCTGTGCTAAACATACAAGAAAATATTCCAGTTTTCTTTTTTATTCATCAGAATGCTATTGGCTAAGGCAAAAATAATTTTAATAATCATTTATTTCTTCAGAAAATGTGGGAGTGCTTGTCCTTGTTTCTGTCCGTTCCCATCCATCCCTTTATTGGGCAGTATAAACGTATGTTTTTCTAGTGAGGTCTGTTTAGTGGCATGCAGTAAAAATTGATCTATTGCTCATTTTCTTCGTATTGTTCAGTTGCTGCAGCTCTTGATACCACTTGCAGTGGATGTAAGCTCTTGGTAGCCACTGTGCATCACTATGTGACAATTCTTCTTGGAGAGAATGCTCTTCCTCCAAGCTTTCATTACACCATGTGCCTTTCTCATGAAATTCTTATAATCCCTTTGGGCTCTTCTTGGAGAAAGAAGAGTGTGTCCCCATGGACACACATTTAGGGCATGGTTTAAGAAGACTGAAAGCAGTGTAGATCCAATACAGAGAAACTGATACATACAGGAATTAATTTTATCATGTGAGTCATGACCCTATGGAGGAACTTCTGCTCCCAAGACTTAGTTTTTGTTTGAATTTAGGAAGCTTCTCACATTTTCTGTGTTTCTTGCATTTAAGATGCTTCTCACCTGAGGGTCAAAACCAAGGGATCTGAAGAGTATTATTTTTCCAGGGAACAGGTTTCCTTGCATGGAGGCAGGGAATACTCAGATGTTGAAGCTATGAAGTCTCAGGCACATACATAACATTTGCTATGTACCCCGGAGTGAATAATCCTTCCAGCCAACTCCCCTACAGTGATTTTCTCCACTGATTGTAAAGAGGATCGATACTTCAAAGGCAGATATCTAAGTATATCCTAGTTCATACAGATTAATATAGCCTAAAACATTTTCCAGATTTCTTTTAAGGAACCTTTAATGTCTCAATAATTTTAAAAATCATATTTACCGTTACATTATTTAGGGTTCTCTTGGGAAAATAGTATCCTACTACAATGTTATTTGGCTTCGATCTCCTATCTCTTGTCACACTTAACAAAGTGCTGTAGGAAGGAACACTACTGTATTGCTTTCATGTTCTCCATCATCTCTGATACAGCTGGTTGTTCTAAAGCCTCATACATAATATATATCATGTCTTAAAGAGCCCTGTAAACAACTGTACAAATGTAGAGGTTTTTGAACTCTACTAGCCTTCAGCTACTGGCTAGAAAAAGGCATTTAAGAAGATTAGCATTAAAACTACCAAATGAAATGAAAAATGAGGAGGCAGAATGATCTAACAATGAGTTATTGGGCTGTGACCAGTCACATGGCAAAGTCATCTCCCTGTGCCTTAAACCTGCAAGTGCTGATGCTAATCCTTTTCTGAAATTGTACTGTAAAGGTGTGGTTTGCCTTCACAAGGGCCACCTTTCTAAGAATTTTCCAAGCAGTCCAAGGGAAATGCTACTCCTTTCCTACAGGGTATAAATTTGCACAGTCTCCTTTGAAAATTACAAGTTTGCTGCACAAACACCTTTGAATGACTTTGCATGTCTTTCCAGTCATCATAGTGTATTCTGCCTTTTGCTCTAGCAGAATGCTTCAAAACAATTGGAGGAGTATCTGCCAGGAGGTGGGGTCCTATCTGTAGATAGAAAGTATTCCTTGTGGATTGATTTTTTAAATGTTTGTGCTGAAAATCAAGTTCATTTTAAAGCCTGTCATGTAGAAAAGAAAATTAATTATCTACCTCTCTTCTCTGTGCTGGCATGTTGATCAGGTTGCTCTATGTCTCCATGGATATAGCTCACCTATCTCATCATGCTGCTTGACTGAACACAAGTCATAGAATCATAGAATTATAGAATATCCCTAGTTGGAAGGGACTCAGAAGCATCATTGAGTCCAAATCCTGGCTTCACAAAAGGCCAGCCAAAACCCAATCCCTCTGAGAGCACTGTGCAGAGGCTTTTTGAACTCTGGCAGCTTGGGGTTGTGACCACTGTCCTGGGGAGCCTGTTCTGTGCCTATCACTCTCTGGTGAAGAATATCTTCCTGTTGTTCAACCTGAACCTTCCCTAGTCATTTCATAGGAACAGAAGAGCATAAGAGTCAATTGTCCAGACTCAGAAGGAGACTGACAGTGCAGACTGACCTGCTCATAGAATCACAGAATGACTTGGTTGGAAGTGACCTCAAAGGTCATCCAGTTCCAGCTCTCTTGCTGTGGACAGGATTGCCAACCACTAATTGAGGCAACTAGATCAGGTAGGCCAGGATCCCATCCCATCCAATTTGGCCTTGAACAGCCCAACAACCTCTCTTCCTCTCTGTCTGCTCTGTCTTACTGTCCAGAATGTTCTCCTAGTGTCATGCTAAAAAAAACCCTTTCTCCATTGGTTTTAAATGTGTGAAACTTGTTGCTTATCACATAATTATGCTTCGATTAACCTTGCTAAAAGACATCATTAAAAATCCTGGCAAAGTTAGTAGGTATACTTCTTGTAAAGCCAAATGGGAGCCAAGAGCAATGTCAATAAAGACTGCATGGTGCTGATGAAGGAATCACAGAATCACCAAGGTTGGAAAAGACCTTCAAGATCATCCACTCCAGCCATCCACCTATCAGCAATAGTTCTCACTAAACCATGTCCCTCAACACGAAATCCAAATGTTCCTTGAACACCTCCAGGGTCGGTGACTCCACCACCTCCCTGGGCAGCCCATTCCACTGCCTGACCAGTCTTTCAGAAAAGTAGTGTTTCCCAGCGCCCAGCCTAAATCTCCCCTAGTGCAGCTTGAAGTCATTCCCTCTAGTTCTGTCACTGTTACACGAGAGAAGAGGCCGATCCCCAGCTCACTACAACCTCCCTTCAGGAAGTTATAGAGAGCAATGAGGCCCCTGAGCCTCCTCTTCTCCAGAGTGAACATTCCCAGCTCCTTCAGCCGCTCCTCATAAGACCTGTGCTCCAGACCCCTCACCAGCTTTGTCACCCTTCTTTGAACCCGCTCCAGGGCCTCAATGTCTTTCTTGCAGTGAGGGGCCCAAAACTGGACACAGTACTTGAGGTGCGGCCTCACCAGAGCTGAGCACAGGGGACAATCACTGCCCTTTTCCTGCTGGCAGCACTGTTTCTGATGTAAGCCAGGATGCCATTGGCCTTCTTGGCCACCTGGGCACACTGTTGGCTCATGTTCAGCTGAGCATCAATCAATACCCCCAGGTCCATTTCTTCTACTTAGTCTTCCAGCCACACCGCCCCAAGCCTGTAGTGTTGCCTGGGGCTGTTGTGGCCAAAGTGCAGGATCTGGCATTTGGCCTTGTGGAACCTCATCCCATTGGCTTCAGCCCAGATCCCTCTGTATGGCCTCACTACGCCCAGGCAGATCCACACTTCCAGCCAACTTGGTGTCATCTGCAAACTTACTGAAGGTGCACTCAGTGCCCTCATCCAGGTCATCAATAAAGATATTGAAGAGGACAGGCCCCAGCACTGACCCCTGGGGAACACCACTCGTAAGCAGTCGCCAGCTGGATTTAGCTCCTTTCACCACTACTCTCTGGACCTGGCCTTCCAGCCAATTCCTTACCCAGCCAGGGGCTGCCAGCTTCTGCCGGAGAATACTGTGGGAGACAGTGTCAAAGGCTTTGCTGAAGTCTAGCTAGACTACATCAGCAGCCTTTCCCTTGTCTACCAGATGGGTCACTAGATCATAGAAGGAGATCAGGTTGGTCAAGCAGGACCTGCCCTTCGTGAACCCATGCTGGCTAGGCCTGATCCCCTGGTTGTTCCGCACATGCCGCGTGATCTCCCTCAAGACAATCCGCTCCATAGCCTTCCCCGGCATGGAGGTGAGGCTAACAGGCCTGTAGTTCCCTGGATCCTCCATACAATAGATGGAAGTAGATGGGAGTCACGTTGGCAAACTCCAGTCTTCTTGGACCTCAGCAGTCAACAGTGCATATCAGCTGATAGATAATGGCGAGCAGCTCTGTTATCACCTCTGCCAGTTCCCTCAGCACTCTCGTGTGAATCCCATTTGGCCCCATGCACTTGTGACAGGCCAGCTGGAGTAGTAGGTCTCTGTGTCCTCCCGAATCGCAGGGGCTTCAGTCCGCACCCCAGCTGAGATTGCCAGGTCAGAGAGTGCAGTTCCCTGAGGATACCTGGTCTGACAGGTAGTACAGACATAAAGAAGGCATTCAGAACCTCTGCCTTGAGAAAAGGAGACTGAGAGGGGACCTGATCCAGGTCTATAAATATCTAAGGTGTGGGGGGCAGAGTGGTGAGGCCAGACTGTTTTCAGTGGTGAGTGGAGACAGGACAAGGGGAAATGGCTGGAAACTGCAGCACAGGAAGTTCCGCACAAATATGCGCAAGAACTTCTTTACAGTGAGGGTGATGGAGCACTGGAACAGGCTGCCCAGGGAGGTGGTGGAGTCTCCTTCTCTGGAGATGTTCAAGACCTGCCTGGATGCCTACCTGTGCGACCTGCTATAGGGAACCTGCTTTGGCAGGGGAGTTGGACTCGATGATCTCTGGAGGTCCCTTCCAACCCCTACAATTCTGTGATTCTGTGATTCTGTGTGATTTTCCTTATCCTCAGTGGTCACATCCCAGCCTCATCCAGTAAAGAATGAAGATTCTCCTTAGTCCTCCTCTTACCGCTGATGTATTTGTATCTTTTTCCTTTTTACCCCAGCAGCCAGGTTAAGTTCAAGCTGGGGAAATTGCAATGCACCCAAATAAACCCTTCAAATGCCAGGAAACAGCACAACCCAATTATGTGACAGTGACCTTACATTTGGCAGTTTAAGAAGGCACTATTACATGAGCTTTCATCCCTGACATTTCCAACTTCCCACTTCTCAAATAGAAGATGTTTACTCCTGCCTTGTCCTGTTGGCATCTCTCCCAGCATCCCCCTTTGCCACAGTTTCTGCTTTCACTTTGTGTTTGTGCTAACATGTTCAGCTGTTTTTTTTTTTTTTTTGATCCTGAAGAACTAGGATATTTCATAAGCAGTAGCACAATTAATTATGGACTATGTTCATTATTTGTTTACTGAAAGACCCAATGCTTCTCAGCTGACACTCCTCTTGATGGGACAGGGTTATATCCTTTTATTTGCAAGGAGGCAAATTAAAGGACTCTGAGACAAGCACTAAGATTTGTCAGACTAAAATATCTTTTTTAGAATATGCAATTATAGATGCAAACATGAATAGAGAAGATGTTTGTGCTGTGTAAAGAGATGTGTTCCTTTAGAGAAAAATTTTTCACAGCACTAAAACCTACTTTTTTCTTGAAAGAACTTCCACATCTGTACCTCACATCTATAATGAGAGGTGGTCAAAAAGTGGGGATGGAGAAGAAGTTTTTCGTATTAATGCTTTTGGTAGTGGACCTTTTCTGCAAATGACCCCAAAAGACCCCTCCAATGCTGGTGAAATCTTCACTGTATATTATATACCTTTTAGTGTCATCTGATATAAGGAAAGATCTCCAGCCTCCAGGTGAAATCATGTACATCTAACTTATGGCTGCCTCTTCCCAGGGCTGCTGGTCATGTCTACTTGATATTGGTATTTGACTGTGGTCTACTCTGGGATTCACATGGTATTTCTTTGGCACTAGGATAATAATTAATTTTCAGGACACAATGTCTGAAAATACAGAGTGTTCGTAGCACAACCTTTCCATAGAGTACTGGCAGAGTATTCTAAGGACACTTGTGGCATGGATCTTGATGGAGTAGACTTAGAGGACTGTGAAGGACAGGGGGAAGAGAAATGTATAGCCTACAAACGGAAATCCTTCAAGTGACCCATGAACTCACCAGGTTTCATCTCATAGGAAAATGGTTGTTTCAATCCAAAAGAAAACCCAGGAGGGAATTAATATTTATGATGGGTAGCTGATCACAGAGTGATGGGAATAAGCCTTGCAAGTAGCTTATTTCACAGTTCAGCTGAACACACTGAAAAGCAGGGCTAGCATGGATGCCAGAAGTTGCTTGTGTACTATTCCTTGGCTTTGAGGCAGGATTTAGGAGATGGCCTACATTTGGAGCTAAAGTTGTATCTACAGTGGAGTTTTGAGGTTGTTAAAGTTATTTCTGGTGGCCATGATGCTTTTTTTTTTTTTTTTTTTTTTTTTTAGAATCATAGAATGGTTCATGTTGGAAAAAAAATAATCTAGTCCAATAATCAACCAGTCACCATGCCATGTCCACTAAACCATGTCCCTGAGTGTCACATATGCTCTTTACTTGAACATCTCCAGGGATAGTGACTCTACTACTTCCCTTGGCAGCTGTTCCAATGTTTCACCACTCTTTCTGAGAAGAATTTTTTCCCTAACATCCAGCCTGACCCTCCTTTGGCACAACTTGCAGCCATTCCCTCTCATCCTATCGCTGTTACCTGGGAAGAGAGACCAACTCCTCACTACAACTTCAGGCTTGAATGTTTCAGGTTTGGCTGCAGCTCTGTGGCAGAAGTAGGACCTGAGGCTTTTGCAGGATTTCAACGTAAATGTGAATTTCAAATAGACAAGATGCTGCTACTTGAACAAATTGTTTGCTTGTGCAAGATTGGAGTAACATCACAAGATGTGTCCAGGATAGCCTTATTAATTAAGAGTTAGAAAATGGAGAAAAGAGTATCAACATCATAATAAAAGTTGGGATTTTGGAGATCTTGCTGTAAATATCCTCTACTATGTTTGCAATCAAAGCTGTATCCATGTGGTTTGATTCCCCAGCAGTCCATAGAGCTCAGAGCACCATGAAAGGGAAGTCCCAAGCTGTCAACTCAGCGTAGGGACTTGCAAAGGAGCCCTAGGGAGTACTGGCCTGGATGCCACCCATTCTGCTGTGCATCTCCTAGCTTCAAATGAGGAGAAAGCATCTCATCCAACAGGGATTATTTTATTTTAAATTAAAAGTAAAAATACATCTAATACAGTCGTGGGCCTAACAAGGTGAAGATGACTGCAGAGCTTGAACGAAGAAAAACATAGCACTGGTGGTTTTCAGCCATGAATCTCAAGGCAATGTATAAAGTCAGAGCACTATTTCCATATAATAGAGATGGAGAAAAGGAGACATTGAGACCATCTCTTGTCAAAAAGACCAGAGAATCTACTTTTTGAGATAGAACTCCCTTTGAAAAGCTTTCACAAGAAATCTCTTATTTATTTATTAACCAACAGCCATACCTTGCTCAACAGAATCCTAGTAAGAAAAGTATTCATACATCTTCTCTCCCGATCCCTGGACTGAGTACTTAGTTCCAAGCTCATTATGACCTTAAATATGTTACCTATTACTTTTAATAGCATATTGTAGACTCCCCCGCTTGTATGCATTCTTATTAAATGTGCTTAGCAACCTGGCAGTAAAGAAATAGAAGTGTCAGCTTCTTCAAATTAAAATAAAAAATCAATTATGCTCTTAGGGGCAGATGGAGATTAAGCTGGATACTATGTACACTTACCCATCTGTGGAAACTGATGCCTTTATGAGCAATTAGTGGCATTTTATACTTAATCTTTCTCTTTAATACAGAAGGATCTGTTAAAACAGTGAGAGCCATTGACATGCCTGCTTCACAGTCAGCTTCAGAGAGATGCTTCTAAATGTATTTTCAACTTACTGTTGCAGATCGAAAACATCACTAGCACACACCCTCAGTGTTATTTTAGGGGTGGCAGCAAATAGAGACTGGAAAGAGGGAAGAGAACACCAGCTGTGTAATTGCAAAATGAATTTTTGTTACACTTGAGTGTGATTTCTGACGTAACACTCTGAATGCTGTGTCCTCTCCTCCAGGTTTTGTCCAGCTCATCGAAAACTGGACAAGGGAGGTGCTCACTGGAAAAAGTTCAGCATGAAACATGTCATGCGTGGGACCCTAATCACAACTGGAAAGTTCATAAACTTGATTTGGTACTAAAACTGAGAGCACAGAGCTAGGACACCTCATGTACTGTGACACAGGATGCGCTCAGCTTGCAGCAAAGGCTCTGATCCCCACTGGGGTACAGCAGAAATGATGAGAAATGCAGATGTGAGGTAGAATTTAGCTTTGTTTATAGGCCATAAGCTCCTGGTCATGCTTGTCAATCAGAGAATTTGGCCTCAGTTTTCCCAGAGTCGCTTACCAACACCATGTCTTGGAGGTTAAACACACTGTGAGGTGTTTTCTTGCTATGTAAATAATCAAAGTAAATAATGAATCTGTTATAAATGGTACAAATGAGCAAGACCTTGGTGTGGGAGTGGATCTCTTCTGCAGTGCAAGTATGATCAATAAGACATAGTTATGAACCTCAGTATTGAACCTCAGTGCTGTGATTTATTGGATATAACATGTGCTTCCTTTTCATTTACTGCTGAGGTGGAAGAGCTGTTGTTCAGCACATTTTCTAAGCACTTGTGAGCTGCAGACATGATGCACTGGCTCAGCTTTTCCAGTTAATGCTAAAACCAGTCTTTGTCCCTCTGCTGAACAGCCACAACCCCTACACAGCAATACAAAAATAAATAAAATTCAGCCAGTAAGCTGCAAGGAAGACTGCTTTTGCTTTGAAGTAGAGACTAGATGTGTAGTTTTGCAACCACCACAGACAGGGCTGATTCTGTCAATGAAGTGAAGAAAAGTGATGGGAGATATAAACCACATTCTTTCCTGTTCCAAGGAGAACATATTACAAATTCCCAGCCAGGAATCTCATTGTAGCTCATGGTGTCTGAGACTTTTGCTGTGAAGCATAAAGAGACAGTTTAAATTTTGGATTAACTACTTTAATGCTAATCTCTTCCTTAGATGGTGCCAAGTTTGGTGATCTGAAGTGATTTCACTTTCCTTCAAAGCATCCTATGTTCAGCAGTAAATCAGGAGAAAAAGGTGTCTGCAAAATGCATTTGAAATGTGGTATTATTCTCCAGAAGATGGCACTGCGAAACTAGGCTTAGAGAATCCCGGCGTCAGCTAACAGGGATCACTTCTCCGAATTGAAGCCAATGAATAAAATGGAGACAAAGGTGTAGGTAAGACATAGCAATCCCCGACACAACATTGACATCAGCTGGCATGAAGTGACAGCCTTGAGATGCCTTTTGCTCGTGAAGAGATAGAGCGTATGGTGGGTTGAAAGCTGTAAAACTTAAATCTGAAGGCATGGAGGGGAGGAAATCACAGAATCATAGAATGGCTTAGATTGGAAGAGACCTTAAGAATCATCCAGTTCCAACCCCCAATGGAGAGCTGCTCCATCATGAACCCAACAGCAGTCCTGCAGAAAGGAGATATCTATGGCAGAAGATGCAGCTGCTGATGAGGATGGGCTGAGCAGATGTGGATCTCCACTGACAAGATCCTGCTGGGCAGCCTCCATGCTTCATAGAATCATAGAATCATTAAAGTTCAAAAAGACCACTAAGACCATCTAGTCCAACAGCTCAGGTTTGACACCGCTAATCATCCCCAATTATTTCATCACTGGGGGCTACACATCTTTGCCCTTCCTCACTGTGACTCAATGGCAGCATTCCAAAGCAGTCCACCACCTCCCTAAACTCCTCCAGATACAAACCTGGCTACTGCTAAATAACTTCTGCCCTATATGATGGCGTATATCACAACTGAACTGCTAAAGCTGGAGATTTTCTATTTTATGTGGTATCACACTCCACAATTTGTACCACCTACCAGACTAATGCACTGATTTATAGTATCATAGAATCATTAAGGCTGGAAAAAGATCACTCAAGAATCATTAAGGTTGGAAAAAGATCACTCAAATCATCTAGTCCAACCATCATGTTTGTGAAAAGCCTACACACTGTGCACAAATACATGCATCATCTCAGCATTCTGTTAAGACTGTGGGACAGTCCAAGTCCTTCAGGCACCTGGTGAAATCAGGGACAGGAAAGGATGCCAAGATGCACATCCCTCTATAAATCCTACTGATTTATAAAATCAGTGTAAATCCTGCTCTCTTTCAGGGCACTTAGCTTTCCCAAAGAGAGAAATTGGGAGTGCTAATGCCATAACATTTGTATGCACATGGTCTAGTATCTGTTTTTGTAGGGGAGTCTCTTTACATTCCCACCTGTCCTCTAAAGCCTAGACCTGCTAAAGATTCCAGATTGGGAAGTGGATGCATTTTTCTTTTATTGATAACCTATTCTGGAGCTCAGAAACCACTGATTCCTAATCTAGAACAACAAGATTGTGAATTCCACTGGGTTGTACATGTTTCTCTTCTTCAGCTATGGACAACGTGGAGTGTGAATATTCTGGGGAGGTGAATATCAGAAATGAGCAGTTGGATGATAATCATAATTTGAGTACTTGGTGCTCAGGTAAATCTTTTATCAATCCTATTTACATTAAAGCATTTCTCTTAAAAACATAAAAAATAAAAAAAATATTGAGAAACTTCTTTTCTCAACTTGAAATACAAGTTTTGGCAGCAGCAAAATGTATGTAACTTAATAATTGAAGGTGTACCCCTGAGAACACAGTACTACAGAGACTAAAATTGCAGCTAAGCTTGGTATGATTTTTCAACAGGGATTAAATCTATTTTAAATCTTGGGATACTTGGGATCACAGAATCATGGAGTACGAGGCTGGGACAACTCAGTATTTCTCTGAGGAGTTTCTTTTTCCCAGTAATTCTCTAAAAGGTAGAACTAAAATGAAATCACACAGAGATTGCTGTACTTCATGTCCACTAAACAAATTTGTATTCCCAGCTATGAGCAAGACCCAACGTCTCAGCCACCAGCAGGAGTCGTTACAGCCATCTACAGATGAGACCTGACATTTGTATCTATAAGTTTTACAGAAATAGCCCCTTGGAAAAAAATTTGGAGTGATTTTCTCCCTCAGCCTTCATTTTATTTTAGACAGCTTCCACCGAGCTAATTTAGATAATGAATTCCTTGCACAAGGATAATGCTTTCTTTTACATCTCTACATACATGGCCAAACAAGCTGTCAGCTGCTCAGAAATGGTCTCTAAGTGAAAATAAGAGAGGGCCAAGAGGGAGGAAGAAATTCCAGGGAGATCAGAGAAACAAAAGAACCTTTAAATGAGATGTAGTGGTTGCCCCACTCTTGGAGACATGCAGGATCAGGCTGGATGGGATTCTGAGCAACCTGATGTAACTGGAGGTGTCCCTGTTCATTGCAGGGGAGATGGACCAGATGACCTTTAAAGGGCTCCTTCCAACTCAAACAATTCTATGATTCTGTGCCTCTAAATGGGTATGAAAATGGAGCACAAATGCATCTAATGGAAGGGAGCTGGAAAAGAACTTCATGCAGTGAGAACTGCTGGTTTGTCCCTAGCTTGGGTGACAGCAGAGCCAGAACACGCCATGACCTTAGCCACACTGAAATATGCCACAGTGAAAGAAGCCTCAGGGTAACCTAATTTAGAGCAGGTTAAAAGGAGCAAGAACACAGGTATCATGTTTGCAGGGCATCTTCCACTCACAAATACGTTGAAAATATGAAATGTCACCATGCTGAAAATGTCAACCACTTCCACGATCATTTGGAGAAATAGGACTTCAGTGCTTTCCTGGCATCTGTTGGAGTTTTTGTCTTATCTTGAAGCTCTGACAGCATTTCCTTTCTATTTTGAACCAACCTGAGAGCCTGAAAAATATGAATTGCTTGAAGTGTTTGTTTCACAGTAACTCTGCTGGAGCAAGAGGAGCCAAACCATGACCTTTTGGAGATGGACCACATATGGCAAGAAGGTGGTGAAGAAATGCACAATCTGAAGCATTTGTTCTTTTCTCCATGAATGTATCCCCTTCATCTCTATTGCCTCACTTGTTTTAAGGCACAAACACACCATGGTGTGCTGGTGTACCTATGAGAGGTGTGAGAAAAAGGGTATGGAATGGTGAAAGGGAAAGGAGATAGGTTGATGGAGGAAGAAGGGGACGGGGAGCCTCAGCATTGAGTTCTGGGCAAGGATCGGTGAAAGGATGATGGTGATTGCAGTGGGACAGAGGAGAGCTAGGGTTAACTGTGAGAAAAGTGGATGCCCCATCCCTGGAGGCATTCAAGGCCAGGCTGGATGTGGCTCTGGGCAGCCTGGTCTGGTGGTTGGCGACCCTGCACATAGCAGGGAGGTTGAAGCTAGATGATCATGGTGGTCCTTTTCAACCCAGGCATTCTATGACTCTACGATTCCAAATCACTGCCACCTCTCTGACACGTCCTCACCATGTGAGGGTGTCAGAACACCCTCCCTGCAGAAAGAACAAAGCCCAGAAGCAAGGAAACCCCTTCCTTCTGCTCTCCTGCTGAATGCGTAAGCTGAATCCAGGAAATGCTCCAAAGGTGTCCTGCATCCTCAGCCTCATATCAGGAATGCTGCGGGGAAAAGGGTTACAAAGAGTCCAAAAATCCTCATAAAATGAGCATTGCTCAGCTTTTAGGCAGGGCTGCCAGGCAGGTAGTAAAATTCCTGCAAAACACATCAGCGGCTGAGCAAACTTGTGGAAGGGAAGCTCTGGAGCTAGCCGGGTACCATCAATTGGGGCATCCCAAATAACCCCAGGTGCAGAGGAGGGTTTTAATTCCCCCTGGGGATTTTTCAAGCACCCCATAGGGAAGTGAAACCAATCGGTGCGAGGGACACGGCGCGGTTTCCAGCGCTGCGTCAGGGACGATTTCAGCAGCCTGAAAGAAAGAAAAGAAAAAAGCCTAAATTCTAAAAATATCCGCAATGTGGCTAAAGGCGCAAACACCCCCCTCACCAAGCGCATCCGCACGACGCGATACTGCCGTTCATCCCCTGCAGGCACTAAAGGAAAAATAAAAGAGAACGATTTAAGATGCAAACGATAGCGGGAAAGTTGTGCTTGTGCTGCGCGCTGGGAGGGTACGCACCAGTTGATTTCGCATCTTGTCTTGTTCCTCGCTTGCTCTGGTGTTGTTTCGTGCCTTTTTTTTTCTTTCCAACAATGGGGAATAACCAGGTAATACGGCAATACAAGAGCCAGGGGGTGCCAGGACAGGGACTGAAGGAGCCGCGGTGCTTTTTCCCCTATCGCTGTATCCCCATGCTCCCCGAAAGTTTCTTTGCCACACAAAATCAGCCACCAAACCCAAGCGAAAAGATTGCGAGGAGGAGCGGGGAGGGAAAAATCAGAGCAGATTTCCCTCTACGCTGAAGGCTCCGATGGCTTTTCGGCGTTTTCTCGCTCAAAATTGCGTGCACGGAGAGACCGCGCTGCCCCGCACCGCTGCCCCGGCGGCACCGCACTGATGCTGACTGCCACAGGGGGAGGATGCGCGGATTTATTTTTAAGTTCTATTTTCTTTTGTTTTTTGAAACTGCTGAAAAAGGTCACTGAAGGAGTTGGCTGCTTAAAAAAAAAAAAAAAAAAAAAAAGCCCTAAAAAGAGCGGCAGGCATGCGCACTGCGCGGATGCCATATTGGAATGAGTCTGCCGCGGGTGCGGGCGGAGGGACGGGTCGGCTCCGCGCAGCGGAAAAAAAAATAACTAAAAAAATAAATCCCAAACTTGCTCAGGTAAGTGCCGCACCCTGCGGCTCCCTTGCGGTCTCCCTGCTGGCATTTTTCTTTATTTTATTTATTATTATTTTTGTGGGGGAGGAGGAGGAGGGAGCCGCTTCTTATCCAAGGTTTATTAATTTTTTTTTTTTTTTGACAAAAAAAAAAAAAAAAAAAAAGCGCAGGGGAGATGGCAGCGCGGCTGGGAATTGTGCTCGCGGTGGAGTTGTTGTGAAGTGTTTGCGGGGCCGCTGGAGCGCAGCCCCGGCCGAGCCGCTCGGTACCTGCGCTCGGGGCTGCGGCTGCCGCTCCCCGCCGCTGTCCTTCCGCGGCTCCGCGAGCGCGATTCACCGCGGGCGTACGGAGCTTTCTTTCTTTCTTTCTTTTCTTTTTTTTTTTTTCTTTTCTTTTTTTCTTTTTTTCTTTTTTTTTTTTCCCTGTCGTGCTGTAGATGCGCTCAGTTCTTTTCTTTCTTCTTCTTCTTCTTTTTTTTTTTTCTTTCTTTTTCCTTTCTTTTGCTTTTCCTCTCTCTCGTTTTGTTTTTCCTCTTTACCATCTGTCTTCATGGTGCTTCCCTGCTACGTTCTCACGCGACCTCCTTTTACATTCACTAGGCTGATGATTGCATGCCTCGGAAAGAGTTATTTTGGGTGTGCGAGTGCCTTTCTTCTGAATCTGCAAAAGGGGGGGGGGGGGGGGGGGAAGAGAGCCGAGCTGCCTCAAATAACGGGGAAGAAAGAAAAGAAAGAAAAGAAAGCAATCGGCTGTGCCAAAACGTGCAGCCTGATCGCTACATATTTCCCCGTAGCGCTCCCGAACTGCGGTAAATGAATATTTATAAAGCTTGTCGGCTCAACATGGCGGATTAAGGTGTCTTTTAAAAGCTGAAAATAAACATTTTGGGGGGGTTAGGGGGGTGAAGGAGAGAAGCGAGGTGCCACACGTCTGGTTCAACTCTCTTTTATTGCTCGGAGAGGTGCGCTGGAGAATTCAATGCGGAGGCAGAGGGATGGGCTCCGTCCTCGGGTCTCTCCCCCCCCCCCCCCCCCCCCTCCGCAGGACTTAGGGGTGGGAAAAGTACGGGGGTTTGTGTGTGCTGGGAGGAAACCACGAGAAGGAGCACCCAGACTTCGGAGCGTGGCCGGTTTGCTTTCGGATGCCAAAATTGCAGATATGCCATGAAAGAGGGAGGGAAAAAAGAAAATGCCGAGAGATGTAGCGATGATTTATTTTGCATTAGCAGTAGACATGTCGTGGGATGAGATGTCCTGGTGGAGCTGTCAAACCTTTCCTAGACAATCAGCGGGGATGTGCTTCTTTCCCCCTCTGCTATTGTGCAAAAATGCTCAGAAATTGCTGTGCACTGAAATTTGGGCTGACAAGTAAGTGTTGTAGCGAGCATCTCTTCTACAGAAAGACCCTAAAAAGCCCGCAGTGATGGAGGGGAGGCGAATCGCAGCTTTTGCAAAGCAAAATGAGAGTTGGCGAGGAGTTTGCAGGGAGTTGTTTATGCCCTTTCCTCTGCTTTTTGCAAAAGCATTTTTCAGGGGAGCGGAGGAGTGAAGCTGACTCGGGAGAAACTTCCTTGTTCCAGTGCAGGGAGTGTTTTACTGCTGCTCAGGGATTGCTGTTTCGTTGCTGCAAGATGTTCACTTTGGAACATCAATGTTTTGCAGCTGTGGGAGGTGATGGGAAGCTCCAGCATCTCAGTGCCCAGGCAGGGGTGGAGGAACAGAGAAGACCCAGGGAGGAAGATGCCCTTCCACCTTTTGGGGATGTTCTTCAGAAACCCAACATGCTGGAGAGTGGAGGTGGTGTTTGCCCACCTTATTGTGCAGGTTGAGTTTTTGGCTTCCCACAGGGCTCTGCTCCATCTCCCATCCCATTTTTCCCCTCTTTCCAGCCTCCATTCCCTGCCTGGACCAGGTTGCGCTGCTCAGCACTGAGCTGATAGGGCAGAGATGGCAAAGGGGAAGAGGAGGGAGAAAGATTGTTATCTGTTATCAAACTATCTGAAAATATCTTTCATATAGGCAGAAGGACTGAGGTTGCAAAATCCAGGAGCACTGGTGGAGTGGTGGGATTTTCTGTGTGGTGGGAAGGGATGGAGCCATTGCAAAATGGAAAGCAGTTCCTTCATCTTCCTTCTCTGCTCTCCACATCCCCATGGGCACTGCTTTTTGGGTGAAATGACTCAGCTCTACTCTGGGGTGTTGCTGCATTCAATCATTCAATCCCCTCCTCCCCCCCTCCTCCCCCCCCTCCTCCCCCCCTCCCCCCTCCCCCCTTTTCTTTTTTTTTAATGTATTTGCATTGGAGGATTCTGCTTATATAAGGAAAAGAAACAGAACTAAAGAAAAACAGCTTAAAATGGCATTTCCCTTTGCAAACTGCACTTTCTGAGGGGAGCACTTTGCTTTGCATAGCACTGCTCTGGTGCAGCCTGCACCCCATTTGTGTTGGTGTACAACCTCCACTCTCAGCTCCTTGCCAGGGCAGTGGATAAGGGAGGTTTGCTCCTTGGGTTTAGGACCGTAGATCAGGGGAGCAAGGATGCAAGTGGCTTCCCCCCCACCTTTTTTTTTCCCGTCTACAACAGATTACGGAAGGAAGGAAGGAAAATAGTCTCACAACTCTAATAACTTCAGTGCTTATAAGGGATTAGATCCCGATAACTCCTCTGATAAGATGGAGGCTCAGTGTAATCTGTTACTAAGAGAAAATCTAAAAGCTATTTAAATAGATACAGCAAAAAGCCATCAGGCAACTAGTAGATTGTAAGTCACGAGGAAATACATCTTTGCTGATTTTAGGGAACAGAATAGTAGATGCATTATAAGCAAGCTGAGAAAACACAGATATTCAACAGATGTTCTAAAGGATTCTGCAGAGGTGGAGTGTAACACAGCTGTAAGACCATCTGTAGAAAGCAGTACGTAGCTGTGATTATGAGTGATAATTGGCTGGACAGACAGCTGATGTTTTAATGCAGCATTTATTAAAACTTTATGCTGGTATTGTTGGAAATAGAATAAATATTGCAAGTGTCAACTGTTTAGTCTATGGATACTTCTCCCTGCTGGGCTTGTGCTATTCCAAGTGTGCTTCTGATCCACTCAATACACATATGTATTTTGAGTCACTTTTTCAGGTCACTGCAGCCATAGCATAATAGGAGAGTACAGCAGGGTGTGTGTGGTGGTATCCTGATGGCAGAGAAGGTGCTGTCTTGTTTATTCAGGGGCTTTTTGCTGGCTAAATTCATGTTGATGTGGGAAGAGGGGATCTCAGGTGGTGCTCGTGGCTGAAGGATTTGGCTGGTGCCTGCTTGTGTCCGAGTGACAAAGGAAAGCATTTGAGAAAGCAGTAGGAATCGAGGCACATAGCTAGAATGTAGAGAAGGAGCTGGAAGTGCATTTCTGAAGCTGCGCAGAGAATCATAGAACCATTAAGGTTGGAAAAGACCACAAGGGTCATGTAGTCCCCCATCAACCCATCACTGCCGTGCCCACTGAACCATGTCCCTCAGTGCCACATCTGCCCTCTTCGTGAGAAAATGATGTGAGAACCAGGGGGGCACATTTCAGATCACCTGAGGCCAATGGAGATGTTGGAGTCTTCTATTACTGTGTGTGTGGACAGTGCAGAGGGCGTCATCACTCAGTGCTGAAAACGGAGCACTGCTGCTGTTGTTAACAGTTACGCTATTTGCAATACAGCAGAGGAAGAGTGGTCAGAAGCTGGAATGGGCTGCCCAGGGAGGTGGTAGAGCCACTGTCCCTGAAACATTGAGCATTCAAGGAACATTTGGATTAAGGGACGTGGTTTTGTGGGGGAATGCAGGTGGTCACGGGACGGTTGGACTGGATGATCTTGGTGATGCTACGATTTGATGAAACACTGAGTTTGTTTTATTGCTGTAACATGATAGTCCTTGGAAGCAGTTATTTTGGGATTAGAGTGGCTGACGGTACCTTGTCAGTAGTTGAATCTCATTGTTTCAAACGGTCTGTTGATCTTTGCATGATAGTCATCTCTGATGAAATCGCTTCAATCCATCCAACAGGTTTTCTGCCAGAAGATTTACATTAGATTTGTGTTCTGTATGTTATGTATCACTCTTACCAGGATTAAAAATGTTTGGGTTGCGGTGCAGGGGGTTGAAGTGATGCGAGCAGAAGACTATCTGGCATTTAAAAACTCACAAAAAAGTTTATTTTGAGATTGGCCTCTTGCAAATACAGCATTCTAGAGAAGGTTTGGAGAGTGTGTTCACAGTTACTCCGCTTTTATGAATCAGAAGCGTTTGTTCTAAAATTAAGCAGCAATAAAAAGGCACACAAAAATCCCCAAATGAAGCTGTTCTTGACAACTGATCAAGAGATTGTTCTGAGTAGGTGTGAAGCTTAAAAAAAAGCTATGTGTAGAACCTGTGCTATTTTTACTTGCATTCATGATTCTTGCCTTCATGATTAATGCTCTTAACATCACTGGGCAGCTACCATGAGGAACTTCTAATTGCTTGGGCCAAGTCCTGAGATCCAGTTCGAATAAAAATTAAGGAAAAGGTCTGTGTTTATTCCTCTTTTCTTGGAGAAGAGGGCTGCAGTTAGCCAGTGTAACTGTGACTTGCAGGGCTCTAGGTTATAATGTGTGCTGGAATTTGGTTCTGGATAGATTTTGGCAGGGGCTGCTGGCTGCCCTCTGGTCCCCTGGGGGAAAGGAAGGAGGTGTCAAGAGATGTCTGTGAGGGATGCAGCTTATTTTTTGGCAGATCCTCCCAGCCAATGAAGCTTCTTTCTGGATATTGAATGTTGAGAAGGGTGTAAACACCTGTAGGACCAAAACCAAGCACTGGTCAGCTCTGCAGTGTAAATGAACAAAGCAGGATCTGACCTAAAGTGTCATTTTTACTATGTGGTGTTAGATGGTGGATGTTCCTTGGATTCCAGTTTTTGTCGCAGTTTTCTTTGGAAAATGGCTCTGACTGCTGTGTGGCACTGCAGTATAAAGGCAGAATTCACTGCCCTCAGTGATGGGAGTTTGGGCTGGTGGGAGATTTGAGTTTGGCCCTAAATTAAGCCCATAAATCAACATGTTATATGACTCTGGTGACGTGGCTGATCCACAAATCCTTTGTGAAGGTCTGAGTGGTGCCAAATGAGAAATTCTGGTATGATAAACAGCTGTAAGCACTCAAGTTGCCCATCTAAAAGGCTTCCTTATTTCAAGCAAGAAGGTAGAAGGGGCATTGCAGACAGCTGACTGTATTCTTCCCTACAGATTTTTTTTTTTTTTTTTCCTGTTGTAAAGGTTAGATATTAGGAAGTTTTTCACACACAGTGGTGACACACTGGAATGGGTTGCTCAAGGAGGTTGTGGATGCCCCATCCCTGGAGGCATTCAAGGCCGGGTTGATGTGGCTCTGGGCAGCCTGGTCTGGTGGTTGGCAACCCTGCACGTAGCAGGGCATTGAAACTAAATGATCTTTGAGGTCCTTTTCAACCTAGGACATTTTATGATTCTATGAAAGGATGCTGGGGATATCAACTGTCTTCTTCAGGGCACTTACTCAGCTTTATCTTAAAACAGGCCATGCTCCCAAAGCCACTAGTTTTCAGTGGGTCTTTAGCATGTGTGGAAATGCACACCATAGGAGGACCAAATTAATGAGTCAGGGAGATGATGACAACTCCCTAGCAGGTGACAGAGCAGCTCAAAGTGACAAAGGTGAGTACGTGGTGACCTTCCTCTCCTTGTCCTGGCACCTTATGCTGACATTATGATGCATGCGAAGAAAGTATAAAATATCAGTGCTCTGGCAGGAAGGAATTTTGCTGCTGCTTGGAATGAGCATAAATAATGTAAGCACAGTGGAGGGGAAAGGCATATGCTCAACTTCCTGGCTGTTGGCAGCAGTGTAGTGGGATGGTTTGAAACAGGTTTGACAGATCCTGTCATCAACACCTGAAGTTGGGGTGCTCCCCACCAGAGTCTAATGCGGAATAATTCCATCTCAGAAAGACTGGTGAGGCATTGGCACAGGGTGCCTAGGGAGGTGGTGAAGTCAGTGTCCCTGAAAGTGTTCAAGAACAGGGTGCTTGTGATGCTGAGGGATGTGGTTTAGTGGGTGTGGTGGGGATGGGTTAATGGTTAGACTGGATGATCTGAGTGGTCTTTTCCAACTCTAATGATTCGGTGATAATTTTACAAGTTTGGTCTAGTCTTTAGGGAAGTCCATGGCAGGGGTTTGCTTTAAGTCTTCTCTGTATCTTTAGCTGCACTTGAGTGTAGGGTAGCTAAGAGTGCAATGAGTACCTAAGCCAGACATTGGTGTGCTTGCCTGTCACTTTTTTTTTTTTCTTGCCTAATGCTGCAGGGGTTTTCATTGTAAACAACTTACTTGCTCTAATTAGGTTTATTTTACTTTGTGTTGCCTTATCTCACTGCCATTTATCTTTGCGTGTCTCCTGGATTCTGTTACGTGCCGGGTGGAGGGATGAGAAAATTGCTTTGTGAAACAGGTCTTCGTCCGTTGCCTTGAAAGCATGAGGCATTTGGCACCAGGGCAAGTAGGAAGGAGTGCAGTGACCTGCTGAGTTACAGAGGGAAGTCACCTCCTCACGTAATCCCTTTCCACACGGTCATAGAATCGTTAAGGGTGGGAAAGATGATTTAAGATCACCTGGTCCAACCATCGACTCACCTCCACCGTGCCCACTAAACCATGACTCTCATTGCCACATCTCCCCTTTCCTTGAGCACGTCCAGGGGTGGTAGCTTTGCACCAGGTGTCTTCAGAGCTTAGCCTCCACCCTTTTTCCCCTTCAGGATGGTTGACCAGACCAGATGATTCCGTTCTCTGTTTTTTGGCTTGTTTTCCCTCCAGAGGGAAAAGTTTATTTTCTGTGGTGCTAGACAGGTGATAAATCTATAAAGAAACATGCTCAAGTTCAAGAGCAGAAGGATTGGCCCTATTGAGTGGTTGGAGAGGAAGGGATCTACAGGGCTTGTGCAAACCATCTTTTACCCAGGGACAGGGTTTAGCTCTACTGGGATGTTCTTCTGGACAGGTATCATCCTGACCCCTCCAGAGATGTTTTGTGCCCTTCCTGCATTCATTGCATTCATTATTAGTGATTTTCTTCCTGGTACCCTCCTGCAGTTTAAATCCAAATCTTCCCATTCTATCCGCCAAAAAGTGTGGAAAACAGGTTATTTTCATTCTTATTTTCAACTTTTTTTTTTTTTTTTTTTTTTTTTTTTTTTAATATATTTGAATATTGTGAACGCTTTTTGCTTCTCTGGGTAAGAGTTTGTTTCTTCCACTCCAGAATACATCTGCACCGATACAGCACTGTTCAAAACAGTGAGTTGCCCCTAATAAAGTCCTGTGGGGTATTCAGTATGAAGGAGAAATTGTCACTTCATATAAATGAAAACATTTGGTGAGGGAACCCCTCAAATAAGTAAAGGGACAGGAATTGGGAAGAAGTGATCCTTAAAAGGATTCCAACTGGTACTTTGTCTGAGAAGGGAGACAGGGTCTTTCTCTAGGAGGTGAAAGCTGTTCCTTGATGTGTTCAATAGCCTTTCTGAACGAGCCTCCGTTTGCATTGTGCAGATGCTCAGGGGGTGTAAATATTGTGGCAGGCTGCCACTATCCATCCTTCATGAAGTGTGGTTTTATTTAGGAACCTCTGCCTGGAGGAGCAGCCTTTCTTCTCTGCCACGGCTGTAGTCCTGAGCATCCTCATGTTAAAGGAGTTGGGTGATGGGCAGCATTGCCTGTCAGCTAGCTTTTTGGGGAAGCTGAAGACTGAATGTGTGTCTTGTGTTGCCTACATGCTTTTGGGGGATGGTCTCTGAGCATTGAAAAAGGTCACCTGCATTGTTTAAAGCAAAGACTGGAGATAGGGACTTTTAGACTTGAGAGAAAATGCTGTTGACTTGACCTGAGTTGTAAAAATTGGAGGTTGTGTGTTGTGATTTGCAGTGGGGTTACAGGGAGTCTAACATTTACTGAGGCTGGGATGCTCTGGGATGTACATATCTCCACACTAAAGGCAATGATGGCAACCAGAAGAGCCACAGGGGTGTTCAAACAGACACCCAATGAGGAGTGAATCCCAAAGAGGGAAATGATGCTTTGGACAAGAATCTTTTAGGGCAGGAGTTGATTCCTGTATGCTTTGACTGTGCAGTGATGCCTGATTGTGTATTGTGACCCGTGGGTGAGAAGATGCCTCGATGAATCACCTGAGTGGGGAGAGCCTAATTCAAGATGAGTTTTGAAGTGTCTGGACTGAGAGGCTCAGCACCAAATGCTGCAGTTTCCTGATGGCTGGTCTGGTCTCAGTTCTTGTTCAAACTAGTTTTCTTGATTGCTTTGCAGTGGGTTTTTCCACTCGTAGCGTGCAAAAAGCTTGAAGGCTGCAAAGGCTGCATGAAGTCATAGGATCATTTGTGTTGAAAGGGACTCTTAAAGGTCATCTAGTCCAACTCCTCTGCAGTGAACAGGAGCACCTACAGCTCAGTCAGTTTACTCAGAGCTCCATCCAGCTTGATCTTGAATGTCCCCAGGAATTGGACATCTACCATCTTTTTGGGCAACCTGTTCCTTTCGTCGCCCTGTTGTAGGAAAAACATCTTCCTTATATCCAATCTAAATCTCCTGTGTTAGTTTGAAACCATTTCTTCTTGTCCTATCACAATAGACTCTGCTGAAGAGTCTAAAATGACACATGATGGTGGTTAGCTTTGAGAGATCATTCACTAGCAGTTATTTTTGGATCTCCCCCATATTCCACTTCAGTCAACTCAAATGGGGAAAGAGATGCAGATTCCTTACATCCTGATGTATCTAGGGGTGAAGCCAGTGTTACTGAACATTGGAGGAGGCAGGAGCCAGATCCATGGGAAAACAGTGGTATTTGTACTTTTCTACCTTTCAGGCCTCCACAGTACGCTGACATAATTGATGCACATAAATTATCCAGATAGGGAATTTCAAGGATATAGGGTTGTTGGTTGTTGTTTATTTTTATTTTTTTTTTGCATCCTCTGTTCTGATAGCTTGCCTTTTTAGTATGTCAGTCCCTATTAATTAACCTTGTTTTGAAGGAAGTTCAGTTTCTAAGGAGTCACTCCAACAGATGATCCTGGGGTGCTGGATTTGTGTGTGCATGGGGTCCCTCTCCCTGCAGGAGCTTATTCCAAAGGAAAGAAAAAGGAGGAGGAGTGTACAGGAGATGAGAACTGTAGAATGATGTGACAAAGCCAACGCAGGCAGTTACTCAAAGAGCCAATATTGATAGAGATGACAAGGCAGCATGTTTGAGATAATGATGCAGCTAAGACTGACAGCTGTGGGAAGAAGCAAATAAAAGAAGTTCCCTTTTTATATTGGCTGCCTTTTTCCGCCTGTGAATTAGAAGTCTGGATGTGAATTAAGTACCAGGGGAATGGGAGCTGCGTGGGGAAAGCATCAGACCGGTTTGAACCACCAAATGAATAAGGGATCTCAAAGCAGGGGATTTTTTCTTCCTTCTTTCAGTTGCATTTCATAATCAGTTTCTTTTTGCTGCTGCTCCATTGTAGTGTCACCTTCAGTGGTTTTTGCTGCTTTTTCCCATTCCCTAGTTGACAAGCTGGCCACGTGGCTCGTGGTCCTTAATTTGAGATGCACAGACATACAGAAATGAGGGAATTGCACTGTATGTTGCTTGTTTAGTGTTGTTGATGCAGGCCAGTTAGCATGCTGCTGTTAACAGTATGGCTGGAGACTTTGTTTGAGGTGTTAATTAGCAGCAATTAGTAGGGTATTAGTTTCTCCCTTCTTATGTCAGCTTTCTTTGCTAGTTAGTTGTATCAACAGGAGGCTCAGTTATCTGGAAGCTTATGTTTGCATAGGAGTTTTGTCAACTTGTTGCGTTGTGTTGGGTAGATACATAAATGCTTTCCTACCATAAATTGTGAAGTAGATATTCCGAATATAAGAAGACATGTAGCTCAAAACAGAGTTGTCCATAGCTGAAACAGCAAACCTGAGATCATAGAATCACTGAAGTTGGAAAAGGTCTACGAAATCATCCAGTCCAACCATTCACCTATCGCCAGTAGCTCTCACTAAATCATATCCCAGCACAGCATCTAGACGTTCCCTGAACACCTCCAGGGTCGGTGACTCCACCACCTCCCTGGGCAGCCCATTCCAGCTCCTGATCACTCTTTTGGAAAAGTAGTATTTCCTAACATCCAGCCTCAATCTCCCCTGGGACAACCTGAGGCCGTTCCCTCTTGTCCAGTCGCTAGTTACATGAGAGCAGAGGCTGACCCCCAGCTCACTGCAGCCTGCAGGAGGTGCGTTTCTCCCTTTCAGTCTAGGTGGACTTGATCTCAGTCCCAGATGTGGCTGTTGGCAGGTTCATGCTGATTTTCTCATCTATTTCCCATTTCTGACAGGCAATTCCCAGTCTCAGGGGAATGGGCCCTTCTTGTGGATCTGGTGGCAGATCTGGGGTTTAGCTGTGTAAAAAATGGCATTGTTTGAATGGACATCTTCAGCTTCCTATCAGTTTGTGACTTTACCCAGTCAGCATCGTGGGAACATTACAGAGTTTAACTAAGATACTAAGTAGCTTATCTTTCCTCTCAGTGTTTGTATTGTTGCCCCTGAGTTTTGTTTAAAATGATAAATTGTTGTGCTTAAATTGATTTCTCTCTGTTCTTTAAAATTCTTTTTCAGTAGATCCAGATTATCATTCATTGCTGTTTGATCTTAGACAGAAATGAAAACAGCTAAATCTACCCAAAACTTAGCTTCAGCTGACACTTCCGCTTCTCTCACATTGAAGAAGCTTGACGTAAAATTCTGATGCTTAGCCAATTAATTATTAATGGTGTTTATTGAAGTATTCTCTACTGAAAGATAAGTGTGTTTTTGACTTACAATAGACCGATTGCTTCTAGTTTCATAGTTAATTGAAAGTTAATATACACTGAGGATGAGTGATACATATGTTATTAGGTTATCTGCACTTTAAGTACTCATAGTATATAATGTACTTAATTCATTAGCAAGTCTTGCATCAACGAAGAATAAAGATGAAGTGGTTAGTGTCCATTGCAGTGAGGAAGTGATCAGTATTATTTATTGTGTGTTCCAAGAATACTGAGCACTTTGCAAATATACTGCACTGAATCAATTTACAATCTCCTCTTCGGGGGGGAAAAAAAAAAAAAAAAAAAAGTAGGTATATATTTACTTTGTTAAAAGGTTCTTTAGGAGTGAGGAACACAAACCACTGGTGGAGGTCTAACTTTGCTCAAACCATCTTCTGCTGAGTGCTGTACCACCTTTGCTTCTACCAGCGATGCTTCGTGAAGCGTGCATGGTTTTAGCACAGCTTAATTGCCAGCACAACAGTGCTGTTGTGATTGCTCTGGCATACAGTCCTATCATGACTCAGTGAATGAAAATCACCCTTACACGTTATGTGGTCTTTATCTTTTTCAGTTCCTTCTGTACCTTCTCATGTGTCTGTTTTTCCCTCGAGTTTCGTTGGAACAACCTTAAAAACTGAGGATGAAAAATCTATGACAAAGCACTCTCCCTCTTTCTATTTTATGACCACCGTATTTGGTCTTCCTGAATATCTTCCTGAGTAGTAAAAGTTGAAAAAAAATCCCATAATATTTTTACACTCTTATTACCTCCTGCTTTGCATGGACTCTGGCAGTAAGAGTATTATTATTTCCTACTTTTAGTCATGCTTCTTGCAGAGCATTTGGTGTTGGTGCTGCCAGCAGAGTCCTCTCTGTCATCTGAGTCTTGGAGGCATCCACTAATAAGCAGGACCAGTCCTCTGTATCCTATGTTCTGGACACACGCCTTCCTCACCATCTGTCTTCACTGCAGCATCTCTGGTATGACTAGCTGGTTCCCTCTGCGCCTGTAAGCCGAGCTCTTAGTTTCTCTTTTCCAGTCCTCCCTTGACACCTTGTAATTCATCGTCACCACGAGTTTTACTGAAAAGTTCACTTTTTTTTAAATCTACTTTTAAATGTGTATCTCTGGGTATTGCTTGTCCGATGGCTTACTCTGGCTGGAGATACAGTTCTCGATCTCATGTCTGATTCAAGATCTAGTCAGTGTTGTGTTCCCTTTCTCACGCATTTTGTGGTTTTATTATGCTGCTTTTGAAACAGTTTTAAAGCAGAAGAATCTCCTCTGCCATCACAACCCGATCTACACCTGACTTAATGTTTTCTACTCTAGGTGGCACTAAATGGTGCAGTTACCTTAAATTTGCCTTCAGAAAGCAGTTGAAGCACTATTTTATTTCACTATCTACTTTATAAATGCTTAACTTCATTTTCTAGAGGTTCTTCCAGTCTCTCCCAAGTATTCTCCTTTAGAAACCTGGAAAATATTTCTGAAATGAGGTATTTCCATTGCTAACACTGTGTGAGTTATGTTGGAAGTCAAAGACTGGACTTGGAAGGTGACTGAGTTGGCCTTTCTTGGATGCCTTTTTTTGTCAAGGATTGTGCATCTCTATCAGTTGTTCTCATTTCTCAGCTGGTAACACAGGGCTCTGGTCTGAACTTTGGGATGTGGATTCTTTGTGTTGAATATTGTGGATGTTATTACCACATTGTCATCTCTCTGTTGTTATTATTGTGATATAATGTAGTATGAAATAATATTGACATAAAGTGTAATATCTTATGATAGTGTTGCCACTTAGAGGTGATATCCTCTGTTGTGGTCTTTCTTCCAAAAGTGGCTTCATTTTGGAAGAGAGAGCAAGATCAAGGAGCTGTGATCAAATATTATAACGTGAAACCTACGAGAAGTGGCTGAGTGTTGGCGTAAGTACAACAAATCACTCATTTTTTCTTTTCCATTTAGTTTGTGCCCTAGGAACTCTCTGCTGCAGGATGAATTAGGAAAAGAAGGACTGTTTCTCTGAACCATGGACGCAAGAGCATCTTTCATCACTACCATGCAAGAGAGCCAGCATCTATCCCCAGAGAAGGGGCAGGGACTGGCCAATGGTGATGGGGAGCAATTTGATTCAGGTGAGCTCTCCTTTTCTCTTGTAGGTTTCCTGCATGTCACAGTCTTCCAGATGACTGCTTTAGGGAAGGTGGCAGCTGTTTACTGGGTGGCGTTAGGGTTGGATACCTTGATGGCCATTTTTTGAGTCTTGTGGATTGGGGAAGGGTGTGTGTCCCATATTGTGGAGAGCCCAGGTGGATCCGTGATTGATAAGTTGGGGAAATTTTGACTTTTGGAGGTTTTCTAAGGTATGTTCTAACTACTTTAAATGAAAAGCAGTGGAAAACCTTTCCCGGGGCATCATATTGTGTTCTTCCTGTCCACCCACACACTCTGTATTTTATTTTACTCTCTTTTGATTAAAGAAAGGAAATGAATGTTCAGAAATTACGGTATTTCTCCTTTGTTTTGACCTTTATCTTTGTTCCTTCAGATTATTATTTTTTGTATTACTTCAGATGAGAGGGCATCACAAATGTCATCCCAGCCAGCAGAGAGCTGGTTGCATGTTGTCCTTGTGCACATGAGTATGACTGCTCTGAGATGGGCACTGAATGATAAGGATTTGCTGGGTAAAATTGGCTCAGTAACTTCACCCTTATTCCGTGTTTATTCAGGAAAGCTCAGCTGAGGAACTTGTGAAGCACAAAGCTGAGCCACCTGTCAGTTACTCTGTACAAAATGTTTCATTTTTGCCTTGTGGTAATGATGTTGTTGCTAATGTGCTTTAATGCTTTTCCAGAAATCTTGTGCATTTCTGTAACAGCAGTTCTTCATCAAAGGATCCTGAGGTGTAATGGCAAATGAAAATCTACTCTTGCATGCAAGCATTCTAAAGGGCTGCCTGAAGTCTGCTTCCATAGAAGTAGGCCATCTCACCAGGGGTGAATCACTGATCCAACTTCAAAAATGCAGTGGTAACAGTGTTGGGGTGAATGCTTGAAAACAGCTTGCTTTGGCTTCAGTGTCCTTTGCTTTGACTTCTATGTTCTTTGCATCTGTTCTCTCAGATGGTGCTGTGTTGTGCTGGAAGGTGTCCCTGCCTGTGTCAGGTGACTGAACTAGATGATCTTTAAGGTGCCTTTCAACCCAAACAATTCTATGATTCCACGTTGTGTTCAAGTCATTTGCAAAGCTTGATCATTGGTCCACTTCTCACTGTTTCCCACTGAGCACCCCAGAAATTGTGTGTGTTAAGAAACTTCGATTCATCCCACCTAAAGGAAGTGGGAAACTTTTATGTTCCCTTAGTTAAAAACATAATAGTTATCTTGGGCTCTGCTGTAGATGTGAAAAAGCTTCTCTTTCATAGGGTTTCGCATAGAGAGCTAAGGATCATCTAGAGTTAACCAGCTGAATATGGAATTGTAATGCCTTAAGACAGTTGGAAAAAAAAGTCATCATAGAATATCTCGAGTTGGAAGAGACTCATAAGGATCATACAGTCCAACTCCTGGCTCCAGCTCAAGTTCTGTATCTGAAAATGTTGTCCAAATGCTTCTAGAACTCTGGCAGCTTGTGGCCGTGCCCACTGCCCTGGGGAGCTTGTTCCAGGCCTCAAATCACCTTGTCAATGAAGAACCTTTCCCAGACACTCAACCTGACCCTCCCATCACACAGTTCCATGCTGCTGTCACCATTAAAGAGACTTGTAGCTCTATAAAACAAGTCATCTCATTTTAACATCAGCACTGGGTTGTCTTTGAGTTGAAAAATCACCTGGCTGGAATAGAAAGGGACATCAGGATCCTGATTGACTGTGTTAGGTGGATCCTTATCTTGAGATGGCATTTCCAGAGTGGGCAGCCTTATCTAGACACTGCTGGATCCATTTATATCTATGAGAGAGCTGTAGGAGCTCTCTCTGGGATGAGGTGCAGGTGATCAGTTGTAGGCATTGGGTTTGAAACAACAGAAACCGGCGTGTGGACCCTAACTGTCTTTGAGAATATGTGACTTGGTGACTCTCCCAAGGAGGTATAGGAGGCTTGTTGTTGATCAGGATTTCCCCTTTGCCCCAAGCCCTCCCCTGTGTGTTAATCCTAAATCATTTTGCCTTTCAGTTCTTTGTGAGTGAACAAAGTCATGAATATATTTATATGCCTGTAAATAAGATAGCTTAGCAGTTTCCACAAATACTGTAATTTCCAAAGATGTTCTCCTTCGGGTAAGCCTGGGAAAAATCTAAGCTTATGTAGCCACAGGTTTTGCGTCTTTTATCTCATCCTGCGAGGCTGATAACATCTGGAATAGTTGCATTTTTATAGTGTCAATGCATGAAGGACTGCAGAGCACTTTAAAGCCATTCAGGGGCTCAGAGATAATGACTTGTTGATTTTATTTGCCATCCTAGACTTGTTTATACATCACCATATTGTAGGCTAGCCAGCCTTGACTCTTTCATTAAAAAAGAGCACTGAGCCTAAGCACCAATAATTGGAAAGGGAGCTGATATGTAAAGTAGGCCTAATGCCAAATTTGTCATCTCACAGGGAGCTCTGCAAAACGCTGGCACCTGGGGCTCTGTGTCTCTCCAGCAGAGCCAGGACTTTGTTGTAGGAGTGTGTGGCTTGAGGACTGACAAACAGATTGCCTTTAGGATCATTGCTTCCTAAGTGGGCACAGTTGTCTTTGTATGTTCAGAGAGACTTTGCCTTTTGATTGGGGACCAGCAGATACTCAGGGAAGGCTGGCAAAGGGTATCCTGTGTTCCTCAGCAGTAGGGGTTTTGCAATGGGCAAGAAGATTTGTGTGCAGTCCAACTACTGTACTTGTGGATCTAAGTAGGAGTGTACCCCCTGACTCTGGGTCGCCCTGAGTCTGCCCACGATGTCCCCTTGCCAGGTTTTCTAGAAGGGAACAGAATCCATTTAAAAACAGATTTGGAAGCTTACATTCGCTTCACAATCTTTGGTGAAGATTGTGATAAAATGAAGCAAAATAAAACACTGATGCCATGATAAATGAGTACTCCAACATTATTTTTACAGACCTTGTAAAAGTAATTTCCTGATAAAGTCTGCAGATAAAACACCGTAGAGGAGTCAGACTATTGATGTGTCAGAGAGAAATGAATTGACTGGGAAGGAAAGCTGTAGCTCACACTGCTGTGGAAAGAATACTCGTAACGCTTTCCCCTGGCCTCTTGGACCTCCCTATTTGGCTTTAGAAAGGAGAGATCAGGGTCGTTATTAAAACAAGCGCTTTTGGGAGTTCTGTTGGACTGCATGTGAATGAATCTGTTGGCAAGGCTGTGGGAACAGTGTGACTGGTGGCTGTGGGTTGGCATATAGCAGAGTAGGTCATGGGCAATAATACATTAGGAAGGAGGGGAGGGCTTGCTGCATCTGTAACTAGCATCTTTAATGCTAACGTAATTAACTTAGTGTTGCCAAATCCTGTCTCTCTGGAGATACTGCTCCTTGCATGGATGGTATGTGCTGAACTGCTTAAAAGCCCTTCTACCACTCTGTGGAAATTAGGTTGCCTGCAGAGATGGTGGATTCCCCATCCTTGGACACATTCACGGTCAGGCTGGATGGGGCTCTGAGCACCCAGATCTAGCTGTAGATGTCCCTGTTCATTGCAGGGAAGTTGGACAGATGGCCTTTAATGTCCCTTCCAACTCAAATGGTTCTGTGATATTTCTCCTTCCCATAAGAATGCTGAGGAAGGATGAAGAGAAAGAGAAACGTGATGGACTAACCATGACAGCTGGAGCAAGAAAAAGGAATGACAGCTGAGAAGATACAGAGAGCACTGTGGGCTGAGAGAAGTGTCTCATGCTTTGAAACAGAAATAGCTGAGCAGAGGGGAAAGACGTGGGGGTATGTTTGGGTGGAGATGATTTTGGGGTTGTTGAGTAACCCATCCCAGCACCAGAAGCACAAACAGGTGATAGAACGGGAAACAATCAGGCAGAGGGGTGTGCCTTTAGCTTTTTGCCTCTTGCTTTTCACATCAGAAGTTACTGGCTTATAGTAGGACTGTGATTGATGGTGCCTGGGATAGAAAGTTGCTTAAACATAGGAGTAATTGTAAGTTTCTGATGGATAGCCGTATCTGCCCATATACCCATGAACTTGCATACATTTTTAAAAAAATATTAACCCTTGAAATCTCTGAACCTGACTCCTCTAAAAAATAACTCCAGCCGGTTGCTGATTTTCAGATTGAAGTTCTCCCTGATCATCAAAGTTGCTTGCTTGCATGATATAGCTAAGTCTTAGCAATTTGTGCACAGAGTTCTTACTTTTGGCTAAGCTGTCCTTGTCTTTCAGCCAAGAATGAGCAAAGTCCTCCTTTTGTGCCTGGAGTTCTTTTTGGTAGCCAGGAGGCAGCCGTCTTCAAGCCACCTTGCCACTTTACATGGGAGTAAGAGTTGATTTACATCTCCATATTTAATTGAGTTGGTGGTATGGAGCCAGACGTTAGGCTTGATGCAGCGGTTTGCAGTGTTTAATGGTGATGACAGCTCAGTGCTGCTCTTTGAACTCCCAGACAAATCTTTACCCTCTTCCAACTCTGTCTCAAAAACCCTCCTCTGAGACATTTTTTTTTTTTTCCCCTTCGCATACATATGTCTGCAAATAAAGCCTATTTCTTCCCCTTTTAATGATGAGAGATTCCCATTACACAGTATAATTTTCTAGTCTTGAAAACTGGAGACCTGTAGCAACAATTTCAATAAATTAACCCTGCCATTTTCTTCATAAAACTATCTGGGGAAGCTCCTTAATTCAGTTTGTCATGAGTCACTTTAATTACATCATGACCACGCTGATAAATGTGTGTGCAGGTAAGGGTCTCTTGTAGTTTTCCTTGATAAACGCTTATTGCAAACAGCTCATTGCTAGACTGTAAATATTTTTGCTCTGGGGATGTAACTGAGTTTGTGAGAATGCCTGGGAACAAAATGAAAACAATCAGATGTGGCTGATTTTCTGTAAGTGAAAGACAGTTTGTTCTTAATTATTGCTGTGTGTGTTTCAGCAATGGTTTCAGGCCTCAACTCTGCTCTGCTCAGTGGGGATATGTTTAAAAAAAAAAAAAAAAAAGAGTAATGTCAACTCCTTCCCTATGGGGAAAGAAGGGTTGTGAGGGGGCATTGGTGTGAGCGGGGAAGACATGATGCAGAGCCTCAAATCTGAAATGGGGCAAGGATAAATGCAGGCAACAAGAATGCAGCAGTGGCCTGGGGATTTGGAAAAGCAGCTTTGGTGCTGGTGGAAGGATTCCATTGGGGTTCTTGGGTGTTGGAGGGCAGAGAAAGGCTGAGCAAGGAGAAATAGAATAGCAGAGCTGAAACTGTCTCCCCTCAGCCCTAAGGGCTGGGTTGCTTGTTTTTCATGCTGCTCAGCCAACAAGAACAACATCCATTGTTATCACCAGTACACTGTTGCAATTAGCAGTCTGGGGGAACCCAAGGCTGGGACATGGGCATGGCCACTGTATCCCTGTGATAGCAGGCTGACAATCAACTCTTGTAGCACAGTCCCTGTTGCATTATAATGAGTTTGTTCCCTTGTTGTGATGATTGCAGGGTCAATTTTGGTCTCACAGTGTTGGCTGATAAAGTCCCAAAATCTGCTGAAAGTGTTTTAAGAACCAGTCAAGCTGGCTAAGAACAGATCTTCAAGGAGGCTTTTTCTCTCACATTGATGTTTGTATCAGTTGCTATTTTTCCCCTGAACTGTTTGATACAGCTTTTGCCTTCTTTGGCTGCATTTTGGGCTGTTTTCCTTTCTTTCTACTACTTTTTTTTTTCTTGTTTTCCTTTTGAACAGATGAGGGCTCCAGCATTGAGGATGCAGACTTCAACTGGGATGAGTTCCTGGAGGAAACAGGAGCCAGTGCTGCTCCCCACACCTCCTTCAAACATGTATGTGCATTGTCTGCCTTGCTAGTATTGAATGTGTTCCCTCTTACGGTGTTCCTGACCAGCTGAAATGGAATCTGTCCGTTCTGTGGGGAGTTTGGCCTTCTGTGGCAGTGTATGTGAAAATAAGATGGAGTACTTCCTGTTGTCCATGCAGCTCCAGGCCCTCTTGCTGCTGTTAGGTGACATCAGCTCTGTGCACTCAGAGCACAGTGTCTATGCCACTGGGTTCAAATATCTTTTATGAGGTTTCATTCTGCTCTCCTTACATACTCATCTTTTTTTTTTTTTTTTTTTTTTTTTTCTCCTTCTTAATTTGTTGATATCCTTTCCAACTTGTAGAGATTCATCTCACCAGAGCATCTTATTTCTCTGAAGGTGCTCTCTCAGTGCATGATTTGCTGACCAGCAGGGTTGCTCGCCACCAGAGCCCAGCATGGTCCCTAGGAATCCATCAACCCCCTTCCTAAACATCCTGCCTCAGGAATGTGGGAACCAAACAGTGGAGTTGGTGATAACTTTCCTGGATGCTATGTTGTATGCAGATGTTAAAGAGTCCTATATGTGTCACGGTAGTTAGGACATGGTGGCTCCAGCCCACGTTAGCAGTAGTATACAGAGCCTCTGAAATTCTGAATGATGGAGAAGATCGGAGTATGCTTTGAGGAGGGATCCTGTCAAGGAGCAGAGCCTGTCAAGGATATTGTATGGACCCATTTTTCCATCTGCAAACAGTTGTTTAATGTCTTTTATTTGGCCTACGTGTGTGCTGTCCATAGTCTGCCTTTACACGAGGACTTGAGATGGAGCTTAAACTAGTGCACAGATTCTTCATCATCATCAAAGACGTACACATATGGTGTAATCGATATATTTTTCCAGGTCTTTGTTTTCAGTCAGATGCAGAATTGTTCTTTCAGATGTTACGGTGCATTTACCTGTATCAAGCTATGCCCAATCATGGTGGTTCTCTGTCCTCAACTGTGAGTCATGTGCAGATGATTCTGTTCATCCTCTGACCTGGCCCATCAGCTGCAGGTAGCAGCTACATCTGGTAATAGGACTCACCAGCCCCTTTTCTCTCATCTTCATTCACCTGACCTAAATGCTCTGGATGATGTGGATATCTCAATCAGGAAGAGAAGTGTTTCACATGTGATGCTCTCATTTGCCTTCCATTGAGTCTGGTTGCTGGCAGAAATCCTTGGGAACATATAGTTGTACCGCAGTGAAGGGAAAGTTTCCTGAAGAATTTGTTGCTCCTTTGAGATAAGTCTCCATTTGGATAGCTGCCTTCATGCCATTAAACCACCTTTGCCTCCAGGTGGTTTCTTGATTTGTTTTGAGGAGATAAAGAGCAGTAGTGATGAAAAACCTGTCCCTACAACTGGAAAAAATATATATAAAATAAATAATACCAGCCTCTGTTACCTATTCTATGCATGTAGATAGAGTATTGCAAGATGAAGGATCCTAATTTTCTGTACTGGAGAACTACAGTACAGTGGTAAAATTTTGTTGTAGTTTATCCTTGGCCCAGTAGCTGTCTGGAAAGAACATCTTGTCCCAGGGTGTTAACCCTGGTTCTTGTCTCAAATAGAGGATCCTGCTGGGAGCTGTGTACTTCACAAAGTCTTTCTATTCCCCCTCTTCATGATTTTCATTTAAAGTCTCTTGCCTCAAGTGTTCCACTTTGGTCTTTATTCGTGGTGAGAGCAAGAACAGAAGCTACAAATGATCGTGTATCCTGGATTATTCATGAGGACCCTTAGCATCACAAAAGTTAAGATCCTATTTTAGGACTAAACTAGTAAACGTTGTAGATTTTCCTCCATCTTAAATGATCTCCAGAGGTCTCTTCCAATCTCTGTTAGTCACAGTCCCAGCACTGATGCTGATGGAAGTGCCTGCATATCTGAAAGTATGTGGAGTGTTGTAATCTGCAAATAACATATGCCTTTGGCTGGACACTGCTCACGTTGTAAGCTGGAGTGGGGTAAGGGAGAACTGGGCATACCCAAGGAGCTCTGTTTTTTTCCAGCAACTTGGCATTGTGAAGTTGGCCACATAGACCATGATATATCACAGCGAGCAGAGGAGGCGTTTTATTGCTCCTCTGTAAGTGAGAACTAAATCAGAGACAACCTTAAACCAGATTCCAAAATCTCTCTGGCTTCAGTAGGACACAAAGTACATGGAAACCTTTAAGCATGTCTCCTTAAAATTACATGGGGAGTCATGGCTGCATTTTGGATGGTCTTCTGAAGACAAAGCTGTACTCTGAATGGGCTGGCATTCATCTCTTGTGTATCAACAGTACCTAGACACATCCTGCTGGCCCTTGGGAGATGTGTTATGACGTGTCTGCAACAGTCTCTGCAGTGTCCTAGAAGAGCATGGCATCTCCAGTGTCCTTGAACAAGTTGCTTGTGACTTTCTGAGATAAAAACAAGTGACTCCTCCATCAGATTGCAGAACAGTGACCCAAGGCCTTTATTTCTCTCTGCCATGTATCCTACACCGTCTTTATGAGAATACACACCAGGAGAGCAAATTGGGTATGCCTTAAAATTCTGCTTGTGGATATGGTGGAAATACTCTCCTTGGTCTGCTTGGTACAATATTCAGCCTTTGGTGCTTTACAAGCCTCAAGAGGTGTACAAGTATTGTTGTATGACCAATTGTAATAGCTGGGCCTAACTCCCAGAGTGCCTTCCTGTTCTACTTTGCATGTGTCCTGGGATTTGCCTGATGGAGCTGTGTGAAGGGCAGTTACACCACCTTTCTCCTGAGCATTGTAGAGATTTATGAAGCTCAGATGGCTACAGTCCCTCTCAGATTTAGTTCACCTGAGTTTATCACAGCTGATGGATCCCTTTGGAGTACATGGGACCTTGTATGATGGGGATGTACTAGTGAAGTAGGAATGGTCCTGCACAGACAGGTTGTGAAGAAGGTGGTTGGTATTAATAGCAGAATATTATGGGTTAGAAGGGATGTTAAGTGTCATCCAGTTTCAACCCCTGCCATGGGTTGGTTGCCATCCACAATGCCCCATCCAATCTGGTCTTGAATGCCTCCAGGAATGGGGCATCTATAGCTTCTGTGAGGAACCTGTTCTAGTGCCTTAGCACACTCTAAGTAAAGAATTTCTTCCTGCTATCTGAAGTAAATCTCCCTTCTTTTAGCTTAAGACTGTACCTCCTTGTATTATTGCTATTAAGGAGCATGGTCAGCTAACGTCTTATTCCTGATCATCTCTTTAATGGCTTGCTTAGTTAAATGAGGAGCCTCCCTGTAAAGAAGGAAAAGTAACACTATGCCTTTCTCATTTTGTAAGGTTGAAATCAGCCTCCAAAGCAGTTTTCAGCCAGGGATGAAATTGGAAGTGGCCAACAAGAGTAATCCAGACACATACTGGGTGGCTACAATCATCACAACCTGTGGACAACTCTTACTGCTTCGTTACTGTGGCTATGGGGATGACCGGAGGGCAGATTTTTGGTGTGATGTAATGACAGCAGACCTTCACCCTGTTGGCTGGTGTACTCAGAACAACAAGGTCCTGATGCCTCCAGATGGTAAGTTGCATGTGTTTTGCTGGAGTCATGCCCTAGTCTTGGTCTGACTGTTAATCTCTAGGCTTTCAGTTGGTATGGAATGGATACTCCAGATGCTCAGCTGATGTTGAGTGGTGCAGTTTCACTGAAGTTGTTGTATAACAGCTTAGAGTCAGGTTTCTGTAGATCTATGGGTTATTCAATTTGCCAGTCATTCTCCAGGAAAGGCATTTTGACCTAGGTCTTAAGAACAAAAGCTTATGGATGAGGCTGTCTTAAGGGAATGGTGAATTGCCAGCCCGTGACTTCCAGTGAGGGGAAACAAGTTGTCTCACACTTTTCGAAAGAAAGGACCAAATTTAGAGTGAGAAAAGAGTAAACAAAATCTGATCTTGATTACACTCAAATTTAACTTGGCTGTGTATTCAGATGCTTTGCTCTCCATTGTCAGACTTCTACAGCTTTTAATTCCAAAAGTAGACCCACGTGAATAAAGATGGGAAAATCTGATCGTTGTAGGTTAGGGTATGTCCCAGTCCTCAGCTCTTGGGTGTGCCAAAGCGAAATGTGAGAACTGTAGATTTATGGCACTTGGAATAGCTTTTTAATAACATGTTTGTTCCTCAATTGATTCTGAGTGTGTAAGGAAAATGCTTGATTTTTGTTGTTTTTTTTTTTTGTTGGTGTTCTTTTTTTCTGTCATTATACAGGAACAGAACAGCTGTGCATCCTTACCTCTGCGTAGCTCCAGGCAGAGGCACTTGTCACATGTGTATTCCCTCTATATATTCAGTTTCTTTTGGGTTGTGGGAAGAAGAGATGAATGGTTGGCCTCCAGCACATGGATGTGTTTGAGAAAAGTCTCATTTAAGAACTCATTCTTTTGTTCACGTGGCTGCTGAAGAAGTAGATGTGCTTTTTGTGTGCCATGCATGACTTCTGGTGTAGATGTTGCCTTGCTTCCCACTAAACTGGATCGTAGGTACAGTCTTTGAAACAGCAGAAATGGCCTCATTCTTGCCTTGTCTATGCTGAACACTAGAGTTAAACAGTGATGTTTTTGTTCTGGTCTGACTGTCTTTAGAACAACGGAGGATTGATTGCTTAAAAAAGTATTAAAGACAAATATGGCTGAGAAATCTGTTGGCTTAGGAATAATACATCAAGCTGATGTGAGAAGGGTTATTTTTTTTTTTCTTATTTTATTGGTCTCTTAAACTATCTTTTATTATGTGGATTGTAATCAATGTTACTGGAAAAGGTGTACAGTGCCATAAACTAAATCTCAAAATGCCAGGTTCAAGGAGTGAAAGATTTCGTCGACTGGTGTAATAGAAAATGATTGTTTTATAGCTGGAGGCAACTGCTTTTCATGAAAATGTTGCTGGAATCTGCTCTTTGGTTTGTGGTTACTTCACGTAAGCTGTCTTGCTTGAGTGAATGCAAATGTGCAATGCATTTTTTCTTCTCTGTCCAGGTGATATGGTTGTATGCCAAACTCTTACATCTGGGCAACTGTAGGTACTGTTTTATTGGACATGTGGTTGTTTTTTGTTTGGTTGGTTTTTTATTTCCTTTCTCTGTTGTAAGATTTAAAAGGTTGAGTTGTATTTTGGAATGAGACATCTAAAATGCCCAGGAGCATTTTAGCCTTTGGAACTTCTCTTCGTTGAAAAGAGAGAGGTCCTAAATGCATTTATAAACCACAGAGCTATTCTGAGGGTTGATCTGAGGTGTTCAGCCCACGATCAGGGTGGGATTTTAAGAGGTGGTTGCTCCCATGAGGGCACTACAAGGAAGAGGTTGGGTTTTCAGGAGTGCTGTAGGAAGAACTTGGCTCTGATGAGCTATTGAAAGCAGTGAGTAGTGCCTTCATTGTATGCAAATACCTGAAGTTTATCCTGTGTTTAATTGTTTTCTCAGTCTTGATGAGCCGAACTTCACAGCGGTCCTAAGAGTTTCATCTGGTGAAACCTGCAGGATCAAACCTTGTATTGGTACATAGTAAACTGTTCTCTGTGAACTCCAAGAAGATTTTTTGCCATTTTAGCTTTGCACACTATTTTGTTGTCAAGTGCTTTGTGGAAAGGAAAGCCCGCTCCAAGTTGCATGGATTCATTTTCTAAGGGCTCGATTCTGCATGTATGGATCACAGTGAGGATATCTGCTGGCAAGATCTGCTGGCAAACAGCATGGCCAGTTATCTGTCATTAAGATTTTTTCCCTGTCAGGAACTGAGGGCTCTGTTTAAACGCAGATCTGCTAAGGACTGGCTTAGTGGGCAGAATACCAGCAGTGGGACAATGCTTTGTTTCTGCTTAGTAATCAAATAGGACTGATTGGTTCTACTCTTGCAAATGTGATCCCAGGCAATGCTGTACAGAGTGATAGGATGAAGAATATCATTAAATGAAAGAGAGATGAAAAATGGGGCTGGTTCTGTTTACCGAATCAATAGAGCTTGATTTAATGTTCAGCACATAGAGAGATTTTAAGGGGCAGCTGCCAAATAGTTATTGCTTATGATCCCAATAGAAGGAAGTCATTTAGTTTACAGACTGTTGCATTATTATTTACTGGGTTAGTTTTGCATCGTGGTGCCTGCAAGTATAATGTCAAGTCATGTCATGTCTTCCCCTGACGTTGTGGTGCACTGCTCTGGACTAAGGGCCAAATGCTCCAGTTTGCAGTAAGTTGTATTGACATATGAAAGGATGGTGTGAGTGTATGTCTGCCCATAAGCTTTACCCTCTACCACCCTCTTCCCTTCAGGAAATCAGAGGAGTAAAATTGTAGTTACTTCAAGCTTTGCCATTAATTATATTTTCCTCATTACAAATCGGTGTGTAATTTGAATTGCAAACTCAAATATCTTGGCAGAATAGATCTGTTTACCATTCAAAGCAAAATGAAAATTATTTAAATTAGTTAATATAGAACTCATTTGAATGAATTGAATGTTTATTCATGAACTAGCTGAGGCAAGTGTGAAGCTGTCCGTATGGTCTCTAGCTTTGGCACTGATCAGCTCTAAAGTCATGTCCTGGGACAGAGATTTCTTTTTTATTGCATATTAACTGTGGTGTAGACCAATGGATAGCTTCTGCCTGATTGAGCTGAGTATGAAATTTACATCCTTTCTGCCAGGGCCCCCCAGCAACTGTAAAATTTGTATGGGGAAGTAGTTCATAAGGGGAGGTGCTTCAGAGTTCATCGACAGTGGCTGGGATGGAGCAACAGAATGGCATTTGGCTTTTGTGCTGTAGTTGTGGGATGTAACATAGGCTTTCCATTCTTTGGTTAAATCTGCCCTATTATATTGCCCTGCATGAAGGCAGGGACAGCCTTCATCACCTCATATACCTCACCAAATGCTATCCTCCTCAGCACGAAGCTGTGGTGGTTGTTCTTCAGCGTCATTCATCCTGTAAGATCTCTTACTCATAAAGCATTAAAAATTTAAGTCTAACTTAACTTTGCCATAGTTGTGTTTCCCTTAACTGTGAAAGGAAAATAGGTTTCTCGCCTCCTTTAGCCTGTTTTTTCCATGTGCTGTTTTCCTTTGTTGATGACAGTTGGGTTCACGAGCACATTTACCATCATGTAGAGGAGCAGCGTGGAGAACCTGACAAAGATAGTAGCTAAATTATGCATTGTGAAACACGCACAGAGCAGGCACGTCTTTTGATTGACACTTGGGTGGTTTTGTACAGATTGCAGGTTTACAGCTGAGCCAACAGAGCTGAATCTCTCCTGGCACTATCTTAAGGCATTCTGTGATGCACTAGAGATGCTGGACAACAAGATGATTGTGTCACCTGTGATTGTGGCAGTGCTTTTGCTTCAGTGTTATTGACAGATGGAAATTCAAATAAAACATTTCTGAGCTTGGATTTGTGTGGTGATCTTGAGTCTGCTCACAGTGTAAACCAGGAGGAGGAAGAGGCTGGAGATCTAAAGGAATAGAGGAACGCAGTGGGGAGAGAACCAGGTCTGTGCTCTGGTTTTACCATGAGCCACTACAGATGGGAAACCTCAAAACACTGTCCAGCCATGGATTTGATGATCACAGTGATCGTTATACTGTGAGTACGTGTAGGAAAGCAGCCTTTGTAGAATCATTAAGGTTGGAAAAGACCGCTAAGATCATCCAGTTCAATCATCGACCCACCCCCACCATGCCCCCTAACCACGTCCCTCAGTGCCACATCTCCACATTTCTTAAACACCTCCATGGCTGGTGACTCCACCACCTCCCTGCACAGCCTCACCACTGTGCCAATGCCTCACCACTCCTCCTGAGAATAAATTCTTCCTAATGTCCAATGTGAACCTCCTCTCCTGCAACTTAAGGCCTTTCCTTTCGCCCTATCACTGTTAATCTGGGAGAAGAGGCTGGCCCCCACCTCATCACAACTTCCTTTCAGGTAGTGTAACCAGAATTAAAGCTCAGAAGCCTGATCCTAGGATGTAATGAATCCCTCTTGCAAGGGGCTGAGCTTGGCAGGTAAAATATGCCACTAAGACTGTTGAGTATAAAGCATTTTGCCCATCCAGGCTTTCTGTGAAAGCAACCATCACCAAATGGTTCACTCAGATTCTGAAGTAGTGGGTAGAGTGTGGGTGAAAAAAAAAAGATAAAAACTTGTGCCGTGGTAAACTAGGCTGCCATTCAAATCATAGAATGCCTTGCGTTGGAAGGGACCTTAAAGATCATCCTGTTCTGACTCCCCCACTGCTGGCAGGGTTAATGACAGTTGTATTCCCATCTAGATTGGCATTTCTCTGACATGTAGTCTGTGATTTTTGTTAGAGTTCAGGTGGTGGATATAAATGTTAGAACAGAGGCGAGGTCTGCACTATAGTGGAAAAGAATGGAATTGAAGCAATATATGGTGCAGGGTGTGGGGAGAAGAACAGCAAGGGGGAATGGTGAGGAAAGAAAAGAAGAGCAAGCTTGGAGCAGTCATTTGGGTTTGGGATTTGGGATGAATGTCATTCAAGAAGCCCTGGGAGTGCAGAAGGCTTTTCTTGGAGCAGTGCTGCGGGTGGTGATGATGAATCCCAGTCCTTTGCCTTTTAGCTCCATTCTCAGACATCGCGTATATGTGGAAAGCTTGTCCATGGCGTTCTTCAGGTGCCACTGAGATGACATTCCTGAAAATAGGTGAGGGCCTCCAGAGAGAAAGGGTGATCATGAGTGGTTTATTTGGTTGTTCTTTTTGTTTTGTTTGTTTGTTTCTTTTTTTTTTTAACAGAAGCCAAGTTTCCCCTGATAATCTCAGAGGAAAGAGAACTTAAACTATGCCTGCAGCTCAGCGATTATAATGCAGGTAGAAGGATCAGATGGGCAAGATGAACTTCTTTTATCTTTGTGAGGAGTTGGCTTACCTTCTCTGAATGATCTGAGATAAATTTGCTTTTCAACTGGTATAATTGAGAGTAGATCTGGCCCTGCTTTAGCTCTTTTAGTGAAGGCTCACCTGAAATATTATTTCCTAAGAGCTCGAGGCTGGGGAAGATCAGTAGGCATTCACTGAGCTTATGCTATTTTACATCAGCTAAGAACTGGGCCCTTGAGCCAAGTAAAATGAAACTCGGAAATCTTCTTTGGCAGGTTGTTCTGTGAAGGACTGTGGATGTTTCTGAAGTAGTATATAGATATTTTTTTTTTTAAATCTTTTTTTGCTTAATCCTTATCCTATTATTCCATCAAAGCCAAATTTAGACTAACCTAGTGTAAATAAATTGCAGGATTTCTTCATTTTAAACACTGCAGATGACTCTTAGTGCAGTGTTTTATGTATGTTTTTCAAGTCAACTTCACAGAGTATTAATTATGCAGGAGTGACGTTAGCATAAATAACTAGTCAGCAAATAAATGTCAATTAAATATTCTATTAGCATAGTAGGCAGTTTTATGCACTGCCATAGAACATTTAGCAGATTATGCTTAACGAACATATAAAAAATAGCATTTTTTTTTTTCTTTGCTCTCCTAATGATGGCAGAAGGGAGGAGAGGATGAAAGGCAAATGTAATGCTGTCTCTGGCTGAAGATTTGGGTTGAACTTTGCCCTAGTGGGAGTGCATCAGTTGACAACATTGCCTTTTGGGTCTTCGAGCAGCTGGAGATCACTGGAGCACATCCTGGGTTCAGCATCTCCCCCTCGCCCTGTGGGGTCCCTTCATTCTCTTTCCTGAGAAGAAAAGATTACATTACAGCGCCCATGGGAGATTTTCCTTCCTTCCCTTGATGTGACTCGGATGGCTCAGTCCGAGGTTTGAAAATTCAAAAGTTAGCCCATTTCCTGCACAATGTCAGGATGGTGCTTTCATGATCGTGGAAGTGGCCTTTTTGCTACTTCTGCTTTTTGTGTGGAAACGCAGGTCTTTTGTAAAATAGAATTGGCTTTAGTTACTTTCAGAAGACTTCATGTTGCCAAATGAAGCCTTTCTGGGGGTAAACTGACAGTAATATTCCCCCGTCTGTCTTTTGGGAACACAAGCAAACATTGAGTTACTGTGCAAATATGGCGTAGTGTGGCCAGTGGGAAAGGCCTTGCAAATTGTTTGAGTTATACATTTCATCAGATGCATTGCTTCTGAGCATCTCCTGCTCCTCTGGGCTCAGACATCCTATTTTTTTCCCCCGTGTAATCTGATTTTCATTTTAGTATGTCTTTTTGGGTCAAGAGGTATAGTTGAAGAGAACCTTGCGTGGAGAGCCTTGTACAGACAGGGTGCTAGTTGGCTTGTAAGGTGGTCTTGCAAGTAACTGCCTTGTCCTGGTATTGCTGTCATGAGACTCTGACAAAGAAACACTGAAGGGAATTGAGGTGTGTACTGCTCTGGCCTTAGTTTTGGGTTGTGTCCATAAGTCAGGTGTTTTGGGAATGCAGTAGTAGAGGTCCTTAAGGAAGGTACCCATCATGAGGCGTCCAGCCTTCACCCTGGCTCTGCAATGACCCTGTGGTTTAGGTATGTGTAGGTAGGAATTCTGGCCCTGCTGTTGATCAGGTGTTTGAAAAATTCAAGCCATGGGGGATGGTTTAGGTTTCCAGCCAAAAAGCTGAAGTTGGTACATTAAGGAGGCTCTGTTTTGCTAAAGGCAAGAAAAGAGCAAACTACAGTCAAAACGTAATTTTTCAGCAAGAAGCTTCTTCAGCAGAAATATTTCTAGCTGGCCTGGCTTCTAGGGACAACATCATCTTATGTTGTATCTATATTTATCTATTCTCACAAATTATAAATACATTAAACAAAATGGGAGCAGCCCTGACTGGGCAGCTTATGGGCCGATGGGGAAAAGTTGCACATATGGCTGCTAGAACTGCGCAGTGCAGACAGTACCTGTTCCACATTTTGAGGTGCTTTTTTTTTTTTTTTTTTTTTTTTTTTTTTTTTTTTTTTCCCAATTGTTGTTTTTTTTCCAAATATGAGGAAAATAAGGTTGGTCCACACCTGCACGAAGTATCAGTGCAATTTCTTAAGTGATAGATTGATTGATGCAAATTATCCTTGCGCTGTCCTAGTGCATATTCTGTAAAGTGCTTTCATTTGTACTTCTAAATTTATGCTATCATTACTCTTTGACTGGACTGAACTGTATGACTGGTGGAACTGTAGTAAGATGATATCTTTAGCTGTGGAACTTTGTGATGAGGGTACTGTAGCACTGTTTATTTTACTGTGTTACTCCCAACTTGGAGCATGGATTTAATCTGCAGGTTGGCTGGCATCCAAGGAAGGGTTCAAGAAGGGGTTCTGCTAATGAAGTGAGGCTTTCTAACAGTGACTTAGACACGATGAAAAATGAATGTACTTTCTGATGTCTGTTCCTTTCTTGGGTGGACCATCTGTCCTGGGACTGTCAGGGTCTGGGAGAAAAAAAAAGATACCTTTTTCAGTGTCCTTATGGTTGATGGAAAACAAATGGTGTTTTTTGTCAGTACTTTCTGCCTGACACTAGTGGGTTTGTCAGGCAATTCCTGCACAGATTTGTTTGTTTCCTTGGTAATTTCCTACTCAACCTATCACCTGTATGATGCTGAGCTGTGCAGGCTTCACCCCTCCTTGCATGCACATCTCTCCTAGCTGTCCTGGCTTTTGTTTTCACTTATTACTGAGTTAGAACTGTAGCATTGTTTGAGTTGGAAGGGACCCTTAAAAGGTCATCTGACCCAACTCCCCTGCACCAAACAAGAACATCTACAGCTTGATCAGGTGCTCAGAGTGCTGTCCAGCCTGATCTTAAATATCTCCAGGAACGGGGCATCCACCATATCTCTGGGCAACCTGTTCCAGTGCCTCACTGCTTTTATTGTAAAAAATAAATAAAATCTTCCTTACATTCAATCTAAATCTCCTCTCTTTTAGTTTGAAACAATTTCCCCCTGTCCTATCACAGCAGACCCTGCTAAAGAGTCTGACCCCATCTTTCTCATAAGCCCCCTTTAGATGTTTCATAGTGCCTGCATTCATAAATGAATGCCATTGCTATTTTTACAGCAGGAACATGGTAAAGCAGCAGTGTGGTTTGCAGCATGTATGCAGTGATGATCGCTTTTGGATGGCTTGGGAGAGGCTGAATTATTTTAACTGCAACTGTCCAGTTACAATTAAAGAATCAGTACCTTGTGTACAAGCAGCAGCAGAGCTGTGGATCACGCTTACTGCAGACTGAAAGCCGAATCTCTTTATAAGAACAGTCTGGAGGGGGATGGAGATGGAGGGGAAAGAAAAGCAGTGATATTTGTGGACTTTGACAAGTTTTAAATGTATTCTGAGTGAAACTGATAGTGTGGAGCTTTATGAAAGATTTAATGAATAAATATTTCATACCCGCATGGTACTTCTTCAGTAACTCATGCTGCTGGTGAAAAGCAATAAAGAAAGAACCTCCTTCAGGGGTTGTTTGGGCTTTCAAATTAAACTAATTTAATCAACTTTTTCAGTCAAGCTTGATATTAGTTCATTTCTGTACATGGATCTGCTTGTTTTCTCCTGATACCTGTTTTTCTATTTGGAAGGTGTTTGAATATCAAAGAATGTCTCCTTTCATCCTGCCACTATGGTGTGTGTTTGGGTTTTCAAGGCAACAGCACAGCCTGATTTTTCTCCCTGTCCGCCAGGTTGAGGAATCAGCCATCCTCCACAACTATGGCCATCCAACCACAGGTTGTAGAATCAGAATTGTTTGAGTTGGAAGGGACCCTTAAAGGCCTCCTCCAACTCCCCTTCAATGGACAGGGCATCGACAGCTATATCAGGTTGCTCAGAGCCTGGTCCAGCCTGAGGTACCCTTGTGAAGTTTTTGTTATCCAGCAGGGAAATCACCTGCACTTGGTGGTCAGTTCTGAATGTGAGTGGATGTCATTTGGGTTTCGGAAGCCATTAACATCCAGTTTATTACTTGTGCTATACAAAAATGCTCTGGAGCCTGGCCCCATGTGGGCAGCAAGGCTTGCATGCATCTGCACTGGATTTGTTGCTGTACAGATTTATGCAGGGAGGTTGAAGTCCATTTCTAGCTCTAGCTGTTGGCAGAACTGGGACATGGGCATGCTGGAGCCATTGCTTAATGGTTAACTGTCATGACAAGGAAAGCAGGTTAGATGTGTTAGCACTGCGTTCCATGTCTTTGCAATGCTTTTTAGGAAAAAATCATGGAGACCTGATTTTTTTTGGTTGAGAAGTGCAGGGCTGTAGCTGAGGGGATCATGCAAGTAAGACACAGTAGGGAGGTAAAAGCAAGTGTGCTTGGAAGAGTGGAGCTCACTTCGTAAAGGCATCCATGGACAGTGCTGCTCAGTGAGCTGAGGATGTGCTCAAACTTGGACTTCATACACCTTCATGTGGGGTGGTGGATTTTTTTAGATTTTATTAGGTACGGGTGCATGGAGTGAGGTACTTCTCAGCTTTTTCTCCCATAGAAAAGAATACAAATGCATTATGTTGTCTATTCCTACTAATCTGGGACCACATTTATTTTTAGTGGGTGTCTCCTTGGAGCTAGATGGAGTAGATTCCCATGAAGTTTGTGCCACATTGTGGGTGTTATAGGATCATAGGGTGGTTTGAGTTGGAAGGGACCTTAAAGATAACCAATTTCAAACCCATTGCTTTGGTTTCTGTATGCTAGACCAGGTTGCTCAGGGCCCCATTCCATCTGGCCTTGAATGCCTGTAGGGGTGGGACATCCACAAGTGCTCTGGGCAACCTGTTCCAGTGAACAGTGGTAGTAACAAAAAAACAAACAAACAAACAAAAAAAGAAAGGGGCTTTGATTGTCCAAACCCACATAGACTTGTATTTTTTTTTTCAATATTGTCTAGGGAACGTGTTTGGTTACATTTATCTATTTCAAAATCCAAGCCCTTTGCACAGCACAAAGCTTCAACTTTTGCTAAGATTGGTGACTTCCTACAGTAGTGCTGTGATAATAGACTGATTTATCTGAAAGTGTTGGCAGGACCAAATTCTGTTGTGCCTCCTGACTTCTTGCAAGGAAAACAGATTTCTGTGGGACTCAAACTCCATTCAGGATGCTCAGAGAGAGAGATTAAGATGAATAGCTGAAATCCTGTGGCTTTTCCTCCGCTGCTCACAATTCTGATCACAGTCTATGAGATAAAGCTGCAGCCAGTGCTGTGACAAAACCATTGGTTCTGGACCTGGTATTTAATGCAGGTAGTGCTGGAGGAACAAAGATAGGGGAGGAAGAGAGTAATTGCAGAATGAATCAGGGACTGTGAATGAGAAGTTGTATTTCCAAGGAAGTTTATTGAAGGGAAAGGTTGTCAGCTGACATCAGGCTTCTGTGTGAATACAGATTTCCTGAGTGACCTTGCTTTTTAACAGTGGGTAAAACAAGCTGAATGTTTGGAAGGTACTTTTGAGACATTTCAGGGAAGATCTCCCATTGATTGGTCCAAAAAACCCAACCAAACAACAGTAAAACAAACCAAAAAAACTTCCATCCATTGCATAGAACAGTAAAATCCTTCTCTCATGACATTTATATGCCAAAGGATTGAAGGATGTAAGTTGTTTTATGACTAAGGTCCTGATGAGGCTCCTAAATAAAAATTTGGTTGAGGAGACAGTTTTAGGAGCACTGGGCCTTTATATTGAAGCCATCATTTGACATCATCCAACTGTTTGTTGCAAACTGTACAACTACAGAAGAAAACATTGAATGGCTGGGAATCTGCTGCCAAACATCCCTGCTTATAGATGTGATGAGTTGTCACTGAAGGAACTGAAATGTCTGTATTGAAGAAATGAAGTGTGTGCCTCTGAGATGAGTGCCTCACTCATAGGCTCTGATGTGTAGCTCTGCACGCCTTGAGTATCCATCAGTGTCTATTTTGGGTTATCTTCTACTGTCACGCATCTTTCTGCATGGGCTATCAGACTGTGGAGCTAGAAAGCCCCAAAGCCATTAAAAAAATCAAGAGATTGACCCAGAAAAAATAACACAGGATGCAAAGCACATGACACAGTCAACTGAATGTCCAGCTGAAAGCATTTTTATAGTCATCTTTAAAAATGGCAATTGAAAGACTTTAAGTGGCTACTCTGGGTAATTGTGCCTAATTTCCCTTCCCCAGTCTCCTGCAATTTCCCCCAGAGGAATTATGGGGTGGAAACATCATCTCAGACTAAGCAGGACTAAGCGTAGACAGTTAACGTGTTGATGTAATATGTAAAACATCAACAGGCTTAAATAGCTACCCTTGGAGATGTCTGTGAAGACTTAAAAGCAAGCAAACAAACCAAAACAAGCAAATTAAAAACTATAATTTATAGTCCAAGCATGGCACAGCCTTTTGTCCTTTGTATCAGAGAAGGAGGTGACTTTCTGCACACTGCTGTAGGAACAGGGAAGGGTAAATAGGACAAGGGATTTGAGCCGTAGCACACTTAAGTGAGCGAGCACATTTCCTTCAATGGATCTTTTTTATCAGGTTGAAGGTTAATTTATGTCTACTACAGCTGAGAAGACTTCAGGGGTTTTCTGTATGATCATTTAGGGCAAGGACAAACCAACGTGTCCAGTGTCACATCTTCAGCAGAGCATCCCTTCATATGCTCTGCTAATGCTGTCATTGAGTTTGCTTATAAGGAACATGCATATAGCAAGCTTGGGAAGCTGCTAGGAGCAGATGTGAGCACCAGCATGATCCCAAACCAGCTGTGACTTGCGTGTAATTTTTCTCTCATTGCACATGATAATGTGGGCTCCCAGTCAACACGGAAGGGGCTTTCTTCTTGAAACAGACCATATGCTCCTGCATGATGTGCAGGTAGCTGTTAAGTGCTGCAGAGATTTAAGTGATGGTCCTATAAAATATTTTTCTGATGGGGAATTTAAGAGCATTTCATCAAACCCAGAATCCAGTTTCTGGGTTAATTCTGTTGCTATTACATGATACTGGAAAGCTCTTATTCAGAATTCCCGTCTTTTTTTCTGTCTGTGTTCTCCTTCCTGTTTCATTTTGATCACAAAATAATAATAATAATAATAATAATAATAATAATTAAAAAAAAAAAAAGCCAAAATGAAACAAGTAAATTGGCCTCAGGATGTGCTAACACACTTTCTGATTGATGGTTTATTTTGTGATCTGCCTCCTGTGTTTGTATTGGAAAAAAAAAAAACCACAAACCCACACGTTTTTTCTCTGCACTGTCACTTTTAGGAATGTTTGAAGAAATGTGGGAAATACAGTGTTTTAGGGTTATGGCATAAAAATGCTGGCACTTCCCTGCATGCTGGAGTTGATAGAGAAAATAGATCCAGAGAAAGCTTTGCTGAACTCAGGAAGCTGTTCTGCTGTGCGCTGTGTGCCAGGAGAGGTTCAGGTTGGATATTAAGAAAAGTTTATTCTCCAGAAGAGTGGTGAGGTATTCACTCAGGCTGCACAGGGAGGTGGTGGAGTCACCGTTCTGGAGGAGTTTGAGAAATGTGGTGATGTGGCATTGAGGGACATGGTTAGAGGGCATGGTGGGGATGGGTTGACAGGTGGCTGAGGTGATCTTAGTGGTTTTTCCAACCTTAATGATTCTGTGATTTGCAGAGAACTGCAAGCAAGTCCTTAAATTCATTCTAGTGCCTCCTTGTTTTCTGTCCATACCTTGTAGCACTGTTCCTTCCTGACTTAAACACAGCATCACCAGCCTCCTGCATGAGTCCCGAAAATTTTTATTCAAGGTTTTGCTCTGCTTCTTGTCCCTGATGTGTTCGTTGGGTTGCGTTCCAGGCTGCAAACAGTCTTTAAGGGAAGGTACAATTTGAAGACTGCTAGTCTGTGGCCATCCAGTCAGGGATATGTTTCACCTGTCTGTAGCCTCAGCACCTGGTAATCTCAGACAGCGTGAGTCTAGATACTTAAATTTCAGGTTAATATTGTAGATTTTTTTTTTGTATCTAAAGATAGGTGTAGGGTGAGACATTCAGTTTTGTAACATCTAAAGGCAGAAAGGCTAAGTAAGAAACAGTCTTTTGGCTATTTTCCTGCTTTCATGCATTTCTTGTGAATTTGGTAAGAGAGAAGTAAATTCAGCAGTCTTCTCATAGTCTATTGCTGTAACCAGTAAACAAAGCTTTTTTTTTTTTTTTTTTGAGGGATGTTTCTGTCTTAAGATAATCAAGGCATCTCTCTTTTTTTGTTTGTTTCTGTTTTTGTTTTAAACAATACAATCACTGAATCACGGGGGTTGGAAGGGACCTCAAGAGATCATCGAGTCCAACCCCTCTGCTAAAGCAGGTTCCCTGCAGTAGGTCACACAGGTAGGTGTCCTGATGGGTCTTGAATGTCTTCATAGAAGGAGACTTCACAGTCTCTCTGGGCAACAATGCATATAGTGAACTGCAAATGTTATCTCTGTTAATTCCCACCTTTCTGTAGCAAATTGGAAATGAGAAAAAAAAATAAATGTAGAATAGATTTTTTGGACATGGGAGTCTCTGTATATATGTGCTTCTGTGTTTTGATGCCTTCTTCATAGTGGATATTTGCTGTAGGCTGTTGGTGTTGCTGGAGAAGAAGAAGTGATCATGCACCACACTGATTTGTTTTTTATTTAAGAACATTGTACTGCTGTAAATTTGTTTCATTTTACTGAGCTGTCTCCAAAGAATAGCCTTCAGAACGCAGCTGCGGGACTAGGGAGTGAGAAAAGGCACTTAGTACATGAGATAATTGGACAGAGTTTGAAGGCGTAAGGTCAGAGCCTTGGGTGCAATATTTACATTGCAATGTCATCCACTTACAGAACAACCCATAACTTTCAGGTTACCCATTTGAGACTGGAGTATAAGATCCTGAAGGGACCGGACAGGATGTAAAAATGCCTCTTGTGTTCACTTGCAAAGACAAGTCAAGGAGATAGGATTTACCATCTAGAACAGGTGGCCCCCAAATCTCCCTTCCTCCACAAGCTTCACTTTCTAACATCAGAGTGAACTTGTGTAACTATGCGAGAGTGCCATTATAACTTGTAGTACAGATGACATGGTCCACTGTATGCCTCCTGGTGGACAGAGATGCTAACTGGGTGTGAAGCAAGCTGATGACTTCATGGCTGTTGATTCCGGATCTAACTTGGTTGGGGATGAATCCAAAAACTACAACAGTTAGCTTTGTGAATGAACGTTTCTTCTCTTTCCTTGTTCTTCTTCTGGAATGAATGCACAGAAAGAATACAAAGTTCTGTATGCATGCTTAATCAGTGTTGATGGGCAAGCAACAGGCATGTTGTTCTCCCCAGTGACTGCTGGAACTTAGAAATCCGGACTTCAGAAATTATCTGTGCAAAGATGACTTCATGTCCTAGTTCTTACTCAGATAAAGCTTAGAAGAAACGAACAGCTGAGCATCTGCTTTGGGCCACTTCTGTGCACCGTTGTTAAGGTGCTGATTTTGCCTGGAAAACAGAGTTCTTATCTTTTTTTTTTTTTTTTTTAATCTCTGTGGGATAAAAATGGATTTCAAAATTACAATCAACATACCAGGTTCCCCATGACCCTGAATGCTCCCAAACTCCTGATTTGACAAAGCATTCATTAAGACTCCTAGGTCTGAAGATTGGGAGTTGGAGCTCTCATCTTGCATGAAACATCTCTTCTGTGCATTGAGCACAGCACTTAATGCAAGCAGAGGAAAAAGTAATCAAGGAACGCGCGTGGAGGCTTGGGGTTAAGTGGCAAGAATCATGGAGTTTGGATGCTTATTTTCACAGTGAGCTGTCACCCTAATGGACATTGATACTAATGATGAGGAACCCCCATGGTTATATGGTTTGTTCAGAGCTTTCAAATTCTGGGCTTTGCCTGGCTTTCAAAAATGCTTCCCAGCAGCTCTATCTGTGTATGTACACGTATGAGACCATTTAAGTGAGCCATTCCTGGTTAATTTCTAAATGAGATTTAGTTACCTTCTACCCGGAATTGAATTGAGCAGAGAGCAGTGTTACTGCTGTGCATAAAAAGGGCACAAAGGCACTGTTTAGATAAGAGCAAAGGCAAGACATTTTGCAGAAGCCTGTGTAACTTTTGTGGTCATAAAGCAGGTTTCCTCCTAATTATTACATAGGTATTCAAAAGGTAAAACATTCTTCTTCTAATCTGTTGGGTCCTATGGCAAAATCAGAATAATCAGCCTTTATACCTGCAGACACAAGAGAATAGGTAAGTGACTCAAATTAAAATGTTCCTCTGAAGGAACTTCGGTGTTCCCAAGGAAGTTGCCAGGCAGCTGCCTTTCCTGATTTGTGGCAGTGTAATGGAGCTGTTTCTCTTGTTTGGTGCCTAACCTAGATGACAAGGTTTCAGAACAGCATTCCAGATGAAGTTAATGTAAAAATACTATAAAAATAAGTTTACTCACTGCAAATGAGTGAAAAAGCTGAATCATTGAATACCAACCTGTTGAGGCTGGATGGCAGTAGTTCCCATTTTCCCAAGGGAGAGCTATGCTGCATCCCAGTGGTCTTTGGTAGTGCATTGCTATTCATGTGAAGTCATGTTACAGAGAAGGGCTGTTGCTGTTCATTGCAGGGGAGCTGGACTAGATGACCTTTAGGGATCCCTTCCAAATCAAACGGTCCTATGATTTTAGTACAAACAGAATTGATAAATTTATTTCTGTCCTTAATGTACTTAATCTCATTGGAATTGATAGATAATGCCACCTTCAGAGAGCAGAGCCACTTCTCATTATCAACATGCTCCTCCTTTTTATTCCTTTTTTTTTTTTTAATTTTATTTTAAGCAATCCAGAGCAAGGGGGATATTGACTTTTTAAGTAAGGAAGACACAGTACTTAGAGTAGATCATTTACTTGCTTGCATGCAGGATGGGTAGCTGAGACCATTCAGTCAATCAAGGCAAGCTGTACAGGTTAATGACACAAGGGTGACCATGTTGTTGTTGGGATTTATTAGGCAAATCTTCTGATCTTGGACACTAAGCAGAAAGCCATCACTGTTGGTTCTGAAGAAGAATGTTTGTAGTGTTGTATTTGAAGTTGAGGCAACTGAGCTTGCTGCATGGAAATGCCTCAGCAGTGGCTGGCAGCAACCCTTCTGCCAGCTTTTTCTGAATTAAGGTTGGAAAAGACCACTAAGACCATCTAGTCTACCATCAACCCATCCCCACCATGTCCACTAACCCATGTCCCTCAGTGCAATGTCTACCTTTTTCTTGAATGCCTCCAGAAATGGTGACTCCACCATCTCCTGCATGGCAAAACCACAGTGTGCTGAACAGCACATTTCTGAGACTGAAGTGAGTAAATGGAATGATTTCTGTAAGATCTTGGTGTCATTCAGAAAAATAACTTCAGAGTGATAACATTCACTTGCCCCATCTGCACATGCACACTTTTCTCCTGTAGCATCCTACATCCACTTCTTCTCCCTCTGATAGTTCCCACAGCTGAACTGGGCACATAGCACAGACCAGAGTGAGCTACAAAAATGAGCAGCAACTCCCAAGCCACCCGTTGCTTTTTTTTTATTGTTATAAAGAGAATAGTTAATTAAGGATTAGAGAAACCCAACGGGAATGCTATGTCTGTGAAGGACTGAAATATGATGTTAGGAATTAAAGTCTTCTGTGAAGAATGAGATGGTTTTTTTCCGTAAGATTTTTCTTGCTTTGTCTAACAGAGTGCAAGTGGATCATTTCTGGATGCCTTGAATGGTAGCAAGAAAGATAGCCATTGCAGTGTACTGAAATTCAGTATAACTGCGTGGTAAGGGTGAGAGTGTAAAGCACACGAAATGTTCATGCCTTTCTTCATTTTTACTTCTTTTTCTAATTGAAGAATACTCTTGCATGCAGAATTGTGTAAACAAAGGTTAAAGTCTGCATGTTAACCTCTTCTTGGGTCAAAATCATAAAAAGTGCAGCGTGGATATTAGAAATGGGAATTGTGTAGTTTTCAGTAGCGTGAAAAATGGAGCTTGCCAGAGGTTTGGAAGAGAATCAGAAAGTGAATACGAAATATTTTCACCACATGAAGTAGCTCACGCAGTCTAAACAAGGAAGATTAATTTGAAATGTATACCTTTTCAAAGTTTTATTTTTAAAGGGTAATTAGATAACTGAGAGCTGTAAGAGCTAGGAGATCAATCGGTAGCTTAAACCATCATCCTTCAGCAGTGCACAAGAGTGACTCATTCCATTGTAGTTATCACCCTTTCATCCATTGGCTTGCTATGAATGCGTATGAATGGGACCATGATGTACTGCTGATTCCAGGAATGTATTTTGAACATGTGTGTTGTTTGATACACAGTTGCTTGTAGCTTCCTTTTTTTCCATGAAAATCCCCTATCTAATATTTTCTTTGAAGGCTTTCGTTTTTTGAGACAGGTGTCTAGAAGGAGGTGTCTGAGCTCTGAAGTTTATATCCCTTGAAATGTAAGGCTGCATCATTAAGAAATGAGATCAACAGCTTTTCAATGTATGGTTTCTTTTTTCTTTTCGGGCCCTGCAGTTTCATCATTTTGTGATTTCATTCAAACCACAGAACTCTGCCGTTGGGAGAACAGTGGATTGTTTAAAGCTTTAAATGAGAAAGCTTTTTGAAGGCATCTCCAGCCACATTTGATTTTTTCCAGGGAGCCCACAAAGGAACAAAAAATGGAAAATGTCACAAAACCACTACTAGCTTTTTAAATTTTACTTTATTTCAGAGGGAGTCTTGTGCTGGGCTTTGTAGGATACAGCCGAGGATGTTGCTTACCATGAAGGACTTGGAGATGGGTCAGGAAGAGTAGACACAACCTGAGCCTTTTGCTTGGTGGCACAGGAAGATGCTTGGGCAGGGCAACCATCTCCACCCATTTCCACCTCCAGTTTGGTTCTCAGGGATGTGTAGTTCAGCAAGCTGACTGAAAATGTTAGGATTCAGCTGTTTTCTGTCAAAATACTGTTTTATCAAAATGATAATATTTTGTAGGAACGTGTCAGTTTTGACAAATTGTTTTGATGGGCGAAGTCTAAACAAATTGTTTGAGTGTTCTATGTTGTTTTGATATAATGACATCTCATTTTGACTCTATCATTTAGACCTTTGTAACATGCTTACAACTTCTGTGTTCAGACCCTTATAAAAAAATAAATATTTCATCAAATATATTACAGTAATTTTTAAAATATCAAGATGACAAGTTTTTTTTCTTTCTTTTTTGCAGCGTGCTCTTTTTTGAAAACTGCAGTTCTGTATTACCTATGTGTAAACTTTAGAATGTCTTGAAATACTTGTTTGAGAAATTTACTGTTCATGAAATGCTGATGTTTTAGCTTGCTTTGTACTGGGGTGATAAGAATTGCCTGGTTCTTGTCTGATTATAGTTCCTCTTGTTAACCAGTTTTTTTCATCCAGTTCCTCAGAAGGATGTAAATTTTTAATAATGATAGTTACCACAATGACAGTGGTGTCACTTAGCAGATTTATCCCGAAGTTTTAAAACCATTCTATAAGGCTGTTTAAGACTCTGTTCCTTCTTCAGAAAACTGAAACTCAGATGTTTAGATGTTAATGGGGACCAGTGGGGATTCTCTAGGGGAGATATTGACACGCTGCTTGTGATTCTGGGTAAGGAAAATAAAAATAATGCACACATTTTATTTATTTATTTACTTAATTGTTGTATAAAGATTTTTTTCTTAGTTAGAACAAAACATAAGCATAATTTGGTGCTACTACTTGTCTTGTACCATGTTACTGGTGGCAGAAGCCCAGGTCCTCTCAGGTAGGTTGGTAGGTTTTCTCTTTACCTCCATGTACCTACTCAGCGTGTAGGTTTGGCATAAGTATTTACCTTGTTCCTTAACATATAGAATTGCTGATTCAGATTTGAACATGTCTTTGGCCCATTATTCCAGCATCTTACCCAGTGCTGTGGGTCCTCTGCCATTTACTGGCTACCATGTTTGTAGGAATGGTCAAGGTGCAGGTGTACTGAATGCAAAAATTATTTTGAAGTAATGACATTCTGTCTTCTCAGTGATCCCTGGTTAGTGGAAGCACAGTCTTGGCCCACGCTGCTTCTGCTTCTTATGTCTTCCCTTGGAGCTGAGAAGAGTAAAAATGTCCATGGGATGTGTAAAGGTTGTTAGAGAGCTAGCTTATATTGGTGGAGTAATCCAGTGAGGTATTTGTTCAACAATGTGTCAATTCAAATTCTTGCTCCTGCCAGTCTTTCTGATTTCAGTTTTGTTTTTTTTTTTTCCCCCCATGTTCTGCAGTGCTTTGTTCTTAGAGGGAAAAAAAAAAAGAAAAAAAGAAAAAAAAAAAAAAAGGAAAGTAGAAAACGAAGATTTTGTATGATCCCGTGACTATAGGAGAAGTGGCTTTATGAAAAAGAGCAACTATTACAGACTAGACAAAATCCCTAGAGTTGGTAATGCGATAACAGTATCTCATACACATTGTATGGAGTGCCTATGGCTCAGTGCTTTCATGGGACTGTAAATGTTCTTTTAATCTCTTATTTCTCTAGAGAGACAGATAAATCTGAACCCATTATACACTGTGGCTGTAGCAGGGCACAGACATTACGTGCTTGAATGAGCAGAGGATGGAAGCAGCCGTCTTGGTTCTCGGGTGCATGGTTAGCACAATTATGGGGAAGGTGGTGATGCAGGGTTTGCAGTGCTGTGCACTTTTTGCCCTCTGTTTGCGTGGCTTTTGAGGTCAACATGGACAATACAAAGGGAAGGGGCCATTTTTGAGCTGCTAATAGTGAAAAACGGGGAGAATCTAGTGCTTGGCATGTGGTCCTGGATGTCCTTTGCACATTAAGTAATGAGCGTGTTGCAGCAGTGTTGAGGTTGGCTTTTGGGTTGGTGACCTACAGTCATTTGGTCAGGAAAATGAGATGAATGAGTAAAAGTGAGAAAATGGCAGGGAGCTGAAAGGTGAGGAGAGGAATGGACATAAGAAATGAGGTTGGGGACAAGATGAATCAAGCAGGGAACACAATGGGAAGAATGATTGATGGGAAGAATATTTGTTGGATATTGGGTGCAGTCTTTTTTTTATGGAGTTCAGTCCCGAGGAAGGGAGCTTGGTTTTATAACCTGTGCTGTCGCTTCATCACAAATAAATAGAATCTTAATGTGGAAGGGTCCTTCTTCTTTCTAATTTAAGAATCTTCTGTAACACCAACCAAACTAGAAGCTGTTCTCTTAAATGAGTATTTTTCATTGAGGGAGGCAGGATGGTTTTGTATTTGTCTCCAGCGTGCTACAGAGACTGAAGCAGAGCAGGAATATGCCTCAGCCAAGCAGTGTGCAGATCTGGCCTTGATTTTGGGGCTGCATTGCTTTAAGGCATGTGGTTCTGTATCTTTTTGATTTCAGGAAGATGTTTTTTATAGCCTTTGGCTTTGGAACCACAGAGATGTGAAAGCATCCACCCGCACACTCATGCTGGCTCCAAGATGAACTGGGCCCAACCCAAAGGGAGCAGGCACATCTGTGTGCACAAGATGCTGTTCCGAAGAGGGTTGTGATGTCACCTCCTAAACCTGGAAAGAACAGTATTTAGGAGAGCACTGTCATTTTTGTAATGTCACTTGGTATCGTGCTTGCCTGGCATTTGGGCTGTACTGTGTCTGACATCATGCAAACTCTCGAGCTTTTCCCATGACAAGACCATTGCCTGGCTCCTCTCTGATGTATATTGTTTAATCTTTCAGTTTAGCCCATGCTGAAGCCTTTGCATCAGTGGGAGCACTAAGTCAAGTCTTTTTTCTGCTGTCCTCTCTCTGCTTCTTTTGAATCATTTCCCTAGTGATACATTTGATGGCACTTGGTCCCTGGGGCCTCAGAACATTGCACAGCTTCATCTTCCTTGTTTCTCTTCTCAAACAACCCCACACAGGACCATGGGACTGGCACTAAGATGGGTCTGTTTCTCATAGTATTATTGGAACTCTTGGTCAATCTCTGTCCTCATAGAGCACCAAAGCCTTAAGCTCTGTGGACTAGCCAGTTGTGACTATTACGTGTGCCTTGATCAAGGAAGCTATTACTGCTTAGACTATCACTTCCAAAGTTACCCCAATACAATTAAGATATCTCAAATGTTTTCTTGTCATTGTGCCTGTTGAGTCTCCTGCTGTGATGTGGACAGCAGTCACTTTCCAAGGTGCCATCATGACAAACGAGCTGTGCCTTGTGAGGGGGAGGGATCGATGTGCAAAGAGTTCTCATCTCTGCTTGGAAGGAATTTAATTCACTGATAAAATCCTTCCAGATTCATGGGCTCCTCTGATTGCAAAAATGTTTAAACCCATATCATCCACATAGAAGTACCAGAGACTTTATAACAACTATGAGGATTTCTGGTCAACTTTTGAGTCTGCGCAGCTCTGTAAGAACCAGAGCGGAATGAATTAGCATGAGGACAACTGCGCAGTTATAAACTGCTGCAATTTCAGCAACCGTGTTGTTCTTTGTGGCTTTTGGTGTTGGTACAACAGCTTGCCTCTCTGCATGAAATGAATCCATTTGAAGGTATTTAATGATGAGGTTTCTTTTGCTTTAATTTGTTTTTCCCTCTGCTCAGAAGGTCCTCCAAAGAGGTCTTCTTGGAAGATGGATCCATTGAAAGGAAGAGAAAATAGAGATGTCTGAGCCCAGTGGACCACTCCTGGCTATTTTTGCCTCGGGTAGCCTGATCTGAAGATTGGGTAACCCTGTCCATGGCAGGGTGCTGGAGCTCAGTGATCTTTAAGATCCCTTCCAACCTAAATCATTCTATGATCCTTTGTCCTATCCACCATCCTGTCCCACCAACTGGCCAGCTAGCTGAAGATAGGCTCTAAAAGCAGAGTTCTTCCAGCACATCTGCAGTAGGAGAGATTTTGTTGGGTATTTTTCCTATAGCTAATAAGCTGAAGTGTGAATTAGCAATTTAAAATCAGTGCTTCAGTTGACAAGTGCTGGGATAGATGCACCAGAGAAGCACCATTGTTTCCTGAGATGGATGCTCAGGGTGGGCACCCATGCATTATAGTGCCAGCTATTCTCATTTACCCTGTAGATTTTGTTTGTTTGAATATTCTTGTTTAACATTTTGCTTGGTCCTCAAAGGCTTTTGCAGATCTCATGATGATTCAGACTCACTTCATTACTACTAGATATTAGTATTTGCAGTGTAGTGATTTTCACTGCAGAACTGAGAATCCTGATCATGCTTTACAGGCACAGAAAATATGTGCAGAGCCCTCTTTCTGAAACTTCCAGGGCAGTCTGTTAGTCTGTTCTCTCCCAGAGGACTTTTTTTTTTTTAACATTTATTTGCAATGCAAAAGAAGATTAAAATGAAGCAAAGCACTGCATACTGGTTCTGTAACCACTTAGAAACTGGGGGTAGCATGTTTTTCAGCTGAGTCTGTTTTGTCTGAATACACAGATCATCTTGTTGCTTTTGGACTTCAGAAACCTGTAATCGAGATTCAAAGGTTGACAGGGTCCCCATTTTATTTAGGCCTCCAAAAGCTGTGAGGTTCAAGTCTTAGAGAGGACAAAGTATTTCTCTCAGAGGTGTTGGCAGGCAGCAAGATCTGTGAATCCGGCATTGCTGAGACATCTCGAATTGGGCATCTGGAAAATGGAGGCTTCTGAAATCTGCTGTCAACTTTTAAAATGCTGACTATTTTTCTTCCCTCCTGCCAGCTTTGAAACTTTGAACTGAAGTTGCAGGGTTTTTTTTTTTTATTATTATTTTTTTACTTTTTTTATCACATTTGTCATTCCTTAGTAATGATGCTCTTGCATTAAAAATTTGGCTGACAACTTTGTGGGCAGGAGCCAAAATGAAATTCAGTTTTGCACCCAGTGCATTTTGCATAAGTCTGAATGAAGAACCCCAGTCCCATTTATTATGGCACTTACTGTTTTCTCACTGATGCCAACATTAAACTTGTTTATTGTTGTAATTTAGGTGAACAGGAACTGATGAGGTGTGTGCAGTGTGAGTGTTGAGAGTGAAAGCACCATGTAAAAACCATTTGTTCTCAGGCTATTTATCTTAGATAATATAAAGGTAAAAAATCTCCTGGAAATCGTACAGAATTGGTGCTGCAAAAGATTTAGAGCAGTTCCAGACTGGCTTAATTGTTATTTTGTAGATGCTTGTGACCAGCATGTTAAAGTTTGCTGACGTTAAATGTATCTGTATGCACATATAAATATGTGGTTTGAGTCACATTAGGAGAACTGGCTTTTGGGGAAGGAGCACAGTTTAGGAAGTAAGATTTGCTGGGCATGGATTCTACCATTTGCCATAGCCAGCTGTGTGGATTGCATAAGGTATTTAGGCTATGATTTGAATCTTAGACTAAATTCAGGTGTGCCAAGTACCCAAACAAGAAACATGCTCAAGCATGAAGCATTTTTTCTCCTTTTGTGGCAATGTCATATAAATGAAGGTGATGTCTGTAGGAGCCTTGCAAGGATCAGTGTGAGTATTGCCAGCCTCGGCGTGTGCTGGATTATGATTTTTTTAATTGAATCTCATTCTCATTTCGAGGTCTCTGGAATGTGTTTGTGGAAGGGAATAGCTACTTTTTGGGGGATATTTGCTGCTAAACAGCTTGGGGTTGTGTTTTACTTCTCTCCCAAAGGCAGTGAGTATTTGCTAGGTGCTCACGGATTGAATACCACCAATGAACACCTGTGTGCTGGGTGCACATCTGCAGAATGGTACCGAGCTTCATCAGCTCGGTATCAGATCTCAGCTCAGGTTCATGCCTGGGCTGTGATCCATGTGATCTAAAGGAACAATTTCTGTGGGAGTGTTGGGGCTTCCTGAGGAGTTGAGTTACTTGAAACGCTCCTGTACCTGCTCATACTTCACGTGGAGTCCCTAACCTCAGGCTGTGTGTTGCTGGAGCATTGACATCTTTGAGAAGAGCTGAGAAGTCACTGCATTTCTTAACTGTTCAGGAATCTTGTCCTGATTTGTGTGCAGGGTGCTTTAATTGGGTTGCTCTTGGTTGACTAACACAGCATTTCTCTAAAGTGTTAAGCAAGGACTCAGTTTTTTCTGAGCAAAACGCAAGGGCTGCTGTAATCTAATTATTTTGGAGCTGTGCAGGTTGATGTACAGCCCTTCCTGGTCTCCCCTATGGAGTAGCAGTCTTTAAACCAGTTGTTTGTTCAGAACTAATGTCATAATTTTCAAATGGTTGTGATTTTTCCCTTCTGTTGGTGTAGGTATGATTAACATATCTATATCACTGTTAGTTGTATAAACATGTAAATAAGTTTTTAGGGGGGAAATCAAAATGTTTTTGATGTAATTTAATTCCCATTTATAGACAGGTGGAATTAAAATCTGATCTCTGGGTTTGCAAATGTACAATGTATTCAAAGAGATGCCTGAATCTCTGAAGCTGAGATTTGCTGAATTGCTTTTGAGTGTTCAATCTTCCACTAATTTCAACCATAATTGACCCAAAATCTGAATCCAGATCTGAACCAGAGGCAGCATTTTTATGTTTTTAGTTAAATCTTACGTAACTCTGTTGACACAGATCCTGAAGTAGCACACTTACAGCATTTAGCTCAAAAATGACTGAAAATATTCTTAAAATGAAATAGAAGTTCGTGGTCAATAATTTAAGGCTTCTTACAAGTGTGTGGACTCGATGACTGATGTACGGTAATCTCAGGCTTGAGTTTTCTGCTTTCAGGGGGAAAGAGCCTATTAAGGCCTGTCAAGGAACTGAAAAGTTTGAGCAGTTTTTTTTTTCTCTCAGATCACCATTGAAAAAAAAAAAAGAGACGTTATGAAGTATTTCTAAGCCTACATGGGAAGCAGGAAACTAGTATATAGTCATAGTAGTTATACAAGCTGTGGCCATTTTGGATTGGGAGACTTGGAGATGCTAAGACACACCGTGATAAATCCCTGTTGCTGCAGCAGAGCACGACCTTCCTACGTTTTAGAGGTATAACCACATGGCTGTGTCTGGGTTGCTCAAGCAGCTTGGACAATGAACCATCTTTTTACCTGATCAGGATTGCAACTGTACCTGAAACTTCACAGCTGATGTCTCTCTAGATGATAAGTCTCTCTCAGATGTATACAAAAAGTCCATTGCAGTCTGCTTCTCTGAGCGTTTCTTTTCTTCCCTCATCCTTTGCAGCAATCAAAGAGAAATATGTGGACTGGACGGAGTTTCTTATCCATGATCTGACTGGCGCCCGGACTGCACCTGCAAATTTACTGGAAGGCGTATGTATTAGATTGCAGTTTCTCTCTGATACTGTCTTGTGGTGTGCATGCTGCACCAGTGCTTGTGCTCCCCGTGTGTAGGGCTGTGCGCTTGCAATATCTGTGTCCAACAGCTGTGCAAAAGTTAGGAGCGACGTTGCCTTGATTCTGCTGGCTCCGCTTCTGACTGAGTCGTGGGGTATTTTATTTTATTTATTTCAGGTTGAAAGGTGCTTAGAAATTTGGATATTCATATACCAAGAGGTGAAGGAGAATGCCCACAGATTGGAGATGGGTGTTGGCAGGTTGATGGAGAGCATTGTCAGATTTATGTGTATAGAGAATTATATTTATATTCCAAGGCTGGAACAGAGTTCCAGGATCATCCAGTCCTAGCGTCCGTGTAGGGATAGCTCCCTGAAGGACAGCAGTCAGATTTAGCAGGGAAGTTGAGTATGGTGGGCTCGCTCATTGATGACTGGATAAGAAGAAGGAGCTGTTGTGTCAGATGCATCCATATAGCGAAGAAGCTGGTTTGTGCAGCACATTTGCAAGGAGACTTGCTCCTGGGACATGCTTGAGATCTTAGTATTTCACAGCTTCAGCTTCAGATGGGGGGAGCACGGCTCATCCTACTTTCCGTTGGGAAGGCAGCCATCTCTGGTGCATGCCAGTGCTATTAGGAACTTCTCTGTTCCCATCCAAGGTCAGGTTGGAGGGGGCTTTTTATAACCTGATTGAGTTGTAGGTGCTCCTGCAGTTGGACCTCCCTGCAGAGAGTTGGACTAGATGGCCCTTAAGAGTCCCTTCCAACTCAATTCTGTGATTCTAGAGGCAGCAAAAGTAGGAGGTCCCAGGCAGAAATGCAGAGAGAAGCCACTGCCTTGACTTGAAACAGTTTCTCACCCTCTTCTGGTGTTGTATGTGATATATGTGCTTAGTGCTGTCTGTGTCATGCAATGTATGTTACCCCCCCTGTCGACAGATTTGCTGTTTGTGAGTGCTGCAGATTGTTCTTATACTGTTAAATCAATATGCAGTGATAAATTTTTTTTTAACATGCTAGCTATGCATATAAAGAGCTCTTGAATTATGGTAAATGTTAATATTTCAAGCAAGCCAATTATTAATCTTAGCCATTGAGTTGTCAGGAGTAAGCGACAGCCCTTTGGCTTAGAATTTAGCACACAAATCTGGGAAGCGATATTCGCATTTTTGTGGCCAGGGTTTTGTAGCAATAAGGTAAATCATTACACCACCGTTTGATGTTAAAGAATGTCTTGTTGGAATGAAGCAGTGTGCGAGAGAAAAAAAAAAGAAAAAAGAATTTAAGTAGATTTCTATTATGTTATTACATTTTAAGAGTGCATTTTTCCATGAAATAATATTTGAAGAGGTTGTGCAGGTGTGGAGGAGTTGCTTATAATGGTGGATACATTATTTTGAGAAATATCTGATAATCATAGGTCTGGTTAAACATGTGATAAGGTTTTAGTCAATTTAAATATTTTTTTTTTCTTACCAAATTCTCATTTTGATGCCTGTATTTTTGGCTTAAAGGAGGTGTAGTCAAATTTGGGTATGCTTCAAAATTTGAATATTTTCATAAGTCAATACGAGAGAGCTTTTTTATAAAGGAAAATAAGACTTATTCCTCCTTTTATTTTTTTTCTAGCCACCCATAGAAGTAACTGACCTGGGCTGACACTGATTTGCAGAATTAATATTAAAAAAATGAAGAAAAATGTGAAAGGCACATATTGTTGAATTACAAAGAAGTGGAACAATCACACGAGAAGAAAGATTGTGCTTTTTTTTTTCTTTTTCATATATTTTGCCTGTGCTTAACATTTCCTTTGAGGAGCAATGCTTGCAACTTTTGGAGTGATTGTTAGTGCTGTTCTTAAAATTCTAGAAGTGAGAAATTCAGTAAGAATTGGAACTTACTTTAAAAAAAAATGGAAAGAAAAATAAAAAGCTCTAACCCTCACATTTGCAAGAAAAAGCCTGACAACACAGAGTTGCTCACAATCACAAAAGAAAATCACTGAGCCCCAGAGGTATTGTTCTGAAAACTACCACACATTTGTTTTAATGTCTGCGGTTGGCAACTTTGAAGGTGTAAAGTTAAACACATACGAACGGTTGCAAAACCACCATAGACATTTCCATCCATGACAGTGGGAATAATTTGCTCTACATTCTGGTAGGAGCAAGGCAAATTGTTTTGATGGGAAAGATCAGTGCCCAGAAGGCAATTTCAGTGTCATGCCCAAAGTAGTTACCTTTTAGATAAACAGCAGGGTCTGATCCTGTGGTCGGTTCCTATCAGCTGCTATCAATGAGAATTTGGTTTGAAATCTTTCAGTATAACTGTGCTCTGCTTTGTTCAGGAGCTTCCCAAGTGGATATGCCTTAAGGGCTGTTTCACCTCTGACTATTCTTTTGTTGTTGTTGATGATGTCGGTTTAGAAATTAGCACAACTGTTGTTTTCTGTTTTACTTCTGAATTTGCACTTGGAAGACATTGGGTAAAATAGAAGAAGAACAGACTGTTTGCTGATCGCTTGGATGATGGTGTGAAAAACAAAAATAATCTTCTGCTGTCATCTGTTTCCTTGAGAAGTCTTCAAATAAAGTTTAAAATAAGGAGTTTTGCTTCTATTCAAACAGCCTCTGCGAGGAAAAAACCCTGTAGACCTCATTACAGTTGATTCCTTAATAGAGCTGCAGGATTCCCAGAATCCCTTTCAGTACTGGATAGTTAGTGTGGTTGAAAATGTTGGAGGAAGATTACGCCTTCGCTATGTGGGATTGGAGGAGACTGAATCCTATGACCAGTGGTTGTTTTACTTGGATTGCAGACTTCGACCAGTCGGTTGGTGTCAAGAGAATAAATACAGAATGGACCCACCTGCAGGTAAAAAAACCAAAACAAAACAAAAAAACAAACAACCTTTTAAAAATGCTGTTCTCTTTTGTGATATTTTTTATGATCGTGGTATGTTTTAAGATTCTTGTGCAACCCATTTCTTTTCCAGTATTCACATTGCTTGGTCAGCAGGTTTTAACTGGAACACAAATTGTGAGCAAGAGCCGTCTGATTTGGGCTCAAAGTAGTGGGTCAGGTAAACTGTATTAAATGTATTTAATAAAACGAGCTTGGTGTTGCTCTCTCCTGCAAGGAAATTGTATGCAGTAAGAGCAGTTTTGTGTATCAAGAAGCAGAGCTGATAGAGGTGGTCCAAGGATGTGCCTACTTGCTCATCCGCTTGCAGTAGTGTTTTGGTGTCCAGGTCTTCTTGGTCTTTCTCTAGGCATCCTAGAGTAGGATTCACTAGAATTCTATTTACTGTTCTCCAAATCAAAATTTAGGTGACATCTTTCAGCATATTTTATGCTCCGTTTGCTCTCCCTTCACCCAAGCACCTCTTGCCAATCTGTTTTCTATGGCCATGCTCTTGGATAGCAGTGTACTTCCATGGAATTTCTTTGGGCTGGAGAAAGTGTTCTGGGATATTTATGGTCCCTTCATTGTAGGTCTTTCTCATCCAGCTGTAACTTGGCTGTTGAGAGTCTAAGACCTGCCTTGTGTGGTACCAACTCAGAAGATGGCACAGCAGGCCTACACCACATTTTCCTGTGTAGGTGGGCAGATTGTCCAGGTCTGTGATTCATTCTTCTTGTGCAATAGATGAAGTTTTTCCATGGGAATTAATGATGGAAGAAAGATGGCTCTCCTTTGGATGAATGTTCCTGAGGTGACTTCTATCCCTTGAACTTTATTTAGAGAAGTTACTATGATATGTGCTGGTTTACAGATCTGCATGGGTCTTGGGTGTAACTTGGGGTCTTGAATGCTTTTTGGAAGTGTGTGTTTTCCTTCTCGGAGAGGTGGGAATCGATATTCTCCATCACTTCTAAATCAGATGTGAATGCTGGAGGGCATGAATATCACTCACTCAGTTATTTCCCAGAGCGTCTGTGTTACACAGAAACGCCTTTTCATTGACCATCTCTGAAACCTCTTGGCCTGTATAGGTTTGGTTAATCAATACGGAAGTGGCCTAAACTGCATTTGTACTTCTTTGTCCATTCCATCTTCCTTTTCCTTTTATCTGTTTGTGTTTCCTTCTATACTCTTTTTAATTTTTTTCCTTCCAATTGTCTTATCTTTAAAACTGTTATTGGACTCGATCTGATGAAATTATGTATTTTTCTCCTCCCCTCTCCTAGACTTAATTGCTTTTTAGATTTCTTTCATGTCTTCATTTAGAATCTCTTTCCCCTCCTTGGCATTTCTCTGGCCGTTCCCCTTTTAGTGAGCATTGCTATTATTGAGTTTGGAGATATATATCTTTGTGCTGACATTGACAAAAAAAAATTACACATCCTAGGATGTTGTCTTGCTGGAGTTTGTTGAGAAAAGACCCTTTGGGTGCGAGTCTTTCCATTTTCTTTTTGAGTCCTGACCTCCTGAAGTCTTACCCCGGCAATCTTTCTTTGACCCATCCTTGCCCTTCTGAGTTCTGCATTCCAGGGAGTAACCAGTCATGGTTATGTCCATGTCTATGTCCATGGGATATATGGGAATCTGATACATCTTGAGAGGCAGGAATGCTGGTTGTTCAACTTGTGACATCACAGATAAAATTGGCCATTTGATGCCCACCTAACATCAGCATATTCATAAACTACGGTGGATGAATAATGCTTGTTATGAGACTTGTATAGCAGGCAGACAGGAGGCAGTAGTGAGTTGTCAGAATGAGGTGCTGGGCAGCGGAGAGCTCTGAAGAAACTTAAGGGTGAAGATACTAAATGATAGTCTGTCACAGGATGTGATTTCCTGAGGATGGCAGACCAGGAGATTGTGCCAGGGATTTGTCCCTACCTGCTTCCCTCCTTTCTGATGACTTCTGTTGTAAATGAGATTTAGCTGGGGAAAGATCTTTGGTGTCACCTGTATATCCTGTCTTAGGAAAGAGAAAATTTGTGGGTAATATGTTGGGTTTTTTACATGTTAGTTTAGATTCATTTGGCACTGTATGGGCATTGAAATGATGCTTCAGCATCATCTGTTGCTTTTTCTTTATGATCAGTGGAGAGAAGAGGATGTCTAAATCGTTCTGTCATAGGCCAGATGAAGTGACATCTTCATAAGTCTGTTTTCTTCCACTCAGAGGGTTGAGAGGAATGAACATAGAGCTGGTTTCTAACTTTTGAAGCCTGTTGAGAGGACTGCTTGACTGATAAAAGGAGCAACCTTAGATTCTTTATAAAAGCTACTGTGAATATCCTCTGAAGAGATGCTGAGAACTTCCAAACCAGGCTGTGTGCCTAATTGGTATCAAATGAGGATGTTCTGTTGCACATCTTCTCTGCAGGTTATTACAGTGTTTTACCAACCCCGGACTTGGAAGCTGTTTATGCACCATTAGCTTTATTTCCCAACGTGTCTGGGTTGTGGTTTTGCTATGCTGATCTGCCTCTGGCACCTGGCAAGTTGACTGTCACACTGCACAGCAGTCTGAGGTTAGTCTTTCAAGATGCAGGACATTCTCCTCTAAAGGAGATCCCATTGTTCTGAATGTCTACAGCATCTTGGGTGGAGAGGTCTCTTTCTTGAAGCCAACTGCAACCTTGCACCAACGTAAGATATAAGAATGTGCAGAGAAAGTTCTTAGGAAATGGCATCCCTGCTGTGTTCACAACTGGGAACTTTTCAACAGCTTTATATGTCCTCTGTGGTAAAGAGAGTGTAGCACTTCTTGCTTTTTCACTTGGATCTGAATCCAAGATAAGCCTCCTTGCTACCTCGAATTGGCAGAGGCAGCTTGACACAGCCACGGGTATTCTTTGCCTCAACTGTTTATGCAGGAAGAGGTAGTCTCATTTTATGTTACTTTCTATTAAAAGACAAATTGGCAATGATTTTAATTCCTCACTCCTTGTTAACCTAAATACAGATTGACACAGTACACTTTGTTCAATTACCTGCAACACTATCACTTAAACAAAATACTTTATGCTCTTTTAACCATGCGATTTAGTGTCCATAAACTTGCCAGCATAAGCTAAGTGCCACTGCCTGATGAAATGTCCATGTAATACTGCTTGCTGGTTATTGAAACAATTGAGGTTGTATTAATCTTTCAAGGCTTGTTGGCACCAAAGAAGTTGCTGCTTGTTTTCACTGCTGTTGTGCAGAGTTACTCCCAAAGGCCACATTAGAATTGCAGGGTCACAAAATCATTAAGGTTGGAAAAGACCACTAAGATCATCTAGTCCAACCATCCCTCCCTCAGTGGAGGGACCTCAGTCCCTCAGTGCTATATCTGCCCTTTTCTTGAACACATTCAGGGATGGTAACTCCCCAGGCAGCCTGTTCCAGTGCCTCACCACTTTTTCTGAGCAGAAATTTTTCCAGATATCCAACCTAAACTTCCCCTGACACAACTTGAGGCCATTCCCTCTCATCCTACAACTGGTTATCTGGGAGCCAAGGCCAATCCCCACCTCACCGCAGCCTCCTTTCAGACAGTTGTAGAGGGTGATAAGGTCTTCCCTGAGCTTCCTCTTCTCCAGACTGCACAATCCCAGTTCCCTCAGCTGCTCACTGTAAGATTTATGCTCCAGACCTTTCACAGCATTGTTGCCCTTCTTTCTCTCCCATGTTCCGCTGCCATTATGATGGCAAATGAAGTTCTGTTTTCATCCTGCTCTGTTTGGCAAGCGTCTGTGTGGGTTTTCTGAAACTCAGAATTTATATAGGTAGAAGCAACAGGTTGGGGTGAAATCATGACTTATTGACTATTTCTGGCTTTTTTTTTCTTTTTTGCATCATTTCAGCCAAAAAGGGAGAAACAAAGTGAATCATTTCCCTTCCTATATTTCAGCCATTCAAGACTCCTGCAAGTGGGTGAGCTATTGGAGCAGGCTGCCCAGTGAGGTGGTAGAGTCACCATCCCTGGAGGTTTTCGAGAAAAGAGCAGACGTGGCACTGAGTGGCATGGTCTAGAGTGGTCATGGACATGGGTTAATGGTTGGACTAGATGATCTTTGTGGTCTTTCCAACCTCAGCAATTCTGTGATTCTAAGTAAGGGGAAAACTGGTGCAATAGGCACTATGAAATAGTGAACAGTTTGACAAACAGCTCCTTTCTTAACTCTTGTGACCACCACGCATGCTGTAAACAAAGACTTGAAATGTATGTTCCCATTAATAACCAGACAGTTGAGGAATTCACACTGCAGCCCTGAAAGGTTAACCTTTCCCTTTAAGTGTGTTTAAATTCACGTGCATACCCGTGATGTCTGTCTGAAGTAGCAAAGCTTAATATAGTGGAAGTATAAATACATCCTCTTCCAGTGAGTGATTCTGCAAATCCTGTTTTGATAAGGTCTTAAATCTATTGAAATCAGACCATAAAATTCTCTTGTACTGTCAGTGCTAGGTGACAGTGCCTGCCAATTCCTTTTTTTATATATGTTTCTTTTATTTCCTCCTTCAGAATTGTAAGATACCACAGTAAATCTCTGGTAGCTTGCAAATATATATGGTTCCTAGATGTACAAAATTTAAATGCAAATTAGACCAACTTGAACTGTGGTGGAAGTGAGTGAAGCCCCGCTGACAAAAGCAAATCTTTGCACTGCTCAGTCATTATCAAAGTTCGAGTTTATTGTTAAGTAAATGTTCATTTCCATTTCAGTAATTGTTACTAGTCTCTCTACTTATCTTGTCTCTTGGAGACTTGATATAAATGCTCTGCAGTAACTTGTTATGTATGGGATAGCAATATGTTTTCCAGGACAGAAGTAAATCCAATATAATGTTCTTTGTCATACCATTGTTTCCTATGTTTTTTTTTTTCCCTTTGGTGATTCATAGGCATTTTACTGCTCTGAACTGTAAAGGACTTGCTAATACAATGATTTAATAATATTAAACCAATTTAAAGAAACCCATTGCCTAGAAGTGTAATGATTGCAATTCTTTAGTGTAAGTGTGAATTGATGTGATGCTCAGTCATGTACCAAAGATAGGTTTGTGTAGATACCAGCTGAAATGTTCTTTCCCACACCTTCCCTCCTGCAAAAAACTTCTGCAGTAGTGAATTTTCAATGAACAGAAGAATTGTTAAGGGTATTTCTGTTTTTGTTCAAATATAAATAATGTTAACCCGAGGCTTCTCAAACTGGAAAATATTTGGTATTTTTGTTATTTTCAAATAATGAGATAATATAGTTCTTTTTTCTTCAACAGAAAATGGAATGTGTGTATTTTCTTGGGTTTTACTCTAGGATATAGAACACATTTCTTCCCTAAATGTGCCTCTGCTCCTTGCTTTTGTTGCATTTATCCACACTGTACAGCTTGGGATATACATGCTGCTGATTACAATTGAACCTTCCATTTTTATGACACAGTAACTTAAGACTTTCAGAAATCTTCAATTCCCAAACATTTACTTCTTGGGCTTGTATTTTTTTTTAAATTGATTTTTGTGTTTTGTTGTTGTTGTTGTTGTTGTTATGATTGCTTTAGATATCTATTCTCTGAAGACGATATCTGAGTGGAAATGCGCCCTGGAAAAATCCCTAAATGATGCAGCAAATTTTCCTCTTCCAATGGAAGTATTCAAGGTAAAAAGTGTACATTTTCCTTCAGTTATTCGATAGAGTAAATTCTCAGCTACAAAACACTATTTTTCATAATAATCACCACCACCATTAGCTATGCATTTTTGCCAATAATGAACAGCAGCCTGCATGCCACGTTCAGAAAAACTTGCACCAATGGAGATGTCCCACTGTTTCACAGTGTTTCATCACCCACCACCTCACTATGCACGCATCCACTGTTTGGTCTCCATAGATATTCAGCAAGGGTTGATGAATGTCAGTGGGTGCAGTTTTTTCTACGTAGAGGAGTTCGGTTCTACCCCTTTGCTTCATGTGCAGTTCCATGTCAGATGCCATTTTGTCAGACTGCCCCTCTGCTGCCATCTGTCACATGAAAACAAGCTGTAATGGAGTTCTGGTTGGAAAGTTGAACCTCTGCTGCCATACTGCCGACATCCACTTCTGTTGTAATGGGCCAACTTAATAAAATAGGAGGCATTACTTTCAGAGCAGCCCTTGTACATTGCTATCAAAGGTCATAAGTGGGATGTTTGTATAAAATGCAGTTTTGTGTGAACTCCGCTCTCAGACCTGATTTCTTGCTGTTACTGTTTTATAGATGATGTAGGGGTATGACCAACACTGATTTCTCCAACATCAGCATTTCTCCAACACCATTTCTAACATCTTTAATTATGCAGACCTGAGTTCTCACAGCCTGTGACAGCACAGTGCTGTGATTATGAGAGTACTTGTAAACTCAGCTTTCTGTGAGCCCTGTGCTCAAATTTTCATCTCATTCTGAGCTGGTCCTCCTCCAGGGACCTGTAGTGGAAGTAGGAGATAATTTTCTCCTGTGTCATTTTTTCTTCACTCAATCTGATTTTTAATAGTTAGAGATGTGCTTCAGCCCTGAGGCACCAGCTTTAATATCCCATCCAAATCCACACTGCTGTTCATCGTGGCTGCTCCAGATCATAATCCAGATTTCTAGCTGTGCCAGCCTTTTTAATGTTGCAGCCTTGCAATGGTGTGCTGTAGCAGTGTGGGGGGATGAGTTGTAGCATAGTGCTGCACCACTGTCTCCAGTGAAGTGGACCAGGTCATAGAACAATGGAATCATTAAGGATGGAAAAGACCACTAACATTATCAAGTCCAACCATCAAACCATTTTCATCATGTCCACTAACCATGTCCCTCAGTGCCACATCTGCTCTTTTCCTGAACATCTCCAGGGCTGGTGATTCCACCACCTCCCTGGGCGGCCTGTGCCCATGCTTCACCATTCCTAATGAGAAGAAATTTTTGCTGATATCCAACCTGAAATCCATCTGATAACCACCAGATCCTCCTAGTCAACCACAGTGGTTACCACTGCTCCTGGCTCATCCAGTGTGGACACCTAGGTTCCTTCCCATTAGCAGCATGATATTGAGGCACCCCAAAACACCCATGTGATTGGGAGAAGGCACCCAGTATGCCCCATTCTGGCTCATCACAGGGACCTGGTGCCACCTAGTGAAAGCCCTGCTAGGCTGAGAGAAATATAGAAAATGTATGCATTGGCTTTTTTCACAGACAAGGGTTTGAGATGTCCCATAAAATCATAGAATTGCCGGGTTGGAAAAAACCTTAAAGATCATTGAGTCCAACTACAACCTAACCATACTGCCCTAACTCTAACAACCCTCCACTAAATCATGTCCCTGAGCATTGCATCCAAGCGGTTTTTAACACATCCAGGGATGGTGGCTCAACCACTTCCCTGGGGAGCCCATTCCAGTGCTTAACAACCCTTTCTGTAAGAAGTGTTTCCTGATATCCAACCTAAACTTACCCTGGCACAACTTGAGTCCATTTCCCCTCGTCCTGTCACCTTAAAAAATAAAATCTTGTGTTGTTGCAGGAGTGGTTTTGATTCTCAGCCACCTTTTTTTGTACAGTGCTTCAGTCCAGAAGCTATTAAACTTTGCAGTTTCAAGATGAAGAGCATATTGTATGGGGCAGGGATTAAACTGGGAAAGCCTAATGTGTAAATTTTATTCCTACCTATATGAAAGAGCAAAGAATCTTTCTGATGAGGCTCATAAAGCATCCTTTTTTTTTTCTTTAGTTTATAAGTAACAGCTGTTTTGCAGCCTTTTCTCAGCATGCTAGACTTATACCCACTTATTTTAATTATTGCATGACGGTCATAAATTTAAACTCAGCAAGTCCCAGTGGCCACACTGTGTGGTTAGAGCTTGCAAGGGTGTTCCTCTTAGACAATGCAGTGCCTTGGAATGCTTGAATGGCCCAAAAGGAGAAATCTTGGGGGCCATACATGACAAAAAGGCAGGATTAGGGCAATACAGCTTCTTTATTTGAACTGTGGAAGCCAAGCACAAGGATTCAGTGTCTGGTGGTGTTTGGGTCCCTGCCTGGTGATGAGGAGGCTGGGGGCTAAATGAATGGATGTCCTTTTTTTCTCTGCCTGTAGAAGGACTCAACCCCATCTTCTACCATTTGATCTAGGGGTAAAAAACAAGAGGTTGTCTGTGCATCTGAGCATGCCTTCCTCTAATAATGATTTAAATGTAAGTTAAGTAAAGACTTTCTGTATGAGAATATAGTTGTCTGATCTTTCAAGGCAAGCCAAAATTCACTCTTGGGAACTTCAGTAAGAATCCCAGAAGAGCCCAGCAAAAAATGTTGAATCCAAAGGCTTTTTTTTTTCTTCCTAGTACCAGCACAGAAATAATGTCTCTACAGGGTGCCAGGGGACTTGGTGCTGCTATAATTGTTATGTCTTAGATGAGGTATAAAACACAGAGTTTGGCAGCTTGCAACTGTTAAGATCTTGGTCTTCTGGAAAGCTGGAAATGTTTACTTTGGCAAACATGATAAACTGCCCAGTTGATAAACTGAGCAATTAATTTCTACATTTCCCTATAGAAATCCATACAGGTATGAACACTCCCTAGAGTGAACACACACACGTTTGTTTGGCTTGATTGCAGATTAAATTGCTGTTGTTGTTTGAGATGTGCATGGTGGTGGGCGGTGTCAGGAATGCAGTGTCAAACTGGTCCCAGGTGGTAGTGCTGCAAAGTCAGGTCTGCATTTGTAGAATCATAGAATTGTTAAGGTTGGAAAAGACCACCAGGGTCCTGTAGTCTAACCATAACCATCTGTAGTGGGAAAAGTGGCTTCTGTTATGAGTTTATGAGCCCAACATTACAGTTGGTGGTGGAGCAATTTGGTTTTGGTGACAAAGGGTTGGGTTCTGCCTGGTAACTCATACGCCATGAATTTGAGCCTGTATTATCACTGCTCAGCAGCATAGCAGAACAGAACTTTTGTGTAGTGGTCTTCAGCAGGAAAACACTAAAATGTCTTGCAAAAACGCAGCCCTGATGGTAGAATGGATTGGGTTGGAAGGGACTTCAGAGATCATCTAGTTCCAACCCCCTGTTGATGCAGGCAGGATTGCTGACCACTGAATCAGGCACTATATCAGATTGTCCAGCACCCCATCCATCCTGCCCGAATTATTCCCCTCTTTTGCATCCAAGGAATCAGAATTGTTAAGGTTGGTTAAATACGACTAAGATCATCTCGTCCAACTGTCAGCCCATCACCACCCTGCCCACTAGATCATGGCACCATTAATGAGGCCTTAGGAGCCGGTTACAAAAATCAGAGGGAAGGATGAGAGGAAGATCTTCCTTTTTTTTTTTTTTTTTTTCTGGTGCTGTTTTACACTTGGCCATATGTTGAAAGCATTTGTAAAACACTTTAGGATCCTTTGAGAAGGAACGTGATATGCAACTGCTAGAAAATGTCACTGTTATATAGCTACTAAACATAGTGTTTTGCAAACTACACCTCCTGGAGAAAGTTTTTCTTTAAAAAGCTTTTTGCAACACATCCACTATATTGTCATTCTGTTCTTCTTAGAAAACAAATTGATTCTCAAAAAAAAAAAAATAATAAATGCAGACTGTTTTTTCAAGTGTGTTTAAATAGTTTGGGAGCTTAAATCCTTCCAGAAGGCCACAAGGAAACCCAAGGAAACCTGTCCTTTACAGTTTCTGCTCTGATTTTGAGATGCAACATTTGGCTGAATGCCTGCAATAAGCAATGGCTCAGAGCACGCCTAAGAAAAATGACCAAATCTTTGGGTATAAATAAAGGTGGCTGGATTGTTACTAAGGCCAACTTTAAAGCTGTGTAACATCAGTGGTTCAGCAGTGCCATGCTGATGCTTTCTGAGAGGCAGCCTGGCATCAGGAAACCAAACTTAAGACACAGAACCTTTTAGCCCAAATATTTATTTCCCCCTGAACACACATTTGTAATTATTCTCTCTAGCTGAGGAACAACTGTTTCTCTTCTCTGGAACCAGCCCAGTGAGATCCTATTTCTAGATCATATATCATAGAATCATTCAGGATAGAAAATACCTTCAAGATCATCAGGTCCAACCATTAACCTGACCAAGTCTCATCACTAGACCATGGCCATTAGTGATGCATCACATATCCCTTAAACACCTCTAGAGATGGGTTACCATCACCTTCCCTGGCGGGCAGTGCCTAACAACCCTCTCTGTAATGAGATTCTTAACTGATATCTGAACTAAATCTCCCCTGGTACAACTTGTGACTCTACTAATTTGGAGTATTTGGGTGTTTCCTGTGATTTGTAATAATACCATTAATTGATGCTAAGATAAAAGGGATGGAAGGAATCTCCTATGGAGAATGATGAAGGGACCATCCATCAGTGAGTTCAGAGCTGCCTCCTAAAATTCAGTACTGGGTGCTTTTTTGTTCCACAGTCAAAAATACAATAAACAAATATTACAATAAATATTAAAAAGAACTTCTTCCTCTCCCAGATGTTTTTGTTTTTTTTTTTCCATCAGCTGAAATGCGCTTTTAAAATATGAGATTAAATTGAAGTATTTATTTATGATTGTAACTTATTTTTTGAAGAAAAAGATAACATCTCTCAGAAGTTAATGCATTCTGTAGGTGTTTTAGTGTGTTTTCTTCCATTATTTGGTCATCTGGAGGAGTTTCAGTGTAAGGAAGAGAATCTCAAGGGCTACTTTTCTGCCCTTAAGCCTCTAATCAGACAATTCTGATCTGAATAGATGCACAGCCTTGAAATCTAACAGGGTTTTTCTGTTTTCAACCCCTGTAGTGGATAAGGACATGCTGATACAGCAGGTTAAAGCATCCGTGCTTTTAATTTTGCATGGAAGCCAAACTCGAATGTTAGCAATCCCTGGCCTCTTCATGCACTGATGGCTTGGCTGGCCCTTGTTGTGCATGCTGTGCTTTAATAACCCGTGAGTCGCCATGCAATTTGCTGGCTGCCAGATTATTTATACTCCATCTGTTCTTTCCCATCCGTAGCACTCGCCATCCCTTTTCCTTGGCTACTTTTTACCTGGCTGGACTACATGCATGGCCTCCTGTCCCCTCCACTCTTCATCTGCCTTTTGACCCACTCCAGTCTCAGCTCATTAAAGCCATTTATCTTTATAAAACTTAATAACCATCATTAAGAGTATCCTGCAAACGTCTTTACTTACATAACTGCCTTTACAGCTCTTGAAAGCAGGGATGTTTCCAATACTAAAGATGGAATCTGGTGGAAAGACCATATGAGAAAAGTCTTCACTTCTCTACAGCTCCCTCCTAATTTTGGGCATTGCAAAGGGGTGGGTGGGGCAAAGCGATCCATGAGGGTATATGAAGTTAATCCAGAAACGCAGTCTTCTGTGATGCTTCACAGAAGGCTGTTTGGTCTCATTGCATGAATGTCAGGATGGGAAGAGAAATGCTAGAGAGAGTTCAAGCAAAGCAGATGGGCTGAGTAGGAAACAGCTCCATCACTCTGCTCTATTCCACATTCCTCTGGCTGCACGATTAGCATGTGTGGTTTTCTTTCTCCATTAGTATGACTAGAGGTCTCTCAGAATGGTGAAAGGTTAGGAAAAGGGCCCGATCCAATTCATATATGGCATTCAAGCTCTGTATGAGATAGTTTGTACCTGAAATATCACAGAATCATAGAGGGGACCTTATTTACTCCTGCCCCCTATGCAGTAGTCAGGGTTGCCACCCAACAGACAAGTTGCCCAAGGTTCCATCCAGACTGGACTTGGATGCCACAGCTTTTCCATGGCAGCGTTTTCTCCTTTACTGAAATAAGTCAGTGTGCTGGCCCGGGCTCCCTGCACCCTGTTCTAGCTATAGGTGTCCCTGTTCATTGCAGGGGATTCGGACCAGGTGACTTTTCAGCATCCATTCCAACTCACACAATTCTGTGATTCTTGGACAGCAGGTACTCCTAGTTAGGGGATGGGTGATACCCAAAAGCCATCTGTCCAATAATGCTTTTTTTTTTGAGAGAGAGAGAGAAAACAGTAGTCAGCTGTGATCTGTTTTCACTGCATAGAGTTTGATCAGATCTTCTCTCTTTTAACCAATTTCCATGGACTTTTCAGTAGTGAGATGTTACTGAGTGCAGAATCTGTCCAGGCACGTCTCTGTGAAACTCAGTCCCTCATCACAACCAAGGTAGTTATTTAGAAATGTGAGAAGAGGCACCGATGGCTTCATTTTGAGCACTTGGATTAGTGTTCCCACTTGTGAAATGAGAGCAATGTATGACACAGCAAGGATTCACTAGCAAACACTTGTGAAATGGGGTGGCAATCCTAGATACTGTAATTCTGCTGTGAGATAATAAAAAAAAAAAGATGCGTTTTGCTTCTGCAATCCATGCTTCCACCAGCCTGGCAAATCAAAGCCTGCAGTGTGTAGGAGGGGATCTTTGCCCCGGTGCCATCTGCAGCAGGCCGAACCATACGAAGAAGGTGTGTTCAGATTTAGACCGGCTACTCTGCAATGTTGCTGTTTCTATGGTAACTGTTTTTATTCAACAAGAGAAGCTTAAAATCTGTTGGGCTAAATTTGATCCTAGGCAGAAGCATCTGCATTGTTTAAGGGGCTCTTCGGTAGGTGCAGCTGTGATAGCTGGCTGCCATGCTCCTTGCTTCAGGGTCTAAGGACTTTCAAAGCCTCCTTCCCATATCCTTTTCCTCTTCATCCCACCTCACATTTTGGTCTCCCTGTGTTTCTGCACTCACCTTTTTGCTTGCAGATTTGCTTATGTTATGTCTTACAGGAGAATTTCTGTGTTCCTGCAGAGTGTGTCTTCAGGGAAAATTGCACAGCTTTAGCAAGGAGAGCTGATGAATCACGACAAGACCGATTCCTCTGCAAATAATGCAGAGGATTGCAGTTGGGAGGGTTTCTTTCTTTATTTTTTTTTTCTTTTTGCTCAATTGAAAACCAAATGCCAGATTCCTGTAGAGGCAATTTAACCACGGCTATTACTGTGCTTGTGACTGGTTACCACCTAAGAGCTTTGTGATTAAAATTAGGCTATCAGAAGCAGCCAGTGTCTTGGAGAATTAGGGAAAACACTGGCGGAAGCAATTTCTTTCAAAACAAAACTGAATTAAATAATTTGTTTCCAGTCATACCTGATGGAACCTACTTCTCTGTCACTAGTAGGGTAAAGCAGGAGAGATATGATTGAAGGCAATATCATTTCACACAGTTGCAGCTGGTGAGGATTAAAGGAAGCTCAGGTCAAACATTTATTAATTGCTGTTAATGATCAGCCTCTCAACTTTGCAACTTCTCAGACTTAGTTCTGAGTTTCGTACAAAGCCGTAATCATGTAAGTGGTGTGCATGAACTATCCTGGACCTAAAGAACTCTGTGTTTTGGGGTATTTGAAAATCAGGGTTCAAACTAGAGCCTTTTCTGCTTATCTATACACTATGCATGCTTTTGGGTTTGAAATGAGATGACTCGTTTTGTATGTTGAGGAGAGTGGGCTAAGAGTGAGCATTTCAGAACCTGGAAGAGACGCCCTTGTTTGGATTTGTAGTCACAGCTAGAGCAACCGTCCATTGCATGGCTGCCCTAAATGCCATGGGCAAAAGCCATTTAGGTTAACTTAGTTAGGTCTGAGTACTATCTGCTCTGCCCAGTGGAGTGTAGAAAGGCTTGAGCAAAAGGGCAGATGACTGTGATGATTTTGCAGTGTATCTTTCTGAGTTCAAGACCAGTGCTTAGAGGAAGTTGGTGACTTTTTTAAGATTTAACTGTGTCACCCACACCTGTGCATTCTGACTACATCCTTAAGTCTAAAAACTTCTAAGATAACAAGAGTGAGGCTCACTTTAATTGCTTCTTGGGATTTGTAGTCAGAGTTGTGACAGCCTTGGCTTTGCCTGTGGGTTTGGGCTGCAAGTGGCAGACGTTCATTCAATGGAGGGTTCTGCAGTTTTCCATTCATTACTTGTAAGCACCCTTGTGGGCTGTGATCCATCATGTTAGAGATTTTGACCCTTTGAATGAGTGAGCGTGGTTCTTGTACCATTTTAATTCATTGTACGTTCCTCAGTATGATTTTCACTTTGCTGTAAGGGTTTTCTCAGCATCAGACTGGTTTTCTTGGCTGCTCTCCAGCAGGGAGGACTGGGAGGTTGTTTCTGTTGCCCACACAGAGCTTGTGAGCCTTGTGAAGCAGGCTCGTTGATGGTGTAAATGTGTGTGGCAGTGGAGCTGCTCCTGTGAAGCACTAAGTTGTAGAACCATTCAGGTTGAGAAAGACCACTAAGATCATCTATTCAAACTGTCAGCCCATCCCCACATGCCAGCTATGTCTCTCAGTGCCACATCTACCCTTTTCTGGAACACTTCCAGGGATGGTGACTCCATGACCTCCCCAGGCACCTGTTCCAGTGCCTCACAACTCTTCCTGAGAATAAGTTCTTCCTAATATCCAACCTGAACCTCTCCTGGTGCAACTTTCCCTCTTGTTTTTTCACAGTTACCTCGGAGCACCTCTCCACAACCTCCTTTCATTTTTTTATGGAGAGCAGTAAGGCTTCCCTGAGCCTCCTCTTCTCCAGACCAGACAATCCCAGTTTTCTCAGTTACTCCCCATAAGATTTGTGCTCCAGACTCTTCACAGCTTTGTTGCCCTTCTCTGTACACATCCAAGGGCTTCAAAGTCTCTGTTGTAGAGAGGGGCCCAAAACTGAATGCAGTGCTCGAGGTGCAGCCTCACCAGGAGCCAGCCAGCAGGAGCAGAGATCCACCACACACAAAGCTATAAAATGCTCCAAATGACTGTACAACTCCATTTGAAAGCAAATTCAAACTCGCTTGGAATAGTGGCTGGAAATAAATGTCTGGTGCCATCCTGATAGGTGGCTTTGAACGCTGTGTGCAGTGTGGAAAGGTTGGTTTCTGCCAGCCAACAACATTTCAGGTGTTGCTTTTGCTGTGCTGCAGATTCTGGAGGGAGCAAAGGGAAAGCTTCAGCCCTTCAGTCCTCATCTTGCAGCTGCTTTTATTTAACAGGCGTCTTTCCTGTCAATGTGAATAACAGGAGCCAAGTGCAGTTCATTATCCAGTGTATCACTTTGAGTCTAATACTAATTAAAAGCTTTGCCTTCGCTTCTGTAGAACCTATTCTTAGGAATTATGTAAATTAATTAGAATTTTGAAGAGGAGCGTGTGCCAAATCCTCGGCAATTCTCTGCTGGCTGAGGGGAATGGCATTGGGATCAGTTTTTTTTTTCTTTTTGCAGCTGCAAAAATCTGAGGCTCTTAAAGTCAATTTTAATGCTTCACTTTTACAAATATGTGAAAGAGATCAAATATCCAGATCCTGACCATTTGCCATGGCGGTACAATATCAAGGCTTTTTCTCCATGAAAGCTTTTCCGTCTCAAAAATGACATTTAACACAGACAAGCTTTTTACTTCCACAGCCCTTCTCCAAACAAAAGTATGTTCCTGAGTCAAAGAGAATTTTCTCCCTCAAAAGGGAGACATACCGAAGATCCCATGGGTTCTCTGCAGGAGTTTACTCTTGCTATTAATTTAATGAGAAAGATGTTTACATGGTATGCTGAATGGGAACGGAGATTTGATCCTGAGATACACAGCACATGGACAAGAGGTGATAGGCTTTTCAAGTAAAATAAACAATGTTAAATGTTGTTAGTTTTATGATTTTTCCCACTTGATTATTTTTTCCCTTTGAAAAAAGCCGTAGTAAAAAGGAGCCCAGCCAAAGAAACCGTCTCAAATGAAAATAAGAAGTAATACTGTTTTAAGTATTTTGATCTCAATCAACAAATCACATATGAAGTTGATGAAACTACTCGCATGTTTAAGGATAAACATGATTAAGTACTTTGGTAGATCTGGGCATATTATGTATTGAAGCCGGATGTGAGCGTGAATTGAATCCTGGATCTTTTGATGGGAAGATGCTGCAGTGTAAGCTTGCTTCCAGATGTACGATTTGCAAAGTTGCCTTTTCTTTACAACCTCACCCCAAGGATTGAGAGATGCTGGGTGTGGATCCTTGTGTAGGGAAGAGATATCCTACAGTCTAGATGCTGCCTTTGAAGGTTGGAAGTTCAGTTGGTGAGGTCTGATTTTTGCAGCCATTATCTTCTCCTAGTGGTAACAATGGCAATTTTGATAACCTTTTCTTAATGCAGTGCTTACACTGAGCAGCTTCACTGTACAAGGAGCCAAATTCAGTTCCCTGAATCAAGCTCTTATTCAACAAAACGTTGTGAAACTGCCAGAAATCAGTCTCCTGGCTTGCTGGGACTTTGGTAATGCGGAAATAATTGCCAGTAACTGGAAGTACAGCTGATGCTACACTGCAGGACACCCAAACTCCTGAATGTCTGCTCCTTCCTCAGCCATTAGTTCATCGTGGCGTTTTGGCCCATTATTGCTAAGTCTTCCTCAGTTTCCCCATTGGAATATACTTCCCTTGCTGTGAAACTGAAGACATTATGAAAGCTTTTTTGACTGCTTTTTGGTCGCGAAGTCGCGAAGATAAGGTAAGGTGAAGACAACTATTCCTTTAGCTTTGATTGGAGCTAGTAAAAATCCTTATCTCTAATGGCACCAGGAACGTAAGATCCCAAAATAGAAGTCATTAAGTCTACAAGTGAGAACAGTTCTTAGGAAAGAAAGTGTAATGACATACAACTTCAGATCAATAGAAAATCATTTTAGAACAAGAATACAACATGTAGCAATGAATGTAGATGGGAGTGACATTGCTAGCCTCTTATTAGATACTAAGTTTTCTGCATATATTTTGGAGTTCAGTGTGTGTGTGCTTTAAATATAACAGCTCTTCTTTTTTGGTTGTGTTGGCTAACGCATGGGTCATTTAGACAACATTGGTCTAAATGATGTAAATGTTGTTTTACATTGGTTCAGTGTGAAATAAAATTGTTACTTTGGAATTAGGTTGCTAGCCTGTATGCTAGTTAGACAAGGACATGAGGATGGGGTCATTTGGTAGATGTAACACATTTGTGGCAAGTGAGGGAGTTGAACCTGTGTTGTTTCTGAGGTTAGGTGCTGCATCCTCCTGATCGCCCAACGTTATTGCATGTAGACATGTTTGATCCTGGATGAAGGTATTGTGACAGGCATGTACCTGAACACAGCTGTGTATTTTTCCACTGACGGGTTCTCTCACTGCTCACCTTTTGGGTTCAAGTTCATTTTCCTGGGCCTTATTCCACCTTTATTCTCCCAGTTGGACAGAAGACCTTTCCATCTTATGGTGCATGAAAACCAGCCCAGGTTTTTATTTGATGCCATAGAAGAACCCAACATTCATTAGGACAAATCATAGGCAATTAGGTCTGCTTCCACCCACTGCAGGCACAGGAGCATGCAGTCGGAGACAGTGGACAATCTGCTAATCACCTGGGTGACAGATCCATCTGAACACCTTTCAGATAGATTCTCCAGTGTGTTGAGCCTTCCTTCGTGGCTGGTGCTGACATACCACCTATCCCTCTTCCCTATTCTTTCCCTCAGGACCATGCTGATTTGAGAAACCACTTTTTCACTGTGGGGATGAAGCTGGAGGCAGTGAATATGAGGGAACCGTTTCATATCTGTCCTGCATCAGTGACTAAGGTAGGGTCCCAAAAACGAATGAGGGCTGAAAAGACGTTTAAGAACCTCTTGACTGATTTCTACCACGTTTAGGAAAATATCCATGAATGTTCCCTTTTTCATCAGTTGTTTCTGTTGTACGAGCATCAATAGTTGACTTTATGTGCACTTATCACTGGGTAACACATGCATTCATCCAATGAATTTCATCTGCCAGTTTCATGCAGATAAAGGGAATCCCTTTTATCCCAGTCTTCTTTCCATGCCTACATATTTTTCCGGCACATCTGTGATTCTATCTGAGATGAAACAACTGGATTGAGGGCATACTTGTGTGTCTTATCCACACCCTCAAAAGCAAGAAAAGAGAAGGCTGTAGGGTCTCCAGTACTGTCTACAGTCTTTGCCCAGCTATGAGCACACTGAATGACTCTGAACTGTGGTGCTTTCTCTTGCCTCAGTTTACTCATCTATGCCTTGATATCTTTGGTGGAAACACAGATGTAAAGCGTTAGGTGAGAGTGGGTTGTTTCAGATGCACTTTGACTCCAATTTGTTTCAGCTTTGTATGTTTGCAGGTGTTACAGCAAATTTAACATCAGATTTTTTTCTTCTTTTTCATCTCTTAGGTTTTTAACAATCATTATTTGCAAGTGACCATTGATGACTTGAGATCTGAACCCAGCAAAATCTCAATGCTTTGCCATGCGGATTCCTTGGGGATCTTGCCAATACAGTGGTGCCTTAAAAATGGAGTCAATCTCACACCGCCCAAGGGTTTGTATTACTTCTCAATGGCTTGCAGCTTTTTTACTGCCTTTAAAACCATTCTGCTCTTTGCTGCAGAGCATCACACTAAGCATCTCCAGCCAGAGCATCTTTGTTAAGCCACTGAGGATCATAACAGCCTGTGAACATCTCTGCAAATGTGTTGTTGATGGATTAATGTCTGTCTGAAGCAAACTGCACTGAGGCATAGGAAATTCCTGTAAAACACATCTCGGTGATGTTTTGTGGTGCAGATTGCTGAAGGAACATTAAGAGTCATATTATGTTTGAGACGAACTAGGCAGCTTCGCTTATAGCATCCCCATTGGTACAGCCCTGAGCTGCAGAGAACACGGAAATCTCAGCGTCTCCTGGATTCAGATTGTATCTCACCAGTTAGCTCTCAGCTGCCTGCCCAGAAGCACATAGGCATTTTTACTTACCTGTCTCGAAAAAATCCCAGACGAGGACAAATTGAGAGCAATGCTCAGGTCAGAGCCAGGAGGAACAGCGTCCGACCGTGCTATTTCCCATCTCTGTAGCAGTGCAGTTAATTAACTGCAATTTCAGGCAACCACCTGCAGTGTGTTAGCAATATTTCTTCACTTGCAAAATGTGTTGGCTTTCTGGAATGTTAATTTTTTTTACTCTGGTCAGGGTGTCAAACTTCTGCCAAAAAATGACATTGCTTGAGAGAAGAAATGCTTCACAAAAATATCCCGTGAAGTCGTGTACATGCATATTTGTCTTCATTTTGGAAAGAAATATGCTGCTGCTGGTCCCAAGGAAGTGAAGAGGTATTCCCTGCCAGATTTAAAGGCCTCTTAAATTTATATAAGATATATACATATATGTATATATCTAGCATGTGCAGTTTGAAATTCCCACCAAAGTCTGGGAGCCCTCTGTGTGCAGCTGGGTATAGTGCTTCTGTGATTAATCTGTTGCTTTTACTGAAAGAAATTTACTCTGTGGATGTTTATCTTCCTCTTGCTTAAATCCAAGTGTAAAGATTGTGACTATGTAAGTGCTCAGTGGTCAGCATTTTGTTTTTTCCACCATGAGTTCCCATGCAGCTTCCCCCAGGCCACCTTATTAACTCAAATAGACCATAGACCAGGCGTTTCTATATAAAGGGCCATGGCTTAATGGTTTCCACTCCATGCTGGTACAAAACCTGTTTTATGGGGCAAGCACATGAAAGCTCTATTTAAATGCCTGCATAATTAGAAGTATCTGTAGCATCCTTCCACCTGTCATTACAGATATTTTCAACTTGTCCTGGAAAGGCTAAGCAGCTAGCAGGTATCTGGTGTGATATTCAGTGCCTGGGGTCCACCTTGGCTCCTCAAAAGGGGCAGGAAGCCTTTGCTTTCTGCTGTCAGATCAGAAATCATGGAGAGAAGCTATTAAAAGAGATTTAAATCAAGTAGCAGATAGAGGCATAAAATATACTGTGCTTCTTCCAGAGTATATGAGGGCTGAATGCCTAAACTGCATCTTAGGATCTTTTGGGTCAAAAAACTCCTCCAGCAGCAAACATGCACTTTGAGTCATGAAAGTGGTTAAACATCGGAATGATGTCTGAAAAAAAAAACACCAAGCAAAAAAGCACACCAAAAAATGCAGATAGAAAAAGAAATGCATCCAGAACCACACTGAGGTCTTCTCTGACAAGAGTAACATCAGCTTGCAATAAAGAAGCAGTCAGGACTGACAGGAGAGGGCTGCAACATGCCTACAAGTGGGACCAGAAAGAAGGAGGGCATTCCCCCATTTCCAATCATAACTGCTCTGAGGTGTCCAGATTTGCTCCTTTTTTTTAAATGTGCAGATTTGGCCATTCTCCTCCATGACTATATTGACAATATTTAGTGCTGCAAACATAGCTTTCCCTTTTGAAAGGAGAGAAATTCCCATGGAGAATCAGATGACATGGGGAAAAATACATAAGTCCTTTTTGTCTTCGTGGATAGAGTATTTGCTGTATTTTTTTGGGGGGGAGGGGTTAAATAATGGTTGGTAGGGAGTTGTCTGATTTTACAATTAATTGATTTTATTTCATCAGAATAGTATTGCAAATTGGGATATTTGGGTTCAAAGTCCTTTATTTCTTTAATATCTCTTCTTTTGCCTTTTTGCCTGTCAAGCCTTTGTTGAAACCAAACATGCAGTAGATGAGTCATAAACAGGAGGTGCAAACATTTGCTGCTAGAAACAGAGAGCAATTTTTCCTGCGTGGTGCCAAAAATGAATACCCATTTACTGCTGCTGTATAAACATTGAACAAGCACTGTTTATATTTACTGGGTTTGGGTTTATTGACCACTTCCCTTTGGAGTAGTAGTTGTTCCTTTTCATGAACTGTTAAGAGGGGGAAAAATACCACAGTAGCACTCTTAAATACAAGGCTTACTAAAGAAATGCCGTTTCTAAACCTCCAGTGCATTTGTATTGTTATATTTGACTCTGATTACACTGCTGGTTTAAACAGCTCTTCAATGCTGAGAGTCAAGATAGCAGACACAGTGAAGTTCTGTGTATTTGGGGAGCAGTAGGTAATTCATAGAACCATCATAGAGTGGCATGGGTTGAAAAGGACCACAATGAGCATCGACTTTCAACCCCCCTGCTCTGTGCAGGGTCACCAACCACCAAATCAGGCTGCCCAGAGCCACATGCAGCCTGGCCTTGAATGGGGATGGGGAATCCACAACCTCCTTGGACAACCTGTTCCAATGTGTCACCACCTTCTGTGTGAAAAACTTCCTCCTAATAATCTAATCTAAACCTCCACTGTCTTAGTTTAAAACTATTCCCCCTTGTCTATCACTATCAACCCATTTAAACGATTGTGCAGATTTGTGCAGGCTTTGACCATTATTACTAGGGTTGAGCTTTAGAGGATAACAGTATGTGAATATTATGTGCTAATGAGAGCATCTATTTACTTCTCATCATGAGGCTCCATGATGAGGTACACACAGGGCCAGGCTTGTTTGATGGCAGTTCTTGAGTATGGCCTTCTTTGAGCAATCCTTGTTGTGCTGCTGAAGTTCTGGTAAACTGCACTGCTGCCTTCCCAGGCTTTGTTCCCACAGAAGTCTACAAAGAACCTCACACTTTGAATAGCGCAGGGCCAAGCCAGCAGCTGGTTTTATGGTGACACGTGAGTCAGATTTTTATACCTCATTGAAACGTGCCTTTTCCATCCACTCTGCCAAGATTTTGCACAGCTCTCAATCAAGATTGAGGAGCTGTCCATGAGGGGTTTACATCAGAGACCTGAGAACATGCAAAGTGTGGGCAGGGTTTAGGGTCCATGTGAGCAGTGTACTCTGGCAGCTGAGACGTGCCCAGGTTTGTTTAATGCAGACATCTGCATTGTGGCTGCCTCCATGTGAGTTCATTACCAAAGCTGCTTTCAGAGTCAACGGAGAGCAAGTGAGACTTGTACAGGGATTCTGCTCCTTCTGAAGGAGGGCGTGCAGATCACCTGTAGATCTTTCTCCATTGATGCTTCAGGGAAGCCTGCTCAAGGTGTCTACACTGCCAACACCTGTGTGCGATCAGATGGATCCCCTTCTGATGCACTGTGCACTTCGCCTCCTGTTTTCCATTTCATTTTCTGAAGCCTGAAAGTATCTGGCAAGGAAATAACAAGAGAGAAAAAAAAGTAGAGAAGAAACAAGACAGTACTGTTGAAAAAATCAGTTGTTAATTTATGTAAAAAGATGCTAGGTATTTTTCATGTGAAAAATGAAGATTCTCTCAGTTATGGCCCTTTGTCACTTCTCTGTGCGTGTTTATTTCTAGCTTTGCAAACAGTATAATGTTTTGTTACTGCGTAAATGCCCTGCAGAGACATTTTAGGACCCTCTCTATCTTGCTCATTTGTGAGTGCAGCTGTTAAGAGTAGAGCTCGTTTTATCCTGGATACTTGCATTTTAGCAGGATGCTCAAGACTTCATGTTCAAAATGTTTTCTCTCTTTTGGATCTGGATGATGGATAAGTGATTCCACTCAGTGCGCCGTCCTTTCTTGCCTACAAAAAAATTCACAGTTTCCACTGTCACAAATGACTAATTCCCATCTGATCTTGACTGTCCCTTTTTGACTGCCAATGAAAAAGACATTAAGGGATGTTCTGTAAGATTGAGTCCAGTCTGAGATATCAGGCAGGGAGATTAAGGGGAGAATTTGTCCTTTAGATGACTCCTGAAACTTTCCAGTGAGAGTAGTTCTACAATAATGTTATTACAGCATCATCCCAGGGCTCTGGATAGGGAATAGCACTCATTGGTGTGAAACACTGGGAAATCCTAAAAACCAGATTAAAATCAGTCAAGCAATGAAACCAAACAGCCAAATAAAACCCTTTGCCCCAAGAGTTTATTGCTAGGTAAGAAATATAGAGGAGTAGGGATTTGGATCTCTGTGATAGGACTGTTTGAGTGACCCCCCTATCAATTACTGCCTCTTCCATTTTTCCTTAGAACAAGAGGCTGAAAGGATTATCTGGTTCAATCATAGAGTCATTAAGGTTGGAAAAAGGCCTCTAAGGTCATCTTGTCCAACTGTCCAGCTACCACCAATATGGCCCACTACACTGCGTTCCTAAGTACCACATCATTCTGAAGCCTTTAGGAACTGGGAATTCTGTGTTCATTTTCCTGTTCTGCTCCAGGTCTCTATATGACCTCGCGTGACATGCTTAGAGTGGGATTCAGCTTATGTTCTCTGAGCCATTGGAAAGTCATTCATGCAGAGTACAGCTGTTGCAGTGAAAAGAGAGATGAATTTATCTCATGGTACAAGGGAAGGGATGGATCAGCTTCTGGTTGTGCTGATTCTCTTCCTGTTGACCTGAAGTCCCAATTTTTAGGTACTTAAAGAATGGAGAAGGAGGTCCATGGATCCACCCAGAAAATGGGGACAGTAGTGCTTCTAGGTAATTAAAGGTTTATTAAAGCCTGAGAGATGCTCACTGGAAAGGGAAAATGAGGAAAATATCTGTGTTTTATTACTTCATGGTGAAGATCCGGAGATTTCAAATGGAAATGCAGAAGTTGTGAGTGAGTGCTGGAGAAATGCCAGCAGTGGTGACCTTGCATGCTGGCACTGCACATAGCACTCATATGGGATGGGATGCTGAGACACCATTGGTTGTCTGCTTGGGGCCCGTTTGCACTCTCTCTGGGACAGTGGCTGATGACACTTTGTTTTGTTGTCCTGCAGGTTACTCTGGCCAGGACTTTGACTGGGCAGATTACCAGAAGCAATGTGGAGCGGAGGCAGCACCTCACCTGTGCTTTAGAAACGTAAGCTCTCTTTTTGCCTTTGCATTGCTCCTGTCAAGACCTGATTGCTTGCACAGAAAAGCTGCAAGCCTTTGGGAGCTTTCCCCAGACCAGCAAGAGTTTGTTTTAGGAAGGAAGCCAGAAAGATGTTACAGATTTCTGTTTCTGAAATAGAAAAAATATTATCTTACTCTTTTCCTCATTGAAATCAGTTGGATTTCTTGCTCTCCATCTCTCTCTGGTTTTGTACAGCGCTTAGTCCAGGAGGGATCTGCACTGACCATTAAAAATAATTGTAATGCTATTAAAAAAATCCCATAAGCTGGGTTAAAAAAACCAGTCTCTTGATGTTCTACCTTGCCAGTAGCCTCGTTTTCATGCTTCTATCAGCTGAGGCAAATTGAGATGGAATCATCAATTTCAACTGTAAAGATTGGAAAAGACCTGTAAGATCAGTCCAACTGCATATCTACCACCAATACTGCCCACTAAACCACGTCCCTAAGTACCACATCACCACATTTCTTGAACACCTCCAGAGATAGTGATTCCCCCACCTCCCTGCCAGCTCATTCCAGTGCCCAACCACTGTTTCAGAGAAGTTATTCCTAATATCCAAATTGAGGTCTTATCAACAACTGAAACACTGAAAATTCAGTGGCATCTGAAGTGAACACAGGAGGATTTGCAGAAGAAAGCAGTGTTGTGAATTGTGGAAGCAGGTTCTTTGGGGAGCTGCATACTCCTTCATTACTACTCAGCAGTCATGAGACTGAATGACAGTGTATTTAGAAAAAGCAGAATGAAGACAGTCCAGCAAGACTCCAGCTGTGTTATTGCATGGTTTCTTGGAGGTGTCAAATGGATTTCCTCATCCGTGGCAGCCCAAGGGCAGCCTGGTCTGGAATAAACCATTGATTCTGTATTGGTGGATTTGAACACTTTTAGCAGAATTCAGAAGAGTGGTACCATCAACAGAGTTTTGCCCAAATCACAGTTCAGATTTCTCTACTCCATTTATTGTGCCTTTCTATGCAAAACCCTGTTCAAGCTGAGATTGCTGAAAGTGCAGAAGGAAATTGAGAAGTGCTGCATCGTACCTATGTGGTGGAACAACTGCTGCATTTCTTCCCTTGTGCAAGCACTCTTTATTTCCTTCTCTCTGTCAAGTAATGGATCTCAACGCTGGCAGCCTTGAAAACAGGCTCTGTGTAATATTCTGCAAAGATTAAATCAGGTCTAAGTGCTGTTTATTTTAAGGAAACGTTAATCAGATGAACATGTGTCTGTTATTCTTTCAGTGTTGATAACAAAGTTCTCTGCAGAGAGCTGTAATCTTACTGTTGTCCAGTAAGTTCAGTTTGGTCCATTTGTTTCATGCCTATGAACAGCTCTTGAACAGAAACCTCTTTGCAGGCACATTTTCCACCTACTACAGCCAGACGTGGTGCTGGAAGTGGATATGCTGTAGCTGTTTCCCTAGGGGGGATGTTTAACAAGGAGAGTCAGTTATGAAATGGATTGACATGAACAAATGCTTAGTAAAATAAACTCCCAGCTAACTGTTTTGTCATTGATTCTGTATAAATTAGCCTCCAGCAATGAACTGCACTGAAAGGAGCCTGTGCGATGATAAATGATGTTTCTTTGTTAGGCAGTGTAGCAGGCATTTAAACAAACTCACCCTGCTTTTCTTTAGTGCTGGCCAGTTGCAGTTTTTACTGCAGAATGAGGACTGGGACAGTCCAAGCAATGCTGGAGCTTAAGAGAGAAATGAAAGGGCACTGGAAGGGATGGAGGGCAAGGAAGGAAATTAATGAAGAGTAGCTTGGGGAACCTCAGTCTGAAACAGGTTTCCAGGGCATTTTTTCTTACAGCAGTGGTACCTAAATGGTTGGAACTGCAGATTCTCTGGCTGCTGAAGTCTTCATTCAGTGGGGGCTGTTGCATTCTTGCAAGCTCATTACTTCACCTTTTTATCATTTTTTTCATATTTGGAGAGATGACTACTCATTTGGGAACTATTGCAGCAACATCTAACCTGATTTTGCCTTTGTTGAGGAAGAGGGGGAGGACAGTGGGGACCTCATATAACCCATGGAAGATTTTCTTTGGTGCTGTATATTTAAGCATACAGATTACTGCAGTGGCAGTAAGTATGTCTTGCACCATCTGTATCCACCAACCTCCTGCATTGCTTCCTGATTTGTCATTATCTCTGACTTTCCATGTGTGTGATCAGGGCATCTCCATTTTGAACCTGAATGCTTTTGGGTTCTTCACTTTGAGTGAAAAAAGCATGCTGAAGTTGTTCTTCCCAGCAGACAGTCTGTTTAAAGCCATGTTTCGTTGTTGGTCCTTGGCTCTTTCAGACATCCTTCAGTCGTGGTTTTACGAAGAACATGAAGCTGGAGGCAGTGAACCCTAGGAACCCTGCAGAGATATGTGTTGCTTCTATCACTTCAGTTAAAGGACGGTTAATGTGGCTTCACCTCGAAGGTATGTGCTACAAATGCTTCTTGTATTTTGTGTAGTTCACTCAAACCCTCTCAACTCTGTCCTTCATACTCTGTCCAGTGTTGCTTACTCTGGCTTTACCTGTTTACACATACTGACTAGTAGTTGTTTTTGAGAATTGACATCCCCTGATACCTCCAGGAGAGAGCTTCCACCCTCCCAGCCCATATGGATGTTATCAGGGATTTCTGTAATGATGGATCTCTGTCCTGCTTTGTTTATGTGACTGAGACTTCCACTCACATTTCCAATACACTCTTGTGGGATCATAGAATCACAGAATATCTTAAGTTGGAATTGACCCATAAGATTCCCATAAGATTGAGTCCAACTCTCAGCTTCACGCAGGATCAACAAAATATCTGACCGTAAAGAGATTTTCTGTTCTCTTGCAGCCTCCTTCCTTCCTGCTCCTTTCACTCATTTTTGTCACCTGGATTCCTAAAACCTCAGCAACATGTGCTGCTCCTTACTGCAGCCATTTCCTGCTCACAGCCTTCTACTCTGTGTCTTCTGAGTCTGCAGAGAGTAATTCTGTATTATAGAGTTTAGAAAGCACACAGGGATCTTTCTTAGTATTGTTTTAAGAACAGTGTTATTTCTAAAGAGTAGAAAGCCATAGTAATTTAAGTGTTCAGATGAGTGCTGTGATAAGCCATAAAGCTGCCGTATCCTTGTCACAACATATTTTAATTTTTACTCATCAAGCTAACACAGTGTTGTTAGAAGCTGCTGGCTTCATCTGCAGTCAATATAAGAACTTCATTTTCCATATGAAATCAATGGTTATTGGGTCACCATCGGCTACAAATGCCATATGTTTCTTTTATTTCTGTTGGAGAACCATGAAAATACCAAAGGCAATTCACGTGGCCTATAGCTCATCACCAGGCTCTAAGATCTGTGCTTCTGAATGAATGCCTAAGGAAGATGTGCCGTTCCTTATGGTGCCAGCCAAAAGGGAAAATCTTGCTGTAACCCTTAATGCAAGTTTATTTTGGCTTTTCCTGGGCAAAACAACCACGAAGATGTTAATGGAATTACAAATCCTAGTCAAGCACATGATAGTAGGCGAGGAGAGTACTACAGGGGCTGGGACAAGGGGTTCTTGCAGAGATCCCACTGGAGATGAAGTCTTGTGCCTGTTCTGCCTGTTCACCTCCTTTCCTATGCAAGATGCTGAACTCTCAGTATTTTGGGTCTGGGAAGATATAGGAAGCCAGACCGACCAGAACAGCTTAATCTTTGCCCGATACAGAATTACTTATTCCTTCAGTATGTTCATTGTAATTACCCAGAAGTATTTTAGTGTCTGACAATGTGCAGTGCAGTTTGTATGAGAGGAAAGGTCTGTGATCAAAGCCTGTAAAGTTGGTAATAACATTGACATGTAACTCAAAGTGCCTCATCTATGCTTGGAGCTTGCTCTAAAATATAACAAAGGCAGATGTGCTGTGGCCTTTAGCTCTGCAGAAGTAGCATTATATGGTAGACAAGGCTCTCCCAGCACCTCTGCGATAAATCCCTTTCTCAGAGATTTATACCTCAATTACTACCCGAAGAGAGATTCCTCCTGATCTAAAGCTTAGCAGGCAAAATTGCTTGTACTTTTCATGTCTTTCGTAAGCCCCATAGTTTGGGCTGTCTAAAATCTGGGGAGATCTTCCTTTTGTATTTCCAGCATGTAGCTTTGTCTCCTCTGCATTTGTCTCTAGTGAAGCTCGCAGGTATAACTTCACGTCTTTGCTTTTGATAGAGCTTTGTGCAGTCGCAGTTGTGGGGTTTTTTTGTTTGTTTGTTTGTTTGTTTTTAATCTGTGCTAACTGGAACCAGTTGCCCAAAGCAGTTGTGGATCACCCATCCCTGGAGATGTTCGAGTCCAGATTGGATGGGGCCCTGAGCAGCCTGATCTGAGTGTCAGCTCTCAACCCAGTGTGTGGAAGGGAACTGGATGATCTTGAAGGTCCCTTCTGACCCAAGCCATTCTATGATTCTGTGTTTCTGTGATAACTGATTGCCTTCAGACGCAAGGTAGCTAAAGCTTATCTGTAGCCTGGTCTGGACACTTGAGAAATATTTTAGTTAAAGAGCTGGAATTAATGGATGTTTGCAATTCATATGTCACTAATATTGATGTGGAATTTACACCCATGCAGTCCAGGAACCTGGCCCCATTTCACAACACCCATTCTTAAATCATAGAATCATAGAAGGCCTCAGACTGAAAAGGACCTTAAAGATCATCCACTTCCCACCCCATAGCTGCCACCCACCAGTTCATACTACCCAGAGCCTCGTCCAACTTGGCCTTGAATGTCTCCAAGGACAGGACAAAATGGAGAGGTGCCTTCATTTTTTGGGTTTGGGAATCCATTGTATTTTTTTTTCAAGCTCTAATGATGGACTCAGCATTCACTAAACTTGCCCAGCATAGTAAACAAGGAGCGCTGTTTCTTGGGTCTTCAAATCAAGATGTCCCCCAAGACCAAAGAGAAAGCCACATGTTTCACACTGCTCCCTTCCCTTCTCTCTTTCTCTTTGTCTTTTACTCCTTTAATTTCTTAAAGGATGTTTCTTTGAGAGCTTGTAATAAAAAACCTGTGTGCATCTCCTTGCCTTACGGATATTCTTACAGATAGATGTTTTACACTTCTTTTATGTCTCAATGCCAGGAGTAGAATGATCTGTAGTAAAAGAAAAAGATGCAGAGGGCTGCAGAAATAAAAAGGCTTTGCTGCTGTTGAAATTCCTGTCTACAGTATACACTGCGTTAGCCTAAAACCAGGCATTAAAAACCCCACAAAACGCTGCTTGCAGAGTTGTAAAGTAAATGTGGCTTGGACGATGGCATCCTTTTTTCAGCTCCGTTAATACACTATTGTTTCTAACTGGTTATTTATATTCTGGTAGCAGCAAGACTCCCAGCTGCCATAGGAGACCTCGGATCCCACCGTTTATCACGGGCACATCTGAAGCTTTCATTGTTGCCCTCAGAGTTTCACCGTTTGACAGTCCAAACTGCAGCCGTAAAACAGGACGTAGTATTTAAGTAGTGTCGAGTTAGACGTGAGGGAACATTGCTTAATAAATCATGCTTTGTACAGTAGCAAAACTGTAAACTTCAGGGCAATCATTTAATGAGCAGCAGTATAGTTCCCCTGCAAACAAGAAGTGCAGGGCTGATTTGAGGCTATGCACATCCCATCACTTTCTGCTACTTTATTACTCATCATCTGCATTGTTAATTTTTACGGGTTCATTTTAGATTTTAAAGCTGAAACTTGCTGGTGTGAATTTTTACAAGTGATAATGTACATTCTCTGCACAGAGCAGGAATTTAAGGAAAATTCTGTTGTTAACCACTTCTCCAGAGAGGTTTTCCATAACTTTCCCTTTGAATTTTCCAGAGTTGCTGCTCCATACAATAAGATCTGTAGTGGAAGATGGAAATTCTCACTCTATTTCCCGTCTTTCTGTTCTCTGCTTTTCCATTGAACCTCTCCAGTCTTGTGGACATCTCTTGGTGTGGGAAGATGGCAGCATAAAACACAGCAAATGAAACTAATGAGTTTCAAACAAGCTGGTTTCTATTTACATGAATGAGTCCAAATGAAGCAATAAGATGTTGGAAGTGAAAGACAGGATTGCTGGTTGCCAAAGGGACGATGCAGTGTGAGTGAGGCCAGAATAGCTGTGATCATGTCTTACAAGAAAAGTGGTGCTGCAGGAGAACAGACATTATGCTTTTTTCTTGCTCTTCGAGGCGCTGCAGCTGTTAAAAACAAAAAGTTCATGTCACATCTGTTGTTGTTTGTGAGCAAGAAGGTACATTTCAACTGTTTATTCGGTCAGAATAACGTGATAGAACAGTTGCAGCGATGAAAATATTGAATTTTCCCAGATCATGTGAAATTTTAGTGGGGACCATTGATCTCTTGTTGTATTTAGGGCTCAATCCGTTGCTTACTCATTTTGTTGGATTCAAACTGCGCAGTGACCATTTGTTATTTCCTGATGGAGGTAAGTGGTTGTCCAGGGGGTGCCAACTGCTGAGACCTCACACTGCAGCTTAGTTACTCATGGAAGCAACTAAGTATAAATACTCAGAGGAATACCATGAAAGTCATACAACTATTACAGTTGGATGAGACACCTAAGGCCATCAAGTCCAACCATCAGCTCATCCCCACCATGCCCACTAACCACGTCTCTCAGTGCCACATCTGCTCTGTTCTTGAAGATCTGCTGGGACAGTGGCGCTGTGACCTCCCTAGGTAGCCTGTTCCAATACCTCACCATTCTTTCTAAGAAGAAATTTTTCCTCATATCTAACCTGAACTTCTCTCTAGAAGATATCCATGCATCTGTGCAGACAGCAAGGGTTTTTATTTATTTATTTCTTATTTATTTATTTAAATGCTGTTCTGTTGTTCTTTTTTTTTTAATTTTTTTTTTTTTTTTTTTAATCTAGGTCACTATAAGCACTGTTTTCCTTCTTCCTTTGGGCTTTCACACAACCTCACGCAGTCAAGTGCTGCAGCTCAGTCTCGATGCCATTCCCATCACAAAGTTCATTTACTGTTTCAATTACACTACAGGCCGTTGATGAACTTTCATAAGTGGGATGATCTCTGTAGTCATCTAGCTGAGCTCAGTCAAACACTGCTGCTTCAAGCAGAAGGCAGAGATGCTTTAACAGATGCGAAGATGAGGATGCTTGCAGGAGAAGCTTCTGATCCTGTGGTCTCTTTTATTAAGAGATTGCCTCATGCTGGCACTGGAGCTGTAGATCCTAGTGTGGATGTGGGAGAGCAGGAGGCATTTACTGATGAGTCTGTGCTAGTGCAGATGGACTTGAAATGAAATAATTAAATAGGATCTTGACTCAGGACCCAAAGTTGTTTCCAGAACACCTCAGAATCATTGAGAATATTTCCAGTTGGCTTTGAGTGAGATACATACAAACTAAGACAGGCTAGTGTCTCCTGAAGGAGACATCATAACCGAAGTAGATGAAATTGGTTTTAGGTAGAAATTTTCTTTGGAAACTTGGAGTCAGTGTTATGACAAAGATCATAGTGCATCTATACCACTCAGGACTTTCATATTGCCTGTCCCCTATTGGGTGATCAGCTCAAGTTTCATGTGCTGTGGGGAACATTGGGAGAATTCATGGTGTTTTAGACCTTTAAAAATGGTGGCTCATGGGCAGAACTACACAGAAAAGCTTCAGGGGATCATTAGGAAGTAAAAGCTGATCACTTTACCTACAGTTATATTATAGCCACTGTGCATGCTTTTAACAAGAACAAATATCAAGCTGTCCTGCTGCTGCTTTGCATGTGCAACTCTACGTGAGAACCTGTGGGTCAATCATGCATGCTTAACATCACATTTGAAGCTTTTGCCTGCTTCGCTGCACACGCTTAGTGTGTTCTTATTTTTGGTTTTTGCTGGAATCACGTTGCACTGTAAATGCAGCAGCCGTGTCATTCCTGTCTTTGCAAAATTGAAGATGAAATGATTCCTGATTTTGATGCAAGTAAGCAGATTTATTTTCACATGTTCCATCATTTGCTTCCCTCAGTTCGTGATGAATGCTCGAATGGCTCTGAGCGCGTGTCTAAATGGTGTTATAAATTTGTGTTTATAGGTTTACAGATGCCCTCTCCAGAGTACATAGTTGATGTGGAGTCTATGGACATTTTCCCAGTTGGTTGGTGTGAAGCGAATGCTTATAACCTTACTCCACCACACAAAGCTGTTTGTAAGTGCATGGAATCCTCAAGCAGAACATATACTATATCCTGTTATATCAACAGATTTATCAGGGAGTTTTTCTGATGTCTGTAATCCAGTTCTTAAAACTACTGACCTAGCTAGCAGACCAGTAACCAGGCTGTGAGCATACTGCAAAAAACAGTAATAAATCTAATTAGTGACCAGATGCCACAGCACTGTTGTTACAGGGTTTGTACTTGCCTGTGTGATCAATCTCTCTAAAAATGGGATTGTTTGCACTGGGAAAGGCCATTAGTGGTTTGGGATTGCACAGGGTGGCTTGTGGGTTTGCAGTGGGGTTGTCAGAGTGAAACAGCTGAGTTCAGTTAGGCAGTGGAATGAATCAGGGACACGGGACACGGGACCTTGGATCAGGAAAAAATTGAGAACAACACCCGTAAAATACAGAACCTGAAGGGACATAAAGAGGTCATGTCTCCCCTAGACAGGATTTACTCTACCTAATGTGAGGAATGTTTGCTGGCCTCTTACAGCTGAGTTTCTGCACCTTCCTAGGATATCAGTTCTGTTGTTTCCCTTCCGTTATCAGTATAGGGCTTTTCCTAACATCTAACTTAAATCCCTCTTGGCATAATTAAGTCTTGCCCTATATCTAGAGCATACTAAGCTTGCTTTCTTTTTCATTCCCCCCATCTGAGGGTAGTTCGTGAGCACTCAGTGGCTTGGTGTTGTTCTGTTCCTTGTAGTGACTGTTCAACCCTGATCTCAAGCCACCAGATGAAGAATTAGCCTCACTGTTTGTATTAATTAACATCTGAAAGGCAAATTCTAAAATGTGTCATTCTTTCGAAGAGTTAAATATGCTTAAGTTAAAAATCAAGCAGCCAGGGCCTAATTTGGGAGAACACTGCTATGGCAACATTATACAGCCTTGTCGCAATTTATGGCTAAGGATAAATTATGCTGGAGGTAATCATGCTTGTAAAATGTAATCTTATCCATATGTGTTTCTGTATGGAAAAATATTTGTGTTTTTATTAATTTTTTTTATGTTGATCCCATAAAACACAATATTAGCATTCCAGAGGAAAGATTAAATGTATTATTACATCTTTAAAGCAGGTTTTAATGATGTAGTGACTTACTTAAAAATACCAAGAGAAGATGGCAATGGTAATTAAGTACCATTTCATTGTGTTAGGAGTCATTTTATAGTCAGTGCATTTTTATAGCTTTTTATGCATTATGGATGTATTTTATAGGACAAAAGAGTACAAAACTGTTCCTTCGTTTTTGCAGTGCGAAGGAAAAGAAGAATTGCTGTTGTGCAACCAGAAAAGAAGTAAGTTGCTATTATTTAAGGAGATATTTTTATAGTGATATATCAGGTCTTCCAGGGGAAGTAATACACAGCAGCTTAGGGACTTTGTCAGCCCCATTTGACACTGTTAAATACTCCAGATTTCTCTGTAACAGGTTACCATCCTCAGTGCCTGTTGAGAAAATACCTCATGACCTCTGCCCAGTTCCTCAGCCAGACACAACAGGTAAGGCTGCTTGGCACCAGCACGTCCTGATCTTAAGGATGAATTGCTTGTTGGAGGGGGACAGCCCTACAGAGGGAGAAAGCATGTCATATGTATGGGGAGATACAGACTCATCCTCAGGGGACGTGTGACTCACAGAGTAGGGGCTCTGATGTAAGGGTTTGTCCTCTGCATGGAAATGCAGTATTTAGCTGGCCTTCCCCTGAAGGAAAAAATACCCAGTCCCCATAGTGTTTTGAAGGGTAGCTGAACAGTCCTTCTCCTGAATTTTGTCTCTGAGCTGATGCCATACCAAGTGAGAAGCAGCTAACATGTTCCCTTTCTGGCAAGCCATAACGGCGTTGCTCGTGTCCATCTGTGACATGAGTTATGAAATAGCTTCAGGTCATGTCATGAATGAAGTCCATGAAGTCCTTTCTCAGTTCTCCATTCAGTCGAGCGTGCAACTGTATTGGGTGCTATTAAAAATGTAGTTTTTCCCATGTTGGACAAATTTGAGCAACAAAGGCTTCTCTGTCTTCTATCTTAGGGAAGACATTTTGTAGAAGGAGGGGAGCTCAAAGATCATCCTTCACTCTTTTCCCATTCTTCCCCTTCTAGGAGAAAGAAAGGCACTTGATTCATTGCACAAAAGTTGTGCAACACACACATCATTGCTACTTTCTTCTTGCAGGCACCATCAATGGGAGATACTGCTGCCCCCAGCTCTACATCAACCACCGCTGCTTCTCAGGTCCATATTTAAACAAAGGCAGAATAGCAGAGCTACCTCAGTCTGTCGGGCCTGGCAAGTGTGTGCTGGTCCTTAAAGAGGTATGAGCCAGCTATTTTGGGGGGAATTTTGAGGGGGAAACATGAATCATGGGTTGCTGGGCCTAGAATTTGATAAGAGATACCTAGAATTGTCTTAGAGCTCTGTGGCAGCTTCCATAGGTCAAGACAGCAAGCATGGAAGGGAAGATATGTATATGCATTGGGATTTGTAGGGGGAGAAGAGTTATTTTTGGAACATGGAGAGTTTTGTTGATTGCTGGTGCAAGTTTCATCTATCTGTGTCTGCTATGCAAGAGAGTATTCCGGCCAAAGCTATGCCACAAGAGGATCTCTGTGATTGCACCCATCAGACTGTTTCTCCTGGCACAAGCCAGTAGATTTGTAATGGGTGATACCATTATTTGAGTGACCATGGGCCAATGGGGCCCAAACTATTGGGTTCCAAAGTGACCAGGACAGAAGCCAAGCACAGGTGTGTGTGCTAAGCAGAAGCTGAATGCCGTGGAGTTAATCCCACACACCAGGTGTGGCAGAGCACCAGCATCTATGTACTTCATCCCAAACAAATCAGTGCTTGCAATTGCAGAGCTAAATCTAGAGAGTTGAGTGCTTGCTGTTGACCTCAGACAAAAACTATCTTGTTTGAAAAAAAATACATAAAGATTTTTTGCACAGTTCTGTATACAGTCCATGTACAGCTGAGAGGCAAGGTGACTTCAGGTGGGAGAGGACAAGGTGGTTTTGTTGGATAAGTAGGATGCCATTGATGCCACGGTCAGTGGAATGGCCCAAGTTGGAAGAGACTCACAACGATTTTTGAGACCAACTCCTGGTTCCACACAGGACTACAACAATTTCAACTTGAGTTGGGTCTTCTAGAAATCCAGCTTTTCCAGCTTTCTGGTCTGTACCTTTATGAATGCTACCAATTGCTGATGCAGGGCCATATCTGAGCTCCCTCTGCATAGGCTGAAACAGCAGGGAAACTTTTAGGGCTCCATTTGTCTGACTCATTTGCAAGCCCCTCAGAGCTCAGCTCAGTGAGGTTGTTTGAAGTTGCCTAAAGTGAGATGGATTAAGTTCGAAATATGAGATTCCTCTCAAATCACCCATACTTCCTAAATGTGCTTCTTTTGGAATGTAGAGTGACTCCTGTGCTCTTTAATAACCTGTACATACTGCTTTACATACAGTGGCACTGCCAGTTGTTTCACATGTTTAAAAGCTGGGCCATGAAGAGAACCCCATAATTCAGCTGCCTGTGCAGGTGGATACTTGGATTTGAAAGAAGCAAATCAAAAATAGCCATCAGCAGAAAACAGGATAAAGTGGTTGCGGTGCAGAAGTTGGCAGCTGCCAAATTGGAAAGTCAGTCTGCAGTGGTTTGCTGATGGGGAGCATTAGCAATCTGCTGCTGCTTGAAAAACAGGCAGTGAAAAAACAACATGGGGGAAACATGAGGCATGCACAGTCAGTAGTTAAGCTAACTACTCTTCTCCTTCCTGGAATTTGGATTTTTAAAACATACGTAGTGCAAAGCTTCTGTGAGGTCCTTCCCTCATGTCTCGTGCTTTGTTTGCCTATGTATTGTTGCATTGGCTGCCACCAGCTTCTCCAGATTCCTCAAGAATGGGCCCTGTTATTCACCATGCAAACCAGCTGAAGTTTCCTACAGGAATCCCATTTTCCCTTGCTCCGACTCCTTGCAGGATTCTATGCTGAAAGAGCAAAGAGCAGTGTCAGAAAGACACAGACATCTTGTTTTTGGAGCCATGAGTGACTTCCAAAGGAACAGAGCCATGGCAATGGCCCAGTGTTTTGTAGCAGTATTTTGAAGATAAATCCAGGCTCGTAGATCCATGGGGACCATTCCCAAATTCTGGAAGGGCTGAAGAGAACACAATTCAGGGTTTAGCTGTGGAGGAAACACATGTTTCCTATCAGCTGCTGCTAAGATGAAAGACTTTATGCAGCTCAGAGAACCACGGGCAGTGATAAGGATGGGTCCCCACTCCTCTGGCCCATATTCAGTACCAAGTTTGGTGGCTCTGTCTCACATTATACCCACTGATGATGTAGCCCAGAGAATGCAAATTGCAAGCTGTTGTAAATTATGCATGAGCATAACTTGTCTGGAATAAATAAATTATACATGGGCTTTACTTTGGCAACACACAGGGGAAAGACAACCTGAAACAACAGTTACAAAGGAAGAACAGATTCAGCAGTTGTCTGATCACCCTGGTCTCTAGCTGTAGCTCTCTGCCTTTAGAGTTGTTCTAGTTAAAATTTAAACCTGTGCCAGTTGTGAGCAACTCCAGTGGGCAGCTGTCTCTATGATGGAGATGTTACCGTGTTTGGCACTGATGGGTTCATGCTGCTCCTCGGCCGTCTTTTACCCCAAAGTCTTGTCCCTTCCCTGTGTCTGTCTCTGATGCAGTGACACATTCTGCATCCAGCTCCCAACAAACTGGTGGTACCAGCCTGCATAGTGCAGTGAGATCTGATGGTCAGTATCGCTTGGCCCTGGACTAAAGAAGGCTGGGAGGTAATTTTGTAGTGTGAAGTAGTACATCCCCTTCCAGATGAGTAGTCTGGGCTATTCTCAAAGGGATTTTGAGAGTGCAGTAGCATGAATACACTTGTTTTTTTGCAGCACCTCTTCTCCAGCAAAAAAAGCATCCCCCAATTTCTGTCCAATTTGCTTTGCTCCAGTGTGTTGGGTGAAGAGGTTGTGAGCTCTGCAGTGAGGAAACTGAGGTACTTCCCAGAATTATCCCCCTCGAGCAAGATGTCTCTGTAAAATTGTGAGAGCAATTGCAGTTTATTTGGTGGTGTGATCAAAAATACTGGCTGCAGTTCTGCAGTTTGCTTGTGTGTATGCATCCTTCCGTCCATGTAGAGCCTTAGGTGAGAAGCAAAGAACTATTCTCATACCTGGTGCCAAACTTATTCTTAAAGCCGGGAGGTTCATTATTCCTGGTGCCAGCACAAGTCTCTGGTTTACTGTGGCTTCTTTCACCTCAAGGGGCAAGTGAGGATGATAACAACTGTTGTTTAACATCAGCTTCAGAGTTTATCTCATTCCTGAGATGCTTGTTTGGAAAAGAAGTTGAGATTTGGAGCCAAGAGACAGTGGAGATACCAGCTATCAACAGCTGGGCTGGAAATTAGTGGCTGTATAATAGCTAAGATATCTAAGAAATACTAGCTTTAAGTTAGATTAAAAGAAACACATTGTCAGCTAAAGGTTTCATTCTTGGGTCAAAATATCAGAAATACTTAGCGGTTCTTTCATCTATGTCAGCAATTTAACCACGAAAACATTATAAAATGAGATGCCTTTTTAAGATTTAAGATTATCTATAACCCACCGAATCTTAAGGAAATATGCTGTAAAGATTAATTAGATTCTTTGCTTACTGCTGTTGCTATTTTAAGACACTTTGCTGTTTTTCTATCTAGATGAAAATAGACTTGCAGATATCATGACTGTTACTGTTTTCAACTGATGCAAGCAGGAAAAATTGTGAAGGAAAGCTATTGCATTCTGCAACTTGATTTTTTTTTTTTTTTTTTGCAGCACAGCATGACTTCTTAGGAGAAATTTGCATAATTAAATCAAAATGCTCAGAAAACCATGTAGCTTGTACTGAGCCTTAGCTGTATAATTGAGCCATGTTGGTGGTGTTATCATTAGCGATCAGATCTTGTGCTAGGATGGCAGAAATCTTTCATAGTTCGGAAAGATATAAGCTGCATTTCTGCAAGCATTGGGTTCACTAGCGTTGTCCTCAAGAGTGCTTCATGGGCACAACTCACTGATAATGGATCTTCCAACTTGGATCTGGCTGTATTTTTGAAATTTCATAGGCTGTCATAAGCACATCAGCACTCATTTGCTACTTCCCGTGTGTGGCGAAAGTGCAGTTCTAGGTGCTTGATCATTTAACTTAAAAATCCCAAATAGTTCTTCTTTCCTTCTTTGCCACACAGCTATGTCTTTATTTCAAGTAGAATAAAACAACTTTAGCTATTTCGTCTGAGGTTAGTCTGGGAGTTAGTGTCTCTCCTGTTAGTTATGAGAAGTGGGATCACATCTTAGATAGAGGAAGGAAACTGACTTTCTCCTCATAAGGATGATGGCCAATGGGCTCTTGAACAGGAGGAGAGGCTTAGTGCTGTTTTGTGATATCACCTCTTGGTGCTGTTTCCTGAAAAGCTTCATCCAGGATTGGGATCATTAATGAAGAGGGGTTGAGTGATGGGTAATGTGAAAATCACAACCAATCCATGATGCAAAGAATGGTGCTGAGTACCCAGTAGCAGCAGGCACTTCTAGATATCCTTAGTAAAGGCACTTGTGCTCTTGGTGTGGGAAAGCTGAGAACTAAGATTCAGGTACTTATAAGGTTTGGCAGAGAATTGAGATGTTGCTGTGTGATCGTGCTCACCAGTGTGGCTTCAGTCTGACTCTGAAAATCCAAAGAAAATTCAGCAGTAACAAAATAAAACTTGTTAGGTGTACAGCAGCAAAGCTGGTGTTGTCTCATCCACCCTTCTGCTCCAAGGCACTGCTGGCTCTATCCAAACCATTCCTGATGGAGAGGGCTGAAAATAAATGGAAAAATCTCAGACTCTTCACACTCCAGCCAAAGGGAATTTGTTGAATCAGATTCAAATTTGACCATTCTGACCTATGTGGAGAGACTTTCCATCTCCAGAGAGAACTGGAAATTTGTCTAGGTTTCTTTGCTGTTTTTGCTTTAATCCTAGTTCATTTCTCTGCAATAAATAAAGTGTTCTTGGATTATTTATTTTTTTCTGGCTTTGTCTGTGTGCTTTTTCTTTCCAGAGTTTAATAATGTGTAATATTAAGAAATAATATTATTAGAAAGTAACGTATTCAACATGGTAGTGGACTCCTGTCGCACTGTAAAGTGCCAGACTCAGTGACTTATTTGAGAGTAAAAAGCTAAAGCTTTTTTTTAATTTGAGAAAAAAAAACTTTTTTTCTTGTCTTAAAGGGAAATGGCTGCTCTTATAAACACTCTTTTAAAAACTTCTTTTGAAGTTTACTGAGGGTTCTGACGATGACAAGCCAATTCCAGGAGAAGTGCTGGCATTGTGAGGCTGCAGTCAGTGATGCTCAAGCAGCGCCAAACAGTTATTTGCAAGGTTGGGTCTTCCTGATTTGCAGATCAGGACAGGAAGACATCTGTTGAGTTATATATGAGCATGGGAGCCACCCAAGGTTTTTGAAAACCTACCTTTGGCTTGTGTGCATTGGATATATGTGTTGGATGTCAGTGCTGTATCTGTGTGGTGAGTAGTAGACAAGAAAAGATGTAGATGAGCAGCTGGATGGTGCCACTCGGAAGCTTTCATTTGTTCTCTTGGGAATTTTGGGTTGTGACAAGATAAAAACCAGCTCAAAAGCTGTGTGTAAATCTGTATGTGTATGTGTAAGGTAAGGATGTGCTTTTGCCCTTCTTCGTAGAATGCTTTGAGATATACAGGTGATCAGAACTGCATAAGCCATTGGATGCTGTCATTACAGGCATTGTTTTTAATATCTCCAATTGCACTTTTTTTCCAGCAGATTTCCAACTATCTCTCCCATAACTCTCAATGATAAATCAAATTTTGCTGCTAGTAAATAATCTAGCCAGGCCACTCAAACCACTTCCATTTTATCTGGTACTATGCAACATCAAGTGAAACCCTCATCAGAAAATGTTCCACCCAACAAGATTTTCAAAAGCCATCAAATCATCATGGTTGCTGCATTGTTTAGTAAAAAATAAAAATAAACTAGTTGCTCCTTGCAATATAATGTAGTTCAATTGTCATTTCTGATGCAGCATGTTCTTTGGTATGTTGGGGAAACTTAATGCTCATCGTACTGAAATCATTTGAAGATGCCTGCAGCCCCTCAAGGAATTAAGAGCAGACACTAGGTAAAGAGCTAAATTATACCAAAACCAATCCAGACTCACTGTGGGATCGTTCATTGACATACAGTGCAGAGTGTTCAAACACATGGTCTGGTGCTATTAAGAGATTTGTTTTTCTTGTACTTATCTCCTTAGGCCAAGTGTAGGCCATTAAAGCTTAGATTCTCTGTAGGAACTATTTTTATTCTCAAAAACTTTGGATTAAATGGATTAGCACATGTGTTTTATTGTACAGAGTGGACACACACTGGTTTTTAGGCTCCCCTCCTGCCAACTCTTTTTATGTATACTTTATTAATATTCTGTTAGTACTGTCAGGGCATGCAGCACTCAGATTCTTAAGTATATTGCCAACTTTAAATGCATGAATTTCCCCTTTAGTGTTCATTATATAACAACACATGTGACATTGTCCTTGGCTGAGCCATCAGAGGTATTTTCATTTTTTTATTACGTTGAGCCCTGTGGTTGCAGGGAATGGAATCTTTTTTTGGGTGAGGTCTGTCTCAAGGCACAGCACCTAGGTTCATTTAATGGAACATCTCTGGGGTTAGTCAGCAACATTTAAAGCAGTTGTGGCACAGTACTGAGGCATTGTCAACAATATACTTCTCATGTTGATTGAATCTGGGACCTCTTCTTGTTGCGTCTAGCTCTTGCCTTGTGCATCCTTGAGCCTACTAGGCATCTGTAAGCTTCTCCTCCTTATACAGCACCAGAGATCATGTTTGTTGTTGTTGAGGACTATTCTTAAATCCATCCGCGTTGTTGATTTTATCTCACTAGGTTCTGAGCATGGTGATCAATGCAGCTTACAAGCCAGGGAGCGTTTTACGAGAACTGCAGCTGGTGGAAGATCCTCAGTGGAATTTCCAAGAAGAAACGCTCAAAGCAAAGTAAGTCTTCAGTGTGTGCCCTTTTGTTATGGGAGGCTTCAGAAATGGGGCTGGCTGGGAAAAGAAATAACTGTATTGTAAGAGTTTTTTAAATTACCATTTTGCTTCGCTGAGTTGCTTGACTTGTTCCATAGCAACTTAACAAGTGAAATTTTCACCTGAATGGTTCAGTTCTATTGTCTTTCTCCAAGCAGCCATCAAATCTTGCAGAAATAGGACATATTTTTTCTGCAAAATCTTGACTCATACGATAAGGGGCTCCTATAAACTCAGCTATTACTAATTTCACTCAATCCCCAGCTTTTTAAATATAGTGCCGTTACTACTTTTAATACTGAGCCTGTCACTCAAATGCAGAAAAACATGGCAAGAATTGATGGCACCAAAACGTGCAAACAAAATAGCAGGGACTTATTTTTAAGCCGGTGAGTGTCTGAGACAAAATATTAGCAGATCTGAGTTTCACATTATGGTTTAATGTCTTTTTGGAATATGTGCTTCAGTTCTTGTCTAAATAATTTTTAAGAAAATTTTGTATCTAGAAAATACTCTGTTTTCCCTTCCTACTTAAAAATGTAACCAGTTATGTATTCTTTATGTAGTGGGCACTGTATTTAGTATGCATCTCAATAATTAACTGTTCAACAGTAGGAAAAGCACGTTAGCTCTCTTCAGATACTTCCAAAAAGCAGTTCATCTCATTTTAAGACAAACTCAGCAAATAGTTCCTTCTAGGTAGCAATCTGTTTCTATCCAAGCTTCATCACTTTGACTTTTTGAGTACTGATGCTAAATGGAGTGAATTTCACACTCTGTACTGAACTTTTACTCCTTTTTAATAAAAGCAATTTTATTTTGTGTATTTACAATGATTGGCATCAAATATGGAATTATGGATTGCTATTGTATTTGTTCTTTGGCCATGCAGACACTGGAGAAATCTCATATCTGCTCTTGCTGAAGGAGAGAATTGAGAACCTTTTATCCTTCCTAGTCAGAAACTTTTTCTAAAGGAGAACTGCAATTAGAAATGAGAAGCTACTGTTTTCATTTGCTTCTCTCACTCATGTGGAAGGTCATGCTTTTGTGTTCATCGAACAAAGCTTTGTGGATTGGAATCCAAAAGTCGTATTTGTGCCTGCAGATTTCCATTAAAAAACAGCGGACAAAGATTTCACTGATAGCAGGATCCTGTCAAACAACAGATAATGCACTGCAGCAGGTTCTAAGCAGCTGTGAAGTCAAGTCTTAGTGCCCCAACTTTACGTTCTGTCCTGCTTATGGGTAGCTTTTCTAGAAGCAGTGTTCAGAATATAACAATAATATAATTGTTGGGGTTTCTTATTTGAGTGTGCGTATCTGCCTTGTGCAAAAGCAATGTTACGTAGTTTGTAACTTTTGCAACCTTTGTTTCTATCAGGAGACAGCCTGACAAACGTTTAATTTTCCAACAAGCACAGAGGTGCTTTGTCCTTAGTAGTCAGCTATATCTACTGCCAATCCACTGAGATCCCAGGCAGTGTGTGGGCTCTGGGCATGCTTGTACCAGGAAGACCAACCTAATCAGGAATATGTGGTCCGCCAGAGCTCATCACCCACCTGTTTCATATCAGCCATTTATCCTCCCTCATGTTACCTGGTGTGCTAACTATACTGTAGTGAGCACCTCCATCTCTTCTGCCTTCCCCCGTGGTATTTCCGCTCATCTTTTCGGGTAGCAGTTTCAGCTCTCAACAAGTCAAATAGCATTTTTCGACTTTATCAAGCCACAGAATGGGTCTTGACAGACTCAGAGATAGGACATCAAGTTTTGGTGTCACTTCTGAGCACTGAAAGATATTCAGTATTGCCTTGTTCTCTGCCTCCTGAGCTCTAATGGAACTGGAGAAAACTGTATGGGTGCATCTATCTGGTTTCTGGAGTGGTGCTGGCTGATGAAACCAACTTGCCTGCAAGTAGCTGGGATACTTTTTATTGGTTGCCAGAGGATAGACTTACCTTACCTGAATACCCTTGGACTTCTCTTTTCCTTCCGGAGTTTACTTGAGCTGCTTCATCAAGAAGCCTGCTGGGGCTTTAATTGCATCTTGTGCAGAAGTGGGAAAGAAAACATGCTGATGAAATCAGATACCCTGGGATGTGCAAACTGCACATGACATGCTACCTCAGGTATGACAGTCGGTTGTGCTCCAGAATCTTAAACAGAGCCCTATAACGAGCAAACGCCTGTCTACACAGACTTCCAGCTATGCTGGCTCCCAATGGTGTCTTGCTGCTAATGATGACAGCTCTACAGCCAGCTGCAGCATCTGTGCTGTAATGTGACATGTCATGTCACCTCCTTCCTTCTGATATAAACTGACAACTCCTTAGATCTTGATAATGTTGTTGTTTGTTTGCAGCGATGGCTGCAGTAAAGAAGAGAGATGGTGAGGGAGGAGGATGGTGAGAAGGCAGCATTTTTTCCCACTGACCCAAATGCTAAATTATTCAGTGCTGGGAAGGCATTACCTCAGTCCTAGTGCAAGGTGCATTTAGGTTACTCTGCTGTCACAAGTGACCAGTACAGAATCAATTATGCTAGCCTTGCAAAGAAGATAAACAATTTAGATTGTCCAAAGAGATGGGTCTGCAATGTGTGATGGCATTCACTTCCCATCAGCACTACTGGCTTTCTGTGAAAATAGTCGAACTTGATTTATTGGTGATGATGAGTTAGAAATGTCAAGCCTAATCCACTGAATTCCCATGAGGACAGACAGACAAAGATATGGACATTCAGCCCTTATGGTTTTGATGCTTTAATTTCAGTGCCCTCATCTAGATTTGGCTTCCCAATTTTAAAAAGACATGAGTGCCTTTATGCTTTGTAAGAGCCTTTACTTGTAAGAGCTGTAAGTGGAGTTGAAAGGAGTTACCCATTCTTTTAGGACTTAGTACACAAAAAATACCAGTCTATGTGAATTATCTGGGGTCTAATTTGAAGTCCAGTTGATCAAACTAAGAAAGATGGGTATTCCTGGACTACTTATTAAATGAAATTCTGAGACCTGCTCAAATCCACTAGCTGTAGTCTAGAAATATTGACCCCAAATCGCAGACACGGTGACTTATTTATGAAGCTGTATTTCCAATGAAGTCTTTACAACATGAACACTTTACAAAACTGCCTTTCACTTGTGTTGAGGTATTTGATGTTTTCTTTGCCTTGCTTTTGCCTTAACAGCTGTTAGGGGTTGTGCTTCAGCCTCTCAGGTCCCTATCACTCTTTGAAGGAGTGAAGGAGTGAAGCATTTATTAACCATGGAAGACAGAAATAACCTCGGGATGACATAAGCAAACTGAATGTAGTGAACTGCATGTAGCCAGATGGGATGCATCCAGTTCTGCTTGAGGGAACTTGCTTGATGTCATTGTAAGGCCACTCTGTCACGTTTGGAATTTCATATGATAAGGAAAGTTCCCTCATTTTTGGAAAAAAGGTAAAAGTCAGATCCTTCCTCAAGATGGGCAAGAAGGAGAATCCAAGTAACTACAGGCTGGTCAGCATAACCTCAGTCTTTGGAAAGATTATTAAGCAACGTTCTCCTGGAAGCCATTTTCAGGAATATGCAGGACAAGAAAGTGACTGGGAAGAGCCAGTGTGGACTTAAAAAGGACAAGTTGCACCTCATGTGATGAGATGACTGCTTTGGTGGTTGTGGGAAAAGCAATGGAACTTATTTGTGTTTAATTTAGCAAGGATTTGACAGTCTCCCATAGTGTCCTTATAGCCAAGCTATGGAGATGTGAATTGGATGTGTGCCTGGTGGCTGGAAAACTGGCTGGACAGCTGATCCCAAAGGGTTGTGATCAGTGATATGAAGTCCAAGTGGCAGAGAGTTATTAATGGTTGTCCTCAAATGTTAGTACAAAGCTACAACTCATATGATGTGATTTGTCTTCTGCGTCAGCTCTGCCACATACTTCTTGAGGCGTTGCAAGGGTGAATTAGTGTAATCATTTGGCCTTTTGTGCCAATTACTGGAGATGGAATACACTACCAGCAGTGGAGTGACTTAAACCTTGTCATAATGAGGAAACTTACCAAGACATGTATTTTCAATAAGAATAATTTCAGTACCCTCTTCAAATCACATTTTCAATATTACAAAATATCACTGGGTGATCAGATAGCTCTGGAAGAAGAAACTACCACATTTCTGTTTTTTTTACCCAGATTAGGAGAATTTGTAAAATCCCCATATTTAGAATACACTGAGTAGCTTTGGGGTGCCAGTTTTGATGAAAACTTTGGTGTTTTTTTCTTTGTGGCAGTTGCAGTGCTCCCTGAAGGCAGGGTCTCATTCCAACATCATGAAATGGATGTTAGACAGTTTCTGCTGCCGTCACGGTAAATTGCTTCAAGTAGATGAGATGGAGAGAGACTTTGGTTGTCTTCTGTGGGTAGCCAGTGTTCCTAAGGGATTTCTCATTTTTGGTGGACTTTGGCTTTTTAAAGCAAATTCTTGCAAAAGAAGAGATAGAAGTTTTTGATCCCTGAAAGAAATGGAAGCTTTTAGCCATTGAGTTATTCAAAATAGTCTCAAAAATTGTCAGAACTGTGGGCTGTTATCCTTGTGATGAAACCTTTGAAAATGAGGGTAGTCTCAACGCTCTTGCTGTTTGATGTGTCTTCAGCATGAGGCTTTTCACAATATCACACAATGGACCCCAGCTGGAGCTCTTAGAAGACAGTTTATTCTCATGAATCTCAAATTCCAAAAGAAGAATAAGTATGACACAGCTAGCAAATTGCTATTAGCTCAGTATTGTTGCTCATGGATAAACAAAGATCCTGAGAACATTATTTCCTGAAAATAACTTCAGCCAAAATACTTTCTCCAAGTTTTGGGATCTGAGGGTGAGGCAGTGGGACAGGAAAGGGAGATTCATTTACCTGTAGCTGAAAATCTTTTATAAAGACCAGTGACTTCCAAAAAACCTAAAAATATTATGCTTGACACAGCTGTTTTCCATGTCTGCAGTGCTGCCATGCTGTGCATGCAGTTCACTTAGTGCTTAAAAGCCTTAATGAAAATGGGAGTCCTTGGATGAGAGCATCAATAGGAATAACAGCAGTAGGTGATTTTTTGAATGATACTAATGGAAAAGAGTTTTCTGATACCCAGAGGCACTCTTTCCACATAGCTGTCCTAAACCACTTTTGGTGGTGTTTGTGTTACAAATCTTTAGTATGAGGAAAAAGGAAAATACTAGTAGAACCTGGTTTATGATTGAAAGAGGTGCTGCCAAGGCCAAAATCTTGTAAAAAAATTTTACTATTGCCAGCACTAACATGTTGGATTATTGAGGCTGATGGGTGCACTTACGTTAAGCTGCATTTTGCCGCCCGTTCTGTTAATTGCTGTGTGCATTGCATTCAGACCAGACTGTGAAATCAGACAGCTGTTCATTTGCCTAGTTTCATCTTTTTCTTTCACCAGGCTCTGTAGTACAATGAGTCTTTTCTGGATAGCCAAACACAATAGGAAGTACATGGTTAGAAGAAGTCAGCCATCCTTGAATAATGCCCATCAGGCAGCTCTCTTAGCTTGCAAGAAAGAAGATCAAGAAGCAATTTGATTACAGTGCTTTTGCAGGGAAACAAAGCCAGATGCAGTCTTCTCATCCTAGTGGTGAAAGTCAGAACAAGGACAAATTAAAAGTAAGTTAAATCCACATGCTTCCATACACAAAATGAAACACAGGCTTATGGGTACAGATGCTCTTGCTGCCAGGATTCTTCCAGCATGAAGAGAAAGCTGGTGCTTTGCTGGAAGTGATGCTCTAGTTCAACCAAAGTTGTTAAGGGTTCAGGTGAATGTGATTGAAATTCCTAGGCCTATCACTGGATTCAGATTCAGTGACCTAACAATCTAAGCTGGCCTTAAACGTAATGGCTCCTGGAGAAGTAAGGGCAGGAGTCTTTTCAATCATGTTGAAAATAAATAGAAAACATTTGTAGGTAGATATATTTAAATGTAGGTAGATATATTTAAATGCTAAAAGGTAGAGTGGAGACTACAACCTTCACTACATCCTAAAGACATTATTTAAATAATTAAATAAATTTAATGGCATTTAAATATATCTACCTACAAGTAGATAACAAAGTCCAAAGAAGGACTTTGTTCTTTTTACATTATTATTTGCCAAACCTCCTTTAGCTAACCAGCGCTTTATAGGGAAGCTGGAATAACAGTGCTCTCTATCTAGAGGAAGAACTTTTTTCCATTTTATATCATCTATCTGCCAAGGTCTGTCACGGTGCATGAAGGGTTGGCAAATAAAATAATTTATTGATGCATTCATTCCAGCATTGTCTCTATAGCTAGGGGTCCTTGTTTGAACACCAAATAGGCTGTCAGAGCCTGCTGCCTTGCAGAGATGCTATTTTAGATTCTGGAAGAGAGAGTTGTATTGAGGTGATAGTTTGGATCAAGTCTTCTGCAACATGAGGATGGCTGAGTTGAGTTGTTTTCAGACCCAAGTTTTATTTGACATAGTTTAATTAGCATGGTGGTGGTGGGTTGATGGTTGGACTAGATGATTTCAGTGGTCTTTTCCCATCTTTATGATTCTGTGATTGAGTACCCTGTATGACTTCGTATACCATAGGGTTGAACCTTCTTCCCATATCCCCGTGCTTCCAGAAAGGGCTGCTGGGAGGTAGAGCTGGAAGAGTTGATTTCTCACTTGCTTTGCACATCTCAGTAGAAACTTAAGAGAGAGGGAATTGGGTCTGGGCATATGCTGTGTATTTTGATTCTCCAGCCACATCTTCTTTGCTTCTTCTGTTCGCCTTTCATATTTGACTGTCAGGAGCTGCTCCCTTACTAGTGAACTGTAGATCTTAGTACTTTCACAAATCCTTTGTCTTGTTTTTCCTGATGACTTCCAAACCAGTAATCTGTGTCTTTCACTCTCTCTCCCTCTTTCAGTTTTGTGTGTGTTACTTTTTTCTCTTCTAAACACATAAGTAATGCCTAAGCACCAGACGTTTGCATGATTGTCTCTTGTGTTGCTCCTTAGGATGTGTAAGAGATGTTTTAAAAACCTTATCTCACAGTTTACAATAGCTCAGTGCTGCTGTTCAATAAATTATGGGGATAATTAGTTTTTCAGAGTTCACATCTACAGTGTTTTACAGCAGGGATGTAACTGTAACTTTCTTAGCCATTTATCGCTCAGAAACACTTTGTGTAAAACAGTGGAATAAATGGTTTAGTTTAGATAACAAATTTCAGGCAAATGTTTCATTGCAGATTTCTGCTCTAAGCATTCCCTGTAGGAATTACTGGTTTTAGGGCCTGTTCTCGTAGCCCTATTAAACCACTCAGTAAACTCCTTATTAGTTCCTCAGATTGTGTGCTACCCAGATCTCATAGCAGTGAAGTCATCTGGTCTCCATATGGCAGGCAATCCCATTTCACCTTGATACTTCTGCACTGTGTATGTGTTCAGTGACTGAAATTGGCACAACAACAGTGTGAGCGTGTTGTGGTATGGAACATGAGGCGAGAACTGCTTTGAGAAAGGCAGCAATAGAGAAGACAAAAGGTAGAGTGGAGACTACAACCTTCACTACATCCTAAAGACAAAGTGGTAACCAGGAAGTTCTCCAAGGCATATAAGCTCATTAAGCTTCTCTCAGGTCCATATGTGAGAAAGGTCACCTGTCTCCTCAGTGCTTTGTATCAGCTGAAAGGATGATATCCTGTATAATATCCACACCAACTCGATATGAATTTTTTCTGTCTTGCCATATCTCCAGTTTGCACATGCATTCCTTTCTAAACCATGTCCTTGCCTCCGCTTCTAGGATCATTCTACCTTCTTTTCTATTTTCAAGTATTCCACGATCAGTGTACCCTACTTATTTTTCAAGTCAATCTGAAAGAGAGTCATGTAGGCAAACAGAACTATTCTGCCTGCCTGCCCACGAGACTCTCCCAAAAGGTGTTAGGGAATGTATCTCCCTAAAAGAGGGCAGAGTCTGCTGTGTAGCATCAAAAGACAACACTTGATTGGTAACATTGGATCTCCTTGTACTCATTTCTAGATACAGAGGGAAGACATACAGGGCGACTGTTAAGATTGTGCGAACGTCGGATCAGGTAGCAGATTTCTGCAGAAGAGTCTGTGCAAAGTTGGAGTGCTGTCCCAATTTGTTCAGTCCTGTGCTGGTGGCTGAAGTCTGCCCAGAGAACTGCTCCATTCATACTAAAACCAAGTACAGTGAGTATTGACTGGGAGGCTTGTTGCTAGCCAGGATTCAGGGCAGTGGGATGCTATGTGTGAGCTAGTTACGAAGAAAAAGAGTTGTGTAATACATTAGTGTTGAGTGGGACTCACCTCTTGTAGTTAGAGTAGAGTAGGTACAGTACTTTAGTTACTTGGTTCTGACCAAATCACTGCAAGCTTCCTTGTTATTCTCTACAAATAAATGGGCATCTCCAGAAAACAGTCCATTTCACTCCATCCAAATACATCTCTTTGAAACTCACTGCTCTTTGGAAGCTTTGACTTTTCTTTGCATGTAAAGTTAATATAAGGAAAATAAAAAGAAGTCCAAAATACTGAAAGTTAGAAAACAAAAACAAAACATATTCCTTTGTGTGTCAAAGAAACATACATAATTCAGGTTACCTGGCCCTTTCCACCATCCACTGAAACCATCAGCAATTGGAAGTGTGTGTTAACTCATGCAGAAGGACATTGGATCAAATCTGAAGCATGCTGTCCTCTCATTTCAAGTTGGTCTAACTGCAGAGTGTGGGGTTAAATTCTGAACTCATCACTCATCACCAATAAAAATGTAAACATAAGAGTTGTATCACTTTGTGCTAGTCCACAATGGTATCTTTTATTTATACTGGACATTTTTTTTCCAAATCAGGGTATTTTAGAGTTCCTTGTAAAAGTGCACCTAGAGTGTAACACTGAATCAGTAGCAAAAAGCAAGCTGAAACTCTTTTCTTTCGGTGGTTAAAGGTTTTAACGAGCATTTTGATTTCCTTCCTCCAGCTTATTATTATGGAAAAAGGAAAAAAATCATTAAGCCACCAATTGGGGAAAATAATAACATGAAAAGTGGGCATGTCAAGCCCACCAGACGCAGAAAAAGGCGGAAATCCATCTTTGTGCAGAAGAAAAGAAGGTCATCAGCTGTTGATCTGAATGCTGCAGGCTCTGCAGAGGTATGCATTACACTGGGAAAAATCAGCAGGTGCCCCCAGTGCTTTCCCCTCTGTCCTCATCTCCTTTTCAAGGGACTTCTCAGCAAACCCCATCACTTCTATCCCTCATTTTGAAACCCTCCTTACCACCTTCCTCATCTAACATTAAATTAATTACATTGGGACACTTTAGGGACTTTTGCCCTTGACCATTCTAGAATTAGAAGATACTGTTTTTCTTTCCGCCTTCATAAGGTTTGGTAGCTATTGCACTGTCAAATACTGTATCTGTTTTCTTTTGCTTCCTTACAGCCCTGTGGGCAGACAGATGGGCCTGTTTGGTGTTTGGTTCAGCATCTAAGATCTCAAAATATTCTAGTAAATAATAATAACTCTTGGGCGTTATGGTTTCAAGGGCTTTTAATTTTTCATTAACCCTTTGTAGTATTTTTGGTTCACCACTGCTAACAGCAGAAGTGTGAGAGGCCTTAGAAATCAAGTAAATAGTTTGTGTCCCAAATATGTGGTATCTGAGGCCTCAGTCTTTTCAGGATGCGGTGTGATACAGGATTCTGAATTTTTCAGTGATTTGTGTCCATCTGGAACCTGTAGCCATTGTGGTTAAATACCTTCTGTGTGAACCCTTTTCCAGGTGATTTTCTTGTGATGGTAATGAAAAAACACATGTTTTTGTTCTGTTTCCTTTCCTCACCTGAGCACCATTTATTGTTGCTTCATGCAGTGAGAAAGCAAACTGATTTGGTTAAATTCCCTCTAATTCATATGGAGGGGAGCAGCTTAAGCCACTGTCACTTGATGGCTTACATCTTCATGGCTCAGTCCTCCTTTAGATGGGGTTCAGGCTTATTTCCTTAAATTATACTGCCTGAAAGGAATTTAAACTGAAATAAACACATTTTGAGCTGAAATCAACCATTAACCAAGTTTTTCAGCCTTTCAACCAATATAACTGGTTTGGGCTAGAATTCAGCTAAAACCTATGCATATGCATTGGATGCATGCTCACACTTCATTCAAAACTGAGATATCAAAGCCATTTTGGCTACTTATGTATAAAGTTCAAGATACACAGTTTCCATTAGTTGATTTATATTTGCAAACTCTGTGTTACAGAAATCCCAAGAATTCAGTGTGGTTTCCTTTACCTGAAAATTTGTGCTGCTCTGTCAGTACTTAAATGTTGGGCTGAAAGCAGACAATCTAAGAGAAGTCCTTTGTACTGAATTTTACAGAAATGCCAGCTGAGCAATAAGACCTACGCATTGGTACATCTAGCTATTTTAAAAAGACACCAGCATTTCTTTCTGTTTAGTACCAGTGACACCCATGGCCATTTGAAGTAAGGTGAAATGTTGAAGTAAGGCAAAATTTTCAACTCCTCTGCTTATTGCAGGGAAGTTGGAATAAATGTACTTCAAGGCTCTGTTCCAACTCAAATAATTCTATGATTCCATGATTCTTTGAAAGCCTATTTAAGATTTTGCTTCGTTTCAAGCAACCTGTGTTTCACTCTATGCTTTAAGTATTTTCCATTTCCCCTTCTCATGCTCATCTGCAGTGCCGTAAGGTTTGAGATGCCAACACAGCAGAGGAATGTTTCGTGCCAAATGAGTTATTACCATTGACCTTTTGTTAGAAACAAAAAAAGAACTTGTTCACTAGCTATTTTTCAATTCTGTATTTTGTTATGAATCTAAATTGAAGGTTAATCGACTTGGCACTATAGTGAAAATGAAATATTTGATTAAAATAAACGTTACTCTAGGCCACCATGGAACACATGGGTGCAACTGAGGGAAGCAATGCAGGGAACTGGGATTGTTCAGTCTGGAGGAGGCTCGGAGGAGACCGTATTGCTTTCTACAGCTGCCTGAAAAGAGGTTGTAGTAAGGAGGAGGTTGGCTTCTTCTCACAGGAACTGATAGGATAAGAAGGAATGGCCTTAAATTGCCACAGGGGAGGTTTGGTTGGATATTAGGAAAAATTTCTTCTCAGAAAAAGTCATGAGGTATTGGAACAGGCTGCCCAATAAGGTGGTTGAGTCACCATCCTTGGAGGTGTTCAAGAAATGTGGAGATGTTGCACTGAGGGACGTGGTTTAGTGTCGTGATCAGGATGGATTGATGGCTGGACGAGACGACCTTAGAGTTCTTTCCAGCCTTAGTGGTTCTGTGGTTCTATGACATGGGCCCTGCAGTTTAGCCTCGTGTCTTTTGATCTGCTGCTGTATCAATCTCTGAGCCCAGGTGCCCTTTTCCTGCTGGTCTTTGTGCAGGAGAGCGAAGAAGACGAGCCGGATGCAGTTGAGGATGAGACGGGAAGCGAGGAGACGAGCTCAGAGCTCCGTGATGATCAAACAGACACCTCCTCTGCTGAAGTCCCTTCTGCAAGGCCCCGGAGAGCAGTTACCTTGCGCAGCAGCACTGAGTCAGACAGACCTCCTCCTACAGAGAGGGCCCGGCGGAGCCGCCGGCCACAAGCCGTGTCTTGCAGTGAGGTGGAGAAGTCACCACAGCTCAAGGAAGTGAGTATGACCCCAGGCTACCGATATTTTCCCTGCACCGTCCTTCAGTGCCTAACCTTTCTCATCTGAGGAGGGCATCCCTACAGTGCAGCTGCATGGCTTCCCACACCATGTGGCTTTCTTTAAGATAACTATTTTTTTGTAGGAAATTAAGCACGAAGAAGAAGAGAAGCTCATCCTGGACAGTAATCCCTTGGAATGGACTGTGACTGATGTTGTGAGGTTTATTAAACTGACTGACTGTGCACCCCTTGCCAAAATATTTCAGGAGCAGGTAGAGATCTTTATGTAACTCTTCTTTTTATGTCTGTGGTGCTTATTCACAGTAAAAATAAATAATAAATAAAGCAATGCATGTTGCTAGCCTTGGACCCATGGCTTCCACAAAGAGCTTGTAAGCAAATTTCAAATCCCTTGAGGCCAAGCTATGGCAAACAGCTGGACAAGGCATGAGTACCCTCAGAAATTCAAGTCAAAGCCTTGTCAGATACTCAGAGAGCAGAAACCCGCTCTTCACACCCTAGTCAGCATCCTTGTCAAAAGCACAACATTTACACCTTTCATACCAGTGGTTCTGTGGCAAGACCCACAGCACAATTCCAGTGTTGCAAAGGCACTCTGGTGTACCAACAGATAATGGTTACTTATTACACAGCTAGCCATCTCTCCCTAGCCCCCTTGAGTTTCACTTTGTTTTAAAATATTGGCCTGCAGAGTAGAAATTTCCCAACTGAACCCCAGATTGGCTGCATGAATTTTGATGCCAATACCTGGATGCTCCAAGTGTGTAGACACTTCCCATCTACATCCCTTGAAAGATCTGACAGGCAGGCCGTTTGGTGACCTAATCTTAGCAGATGCCAGACATCTCTGATTAAATAGGTAAGTTTGGAGGAGTAGAAGCCAATGTTCTGCATCTGAAGTTAGTGAACATGTAAAATTTATACAGAACAGACATTCCTTGGCTAATAAGTAACAGCCTCTGCTAAAAGTGAAGGGCAGCTCTAGGAAATCATGGTTAGAAAGAAGCAAGTGTGGTTCATTAGTCCATAGCCCTTGGTTGTATGGCTAACTGCATATTTTATTATTTCTGATTCTTCACTGTGAATAGCTCTGTTCCAGATTACAATAGGTTTGATAGGAAGAAATTGAAGTGTGTGTAGAGCAAGGCTGAAACGCTCTCATAAGAAGATCCTGTAGTTGCTGCACTGCAGCATGCTACAACCATTTGTTAATCAGCCTGGAGTAACTCCAAGGTTTGAAAGCCAACCCTGTCCCTCCTGGGCCATAGAGTTTTATGGTAACCGTAATCAAACACAGATGACTGCAGATTTTCCTTGCTATTTGCTGTACCATTCAATTATACCATCAAGCTTTGGTGTAGGGAGGACCTGAGCAATGGTCAGTCCTGATCAAAGCAGTGTTTAAGGGGTCTAAATCCTCCCTCTGTTTAGCACTACCTAATCAGGGCTTTCCTGGGGAGTTCATGGTGCCTGTGAGTTACTATACTTTTTCTGCATTTCTGATCTGATCTTCTCTAAGAGTTAAAAAGCAGTTTTGTAGCCAAATCATCTGCTTCTTAGTCTATTAAAGAATAAACAGAACTTGAGCACTTAATTAAAGAAGGATCAGAAAGCTAATAGAAATCCCTAATAAAATGTCTTCAGTCTGGCGTGCTAGTTTAGAGAGTTTGGTGCATGAGCGCACCTGAAGGAAGGACATGACCTCCAGAGGACCCTTCACTGTGAGATTCTGTGACATTAGAGTTGGAAATCCAGGTCCATTCTTCTTGATTATTCAGCAGATTATGTTGAACAGGGCAGATCCTAGGTGGCTTGGGGGACTTGGCATGGGATAAGGCAGACATAAACCTGTGCTGAACAAAAGAGAGGAAGAAAAGGTCTTGTTTGGTGCTGTGAAGCTGACTTAAGTTTTTCTGTTCAGCACTGCAGCCTTGTTCTTGCTTCATTTCCTCAGCCACAGAATGGAGTTTGTCTGATCTCTGTAGTCCTCTGCAGAGTTTCTTTAAAAGGTGATCTGCTAGACTTTCCTTATATGATTGATGAGAGCCTGTGAGGTCACAGTAGATAACTTCTAAAGAAGCATAATGTATTCCAGAAAAAGGAGATGAGCTGCATTGAAGTGTGAGAATAGGGCAGAGAACAAAGTTGTCTTCAGTTTTGAGGGCAGATTTCCTTTCTTGTTTCTCAAAACATCTCTGCCTTCAAGAGTCCACAAACAAAACCATTATCACTGTTTTTCTTCCTCAGGACATTGATGGCCAAGCCCTTCTGTTGCTGACGCTGCCCACGGTGCAAGAATGCATGGAGCTGAAGCTTGGTCCAGCCATCAAACTGTGCCACCAGATCGAGCGAGTAAAAGTCGCGTTCTATGCACAATATGCCAACTGACTGCACTTCTCTCTTTCTTTCTGTTCACCTTCTCATTCCCTCTATTTTTTAACATCACAACTTGTTCACGTTTTTTTTCCTCTTCCTCTTTTCTTAAAAAAAAAAACACAAAAAAACAAAAAACAAAAATCATGGAATTGGAAGCTCTGAGAATTAATCTGTAGGGGGAAAAATAACACAACAAAAAATCCAGCAACAAATTGAACTAACTGTTGTAAAGCACAGCGCTGGTATCTCTCCTCGTGAGCTTTGCCAGCATGTTTTGCTGCAGTGCAAGGTCAACATGGATCAGATGGATTGTCGTCCTTTAAAGCAAAGCTACCTATGGCAGATACGTTTCCACGGTGAATAGTCGGACATTTTCAGTAATGATGGTTTGTCTTCGTCAATTTCTGGACATGAACAATCCTTTTAGTCAACTCTGACACACTTCTTTCATATTGAAATGGAAGTGAGAATTTGTAACGTTACCTGGGCTTTACTGCAAATTTGATCTTAGTGATCATTAGGCTTTCTTTCACCTCCTCCCCAGTCATACAAAAGGAAGAAGTGTTATACCAGTCATATGCTGTTTACTGTTGAGTGAGTTATAAAGCAGGACTCAACCCACTGTCTTTGAATGGTATCACACAAAGTTGCAGCCAGTTGACAGACCTTAGGCATAATAATGTTTTCTGAGCAATGGTGGCCACAGTGAGCTGAATGTCTCACTGATGGGATCTGTGCAGTACTGCATTCGTGTGAAGGACCGTACATGAAAACCTCCAAAGTCAAGCCTATCCAGTTATATTTGGGTCACTAAACATAGGCCAGACTTTGCAACTCAAGGGGTGAAAAAAATAGGGGGAGGGGAGTCCAGATTTAATGGCAAGACTGTTCAGCACATGCTGATTTAACTTGCACCTTTGTCAGTCTGGTTACTAGGTGGGAATAAAAACCATCAATATTTTCAGGCTGTGTACACCGTGGTGCTTTAGTCCAACTGACACATCCAACCCAGTGCATCTTCTGTCAGTAATCTGTATAAAGCCCCAACTGTGTCCCAGTGGCAGACTGGCCAGTGAAACTGGGGGCTTGCTTTGTACCAAGTAGGGTGAGCACCACAGGGAGTGAAGAAGCGGGACAGACATCTTGGGCTTGCCTCAATTGTGCATACAAGATCAGTATTTTCTACTTACTTTACAGGGATATATGGCCCTGTGAGTGCCACATGTTGACCTCAGCAGTGGTTGGTGGCATCACATTGGTGTAAAATTCTCTTGAAAGCAAGAACCAAACTGGTTCTTCAGACCAAGTCTGAATTTTGCTCTGACTTTAGGTGCAGGTGAATTCTTCCCTCAAAAAGTGAATGGGGTAGTTTGGGCTGATTTCATCAGAAACCACTGACTTCAGTAGACTTTTTTTCTACAAACTGGAAACAGACCCCAATTCCCTGTTCTCAGGGAACACAGCCTAGAAATATAGTACAATCACATCACAGTGTTGTGATGCCAAAGCCTACTCAACTAAGATCTCTCAAAAATAAATGTCATTTCTAACTCTGAATCTGAAGAGATTTCTTAGGGCCAATAACCCCATCTCAAACAGTTAACATATGGTGACAGCAGACTTGGATCACATGGTCCTGCAGACCTTAGTGTGCTCAGGAGAACCTACTGACCAACATCAGGCTATAGCTGGTGCTTTCTCCTTCATCAGTTTCCTCCTTAAAATCTTTGGTTTAGAGGTGGAAAGCCTCAGAAATAGAGATTCTGAATTATGTCCAGATTTGGTCTGGGGCATGGATTAGGTAAGAAGTATGGCCATGCATTGTGAAGACACTCTAGTCCATCTTTAAGGGGGATTCCTGATTTGCCATTGGGGAGTGTGATGTGTGCAAGCTGGGTCAATTCCTGCCAGCTCATGAGATTTCACAGAAAATTTTCTTCTACTGAAGATCTTGTTCAAGTTTTAATCAAATGAAGGAGCATGTAGTCATTGCTGTGCCAAAATGCTTCCTTTTGTTTCTAAGAAATCTAGGAATAGGGTTCCACAGTATTGCAGACATTCAAAAACTTGGCTTCAGACTGGATTTCCTTCTGAGAGTAGCACTGAACTCTGTCCATGCAATTAGTTTGATGACTACTTTGGATTCCTCTAAATATGCCCTAAAAACATCATACCACTTTTCATCTCTGAAGACAAAAGGATTCTACCCAGCAAGAAGAGAGCAGAATCATAGCATCGTTAAGGTTGGAAAAGACCTCCAAGGTCATCTAGTCCAACCATTCAGCTACCCCAATATTCCCCACTAAACCATGTCCCTAAGTACCGCATCTATACATTTCTTGAACACCTCCATGCTGGGTGACTGCCTGACCTGCCTGGGCAACCTGTTCCAGAGCCCAACCAGTCATTTGAAGAAGAAATTCTTCCTAATATGCAACCTGAATGCTTCTCCCAGCTCCACACTGCTTCAGCCCAGTCACATAACTGCCAGCAGAGGATAGCCCCCAAAAGTTCAGTGTCAGAAGAACCAGCATGTAAGGATGTTTCAAAGAAAGAGAGTGACTGTTCACAAAACAGCATCCTAGCACCAGTCCTTTACTTACTGTGTCCACCTTCTGAGCATCCTTTGTTGCTATAATATTCCTTGGACTTTGTGGTTGCAGGGACTTGTTGAAGACATTTAATTCTTGTGGGGATACATTGAAAAAAAAAAATCAGGCTTTTTCCATCAATTTAGTAACTATTCATTTTCCAATGGCAGCTAACTATATGGAGTCTGGGCCAGGGAGCAGCCTGTTCTAGTGTTGGCCAGTCTGGGGATTGGTGGAGCATTGAGCCCAGCATGTGGGAGTCTTCACTGATTTTTCAGGGAAGTTAAAATGTATTTTAAACTCACCTGATAAGCAAAGACAACAAAAAAAGTTTAATTTTAGCTCACACCAGCTCTTTTATTTCCTCAGGATTTTTGCTTCTCACCATTTGTCTTTCAGTCTAATATTCTTCAGTGTCCTCTCAGTTATCTCTGTCTATCCTTTTGGAGAAGATGATAGCTTGAAATCTCGAGCCTAAAATTACCTTGCATTGAATGGGTGGTAGATGCTTTATTGTGTTGGGTTTTTTTTGTTTTTTTTTTTAAAGTATGCAGAATGGAAAGGAAAAGAGAATTGGGCTTCTGTTGTTTGTTGAATTGATTGCCCCTCAGAGAAGCTGGAGCCCTCTTAGTTTCTTAAACAAGTAGGAAGTGGGCTCCTCACGCTTTAATTGAACATTATATTCAGATTGTCACTCGAAGCTTGGGCAGCGATCAGAGAGAACTGCATACTCTTTCCTGCACTTCATTTCAATTCCTGAAAATTAGCCAGGGTCTGCAGTAATTTATTTCAAAAGAGCAATCTTCCTAGGGTAAAATGGCACCTTTGCTAAGTAGAAGCACTTTTGCAAGATAGTCACCAGGAAGACCTGGGGAATCCACACTCTTTGACTGACTAACCATCTCTGGATCAAGCCTTTCTGTATTCAGTCAGGTGATTTTAAATCTCCCATAGCTAATTCTAGATGCTCTTCAACATTCAATTAAACCATCTGTTACTAAGCATCGCAATGTTAACATTTATATGAAGGTAGTAGATCACAGAAGACCTGTGAAATAGAGATTGCTGTATTTATGTCTCTTCCCTCTTTTATTTCATTTTGTTCAGACCAATTTCCACCTGACATTTTTAACTAAATTATCTTGTAATATGGTGACTTAGATTTATTTTTTTTTTGAACGCTGGAGGTGTTTTTGGTCCTTCATAGATTCTGGGCCTAGTTCAGAGTTGGTGCAACTTAATAGATATACTGGTGACACTGATGAAGGCACATCTTCTCATTCTGAATTCGATACACAGGGCTGAAATATATCACATTATCAGTTAAAGTGATGAATTCATGGTTAACCAAGGCCACTACCGAGGGCTGAGGAGCAACCCTGCAGTTGCTTTGGGCTTTTGGATGCTGAATTTCAGCACACTCACACTGACCACCTTTCTTCTACAAAAAGGGTGATCAGGCAGCTGTTGTTGATCTCTATTCAGGCATAGGACTAAAGATGGACATTTCCGAAGCTTTGTGCTCTGGAACGCAATGAGTAGGAGGAGGGTGTAGTACCTACCCATCTCCATTTGGCTTCTTTTGAGCTAGATCAAGTTTAGAAGGGTACCTGCTTCCTTTCCATCAGCTTGTACAGAATCCAACCAGTCTGTAGTCCTACGCTGGTTTCTGAGGGTGGATTAAAGCACTAACTCAGAGGAATGTCTTATGACTCCCAGCTGGTAGACCCGCTTGCTTCCTGCTGTCATGGATGCTCCTCTCCCACCTCAAAGGAAGATGATCTCTTTGATTTCAGAGCTCTTCTTCCCTTTCCAGATTGAAAACACAGCTCTATCCACACCCCCTGTTCTTTCCTCAGTGCTAAAATGACTGCAGCTCTGAGAAGGGTTTCAAGGTCCCCAGCTCTACCATGTTAGCCATATGCAATAGATCTCAAGAGTTTGGTTTTGCAGGATGCAGAAAACGCAGAAATGCAGTGTTGACTTACAAAATCAAGACAAGTGCTTACACACCCTGTCCTTGATGAAGCATCTAGCAGATTCGTGTCCTAGAAGAAATAGCCTGATCCACATTTACAGAGGTATTCAAATGTCTGAAGGGATGTACAGAGTTTCTCAGTAAAAGATTCATAATGCCCAGTAAGATTTTTCACCTTGGCTAAACATCTGATCTGCCTTAAACTGAAATGTTGCCATTCCTTGGCTTTAACTTGCAAGCTTTTGCAGCCCATAGATGTGGACTGAAGCAAACACCATCTCAGCTCTCCAAAGGCCAGCCAGACATCGAGTTGCCATAATCCATTGCTGATTGCCTGTGCCCTGATCATGTTGGGGCACAAAATTGATTTTGATGGAGCTGCAGTGTAACTGCAGTGCTTTTTAGAAGCTCAGTACCGTCAAGGTATTTCAAATGATTTTTGGTTTTCTGCTGCACAGTGTCTGGAAGAATAATGCAGCTCATACTGTTCCTCCTATTTCAAAATTCAAGTGCCAAAAGGGAAGAACGTGCTGCAACTGAACACCATTAAAACCAGCTTTATTACTTGTGGATAATTATGGTCTCAAGGGCTCCATTTTGGTGCTAGAATATGCCATGCTGTATTTTCCATTGCTTGGAATTACAGAGTTGATTCCTTTCTTCAGGAAATGTTTTCTGTAATCAAAAACATCTTAAATATTGGGATTGTATGATTGTGTTTATTTCTTGTTCTTTAATTCAGATACACTCAACAAATGAATTCCCCTCCCTGCAGTCATGTGAGTTTTTGAGAAATTTTGTAAGGTATATATGTATATGTATATTTAAAAACTCTTTACAAATTGCAGTGCATGCCTATTTTTTCCCTTGAAAATATTTTCTCATATCAGCTGGCCTATGATTAAGGGAATTTGTTACTCAGGATTTAATCCAGAAGTGACCAAGGTTAGAAGTGTCCTCACATGTGTGGGCTTTGGGACAGGGTCTCCATCAAATTCTTTCACTTAGAAGTTAAAAAGCGTGCAGTTAATTAATACAAAATTTAAAATCCACCCTCCTCCAGCAGGCAGATATCCTGCTGAAATCTGCCAGACTTAATGAGAAGAGGGCTCATGTCTTTAGGTACTCATGAACTCCAAATGAAAGGAGCAGAAACATTTAATGTTCTCATTTATTATTTGGTACGATACTCCAGCAACAAGTGCAAATTATCTGATGTCTGCATTTAGAATATGAGTCAGTCATCAAAGAATGTGAGTTTTACAGCCCAGTAGTCCTTTAAATGTCATCTGTCCTGGAGGAGAAGAATAATTTTACAATGATTTGGTGCCATGCACTGGAATTCTCTTGCAGAAGACAGATGAACTGCACAAAAACATATTGGGTCATCATTTTAAGTATGCCCTTTTAATTGCTTTAGTCTTTCATGGGAAAAAGGTTTTCATGTTGCTGGTTTAAAACTCCCACTTTTGTAATGGCTCATGGCACAGCATACTAGCAGAATGCATTTGCGTCTGTGGTCACGTTATGTGTGAGTGTGGAGGTGTTTGTGGACAAGCAGATAGTTCAGATAGGACAAGAAGATCTCCCTTCCTTGTACCTTGTTTTAATAGTGTCCTCTGTGGAACATGGAGGGCACATGCTCCCCAGAGCACATCATGGAGGGAAATGTTTCCAGCAATGCTGTTGTTGCATGGCCATGTTGCCCAGGTAGCCTAATGCAGCAAGATAATTGCAGCCTACCAACAGATATTCCTGACCTTGATATCTACCTAAGATAAATGTAGGAGTAGGCAGGGACTACTCCTTTCTCCTTTCAGGGAAGAAGAGAGGGTTGGAGTTCTGGGTTTGAGGGTCTTCTCATGTGAGGAAAGGGCACCTGTGGTCTATCAGCATAAATTCCTCAAGACATCTCTGTCTTTCTCATAGTAAATAAAGATGCTCTGAGCCCTTGCAGGGGCCAAGTGTGAGGGAGGAAGAAAGCAGGCAGTATATTCACAGCTAGAAAGCTGGAAGTTTTCTTTCTTGTTTTGCTTATGGAGATGTAGGGATTTGGCTCTGAAGGGTGGATTGGAGGGCAGTAGGGAAGATCCGTCTTTCTTCCTTGTACTCAGCTCCTGTACATCTCCTGGTTTCTGGAGGCAGCTTTCAGACTTCCAAGGGAAATGTCAGGGACTGAAACTTGAGCTCTCTCCCATAGAAATAGGTGATACTGCCTTAAGCTCAGGTAGTGGATCTACAAAATGCTGTTGCATGTTATGATGTGAGAAGACAAAAATCAACATTCCCAAGTCACCAGTCTGCTTGTTGCTGCTCCAGCCTCACTGAAGTTTATGACCATTATATCTGCTTATAAATGCATACAGGGATATAATGTACAGGCAGGCATTCACTGTGATGTAGTCCAAAAGTGGTGAAAGATCTCAAATGCAGGCTTTGGAAGGTTGAGTTGAGTCTTCTCTTGTGCCAAGGTGAGGCAAGGCAAACACTCAGACCCGTATGACAGTTAGGGAACAGCAGAAATGAGCTCAACAACCAGCAGACACAGTCCATTCGTGGTGATGCACGTTGGAAATCTTTGAATTGTTTTGCATTCCAGTTTGTATGGAAGATTTGATTCAAACAGTGTATATATAATCCCTTTGGTGTGTTACAAATATATATGTGTGTGTGTATATATATGTATATATGTGTGTGTGTGTGTGTATATATGTATGTGTATATATATATATATACATATAAACCAATCAATGCTGGTGTTTTTACTTTTTAAAGTTCATGGGGCAAAGGGCATGTTGTTAGTTTGCTGTAAGATTCTATTCTGTATATATGTTTTCATGTAAATAAGTGAAAATCTATATTCAGAGTTATATTTTAATTTTTATTCAAAATGAAATAAATCCCCTTTTTACTTGAGCAATTGTAAGCTACGTTGTTAATGAAGTAACAATAAATCACATTTCTCTCAAGGTTGGTATTTTATTTCATTGGACAGTAAGGGTTGTGTGTTGGTGTATTTGATGTATTTGTTCCACATGAGGAGTTAAGGTGAGAAAACAGTCTCTTGGCTTTGCTGCCAGTGGCTTTGTTTTGAGTGACCCCATGCACTTTCCGGGAAGGGACAGTCAGGACTTGTCCTTTGCAGAGTCGGACACTTAAAGGCACGTCTGGGGGTTCCCTTTGTAGTCTCTAGAGAGAAGCACAGCAGCACGACTTCTGCCGGCCAAATTGAGTTGCCTGAAGGAGATGCCTTTTGTCACTGCCTTTGGATGGGCTCTTCATTTAGGTTAACACCAAAGAGGATGAACGTAAGCCATGAGCCAGTTTCTGCAGATGGTCATAACCAGGTGTTGGATGTGGTCCCTCAGAATGCCATGCTCTTGAAACAATATGGCATCCAGGCAGCACACTTCCCATCCAAGCAGAGGTGTGCCTCAACATACATGAGCTCTTCACTCCCCAGCCTTGACAAGTGTGTCCAATGTACTTTGACTTAATTCCTGCCCTTGATAAACCCATTGGCCTCCAGGAAGGCCCAGTGCAGCTTTGCTGGTTCATCTTTGCACACTGTAGCATTTGTTTGTAGAGGCTGGGTTTACGTACCTGCTAATTCTCCCCAGTAGCAGAAGAACATGAAACAAGAAAAATGGTGGGTTGGTAAGGTAAAACTAGGGCAGCTTTTAAAGATGCTTTGGGAGAGCAACAGGGGGAAGAGTGGAAGAAGGGAGTAAAGGTAATACTATGAGCAACAGTCAAGGGAGTATGGAGTAAGAGAGGTGCTGATGGTGGCAGGACAAAACTTACAGCCAGGTCACAGCCCAGAGTGCAGAAATGCAGTAATCACAACTTCTTAAGCTGCACAGCAGTTCTTGAACATGGAAGCAGCCATCCTGTAGTGCTGGAAGAAAACTATTTGATGGTCAAAAAGAACCATAGCATCACAGAATCATGAGGGTTGCAGGATACTACTGATGTCATCTAGTCCAACTGTCAACCCATCCCTACCATGCTCATGAATCATGTCTCTCAGTGCCACACCTGCACAGTTCTTGAACACTTCCACTCCACCACCTCCATGCCTGTTCCAATGCCTGACCACTCTTTCTGAGAAGAAGTCTTTCCTAATATCCAACTTGAAGCGGGCATGCTTTGCAATATAAAACATTGTATTTCTTACATGTCTACATCTTACATTGTTGTATGCCTGGGAGGAAGTAAGCACAGGGCCTACAAAATTAGCTAACGAGGATTTAAATGGCCCTCGTTTTGATGTTGCTCAGTCAATCCCATTCAGTTGTCTCTCATGGATGCAGCAAGAAGAAAGAAACAAAATGTCTCTGTGCATGGGCCACTATTTCTCTTAGCTCAGCAGAACTGATCATTGTTTTTCAGGCAAAAATAACAACCATGGACAAGGTTTGGGGTGATTTAGAAAGCAGTGAAACCACAGAAAATTTCTTTACGATGTCACCAAATCTTGAAATGAAAATCCTCCTGTGCAACTCATGATGATGCAGCAGTCACAGTCACTTCTTAGAGAAGTACACCACCACAGATAATCAGAGAAGTGACCTGTCCAAAGAGTCTTAAAAATGAAGTACTGGGCAGTGAATAGTGACGTGTTTTGACTCACGACCTGCTAGATCACAGACGTCCTCACTGAAAGGTGATGTAGAGAATGAGAAGGATTTATACAAGGAAATAATTCTGAGCCAAATCAGACAGTGACATAAAACTAAAAGAGCAGAAGGTTGGATGTTTTATAATATTCTTCAGAATCCAGGGGTGAAAATAAATCCATATATCTTCCTGCAGCTTATTATACACTCATTTAAAAGTAATGCAAAGGTCAGACCTCAGTTTTTACATTTCTGCCCCATCTTAGGGAAGACATGCTCAGAGCTCTGCAAAGAGCTAAGTTTTGAAAAATAGAAGGCAAAGTGATTTTAGTAAAACACTGGCAATATATTCCAACTGAGTTTCTGAAATTAATTTCCAACACATGAAACACAGTTGTCATATGTGGTTCCCTCAGGAAAAATATCTACCAGCCTTGCGTCTGACCTCATAGGCCAAGATGTTCAAGGCTGGCCTCCATTAGTGTTGCAGTTTTTCATGCACAATTAATTTAGGAAAGATACTTCCCCTGATTTGTGGACAAGATCAAGCATTCAAGTAAGCAGCAGTGTGAACACCAATGCATAGTTACCTACCCCATGAAAAAACACACAGAAAATCAGTTAAGGTGGATTTCCAGGTCTCTGAGGAAATACCATATTTCTTTTCATATACATTCAGAATACAGAATTAATACAAAAATGTAGGTAATTCTGCTTAATTCCCAGAATTTTTAGACAGGTTTTCAAGACTAATAATAATAATTAATAATATCCATATTGTTGCTGCTACTGCTAATGTTGTTAGTATTGTTATTGCTTCTTTAATTTCAAGATTCACGCCTTTCAGTGAAATTTAATGACGATTCTCCCTCCCTCTGCAGCTACAATATTTACCTAAGCACGATACACCTCTTGCTACAGTCTGTACTCAATTATCATAAGTTGATTTTATAACTGCATCTCAGCTGAAGATGTAATTACACTGTCTTCTCTAATAAGTCATAAAATCTTAGAGAAAATAGTGCTGCAAGACACCTTGAGGTGTCAGCTTGACTGTTTCCCCTTCACAAGGCAGGAGCAATTAGAGAAATCTTACTTGTATCTGGCATTTGTTTAACTTGACCTCTGGATGGGTGTCAAAATAAGACCTCCAGCAACAAGCGAATCCCCAGCACTTGTACAGCATAAAAAAGAAGTGATGGCATTTGGATGATGAAGTGTAATATTCGCAGGCACAGCTACCACGTTGACGTTGGCGCTGAACGGCCATCTCGTTTTGATAAGCTTAATAAGACTGGAGATTAATGTAGCAATTAATAAATGTAACAGTGGAAGATTCACAGTGAAGAGTGATTAAATTTCAAGCAAACAGCTATGATAATAATTTTCTTCACGAGTCCTTAGTTGGGGACATAGAGCATATGATCTGGCGGTTACAACAGATGATGTTACTGCAGGCAGCTTCCCTATGGCATCTAGTGATAGCATCTTTGCGCTCGTCTCTGGATAAGTATCTTTTGGAATAAAGCTTCGTAATGCAAAACTCCCAGTTTGCACCTAGGCAATGGCTCTCAATGGCTCTCTTCTCAGTCATGCTGCATGAAGCAGAAGGGCAGATCTGAAGTTGCAAGGGCAGCTACAAAGGTTTGTCCAGGGTTTGTCCAGCCATGTCTGAAGGTACTTCAAGCAAGAGCTTCTAGCAACAAAAAACCATGAAGGGTCTTGATCAGCTGTTCATCTCAAATGTTTCTGAATCAGCTGGACACTGCCATGCCACATCAGGGCAATATCTGTGATGGATGTGGGATTGGCAATCCTTGAGCACGTATTTGTTCCAGAAATGCTAATTCACTCTGTGGGCTAAAGAAAGAGCTGGGAAGGGACCTTAGTTCCTGCAAGAGCTTCCAGCACTTTGTAAGCCTGCTCTGGATGGAAATGCCAAAGTAATGGACATTTATTCTGAGGAGAAAGAGAAGTAGAGAAGAAGAAAGCACTCAGGTCCGAATTCAACAGCAGGAACCTTGATTCCACTCACCACAAAACATAATACATATATTTCTTCTAATTTTATTCCTATGAGGTAGTGAAGCTTTCTCACTGTGTATTAATGTGTAGGCATTATTTAAATTAATTTTCCCAAATGCCATTTTTTTCGCTCCATAAATGTACAAGTGGCTGTTGCTCTCACACTCCAAAGCAATACACCTGACAGCTTTATTTTACTGGGGTATTGTTGAGGTCCTGATGTTTTAGGTGCAGATTGCTCTCTTACACAACTGTACTTCCCCACACACAAGGGTGAAGGACCTGATTCTGGTCCTTCTGCTGACAACACATCAGAGAGTCCATGGGATCTTTTCATGTGTATCAGCAGGTTGAATAGAATGTACAACCTTTCTCAGGCAAGTGTGCACACAGAGAGAGTGCTAGGGAGATATTCTCTCCAAGGCAATTTGCATTATCTCCACCAACAGATGAGTACTTTTTCAGGAGGTGAAAGTGTTACTACCACCCTTGCAGACCCATCATTGAGACGCTGAGAGCCTGCAGAAGTCAGAAGCTGTGTTTCCACTGCTGCAGGGTGAAATCACACATATTGCTGGGGAAGAGTGTGTTGGATGAGATCACCTCAAAATGCAGTGCTCATCTCAGGTTGCATGTAAAAGTTATGTTTCAGTTAATAGCTGGAATGACCATTGAATATCTGAACTGTGTCACTGAAGGACGTGGTTAGCGGGCACAGCGGTGACGGGTTGATGGCTTGACTAGATGATCTTGGAGATCTTTTCCAATCTTAACGATTCTGTGATTCTGTGTTAATCTTTAAGGTGCTCAAGGCCATGGTTGGATGGGGGCCCTGGGCAGCCTGAGCTGGTGGGTGGCAAACCTGCCCATGAGCAGAAGTTGGAGCTCTAGCACCTTTAAGGACCTAAGTCATTCCATGATTCTATGAATTTAGGAGCTTGGAGCCAGTCAAGCTGTCAGGTGTCCCCTGGGATAAGCAATTGGAGGGGAAGAAGAGGCATGGAAAGTGGAGAAGAATCTGGAAATTTAACCACAATCTGCTGAATGCTGCATCCAATGTTAGGGGATACAATTTTCTGTTGTGATTCCTCTGAAACCCAATACAGCATGTTTCAAAGCTTTATTTCTCTTCTGGGAATGGAGCTGCTATTGCACAGGCATCTCAGAATTGTTCTGGGGGAGCTTTTTTTTTTTCCTTTTTTTCTTCTTCTTTTCTTCAAGTCCTTTAATAAGAAACAGCTTTCTGTTTCAATTTACAATTGTTAAGCTTCTGTGTCTATGTGTGTGTGCATGTCTCTGTGTGAGATTCTCCAGCCCATTGTGAAACACAAAGCAGAATATCAAGTCTTTGCATTTTCTTAGATCGTTTTTATCTGATATTGAATTAAGTAAAGGGCTTAATGTTCAAAGCGGTGTTTGGGGAGTTACTCACACAAGTTCTGTCATTGGTGTTAATGGGATTTGTGCAGATTGCTTAGAAGATGAGTCCCTTAACATACAATAGGAAAAGACATTCTAAATTGTAACTTATTTCAGACAAACATATCTTTAATTTTTACTGATAAAGCATTATAGATGCGAAGACAAAGAAGCTTCTTCTGCTTTTTTTTTTTTTTTTTAATATGTTAGCATTATTGACAGGCATGCAAAGGCTACTTTGGGTCAGATAATCCAACAGATACTTGCTGAATTTTTAGAAGCTGAGAGAGAGGGAGCTTAAAGTTTGTAATAATCATGAAATTTAATGGCATTTCAGAAGATACAGAGCTGGAAAGAAAAGGTTATAAACCACTTCCTAGACGCTATTTTACACTGCAAACCCAAAACTAATGAAAATCTTGGGTTGTGAATAGGTCACCTCAGCCTGCAGCTTTATAGTAATCTCACAGTGATGACCACCCTGTATTTAAGATGTGATTAGGATCAGAAAAGAGCAGTCAAACATAAGCCTGGTTATTGGTATTTAATTTTAAGGTGATTGGGCAAAGAGTATCTCACCCAGCTATAGACAAGGATGGAGATAATCACCCCAGGTGTCCAGGACATGAATAGGATGACTGATCCAGTGGAAAACCATGTTCTCTTGGAGCTAGAGGTGTCATTTTAGCATCTCTCATAGAGCAGTAGACACCTATGTTGAGGCAAGAGACTCAAGTCCATATGGATATCTTTAGACAATTCCACTAACTGTCCTAGATGCAATCATAGACATAGACATGCCTGTAAACAGATGGTGGCTTCCATTAACCTTAATGGGACATTCAAGTTCCACATCCCTTTTGTTCTGTCTCCGTAAGAATGCATGGGGTGATTATCACACAGCTCCAAACTGCTCCCCTAAGATTGATGAGCAGCTTAATGTTAGTTTTCTCACTGCTGAGCTTTCAGTGAATAGCTGTGGGCTGTTTCCTTCTTAGATCTTTGTAATTCCTATCTTTCATCCTCTGATCTGGATGAGAAAATTGACGTAAGCTGTATAAAATACAGTCTTCAGAGTATTAATTGCCTGTTTCTAGAAGATTAATTAGAGAATACCTCTTGCACTCATAGATCAGTATTAGCAAGACATAATATTATTCAACAGTACCTCTTCCTGAGTCACTCAGTCTGTGCTGGATATAGACAGCTGGTAGCTTCTGAGCACAGAAATGTAAAGAAGTTCAACTAGATCAGAGTTAGCATGAACTTTGGTCCATTGCTCACTTCTCATAGCTTCCTGCATATAGGTTCATGATCCATAGCAAACATGGGGTAATTAAATTTACTTGACTAACAAATAAAGTTCACATTGTTACCTCAGTGTTAGCACACTACTCAAACAAGTGGTCCCATCCTCGCCTGTGTCATAGAATCATAGAATCTTTAAGGTTGGGAAAGACCACTAAGCACATGCAGTCCAAACATCAACCCATCCCTATCGTGCCCACTAACTCATGTCCCTTAGTGCCACATCTGCATAGTTGTTGAACAGCCTCAGGGATGGTGACTCCACCACCTCCCTGGGCAGCCTGTGCCAATGCCTCACCACACTTTCAGAGAAGAAATTTTTCCTAATATTCAATCCGTGTCATGTCTGCTTTCTCACCTGTGCTGCCATCATATTTTGGCAGTTGGAGAAGTCATCTGGCTGGAGACCACCCCACATAAAAAAATCCACCTTATCTCTCAGCTGGCTCACTTTCCAGGCTAACTATCTGCCTGGATGAATGAACATCAGTGAAGTGACCTTTGCCTCATTCTTTCCAAAAATCATAGGAAGTTCCTCGGCTCAGCCCTGTAACCAACTAATCACAAAATAAGCACGTAGTTATATCCGAGCAGCCAAAAAAATCAGAGCTCTGATATTTTGGAGGGAGTTTTCTGCAAGGCAGTAGAAAGTGTCTTTAGGTGACTCTGACACTACCAATTATGTCAAGAAGCTGCTTTATTAGTGACTTCTGCTTCTGATGATATCTATGCATATTCTGATGTGTGTAGATACATTACAGATGTTTCGGAAATTGCCACCTGAGATATAACCATTCTTACCCTGTTACACTTGTGACCTTGAGATATTGTTTTCTTTGGTAATTAATACTTTAATTCCTCACTTCCACCTACCTTTTCAGGGTGCCAATTTCCTCCCAAAAGGGTTCATCAGCATTTCCTAATTTCAGCTTTTCAGGAGTACTTACTTAGGGAAATTATTTCCCTATTAAGAAGGCAAGCACCTCCAGAGAGCAGTTTATCCCACCTATTTAAGACACTTACACAGGACAGGATCAATTGTCTTCTTTAACAGGGAGAGACAAATGTCTCCAGAGGACAACTAACATAATCAATGTATCTAAATTTCAGAAAGCTGAAGTCAGAAGTCTCACCACAAGGGTGCTCTGGGGATAAAAATTGATTTAGTTCCCTGAGTATTTATATCCACTGCATTCCCATTCCAAGTACTTCTCACATAACTATCAAACCTCAGGCCCTTCAAAATCAAGAATCACCACGGCAGACCAGTTTTGATGTACCCTTCTGCTTAATTCAGACTTGTTTTTACCTCAGGCTCTTCTAAAATTTGCTCATCGTTCATAGACAGCCTCACTGCTTTCAGTCCAGGTGACCATTGCATCAAAGATTCCTGGAACAACTCTGAAAAGCAGCAGTTTGCCTCCCAGACTGCAAGTAGGATGTTTAGGTTAATGCCACTGTTAGGAGCACTTTTTTCCTCCGGAGTCCCACTACCCAGTCCTGAAGGATTTCAGTTAAAGGTTTCCTTTGTTCTCCCATTAGGATTCTGCTGCCCTTTTTTACCCACTCAGTTCCTCAGTCCCTTTGTGCTAAGCTCTGTAATTTGTTTTCTTAGCTTATGTCTATATGATCAAGATTCACGTATCCCAGATCTACTGCAGGAACTGCTCAGATAAATGCTGCTTGAGGGAAGTGCTCAGCCAAGCACAGAAGCACTCCTGCAAAGTTGGGTTCATCCCATAGAACACTGCATTACTTCATAAACAACACAAAGAACAGAGTCACATCCCAGGCACATTAACAGTGAGCTCCACCTGTAAGAGGCTGGACAGATTTAAGCTTGACAAGCAACCCTAGCTCCATGTTGCTCACTAAATGTATCTCCTTCCCTTACTCCTTTGTCTACTCTCGTTATCTGCTTTCCCTGTGGCATGACTTAATAGATTACTGTGTCCCAATTTCCTTGTTCTTCCCTATCTCATGCATCAAGACCAATTATATGCATATTTATATTATGCAGAAAAATACCTTGTGAGTTTTCAGAGGGAAGTGCCCAGCTGTGTCTTCAGGCATCTCCAAATACCTGTCGCTAAGGCAGTAAGAATTTACAGCAAGTAAAGGCAGGTACTTAGCTAAATGAAATAAAACCCCGAAAATGTAATTCCCAAGATAGAAAGGGAAGGGCAGGGACAGGGTAAGAGATTTTAATTGTCTCCCTTTTCCAGCAGGAAGCAAGCAGAAGGAATAATTGTTAATTGTTGCTAATTGTTAATTGCTGGCTACGCTCTCTGCACTGCTTTCATTAGGAGCCTAATGGAAACTTAGGAGAACTTGAATGGGTGTATTGCTGTCTGGCTCTGTAAATTCTCTTCTTCTCTTTCTCTGTATCAGAAAAGGAGGAAGTTCTCCATTGATTTTTGTTCAAAAAAAATGCTTGGAGTCTCTAGCCAGAGGAATTGTGGTGATCATTTTAATGGTTTTCAAATCAGAGTGAGTGTTTTGCTATTGTTTTCTCTCTTATTTGTACTGTTTCACTTGTGAGATAGACAACTGTCCTCCAGAAGAGCATAATTCATGGTTTTCTTCAAAGAAGAGTCTTTTGCTGCCAGCACTAGGCAGCACACAAGAAGCGTGGCTCAAGAACCCTGCTTCCAGGCTATGAGAAAAGTATATTTGTCAGGTTATAGAATCATAGAATTGCTCAGCTTTTTATCTCATCCAGGCCTTGTTATTTCATTCCCCTGCTAATAAAATCTGGAGGCACTGAACTGCATACAGGATGGGAGGACAGTAGGCCTGAGTTGTACTTCAGGAGCTGCCACTGTGTGTTTTTCAGACATTTTCCATCCCCCTGTCTGTGAAATGTACAAAGTACTGCTTACTGCACTCCAAAAATCCCATGAGTTACACAGTAGTAGATAACTAAATATTCTGACACATGAAAACACAGGATATGGATTTACCATAGACTTCACATTTGTATTTCACACGCTGTATTAATGTGGCCCTTCATGGTGACATGATATTTACCAAAAACTTCCAGGGATCAGACGTGAAATTGTATTTATTTTTCCAAGGCTGAAATCCATTAAGCTCAGTGTTTATCTGCAATAAAAAGGAACGGTGCTCAATGAATGGCAATGATAGGTTGTGGTCATAAAAATAGCCTTTCCTATGTTGAGCTAAAAAAAAAAAAAGAAGAAGATACCCTCTGAGATTTTTCTGGCATTGATTGAGTCAAATTGTCTTTTAAATAGTGTGAAAATTGACAGATCATAAATAATAGACTGAACAGTCATTGAAAACTGTATAATAATCTGGCACTGCGGAAATCACAGAAGTAGTATTTCCCCCTGAGTCAATGAAATATGCAAAGGAACAACAGTATAATACTGTCGGCTTTGTGTAATCCCCAGGAAGCTTGGGTTAGTAAGAGACTCCATCCCTGTTGTTTATTGCTTCGTTAATAAAAGATCCACCAAATTACTTTAATGGTGAAGGATGAAAAAACCCTCTCTGAAGTTCAATTGTTACACAAAGCTGCTCTATCAAATGCCCAAAATTGAATGATGCACTTGTAGTTTCTGATCAAGCTGAATCCTTATTGAAACACAAGAAGTCAGTTGCTCTGAATTTGTACAGCTGCCATCAGCATTCGTTTGCCATAATGGATTTTCTTGGTGATCCATCAAACCCAGTTTTTTCCCCAACAGAAGCTAGCAAGCCATCTGAAGCAGAGGAAATCTGCTCCCAGAGCCATGTTCACCAGCTTGTGACTTGTCTCCTTTTTAAATCAAAACACATTGTCTTGCAAATGTGGAAGAAATCTGAATGGATATCAAATCCAGTGTTCTTACACCTTTGGTAATGGGAATAAAATATAATTCCTTTCTTAAAGAGCACAAAATATTTTGTTAATTGATGTCTGTCGTAAAATGACAATGGTGTCATCTCTGTGCAGTGAGCAAGATTTGCTAGACAAACAGCAACAGCAAACTTGCCGAGCAGGCAGCTGTCTCTAAAACGTGACCGAATGAAGTGTGCCTTTTGTTTAACAGCTGCTTTTTCCAAGAGGTTGTGTTTGGTTTCAGTGCCCAAGCTGCACTCAGAATAATGGATTGTGGCAGTTTCCAAATACAGCAGAAAACACCCTGAATTTGTTGGGGCTTCTGATTGAGAAGAGCACTTCAGCATTTACTTAATTTAAGGGTCTAAAGGACTGAACAACACACTTCTGTTCCTCTAATTAGAGATTATTCAAACCGTGCTTCAAAACAGCCTGGCACTGACCCAGCTGATCCTCCCTTAATTCAGTGCCAAAGGCAGGCTCCTATGGGTGAAGAAAAGAAGGCTCAGAGGAGACCTGAGAGTGGCCTTTCAATATCCAAAGGGGGAAACAAATGAAAGAAGGGGACAGCATCTTCAGGAAGATTTGTTGTGACAAGACAACAGGAAATGGTTTAAACCTGAAAGAGGGGAGATTTAGATTAGATGTAAGGAAGAAGTTTTTTACAGTAGGGGTGGTGGGGGCACTAGAACAGGTTGACCAGAGATATGGTGGATGCCCCAGCCTCGGAGACATTCAAGGTCAGGCTGGACAGGGCTCTGAGCAACCTGAAGAGCTGTAGTTCTGTAGTTGTCCCAGTTCAGTGTAGAGGAGTTGGACTCTTCCTACTGAAATGATTCTATGATTCTACGAAAAACTACCCATAACTCAGAGACATAACTCAGGGGTTTGTCTTTGCTTAGAGCTAATAAGCTCTATATTTTGGGCTAAATTAGACAGAGGGCATTGGCAGGACTGAATGGGGAAGTAATACTGCATGCAGAAAAAGTTGAAATCACACCTGGAAGAGGAATTGAATAAAATGGTAGCACGGAATGAAGTTGCACTGTGAAATAACACTTGTGAAATAACACTTGTTGTTGCAGAAGGAGATGATGTTGGCAGCTCAGGAGTGACCCACCTGAAAATTAAATGTGGGTAGGGCTTTTACAGTGAGCTGAGACCAGGGGTTGGGCTGTGCTCCATCTATTGCAGAGGGAAGGCAAGCTCCAGACAGCACCATAGGCAGACGGGCTTTGCAGCAATGGAGAGTAGCTGAGCTCCAATGAGGTTTTCAGCAAGAGGATCTGATTCGTTCAGTTCTAATACAGGCTTGCTAGTCTCAAGGGAACTTTTAAGGAGACTTAGGTATTCTCAAGACGTTTTCAACAAATAAGGGGTTCAAAAATACCTGTTAGATTTTGTCCTTCAAAGTTTCATTGAAAAATTTATTTTTTCCTCAGTAGCTCTGCCTACAGCTCTCTCAAATACAGATGTTTCTGATGGAAAATCCCCTTCGAATGTGCTCCTTTCTAACAGTGAGCTCTTGCATTGCTTGGGCTTAGAAGCTTTCAATACTGGCTCTGAAACAAGTTTATCACCTTTCTTTCTCTTCTCTACAAGCTATACTTCCTTGTTAAATGTGACACAGTTACCACCAGATCAACAGGCTAGAACAAATACAACCGCCAGTGATGAGAGAGCAGTCCTTTCAGAGTGATCAATCCTTTATGGTGGCACGTGCCTAATGGATGTGTCTCTTTCGTTAGCTCTGGGCTCTTAATAACCATCCTCTTTGCCAAATGAGGGATGTGTTACCTTGGCCTCCTCTCCCTTTTTCTCCTCCCTTCTCTGCCTTGTCAACTGCATGCTAATTTATGTAATCAATTCATAGTGCTGCTTAATGAATAGCTTTGAAGTTGTTAGATTTGTCTGCTGGTAAAGGGGCTGATTGGTCAGCTTCTGAATTGCTTCTATTTTCTGAAGCTTGACAGTGTCAGCCAACATAATTGCTTTAGAAACACCCCTGGGAGACACTTGGGAAGTAGCTGCATACTCCCCCTTTATACTTGAGCGGAAGACAAAGTAGAACAATAATAATACTTGGCATTTTTGCCATATTTTACATCATTAAAACACTCCTCAAGCATTAACTAATTTTTGCAGTGTGCCAGAAAGGTGAATTGTTATTTCCGTTATACTGATGAGAGTTAGCAATGCATACAACAGGTCCCATGTTCCCTGGGTCTTGTAGGTGATAGATACCTTTACGCACAGGAAGACCAATGGAAAAGCCAGGTTCAAAATGGCCCTGCAATACTCAGCTCCTAAGGAAATCCCTGGGGAATGTGAACTCAAGGCCAGTGAATATTAGACAAAAAAAAAAAACTATCAGAAATACCCATTAGGTGGTAAATAATAGAAAAACATTCAAAGACATGATGAGCGTTATTTTTTGAGGATCCTGGAGACTTTAAAGGCAAGGCTGGATCAGGCCCTGGGCAACCTGATTTAGCTCTGGATGTATCCATTCACTGCAGGAGAGTTGGACTGGATGATCTTTAAAGGTTCCTTCCAACTCTAAGGACTCTGATTCTATGGAGGTAAGAGCACAGGCAGTCACTTACATACAGCTCTTGTGTTTTGGGGCAGCATGACTTTTTATCTTGGCTGACAGCTCTGTGTATGCCTCCTCCTCATCATCCAAACACCCTTTAGTCTTCACATCCCAGTCCTGACCTCCTGACCATGGGCAGGGTGGTGTACAGCTGAGCCCAGCTTTTGTAAAGATGTGCAGATGGCATAAGGAAGGGCACTCGGGTACCCGCAGAGCCATCCTACCAAAGTCTATGTAGATGAAGCCTGGACAAAACCACAACACTTTGATTTAGCTGAGAGCTGGTAAGGAAAAGGTGAGCTTTTCCCTTCAGCTTCACTGTCTGTTGCCAACGGAGACAAGTACTACTTTAATTACTCTAGCATTCAAATGCAAACAGTTTTGCTGTACCTTATAATGTTTATTTAAGTGTTTCAGACTCTGCAGTGGGCTGTGATGCAGGGTGCCCTCTGGCCACACCATTTCAGTAATCACTCTGGCATTCCAGACAGTGACTAATAGCAGAAATTGTTATCAATGTATTTGGCAAAATACTGCAAGCTAGAAATTGGATTTCCCCCCCTCCTGCATCCTCCTTCACTCGTTAATGAGCTACTTTTTCATGGTGCCAGTGTAAAGCTGTAAAGAAAGACGGGCAATTTATTTTCTGGGCTTGAGGCCCTTAGACACAGTAACGTACAGTTATTTATTTGAATGTATCATTCACATAAAATTACATGATGCTTTACAGGTACAGGAGGAAGACAAGTTTCCTTATCCTGGGGAACGGTAAGATGAGATGCTGATGAGATGCTGGAGCAAGACAAACATGAGACTGAAATGGGCAGGATGATGACAGCTCCTTTTGTCACATGCCCTTTTAGACTTCAAGAAGATGTGGGTGGAAGGGTGTTTATTTCTCAAGAGGAGTACGTGAACTCCTTAACAACACTGCAGAGATGAAGTCTTTTCAATTGAGTGATTTGTCCTTCCCTACTTCAGATTAGTTGCTGTGGTCTTCTGGATACTGTACACTAACATGTGCCTCAGAAGGCCTGCAACATGGTCTTGATTTTCATGTAGTCAGGGATGAAGACAAAGACAAATGGGTTCCATAGTGGGAGCAACTCAGACACAGCCTTTCTGTAGGCAGGGACAGTGATCCTAAGTGACTTTTTTTTCCTGTATCCCTTTCTTGTTATTTCCTGTAAAGGTACAGTGATAATATACCCATTTTTGAATTCATGAGGATGGAGACCAAAAGGAACATAGAATCATTAAGGTTGGAGAAGACCTCTAAGAGAGATCATCTAGTCCAACAATCATTCTACGACCAATACTGCCTACAAAACCATGTTCCTCAGTGCAACATCTGCCCTTTTTTGAACATCTCCAGAGAAGGTGGCTCCTTCACCTCCCTGGGCAGCCTGTTCCAGAGCCCAACCACTCTTTCTGAGAAGATTTTTAAATATCCAACCTGAACCTCCCCTGGCACAACTTGAGGCTATTCCTTCTCATCCTATCCAGAAATGGAGACATGACCCAGATCATATAAGGACAGTGACTGCTTTTCCAGGAAAAGACTCCAGTACTAACCTACAGTGGAGGATTAACCTTTTTAAAGGGACACGTTGTGAATTTCACACTCTGATGGAATATGAGGTGAAACCAGGATGGACAAGTGTCACACACAGTAGGGACAGCCTGTGTGGGCCCAGGATACTGTTGATCTTCCAGCCATTCAGCTCAAAAATCTGATCATGTCTCTTTACCAGACTTTTATAAGCCTCACCTTAGTGAAGAGAAATATCCATTGCTTCACTTTTACATCTTATTCATGTCATTGCTTTCTGGTTGTATGTATATTTATGAACAACTGTTTTCAAAGGTGAAGTACAGGAAGAGTGAAATTTCATCAAAAATTCCTGACAAATACCCTGAGAATTCACTAAGAACTGCAAACACTGCCTTCAAACCAGGGATAGATCATTAATATCACAAAAACAAGGTCACTTATCTCTCTGTTTTTATGTTTTTGTTGCTTTCTTTTTTATGTTTTAATAAAAATATTAAAATATTAAAATATTTTATTACCTATATACATTAACTATACTAAATATTTTATGAGGGTTGCTCTCAAAGTTACGTTTCCTATTTTATGATGTTGGCCCACAACATCATAAGATGGTGGATATAGGTTGTATGGCAGTAGAGGTTGAACCTTTTCACCAATATCTCATTACATTTTGTTGCCCTGCGACTGATGGCAGCAGAAGGGCAGTCTGACAGAATGGTGTCTGACACAGAAGTGTGTATGAAGGAAAGGTGTGTCACTGAATTCCTTCATGTGGAAAAAATTGCACCTATTGACATTCATCAATGCTTTCTGAATATTTATAGGGATTAAACAGCGGATGTGAGCACAGCGGTGGTGTGTGAGCATAGGTGGCATTTCAATAGTGGTGACAGCAACACCGGGTCATCTCTGCTGGCGCAGGCTTTTATGAGTGCAGCATGCAGGCTCCTATCCTTTGCTGATGAAAATACATAGCTAATGCTGGTAACTATGTTGAAAAATAGTGTTTTCTAACTGTGAATTTGCTCCATCAAACAGTGTACTGTGCTCATTTTATCTGCTGTTGTTTCCATGGAAATAAATAGGAGATATTACTTTTAGAGAGACATATATGTGCCCCAAAACAATTTTTCTTCATTCAGTGTGGCCCAGGCAAGCCAAAAGGTTGGACATCCGTGCTATAGGGCCAGACCTTGCTTATCCCATGATCTCTAGCCCATGCTATCACAGGCACTCAGCATAGTAACATTTTGCTGTCCCTCCTACATTTTTCATCCACCCCCCATTTTAATGTCAAGAAGCTGGAGCAGGCTCTGAACACCTTGATTTAGTTGTAGATGTTCCTGTTCACTGCATGGGAGTTGGACTAGATGGCCTTTAGATGCCCCTTCCAACTCAAACACTTCTATCATCCTACAAAATTTAAACAAGAAAACCACCACCAGCAACTGAAAGGCTCTGCCTTCGCCATGACAGCATTTAAATTTCTTGTCTGAAGGCCAAAGCAGTCCCTTCTTTAATATCTCTCGTAATTGCTGATGGTATAGAGAGTAAAAACTTGTGTTGACTGCTTTTCCCCATTTCTCAAGAGAACTCCAAGGGACCATAATGCACTGCTATTATGTTTTGCATGTTTTATTTGACTTGATTTAGAAGAGGAAACTACAAGGTAATGGTCACCTCTTCTTCCATGCAGACATCACCTCTGAGCACAGAGAAGAGGTGCATGGTTCTGAGTGACAGGTTATTGCCCAGGTTGAGATATAGAGCCTTTTTGTTTTATTCTCCATCTAAATTAGTTACTGCAAAGAGATTTCCCTAGTGGAAAATTAGTTTCAATATTTATTTTCTACCTGACACTTTATTATTCTTTTATTGAGTGGAATGTGAGCCTTTTCTTTTAAAGTAGGTTTTTATGCAGAGCTTGCTATAATCCACTTGCACTGTTTTGGTTTATGTACTCATGAGAGATGCCTGTTAGAATTGTCTGCACAGAATGGATGAGGAACTTTTTGGTGACTGACCACCTGTCTACTCTTAAAAATAAATAAAATGTAAATATCCAGTTCAGCTGAATGCAACTTGGAAATAATTTGCTATTTCTTTCATAGAAAAAAAAAAAAAAGAGGGAGGGGGCTGTGTGGAAACCCAATCCAATACTGCTATGAATTTCCAAAAATGCTTAATTCGAAGTGTTTTGTTCATGATTTGTTCATTTAAAACTGAATAAAGCTTGACTGGGGCATCCATTACCATGTGGGGAAGAGAACAGCTCAGTGTGAGTACGCTCAGGTGTTACAGATGTAGCTCACTGCTCCTCTCTTCCTGAGAGAACCTGAATCATGGATGTCAAGCCTTTGGGCTTGTCTGGGCTTTATAGAGTGAAGAGGAATCATTTTGGGCTGCCTATAAAATACGCAACATATTTAATAAGCATAAGTAACAAAACTTCTATATTTTTAATATATCTCATTAAAACATAAAAAAGAGGGCAACAAAAACCGTAAAACTAGCAAGTTAGACATGTGAGATCTAAATGCTCAGTAGTGTTCATCTGTTTCTTCAATTTCCTATCCTTGCATTTCTGTTTTGTATGAAATATTAAGACATTACTCAGAGAAGGGGTGGATACATTGCCTTGAGAACAATGACTTCTGAGTCCCAAGGGATGGCATGTTCTCCAGGAACTCCCATACACAGACTTTTCCACCACCTACCTTTGCTTAGCATGGACATCCAATATTGCTGAAGTATCAGGATTTCTTTCCATGGTGACTTGTAACTCAGGGTAATGGTTTAGTAGAATCATATAATAGAACGATACAATAGAATCATTTGAGTTGGAAGGGAATCTTAAATGCCATCGAGTCCTTCTCCCTTGCAATGAATGGGGACAGCTGCAGCTCAATCAGGTTGCTTAGAACCTTGTCCAGCCTGTCCTTGAATGTCTCCACCACCTCTCTGGGCAAACCTGTGTCATTTTTACATTTTCTACTCTTGAACAAACTGAAAGTTTACATGCATGGAACCAAGAGGAGAGAGCAGCACCCTTTCCCTGTTTTATTTGTCAGTCTTTTCCTTTAGGAGAGGATGAATGTCATTTCAAATCCCTTCAGATCAAGGTAACTGAGTCCAGGTCTACCACATCACTGCTGGATTACAAGAATATTGATTCTATCGTGTTTGCTTTGCAAAGGATTCAAGAGTGAAACCACCTTCCAGCTAAAATGGTTCAGCAAATTCCATCATCAGAAGCAGTTTTCAGTTTGCAGTTCATATCTCATTTTGCTTCTTCTTTGGCTCTTGCAGGTAGTTCATCTTTCCTGATGAACTGAATGCTGGACTTTAGCTGACCTGCTGTTTACTTTCACTACTGTCCAGTTTGGGGCAAATTATTTCTTACTTAACTCACTTTTCCCACTTTCCAATAGTCAGAACATTAAAATAGCCATAGAACACTTGAAAATCTAAGTATCTAATCTATTCTTATGAATTTCAGTAACTGACCTACCTTGTCCCACCTTACTTTTTTTATTTTTTTTTCCAAATAGAGGTGACCTTTAGGCATTCACTACATTGAATATGGTGGAGACTAAACAACTCTAATGGCACTTTCCCTCAAAATGCATCAGTGCTAACCTAAGATATATTGGGTTGCAAATAGATTTCAGACATTTATAGGGTTATAGGAAAGATTTAGCAAGGAAATATTTATAATGGAGTTATCTCACAAAATTACTGGATGCAGGCCAATATAATATTACAGAGCATATCAGAGAGGCCTTTACATTAAGAATGTAATCTATTTTTGTAATGGAAATACAAGAGTTTCCGCTGATATTTTGGAATCAGAAATGTATTTTCCTCCTCCGTGGGCTGATTATTTTTTCTCACTTTGGTGTCTTACTTGCATCACTTCTACTTACATGATTTTATTGTGATATCTGGCTAATAAACAAAAATGTAGCCTACAGAAAAGTCTTGAATTATGTTCCCTTCAGTCAGACAATAAAATAGCCATCTCTAGAAAATTGTGTTTAAAAAAGATATTTGTAAATAGAATGTATTCTTTTGGTTTTACATCCAAAAGAGTGTGTAGTGCCATTTTTTTCACATGGTGTAATCTGACATCTGAATGGCTCCAGCAGTTTTTGTGAGCTGAAGGTCTGGTCAGGAGAACTCTTCCTTCCTACCACTTGTTCTGGCAGCACATAACAGTATGTATCTACAGGGTGTTGGTTGGTTGTGGTGAGTTTTGTTGGTTTTTTTTGTTTGATTCTTTTTGAGATGGTAGTGCAACATCTTTCAATATGCTCATCCCACTGTTTCTTTTCATTCAGTGATGTACTCATCCAGATTTTAGCAACCCATTCTGAAAGCAACATTAATTTGTAAGTTGTGATTAGTGAGTAATGCTGCTAAGTGGCCAATGGAAGAAGAAATAGTGGATTAGAACGTGTTATACAATTACAGTCACAAAACATTAATATATTTATCTACTGTAGACTTAGGAAAATAATGAAAGCAATATGATTTATCTACTTGCACATTTCTTACCTCTGATTACTTCTATATAAACAATACACAGGAAAATGCGGGCAAATCAAAATAGTTTAAGAAACAGTCTTGCTAAACAAGCTACTTTAGAGACTTGTTATGAGAGAAAAGGTAGAAAGGCCTGTATGGAGACCCCGGTGCATGAAGAAGACTGGAGAAATAACTTCATAGCTCAAGAGGAATTGGTTATGGAGGAGTTTGGTTGAATATGATAACCCTGCTTTTATTACCTGATCATGCTGGAAAGTGGATTATATTCTAATACTGTCATGCACTAAAATATAAAATGAGCATGCAATGAAATGGCACCTACCTCAGAGATTTCAATTAATGTCAATGGAAGAAAACAAATACTTCCCAGGTGCAACCTTTCTTGAATGGTCAGTTAGGATGAAATGAGGTGTGCATAACATCTGTGCCTCCACTTATTCAGAAAAGAAGGTAAGTGATCGCTCCAGATGCAGATATCTCCATCATTGTTCATCCAGATAGTGGAAATGATTCAAGTCCAGATTTCAAGAATGGGTGACATTTCAAGGAGGGAGAATAAGATGTACAAGGATAAGAAGAGACAGAAAAACTAAACTTGCAGTTTAACTGACATGCTCTTCTGGTAGAAACAGAGAAATGGTCAGTGCGGCTCTGTTACTTCAGCAGCCTGTTGTAGAATTTGCATACCTTGAGAGAAATGGGGTGGACCTGGCTCTGGATTCCTACACGTGAATTTTGATTTCATCAACACCATCCTGCCCCTTTAACTCACAAGACAAATGTGGTCATTGTTCTGCAACTTGTGTAGTATTAACTGCTTGGAGAGACAGAATGTTGGGGTCCAAGTTAGATTTAGATAAATACAGACTAACCCAACATGTATTTTCATTTCACTTAAAGGTGTACTTTTGTTTCTGCCCAGGCATTGAAATGAGAAACTTCATGGTCTCATAATGACTCTGAAGGCTCCACAAAGACGACACAGGTTATCTGAAATGCAAGACCTGGGCAAAAGCTCATTCCAAGCAAAATTTCATTCCACCCAGTGTTGTCTGCAGACATTGTGCAGTCCATCTCAGTTCATCTTGTCCAGGTTATGCTATTTTGACTCATATCACACACTTAAGATCATTGTGACCACAGCTGTAATGTAATTCAATTTACTGCTAGTACTTATCTGCTAATTTGATTCTGACAGTGTGTATCAGGGTAATAGCATTAACGGCGTCAAAGTTACACAAGCCTAATCAGAGTGTCTCTCTATCTGAGATAATGTACAAAAGATCTTGATCTCTTTTACTCAGTCCACTCTTACAGAAAACAGAGATGATGGGTCAACTCTACAAGGCTGGAGGCAAACAAACTGACATAAAAGATGACTTCTCCTTCCTAACTTCCATTTTAGTCTGGGAGAATTTATATGTTTTTAGAGAGAAAAATGAGTAGAGGACCCAAGCAACACTTTACACAGAAAGAGGAGCTGGAAACAAGAGATAGGAAGGCAGAAACAGAGGCTACATTATTCTAGACACACATGACATTGGGGAGTTATACATGTATTCCTGAAAAGACCAGCATGTTTTCCTCAAAGGTCTCAAATCAGCTGCCTACATGTAGGCATGCTGTGCCACTGAGATGCCAGGAATACCTTGCCCAGTGCTCCAGCATCTGTTACAGAAGGATAGATATAGCACTGGCAGCCAAGTTTAGGAGTTTGTGATAAAGAAGACTTGGGTAATTACATTTAGGTAACTGAATCAGACCTTTTGTGTCTGGAAAATCTAATGTCATTGTCTGCAGATACTGCGCAGCTGATGACCTTCTTGACAGATATAATATATGGCTGGATTGAATCCAGTGCTGTATCAAAAACATTTCACCTGAGATATCAACACTTTGAGGGATGTATGCAATTCTATCAGTTTTCATGCAATGCACCTAATTGCCTCAGATCCTTATATCTTGCCAGCCACTGCCGAGATTCAGGCTCATGACTCCCTTCTTTAATGAAAGGTCTTAGAGGTAAGAAAATGGATTATTTATCAAGATATCAATCTGGAAACTAGGCATTAAACTCAAAGCAAACAGAAAAAGTATTCACATTAAGGGCTACTGTACTGGCTGCACTTGTAAATCTGCGACAATTCCAGAAAACTGGAATAGCTAATAGCTAATATAGCTAATAACCCGTAGAGCTGTGTTTCATTAACTATTTATATCCATAGCTAAGGAATTGATCTAATCACAGAAAATCTTAAATAATGATAAACAAATAGGCTTTTGGTTGCCTGCTTTCAACCATCCAGTTACTTAAGTAAGTTTATCTGCATCATGTCTGAAAAGCCTTTGGTGGTTCTGTCAGTATGGATGCTAACAGTAGTTGCATAAGGGACCAAACTATGCCAATGAGGCTGACAGTAAGATAACTCATGGCTTTCTTGTGTTACTTTTTCTCTTCCAGACCCAAACCTCCAAGGCTGCAACATGCAGTTGCATCAGAAGACGGTGACTTGCTTGTCTGTAAAAGTAATAATAAAAATAAAATAATAATAATGAAATAATAACAAAATAATAATAATAATAAACTGTTTTCTACAGTTATGGATAGCATGGATCAATTTATATAATCAAATATGATCATCTTAGATGAATTCCACTTACACAGGGTATCTTGTAGCATTTGAGCTGTTCACCCTTAGCTCCCATTAAGACCACTGAAGACAAACAGATGTTTTTAGAACACAACTCATATGACTGACTTCAGACAATTGTTTTACAAAGAGATGAATCATACTCTACAAGTGTGTGTTTTTTTTCCCTCCACTAATTACAAAACCAGTCTAGACAACTAGTTTGGATGTAGATAGCAGCAAAATCTTTATGTGAACTGTGTGCACAGTCCAGGCTGACTACATATGCAATGTACTAACCTGAACAATTTTTTTCAGGTCAGCACAATAATTCAAGAAATGTTACAAATATATAAATAAATATTATAAGATTTTCAAATACAGTGTTTTGAGAGCCCACACTGATCATATACTTGTGGGATTTTTTTAGTCTATGTATGCTTGAACTGCAGCAGCCAATATTTTAGCACCCAGAATTGAATTGGTATCTATCTGCAAGACGAGATGTAGTTTAGCACGCTTACTGAGCTTGCACTGTGATAGCAGCATAAAAATCGTATCTGCCTAAAGGTATATTCATGTATGTACTTATAAATGATGCAATCTTGCCTCTTTTATGGTGCAGCTACAGCATTTAATTCAAACATTGGTACCAAAGGAAAACCTCTTCCTGCTGAGTTAAACTAATACTGTGTAATTTAATTAACCAGTAGATATAAATATAGAACAGTGTAGTCTTGGACTGTAGAATTTTTGATACTAGCAGAAATAAACTCCTGATTCTTCAGTGTCTATTTGCTAACATTTTAATTAATAAGCTTATGAATAAAGCACATTGAAACATTTTGTCCTCTGAGACTTTTCTGTTTAGTTTTAGTGTGGATTTGGATTTTTCCATTTAGCACCATATGAAATCCCAAGTGGCCTCCATCAAAGGGACCTTCACTTAGAAGTAAGCTGCTGCATCTTCCCAAGCTCCCTTAGAAGCCAACTTACCAAACCATGGCATTAAGTAGGGTAATGATATTTAATTTCAGGATGTTAAGAAATTGACTGTTTCATATCTTTGGTGTACAAAGTTTGCTGGTAGTTCTAATTTTAAAAGTTTTTTGGAAGATACACAAAGCCCTTGAGGAAGGAATTCAATATATTTTTCTGCTGCTAACTGAAATGCCTGAGAACTTAAACATAAAGGGAAATCTTACATTAGAATAGGCCAACAAGATAGATGATACATTAAGAATTCATCCAGCTTATCAACAAAGAGATGAAAGATATGTAACAGTAGAAATCACTGTTGCAGACCACACTTCTGATGCCTCTAAACCTGAATCTGCTATAGGAAATTCACTTTCTTTTTTTTTTTTTTTTCCCAGCAAAGTATTAGGATTGCTTCACTGGACAGTAGAATTGAGAAACTGTATTTCCCAGAAGCTTGAAGTTAGATATTAAGATGCAAGTCATATGCCAAAGTTCTGAGTTCAATTCTCAGGTAGCTTAGAAGTATTTGTTTGATTTTAGGGAAGTCAACTTCTAAAATGAGAACATTCCTTCTGTATTGCTTTTATGTTCTGTTGGAAAATGACTCACCATGATTGCTCACTGGCAAATCGACCTATTTAACTGGAGAGAGGACTTTTGTTACACCAAGACCACCACAGCAAACTTTATTTTGTCACTTTTCAGGTGTTCCTGAACATTATTGTTATAATATTAGGGATTGATCACATCCCTTAGTGAAGAGTTGTGGGACATGCACAAATGAAATGCTAGCTGATGCTGAAGCTCAAGAATAACCAAGCAGTGCAGCAAGATATGACTGCAAGATTTGTTCACTCCACAAATTACACATGCCTGCTCACCAATCTCAGACAAACCCAGAAAACACTTGAGCTATTCCTACAGTTCACACAGTGCCTTTTGGCAAGGAAAGAGTCTTTCTGACTTCACAGAGAAGAAATCAGCGGCTGAATGTCACACTTGATCATCCTCCTACTGGAAAACCTCCTGCTAGTGTTCACTTGTATGATGGAAGCTACAGGATAAGTAAATCAACTTACCCACTTCTTATATGAGCAGCAAATTAGAGAAATAATTCCTAGTCTTAAAAAAGGGAAGAGTTATCAATATATCTGTCCCCTGTGTATCTCCCCTTATCTTCCTCTCCTAGCATTTCCCTCTCTCCCCCCGAAGTATTATCCATCTTGGCAAGAGGAATGACAAATGCTCACAAAAGAGAAAAGAGACTGCATCCCTGCTGCTAACTAGCAATCCTGTAGATCACACTAACTGAAGCCTTCATGTCTTATGAAGTAACACCGGGCACTACTCACAGCAGAGACCATTCTGCTGCACGATGCAGTGGGCTCAGCTGCTTATATTAATGATTCATGCTTTACCAACACAAAATGTATCATAATCATATGGGACCAGCATACTGCGGTGCTAGAGACATATTTGTCCAGCTAATAGTTTGACTTCATCTGAAATGTTTTCTTGGGTCACTGACCTATTAATTGTAGGTAGAGTGCAGGAGATAATATATAGCTAATAGACTTTGAGTCAGACTCCATTCTTTGCAGTTACCAGGCAACCTCCTCCAGCTCTGCTAATACTTCTCCTCTCTTCCCACTGCAAACTTAGCGATGGCAAGCATGTGTTCCAGAGAGTGTCGGAGGATAAGAGAGGAGGCAGATCATATTTAAGTTAGATGGCTTTTTACAAGCATTAAGCAATGCACTCCTGTAATAAACAACTATGCCAGAGCTAATACTCAATAAACAGTGTGCTTTATAAGCAATTAGGGACTCACACTGTGGAACAGTCATTTCAGTGGAATGAACAATACCACCCTAACAATGCTTAGCAAGATAAGTGACTTGTTAAAAGCATCATATTTCTCCTTTAAAAATCAATTAACATTTGGTGCTTTTTTTTTTTTTTTTTTTTTTGATCTATGAATTTCTGAATGTCTTATTCAAATGCGAATGAAGTCTAGGAGCTCATTCTATTCATTGGCTGCTGTTAACTTGCAAAATAAATGCATAAAATTATACAGGCAGTCAAGTTCAGTTGCTTTTCAGCCCAAGAGAGAGCTGAAGATGTTGAGATGAATCAGATAAACACTCTGGGTGAAGGAGAAGCCAGAGCACATTGTTAAGCCCTTTTCTCAGCGAAACCAAATACTTTTGTCCTGTCTAAATATCCACAAGATTTTTTTTTTTCAGTTGGCCCAATCTAGTGCAAACTTCATTTCTGTCTACTATTGATTTCCTATCAGCTCTTCATAAATGCCTTTCTTCTTCTCTAACAGTCTAATAAACTATTATTTCAAAGGCTGCATTCAAGAGATTTGTTAATCAAAACACAACCTCCACCTGTCTCTCTTCAAACTCTGGGCTGTGAAGGCTACAGACATTGTTGGAGGAAAATCAGCAACTGTTAACTGGCACTAACACCTACCTCAACCTGCTGGCCACGCTTCTTTTGATGCAGACCAGGATACAGCTGGCTTTTTGGGTTGTGAGGGGACACTACTGGCTCACATCCAGCTTCCCATCCACCATTACCCCTAGGTCTTTTTCGGCAGGGCTACACTCATCCCCCAGCTATTATTGGTAGTAGATATTGACTTGACCCATGTGCAACACCTTGCATTTAGATTTATTGAACCTCATGAGGCTCTCCTGGCCCCACTGCTCAATTCTGTCTGGGCACCTCTGGAAGGCATCCTGTCCCTCAGGTGTGTTGATGAATGACAATCTGCTACTCACATTTACCTCTGTAAAAACATGTCCTTGATTTTGATAGTGAAAAATGTTAATTCTAGTATGAATGTGACTGGTCAGAGATTAATCTGGAGAAAGTAAAATTTTAATGCGGATTCAGCTGAACTCAGTCCAATCTCATAACTATAAATTCCAAAAAAAAAAAAAAAAAAAGAGGTAAAACTAATGCTCTAAAGCCAGGGTTCAAACTAACCTAATATTTTGGGTGAGCTTCCTTTTGAGAATAATCAGCTCGGCATTTATCCCAGATAACCCTGCAGCATTTAACAGAGAAAGATAATTATCATAGTCTTCCTACCTAGCATGAGCTTGCCACCTCTAAGATTCTTCGGTGTCCCCAGAACATAACTAATGAAAGTTAGCCTAGAGTTAATACATGGAAATGTGCTTCTCAGGGTCTTCATATCCAGTATAAAGGATTTAAAGTGCCTGAAAACTGAAAAAGGATTTGAAACCCCTACTCTGAAATGGCTGGCAAGAAGCATAGTCCCTGGGTTTGATTTGGATTCCAAGGGATTAAAGTAGGCTCCTTAGAGGTTCCTTACTTCTCCAGTGACCCCAGGGGAGCAGGCTGTGACTGTGTTTTTAATTTAAAGCCTTTGCTATCTGTCCAAATAATCCAACTTTTATGTATCTAGGCTGTTACAAAGATTCAACTTTCTTTTCAAATCACTAATTACCGGAGATGACAACAAAAGTGCACCTTTCTGCACGTCTGGCACAATGTTTTCAACTCTGAGGAATATATTGCCACATCATACTACTTGGTGAGCCTCCAATTGCTGATATTATATCATCAGAATTACCTTCTCTTTCTCCCCTTGTTTCTCTCTCCTTTTTCTTCCTTCTTACAAGAAAAATTTAACTCACAGCATTTTGCTAGAAAGAACAAAGCCTTGTATTTCATTATTTTTAAATCAGAATTTGTGAGCTCCTTGATTTCCTTTCAGTAACTAATTGAAAAATTTTTAAGCTTCTAGTCTTGCCAGGGTTAAGTCTGGTAGAAGCCACCTCAGAGATAATTTCAGGCACAAAGTCTGAAAATCAGGTACAAGCTCATGTCATCCTTAATGTGTTTTATAACATGTTGCATGGAGAATATACTGCACTGTGGTTAGGAAGTACACAAATAGGACTGTATCTTTTTCATTCTGTGAACAATCACCATAACAGTAAAACACAGCAAACCTTGCTCTGTAATACAGCTTGATAAAAAGCTCTGCCAGGTGCCTCCAATTTTGAGCCAGCAATATATATCAACCCCTCATGAAGTCTGTTATGATACCTGGAAAGCCTACGCTAAGCAAAGCTGAAATGAATGATAAACAAAACAGAGCTCATTTTTCTCCAGTTGTGTTCACGTGTATGAGAGCTGTCAAGACAAGATGCACATTAGTACTTAACTGAGAATGACTTCAGAGAGCATTTGTAAACCTCCATTAATAACTCCCTGACAGCCTGGCAGTGCCTGTCTTGGTATTTATCTAATAGCAGGCCACTATTACACTGTGACAAGTTCTATTCCTCCAGGCACCTCTAAAATACCTGTAGGATCTGGAAACGTTCAAGAAGGGGAAAGCATACTACTTCTCCCTTCTCCAGCCTAATTAAATTTATTATCACACTTAATCCAGCATGAATAAGACCTTATTTATCATGACAGTTATAACTGCATATATGTTAGATCACCTCAATGATAGCTTCAGTGTAAAACTGTTTCCTGGCTGAAAACAAATTTTCACAGCCTAAAAAACTCTTGATGTTGGATTCCATATCTTATATGAAACTCTGTACACATGTTGCACATGATGTTGCTTACTCAGGCTATTGCTGTCCTCTGAGGCTATTCCAGCAGTCCTCAAGCTTTCCCCAGTGGGTTGAGAGCAGCTGCGTATTCTCTAGGCATGAATAACAGCAGGAAGATCTCTGTAAGTCTCCTGCTGGTAGGTAATATGGACACACCTTGTGCTCCAAGGAATACTGATGCTTCAACAGTATAGATATAAAACAGCTTCTAACATAATCCTCAGGGACTGTGGTGTGTTTCTTGGACAAATCCCAAACACAGTATAGATGGAGCCTATGTAGTGCTGACAATCACTTCTCTTCCTGGGGACAGAGACCCCATCTGCAAAATATACAGTAGAAGCATACTGGCTTTGCAAAGCTTTAATTCTTTTCATGGTTCCAATATTCTTAATAGTGGTGTATGACAGCTCTGTAAAAATGTTTTTAGTTGTCAAGACAAACACTGGCTGTTAAAAAAAAAAAAAAAGAAGAGAGAGAGAAAGAGAGAAACCAGGAAATTCTGATAGTTCAGTATGATTTCAGCTTCCTTCCCAAAGCAGAACAAGCAAACTGTTATGTAATAGAGTGAACAAGCTCAGCATACATCAGAAATATTGTGCTGTATCCAACAGCATGGACATGTCAGACAGAGAATGGTCTGCAAGACAATAAAATTAATTCTCCTGCTTGTCCCAGTTGGCATTCAGTGTCTGGTTTTGAAATCACCCTTCAAGGGAGATAGTTGGGCCAATGGGAGGATAGCAAGAAGAATGTAGTGTTAGCAGTCATCAGTGTGAGACGCGCAGTCTAGAAGAAAGATTAAACGATCTGGAGTTTCGTAGCCAAAAGAGAGAACAACAAGGGAATGCTTCAACAAAGCTGATGTAAAGGAGAGGCTAAGCTTTTCTTCACGAACTGTGGTCAAGAAATGATGGACTTAAATTTCAGCAAGAAGTAACTCGATCTGATTCTCCCACCAGTGGTTCAACATGGGAGAGAGAAGGATGAACAGCAAAGCTCGTATCCTGTCTCCTTTTAACAGGGCCACAAACTGGAATGTAGGAATTAGTGGCTACTAGATATATCTGTGCAACCTCTTCCACAGCAACCAAAATTATACCACTCATCTTGGTGTCATCTGCAAACATGCTGAGGGTGCACTCAATTCTACTATCTATATCATTAATGCAGTTATTAAACAGTATTAGCTCCAGTACAGACTCCTTGCAAGACACCTCTTGTTATTGATTTCCATTTGGATACTGAGCAATTAATTGACTGTAACCCTTTGAATGTGGCTAACCAGCTGATTTCTGATCTACCTAATATGGTTCATCCACCAAATCTATTATACTATATAATATAGTATATTAAAAATATATATTTATATTTTATATACATATTAATTATATATTAGATAACAGCATAAATATTGAGTAATCAAATATCAGCTATCTGTTCTTCCTCCTTCAAGAGCTCTCAGGCTTTCTTCAATGCCTTTCTTCAACATATCCTATTACACCTTTTAAATCTCCCTCAGTTGGGGTTTAAGTGTCATGTTTCTCTGTATCTTCAAACTACTGAAGCTCATACTGCTGCACAGCTGCTAACATCACCAAACACATCTTCCAACGAGTTTTTTTAAAGCTTAGAAAAGAGGCTAGGATCCTTAGCTAACCATAAGCAAAGTACTGATTATTTTACATTGCTTCCAAGAAAGTGAAAATACAGAACATCAGCTGAATCCAAAATGACTTTTTGTGGTCCACTGAAGGGGAAGGAGTCTTAGATCCCAGAGATTTAGCTTCAGGAGAAGGTCTGCTTCTGTCAGAATTTGAGACATTCTTTGATGTTAGTGATATGAAAGAAAGAAATACTTTCCTCAGGGACCAAGAAAAGAAAATAAATCCAGTCTTCAGCCTGACTTGCTTTTCACTTCTCCAGCTACAGTCTCCAGAATGCATTGCAATAAGTAAATCCTCATATATCATTGGTTTAATATGACAACTGTGATGCTTAATAAGGCTGGAAGAAACATCACTGTGACTCTATTTGAGCTTCCTAAACAATCAGTTATTGCTCAGAAGGTTACACCAATTTTTATAGCTCGGGAGTTGATTTGCAATTTGTATTCATCTTTCATTTTGACTAGGCCAACTGTGTGTTCTGTCTGCGTGATCAGCTCCGTAAAAATTCATTCCTATCCATAAAAATACAAGATTTCTAATAACGCCTCCCCTACGTTGTATGGGTGTATTTGTGTTTTTATTTAAAAGAGAAAGGCAGTTAAACTGGTAACCGGATTGCCTTTCTGTCCAGTTTCGCTCTGGACTCAATCCATCTACTTTAAATCTCCCCAGTCAGATTTTAACTGAGTTGTTTCTATGATGAGATGGGAGAAATCTATCTTTGCACAATTTATGATTTCTGAATAACTGAAATTATTGCACATCAAATGTCTCTCTGTACAGAGTCACTCTGGGCATGCAGGGCCCCTGACGGATATGGCTCACACTGTCTGAAAAAAGATGGTAAAGAAACAAACGATGTAATAACATAATGTTTGCATTCTGGTTGAGCAATAGGCATGCTGCATAGATAAATCTGGGCCAAAGATACCAGTTCAACAACAACAACAAAAAAAGCAGTTTGAGAAGTCTCAGTGAAAGGGCAAAAATGGCAGTGTAAAGAATTAAGATGATAAAGCAGTTCTGTATAAAAGGAGAAACAAACAAACTTTTCCGTAGCAGACAGATCCTGTTGTGCTGCAGGGCTAGCTGGGGAAGCTGACTTCCAGTAGGAGAGAAGGAAAGAGGCTCCGTGACAGTAATGAGAAGTCATGTGGCTGTACTTTGAAAGGATCTTGAACACCACAGAGAAACCTGGCAAAAACCCAGCACTCAAAAGTGAAGAGCCTGGAGGACCTGTGGTGGCTCTACCTTCCAGGTGAGTCTGGCCTGTAAATTACCTGGGATTCCTGTAACCTGGATAGCTCACCTAGAACAAGGGAAGGATAGGAAAATACAGACATAATGAGGTGCAAATAGAGAAGCACACTGAATATCCAGCATAATGTGTGGCACTAAAGCTTAATTATTTACCATTATTAATGATCTGGGATATTTGACTGATGCTCATGAGGAATAGAGCCATGGAAACACCAGTTCCTTCAAGACACTGGGCTCTCTCCTTCTCAATGCAGGTCACACTCATGTAGCAGAGGCAGCTGGAGAAAACATATGCAGCAGTAGTTCACTGTCCAGCATCCTGAGACAACCTCACCTTCATGACCAGTCTGAGAAAAAATGCATGAAAAAGAGCAGTCAAGGTGGGGCTGGTCATCAGGCACAGTGACGTTTAGCAAAGGGTGGCACAGAGAGGTAGCATTGCCCAAAAGCAGTTCAGGGAGAATGGCAAGGGCCCTACATGTGGGCATCTGGCTGCTTAAGCACTAGCAGGATTTGGGTAGCAACTCTGTCTCTCACTGCATCCATCACTTTGAATTGATGGACTAGATGATCTTAGTGGTCTTTTCCTACCTTGGTGATTCTATGATTCTATAATCTCCCTCCTTTCTCTTCCTCCCTTTCTCCTTATCTCTCTTTTCTCTCCTGCTGCCTTCTAAACAACCAAAAAGTCTAAAATACTTGTACTGTGGGTGAGTTCATGAGTCTCGCATGTAACAATACTGATCAGATGATATGCAGATCATTAAAACAAAGAAATTATCAATGAAATGTACTGGCTAAAGTGTAGATGTGTTGCTGTTCCCAGCTATTAGATTACAACAAATGGAAGATCTTTTAAAACATTTTCTAAACTGGCTTGCTTTTGTCAGGCATGATGATAGAACAGTTCAAATTTGTGCCTGCCAAGTTTTTTATCAGGTACCAAATGACATTTTAATTAAAATGTTAGAAGAGTACAAAACCAGCCCTGCATGTAAAAGAAACAAAAAGGCAAATGTCTGGTCTCAGTCTGTGAAAACGAAACAGGAATTTGTCTTCAGGCCAGGGCACTTCCGAGGGAGTGCCACAGAGATCTGTGTTTGGACTTGCAGTCTTCAGTGTTCCTGCAGACAATGTCTGTGAAGCCTTCTGGAACCACATCAACACTGCCAGTTACATGTAAACAACAAGCCTTCATATCGTGTCTATCTCTTCTTGCTGATTACAGAGTGACCTATAGCAGCAGCTTCAATAGTTGACTCCTGTTCTGCTGTGAGGTGCCACAGAATTGGTGATAAGTAACTTGGACATTGGTAGCCTAGGGCATGAAAAACACCTGCAACCCAAGGCTATTCAGAAGGAGGATGAGGAATCACAGAAGGGGAACTTGTTCATGGAGAGAGATTTGGCTAACTCTGTGCCAGTTAAAAGGTTTGATGCTGCCCGTCTCAGTGATATCATTAAAGCAGTTGCTCCAGTTCAGCTGTGGATGTGACATCTAGAAGCCCTGTCTGTCTTCTCCTGATCTTGCAGAGAAAACTTTGCTTGTGGTAAAGGCAGATGGTGGACAAATATGGACAACAGAAACAACTACTGGCATCACTAGTGGTAGCAGAGGCTCTCCCTAATGGGGCTTGGGATTTTGCACCAAAAACAGGTCTCTTGACACGCACGCACACCTAAATGATTTTCTTCTTACTTGGCCTCTCCTCATATGAAATCATTTTTGTCTCACCACTCTATACAGTGAGTGTCTTAGTGTCTTTGCTGATCTTTATAGTGATGGGCTCCTGTCTTGGCTGAGCCTTTCTCCTTACCTCTTCATCCCCACATCTTCCTCTCAATCCATTCCCCACTGGTCCTCACAAAATGGTGTCCTTTCATTCGCATAAACATCCCACTGTGACAAGGCATCCATCTGAATAGTTCTCCAGATGGGGAGGCAGAGTAAGATCTATAGAAGGCTGGAAGACATGCTTCCAAGAAGGCCCTGAACTCAGTGGTCTCTCTCTCCAGTTTTCCTTACTGGCAGACATAAAGGTAAGAGACAGGAAAACGTTCAAGACAAAACTTCAAAATGGCCTTTTTAGATTTAGTAAAACAAGGCACTTCCAGAAATACTAACTTGAACAAATTTTGTGACTCACTAATGGATTTTCCAAATTGCCACTATCTCAGACACTGTCTGAGTTAATGTGATTTTACATGCCTGGGTCTTAATGCAACTTGAAAAAAAATCTCTGACTAGCCTCCATTCTGAGTAAAGGAATTTCTGAAGTTCATTCAACTTGTGCAGCTGCAGTCTGGATGAAGTGGGACACCAATACCATATTTTTTTTCTTGGAATTTGTATCTCAGAAGCCTGCCAAAGCCTCCAAGTTACAGATATATCTCCAGAAGGCGCTACAGGAATTAGTAGGTTATAAACCACAACTGGATCTGAGTTTTAGTTCTGCTTAGTACAAACCAAGAAATTGAGGTTTACTGCCTGTTTCCATAGAAATGAAGTTCATGATCCCTCTTTGAAATGTTCTAGGGGAATCCACTTATATAAAACACTATGAAAAGTCAGGCATTATTATCATTATTATTGGTTTTGTTGTTGATATTATTATCACAGAGATTGTGCAGTGCTTTAAACCATGAATAACTGTGGACAGTGGAAAAGCATATTTACCTCTATATTTCTCACTACTGTTTAACTGTGAAACCAGAGGGAGGATGAATGCAATGAAATATATGTACCAAACAGATGAAGAAAAATGACTTCTATCGCTGTGAAGCAACATGTTGGAACAAATATTGACAACTGCTGAAAAAGTGCCTTTGGCTACAAACAGCAGAGATGTAGTTATGTCCAGCCCCCCGTGCCTTTCTCAGCTGCACTCACTCATAGTCCTGCCTCATAGTCCTCATAGTGCAGGGAGATGGCAGTTGGATGATGCTAGGTGCCAGTCTTCCAGGTAGATATATAAATGAATTGTCTTAAAAAGAAAAACTGGAAATAGTAATAATAAAAACAATAAAAGGGAGCTTTGTATTGTTTTAGTCATATAATCTCCCCATGATCATAAGTCTGGATTGTACTTCCAAAAGGGCATTTGAATCTTATTGGGAGCCTGTTACTTTAGGTTAGGATCTTCATGATTTTGTTGCATGATTTTTCCTGCTTAGTACACACTGGCTATGGAAGAAAAAATATTGCAGACCCAATAGGATAGGATCCCGGTCCTGTCCAGGGATGATTTCAGCAGGCTTAGCCTTTTGCCATCACATCAGCATTGGCCCCAGCTTCATGAAGGGGATGGAAACAGTATCAGGCTGGAAGAGCAAGGATGCCTTAGTGTGGCTTCAGGGCTGCAGCCTTGGCTGAGGGTCAGCTTTGCTCCTGCCTCTGGCACAGGGAGCAGTGCCAGTAGGTTGAGGGAGGACATCCTTCTCCTCTGCTGCATGGCAACACTGGGACCTCACTTTGAGATGCCTGCCAGAGCCAGCACCCTTCTGCCTGAGGGCCCACATCCCCATCAGGCAGTGACCGTGATGTCACAGGGGGTGGCAGGGAGCAGCCATTGTGAACCATGGGGCCGGGAGCAAAGCAAAAGCTGCTAGGCTCAGGCTGAGCATCAGTGCGGCCTGGTGAGGTGTGGAGAGGGCAGGAACTCTCCTAGTGCTTGCCCTTGTTACGCACTATGTCCAGTGGAAAGCGGAAGGCCCCCGACTCAGGGGAGCCAGGTGAGAGCGAAGTATTCCTGCTTTCAGCTCCCACCACAGGGCAGAAGGGTTCTGGGGGTCTGCCTGAGGCGGAGAGGAGGAAAAGGCAGGCAGGGGCTCCCCTACCACCATGGGGCAAGTTCTCTTTGCTCCCTGGCAGGGGTCCCAGCCCGTCCACCACCTCCAGCCATGTCCCTGAGCCAGCATGGCAGGCACAGAGCAGGATCCTGGGGACAGCCCTCAGGGACGCACAAAGTGCTCGCTGCTGCTCACATTTGCTCTTTCCTTTTCAGTGTGTGTGCTGTGTGGCCGGGCAGATGTCGACCCAGACATCTGTGGGCGCACGTTTGCCAAGTGTGGGATTTGTGTCCATGAGTTCTGCTTGGTGAGTTCCTCCAAGGGCTCTTTCCAGCTTCCTGCCACGGATGCTCCTTTCCTTTCTGGCCTAGTGAAATCCTGCACTTCTCTCTCCTACAGATTTTTGCAACTGGCATTTATGGTGAAAGAACCCCATGGGAGGGAATTAGTCGGCTCCCTCTTCATGCTATCAGATGGACAGCCAAGTATGAAAATCAGAAGGTAAGGACCTGAATGGAGCAGGGAGTTTTGTGCTGGGAGAGGCTCACACCAGCTTAGTCTGGACCCAAAAAAAGAAATCACGGCCCTTCTGACCTACTCCAGGACAAAGTCCTGCCATATCAGACGAGTCTTGTCCATCAGGCAGATCTGTAGAGTGTCACCCAGCAGAGCCTGCATCCTGTGTTCTGCTCAGGGGTGTGGAGACAGCTGTGGAGTCCCTGAGCCTGCCGCTGATGGTTCTGCCCTGCTCTTTCTTTCCAGCAATGCTTTGTCTGTGGGGAGAGAGGGGCCACCATCAGCTGCACAGAGTTAGGCTGTATGCAAAGCTTCCATCTACCCTGCTCAATGGACGGGGAGTGTGTCACCCTTTTCTTTGGGCAGCATAGGTGAGGGCTGTCAGCAGCAGCCAAGCCAAGGAGGAGTGCACAGCAACACCTCCCAGCAGGCTGCCAGAGCCAGAGCCAAGGCCTGGGGCTGCCTCCTGGTCCTCTGCCCTCCTCACAGCGCTTCTCAGCATGTCCATCCCATCCATCTTCCCCCAGGTCCTTTTGCGGGGAGCACCGCCCTCTACAGGAATCAGAGGGAGCTCAGGCACAGGGCATCTACTGCATCATCTGCCTGGAGCCTGTGGGGGACAGCATATCCTACCATACTATGCTGTGCCCAGTGTGCAAGCAAGCCCGGTTCCACCGTGGCTGCATCCAGGTAGGAGACCTCCCCTCTCCCTGCAGGCATGGCTGGTGCTCAACAGTATCAGGCCCAGCTCATGCTCATGCTGCTTGTGCTTCTGCTGCAGAGATATGCCATGAGTGCTGGCATTATGCACTTTCAGTGCCCCGTCTGTGCTGAAAAGACATGATTCCCTTTGGAAATGAACACCATGGGGCTCCAAATCCCAGTCAGGTTGGTGTCTTTCTGACTGACTCTGCACACTAAGGCAGCACTGGGCCTGCCCAGGAACTGTCCCAGCAGACGTGGCCATTTTCAGCCCTGAAACGTTGGCCTTAGCTTCATGGAGAAGCTGGGAACAAGCTCAAGGTGGACAAGCAGATGCCTTACTCTGGAGGTACTGGGTGCTCATCATTTTCCCTCCCTTCTCTGGCAGACCACCATCGTGGGGAAACAACGCATCTGCATTGCTGCAAGAGAGGCACAGGCACTGTGATGCCAGTGTGTGCTATTACCCAGGAGGCAGGGAACAGGCAGAAGAGGGGTGAGTTACCTCAGCAGCCTTCTGGGGTCCTCAGCCTTGCCACATTCCACGGGAGCATGAACTGAGCACCAGAGACGTGCCAAGCACTCCCTGGCTTGGCTCCTTTTGTCCTCACAGCCATAATCCTTCTGCTTCCCCAGGCCCTGAAAGCTGCTCCGCTGCTGCTCCTGTGCTGCACAAGGCACTCACCTGCACTGCTCCTTCTTGACCAGCAACATAGACATCTGGGAGTACGAGAGCTGTGCTGGTGTGGGCACCGGTAAGAGGCATTCAGCTTGTGTTACTTAGCTGGGGCCAGTTGAGGTCTGGCAGTGGGTGCTCAGGCCAGCCTTGTCAGAGTCTCTCTGCTCCAGGAGGGATGACAGCCTGATCCAGCTTGGGGCTTCAAGTTCATCCTGTTGACCTTCCTGTCTTCCTTTACAGCCTCCAGAATTTCCCTGGAAGCTGCACACAGACAGCATCGCAGACCGGGTGGAAGGGGCCAACTACAAAACAACTTCCCAATCCAAGAGAGTGCCTCAGGTTCCCAGAGCAGACCCCAAAGGTGCTGTGATAGCAGCTCTACACCAGCCCTACGTGCTCCAGGCATCACCCATGGCTCAGCCAGAGCAGCAACTTCGAGGACCTCAGGTGGTTCCCCACATAGACAACAGTCCAGGCATCGAGGGCAGGCTCAGCCACGAAGCCGCTCCCCAGTAAAAGATCAGGCCTCATATTCCCGAAGCCGGACAAGAAGACGTGGTGGCAGAGGCTGTCCATCAGCCTGAGGTGCTCAGAGCAGCACTTGCCGCTCAACCAGATCAATGACATCAAGATCTTCAAGGGGTTCCCCACTGCCTGAGTACAGGAGGCGGTCCAGGCAGCGAGGGCGGTCCCGCACAAGAAGCCATTCCCCAGTGAGACGTTGGGCTTCCAAATCCCAAAGCTGGTCCCAAAGAGGCCGCAGGAGAAGTTCCAGGCAGCAGGGACCAGCGAGGGCACGAAGGCGCTCCCGGCTCCAACATCGGAGCCAACATCCCTACAGCCGGTCCCAAAGACAGTAGCGCAGGAGCAGCTGTGTGCAAGTCCCACCTGCTGGCTCTGGTCCCAAGCAGAAGATCTCTCATGCATTTGTCAGCTTTATTTTTCTCTGCTTATCCTGGGATTGTCTTCTCCTCAGCACCTTCCCAGACTTTCCTCTCTATGACCCAGTCTAGGCTGAGCTGGATTCCAGCCCTGGGCCCACCGGGGCAAAGCATCCAAAAACCCCATGGGCCAAGGCAACACTGACAAAGGCAGCTCAGTTCTGGGGGTGTTTCTGGTCTGAAGTTGTGGGCAGCTTTGGAGCTGCTGCTAGATGTGGGGTGGGACAGATCTCAGGGTTCCTGAGTTTGGGCTGTGCTGTGAGGTTTGAGGGGTGATTTTAGTTTGGGAAAGCTGCCAAGCTGAAAGTGCCTGGAAGTGGGTAGATGTGGGGGGAGGAGTGGATGTTGTCTGCCTTGACTTCAGCAAGGCTTTTGACACTTTCTCCTACAACATCCTTGTAATGAAGGTTAGAAAGTGTGGGACATTGAGAAGTGGTTGACTGGAAGAAAGAGCTCAGAAGGTTGTTATCAGCAGCACAGTCTACTTGGAGGCCTGTAAATAGAGCATTCCCCAAGGGCGAATGTTGGGTTCAGTCTTGTTGAACATCTTTAGCAATGACCTGGATGAAGGGAGAGAATGCACCATCAGCAAGTTTGCTGCTAACACAAAGCTGAAAGGAATGGCTAACATACTAGAAAGCCTGTGCTGCCATTCAGCAAGACCTTACAGGCTGAGAATTAGGCAAAGAGAAAACTGATCTGGTTGAACAATAGCAAATGTCTTGCACCTGGGAAGGAATAACTGCATGCATCAGTACAAGTTAGAGACTGATTTGCTGGAAAGCAGCTCTGCAGTGTCCTGGTGTACAACAAGTTGCCCATGAGCCAACAGTGTGCACCTGTGGTCAAGAAAGCCAACGGTATTCTAGGTTGCATTCAAAAGAGCGTGGCCCGCAGGGCAAGGGATGTTCTTCTCCCCCTTTACTCTGCCCTGGTGAGGCCATCTCTAGAGTACTTTATCCAATTTTCGACTCTTCAGTTCAAGAAAGACAGAAAAGAGAATCCAGCAGAGGGCTACAAAGATGATAAGGGGTCTGGAGGAGCATCTCTCTTATGAGGAAAGGTTGAGAGACCTGGCACTGTTTAGCATGGAGAAGACTGAGTAGGGATCTTATCAGCTCCATCTCTTAAGATATTCAAAAGCTGCTAGCTACTCCAGGCAATCTGTTTTAACAGAGGACTTTAACTAGAATATCTCCAGAGGTCTCTTCACTTTTTGTTCACATAAAAAATTGCTCTCCATTTTGTTTATAAGCTCCCTTTACATTCTGGAAGGCTGCATTGATGTTGCACTGAAGTCTTCTCAATGCTGAACTTCCTAACTCCCTCAGCCTATCTTGTAGGAAAGGTGTTCTTGTCTTCTGACCATCTTTTCAGCTCTTCTTTTCTGCAACAACTCCTTGTCTTTTTAGTGCTACAAGTCCCCAGATCTGGATGCAGTACTCCAGATTGGACCTTACAAAGAAGAAGGGGACTTCCCTTTCCCTTCCTTTCCCTGCTGGCTGTTTTGCAAGTCTTCCTCCAAAGCATCATTTTCTCTGATGATGAAAGATGTTTAAGTTGTGAAGAGAGGAAGCCTGAAAGAATCATCCTGACTCTGACCAGAGTTTGTCCTCTGGGGCATTCCAAGAGAGATTTGACAAACTACTCACAATCTGCCTTCATGAGGCAATGAAATCACAGAAAATGCTATGTTCAAGGATGGTCTTGAAGACACACATTTGCATAGCAGAAGTCTGTACATGACTTTTGCCTAGATTTAGCTGCCCAAATAAAGGGAATGACTGACAGCTGTGGTGTACATAATTATTTAAACTATCTACAAGGAGATGGTAGATGTCACTCAGAATCTCAGGAATACCTGCACCATCATGGATCAGCAACTGGAGGCCAGGCAGGTTTCTCAAGGACAGCTCAGACAATCTTTTTTGATTGGTCAGAATACCTGACAGCAATGCATTTGGATGCATTTTAGAGTGTCTCAAATCACTCAAGGTGCCAGTATGTGGGGAAGTGAATCTCACCTTCAAGCCCATAGCCGTGAGAGAAGCTCTTATACCCACTTCATGTGGACATACTTTTATGTGTAAATGCTGAAATCAAGGTGGCTGAAACCTCTTTAGCATGTTTATTCTGTCCACCAGAAAATTTAATTATCTTGTATTGAGTCATGTTTGACTTGCACTAATTGTTAAGCTCTGAACCTACCCTGATCCTGGGATCAGTTTTTGTGTATAGGCATTAATGTCATGCAACAGAGTCCAGGAATGCCTGCATTGATTCCTATGTTGTTATCAGCAAACTGTATCACCTCCTAGGCAATAATACAGTGCAGGGGTATTCCAGTAATAAATGTCTATTCTTTCCTTGTGTATTGAAAAGGTTTAATTTGTTTCAGTATTCTTAGATTGACAGAGGAAAATTCATTCAGCAATTCATTTTTTTCACTCAATTTGTTCCTTGTTATTTTTAATGAGCTTTTGAAAGCAAGCAAAAACATCAAGAATAAATGAATTTCTATATAAAAACAAAACAAAGAAATCCAACCTCAACAGCTGAAAACTAACAACTCTTAATAACAGAATAAATACACATTAAAGAAATGATCATCCTGAACAGTAGGAATGGAAAAAGTGAAAGGAAATTGGTTGCTTGTTTCATGAAAAGAACAATCCACTTAGAGCAGTAACAGCAAAGGCTTGGAAATGACAAAATTACCTCATCTCTGCTCAAGGCTTTGCTGTCTAATACTTGTAACACCTCTGCTAGTATTCCAGTAGGTATTTTGTGCTATTTTGCACAAGTTTGTACTTGCAGCCCTTACAAATGACATGATGATATTCCGAACAACTCCACAAAACTGCTAAGAAAGAGTTACGGGGTGACAATCAACCTTTCTGTGGCTCTAGGAATAAAATTGCTCCTGGTTTCAGTAGTCCCTTGAATTCATTTGATAATCAAGATGGCCACAAAATTCGAACAGAAGTCATTATGGCTTTTTCTATAGATTTTCAATTTTTAAAAGAAGCTCCAAGCAGCCTGAAGACATTGTCTAAACTTTATTCATTAGCATAAAACTAGAGAGACGTAGCCAGTAGGAAGTTTTCACTGGTATCTGAAATGTTTCTGTTTCCAGTATCCTTTCTGAAGTTACTGCTTTTCAGATATCCATTGTTCCAATTCTGTATGATGTAGCCAGTTTTTCATGATGGAGTCAAATTATTTGAAAGCCAAAGCACCCCAAATCAGTAATAACTAAGTCTCAAAATAGAGACTTTGAAGTCATGACTAGCCTGGCAGGGTCTGTCTGACAAATCTGAACCAAGCAGTTACTGCTATACTGGTAGTATTGTCCATGTCTGTCCACATCTGGATATGGTACTCCAGGTGAGGTCTCACCAGAGTAGAGAGGCAGAATCACCTCCCTGCTAGCCATGATTCTTTTGATGCAGCCCAGGATACAGTCAGCTTTCTGGGCTGCAAGCTCACATTGCTTGCTCCCATTCAGCTTACCATACACCAGTACCCCTAGGTCTTTTTTGGAAGGACTGCACTCTATCCTTACTTACATCAGCTTGTATGGATAGTGAGGATTGCCATGACTCAGGTGCAAGATGTTGCACATAAGTCTGATGAATCTCACCTGGTTCCACTGCTCAAGCCTGTCTAGGTCTGGATGGCATTCCATCCCTTGGGCATAGCTTGGTGGCATCAGCGAACTTGCTGAGGGTGTATTCAATTCCACTGTTGGTGTCACTGATGAAGATATTTAAGAGTATTGGTCCCAGCACTGATCCATAAGGAACACCATTCATCACAAATCTCTATCACCACAACTCTATGGATACGCTCTCAGCCAGTTCCTCGTCCATTGAACAGTCCATCTGTCAAATTAATATCTTCCAATTTGGAGAGAAGAATGGGGGATCATGTCAGAGGCTTGATGAAGTCCAGATAGGTGACATAAGTGGCTCTTCCCATGTCTACTGATAGTTATACCACCATAAAAGGCCACAAGGTTGGTCAGGCAGGACATGCTCTTGGTAAAGCTCTCTGTGTGAATCACCTCCTTTTCTTCCTTAGCAAAGCTTCCAGGAGGATCTCCATGATCTTACTTCTTGGCATACAAGTCCACACATATGAATGGAGGAAGAGTATTTTTCAGCTACATTAAAGACTGATATTTAGTATATAAGAGCAGTTAGTCCATATGGAAATAAAAAGAATGTTATTAACATTAATAATATCCTGCTGAGTGAATACAGAAGTCTGAAACAATGCTACAAAAAACAAAAACAAAAACAAAAAACAACAACAAAAAAAAACCTGGAAACATGCTATTTAATCCAGACCATGGCCAACATGATGAAAATGACTAGCTTTTAAAATCTAGTTCCATATTTAACCTAAACTAGTATTTTTGTTATAGTTATGGTGTAAAATTCCCTGATTTTACACCATAGGCAAGATGGTACAGAGAAGAATACCTAGTATGAAGTAACTGAGACATCCAATGGGGTTTTTCTCACAATAGCATGATGCAGATAACAAAATGTATTACTGAGACTAGATGAGACTCATGAGGCTCAGCAACTGCCCTTCTCACTCGTGGAAGATGCATCGTATTATCATGTAATTACAGACAATTTTGCAGAGTCTTATTCCTCTGCTTATTAAAGCAAAGTAAAAGCTGCTTTAAAGTGGCAAAAAAAAAAAAAAAAATGTTTTTATCTTTTCAGCAGGTGTCATCTTTTGTCTGTCTTTTCTTTTCAAGAAAAGAGTAATTTGTAGGATCATAACAACACAGAAAATTACTGACTTAAAGAATTCTACTATAAATCTTTGGAAAGCTGAGGAAACAAAAGAAGAGCAGTTTTAGACTCTCAATTGATCATATATCTTTCCAAAATTCCTTGGAAAGAGCATTTCTCTCATGCTGGTTCCAGAAGCCTGAATGTCCCCATTGCTTCAAAACTTGAGATCTGAAATCTTCATGTTAACTCTCTTTACCATTGTGCATTCAGTGGGAATAAATACAAAATAGCACATGCATCGAGCCAGGGACCAGAACTCATCTCTAAGAGAGGGCTTCAACCACTACAGTTCTGTTACCTCTTCCTCTCTCTTTTTGACTTGAGAATCAGTCCTTACTGTGCAGAAGGAATGGGTACAATCTTCTAGACAAGAGATCCTAATGCATCTCTAGAAGAGGAAGAAAATGGAATTTTATATCACTACATTTGAAAGAGAATCAGTCTCAGTTCTCTGTATCTAAGTTGTAACAGAAACAACAAACACAAAAAGCAACAACAAAGCTACCACTATCAACAAAACAAATGAACCAACCAAAACCAAATAAGAGATAATAACTGCAGCATTTTATACACATCTGAGTCTTGCTAACAGGGCTAAGTGTTCTCCAATGGTTCTCCATCAGGATTTGCCATAATTGGACTTGATGAACTTTTCAACATTAATGAGTCTCTGATTCTCTGATTCTTTATTCTTTGTGCACTGCCCTGCTTGGACAGTCTAGAAATCTAAAAAGACAGCATTAAGTGCAGAAACCTTTAAATCAGAGGTAGATATTCTTGTTCGGGAGTTCAGGTGTGGGCAGGTGTTTTAAGGGGAGATTTCCACAGTTGGTCAGTGTCCAAGCTGGTGTTCTAATCCACATTCTCTAGAACACACCTAAAGGTTTTTATCCCTAAATCATGTTTGAGAGCTTCAGTAGTAATTGTACTTGTAAACAGTTTCTCCCCTATTCTCTCAGCTGCAAAATCCACTCCAGAATATCCACTGAGCATTGCCATTCATGCAGAATGTCTGTTATCTTCCACCTCAATAAATGCTGAAGGATCTCTTTACAGTTTATGAAGCACTTGGGATTTTATGAGGATGATTGACACCACAAAAATGTACATTATAATTAATGTCAGTCAGGCTGGAATCAGTTCTATTGTTCCTTCCCTTCCCTTCCCTTCCCTTCCCTTCCCTTCCCTTCCCTTCCCTTCCCTTCCCTTCCCTTCCCTTCCCTTCCCTTCCCTTCCCTTCCCTTCCCTTCCCTTCCCTTCCCTTCCCTTCCCTTCCCTTCCCTTCCCTTCCCTTCCCTTCCCTTCCCTTCCCTTCCCTTCCCTTTCCTTTCCTTTCCTTTCCTTTCCTTTCCTTTCCTTTCCTTTCCTTTCCTTTCCTTTCCTTTCCTTTCCTTTCCTTTCCTTTCCTTTCCTTTCCTTTCCTTTCCTTTCCTTTCCTTTCCTTTCCTTTCCTTTCCTTTCCTTTCCTTTCCTTTCCTTTTGTTACATGTATCTTTTATTTTTCCTTTGTTTTGCTTTCTATCACTTTTAAGATTTTTTCCTTACTGACACAGAGCTTTTTTCTGCCTGCCATTTCCAGTAAAAAAAACTCTTCCGTATATGTAGAAAGTTTTAAGAAAGCATTGTAGGAGTTTTGCAAAATATTTACAGTTTCTTTTCAGGCTGGTGATAATATGCTTCTTCTGGAAACAGTAAATATTAGACTGTATTTTTCTGCTGGTGTATAACCATCTGGCTGAATAGGTGGAGGAAGAGCAGAGGATATTGTGTAGCTTGACTTCAGTAAAGCATTTGACACCGTCTCCCACAACACTGTTATTATGAAAATTAGTGTGGGATAAATGAGCAGACAGTGAGGTGGATTGAGGGCTGATGTGCAGAGCACAGAGGATTGTCATCAGTGGCACAGGGTCTGGTTGGTGGCCTGTGTTCCCACTGCTAGTGGCCACATTTAGAATATTGTGTCCAGTTTTGGGCTCCCCATTTCAAGAAAGTCAGGGATCTCCTAGAAGGAGTCCAGCGGAAGGCCAAAAAGATGATAAAAATCCTGGAGCATCTCCCATATGAGGAAAGGGAATAACCTGGGCCTGTTGAGTCTGATGAGAGAAGACTGAGAAGGGATCTGATAAATGTTTATAAATATCTAAAAGGAGGTGGGAGGCAAATGGATGAGACCAGGCTCTTCCTGCTGGTGTGTAGCAATAGGACAAGGAGTAAAACTAAAAAACTTGAACATAGGAAATTTCATACTAATATGCAGAAGAACTTCTCGACAGTAAGAGTGACAGCAGGATGCCCAGAGAGGTTGTGGAGTCTCTTTCTGTGGTAATAATCATGATCCATCTGGATGCTTGCCTATGTGGCATATTGTAGGAGACCTTCTTTAGCAGGAGGGTTGGATTCGATGATTTCGATGATCTTTTGAGGTCCCTTCCAATGCCTGCAATTCTGTGATTCTGTAATTAGCATGTAATTAGCATGAGCAGGAAGCCTGCTTGAGGATGATGGGGGAAATATGAATATTTCTGTTTGAACTGTAGTTCCCATAAGACCATGTGCTGCTATGAGAAAACAAAGTTGAATTTGACATGATTCAAAACAAAACCTTTCTGCAAACCAAATGGAAAGGTTTTGATTTCAGGCATGCCAGAACATTTTCTTCAACTGAAAATGTCAAAAAGAGCATTTGACATCTGTTATGTTTTGACCTTTCCAAATTGAATTTCTTTGTCATTCCCTCATTCATACTGCAAAAAAAAGAAAAACAAGTGTTTCTTTGTCCTGTTGCAGAGAAAAGCACAAAACAGAAATATCCAGAGACTTGGCCTTGGAGGGAAATTTTCAAGTTTCACTTTGCTCTTTATGAGAAAATTCAGTCTGAAAAAGCCTAAAAAACATCTTAAAATACAGTATCCCTTTCACTTTTGAATACCTGCAGGATTCGTTACACGCTGAGCCAGCTGCATTGAGCAGAGCATGAGGCAATGAGCTCCAAGCATCATCCCAGGGCACTGCATCTGTTCTTGGGCACTCCAGAGCTTCCCTGTCTCCAAGCACCTACCCTTCCTATCCTATATGTCCCTGTAGCACCTGGATAGATTATGAATGTTACTGTGGTATTTTCCTTCTTCTCAGTCCTTTCCTTGCTGTTATCTTCTGTGACACACTGTCTAGTGTATTCTTTGTATATCAAGCACAAAATCGAGTAAATGTCCTCTGAGTTACTTTAATCTCAGCATCTTCATTATTTTCATGTCAGAAGTGTCTCAGCGTCGAAATTCAAGTTTGGGAGAGCTCACAGACATTTCTTTTCACTCGTAAGACACGAACCAACCAAGTGGCACAATTAAGCCACTCAGCATGATTCTAAAACAAAGACAAATGCTGCTGATGTTGTTTCATTGTTTAAAATAGACATTTTTTGGAGCATGAAATTCTTCGGATCAAACCTCGCAGCTCTTTTCTGTCTGATCCTTATATACTGATACATTCCCCCATATATCTCATAAACCCTTAAGAAGTTATCTCATTATGAATAATGCACACTAAATATAAAGCAGCTATTTCTGCAAGATATATAATAAAGCCCATTTCAAACAGCAATGAAGCCAAGCAGGGGTCTCAGTGCCCACTGGTTTTCTACTACATGCTCAAATAAGATAGTGGCACTTCCCACACATCATCAGGTTTAGTATGGTTGTTTAAGACCTTGAGCTGTAACTGTGTGTCTGGCAAACAGGAAAGAAATAACAGGGTTGTAATTGTTCGCTCCAGTGGCTGACTCATAAACCTGTCCCATATAGTAGGGCCATATAGGTGCCTATGGAAGGCAGAGATCTGAATAGTCCTTTGAAGAAACAACTGAATCAATGATGGCTTGGGGAAAATCTTGAACTGAGTTGTCTTATGGACTTTTTTACTCCAACAGTATTTGGTATTCTCCACTCAAACTAAAACCCAGGAGAGGAGAGGTATGGTCTGATGTCACCATTTCTGTTTTCTGAAATCAACCTGGAAAGGGCTGTTCTCTACTTGAAATGTGTTCTGTTCAGCAGTTTACTGTCCTTAAAGAACTTGCAAGGAATGGTGATTCTTATTAAACAGCAGAAACAAAGCTGGAGCTCCATTTATGTGGATGCTCTTTTTATAGAGAAAACTTCTAATTTATAAATGAAATCTGGGTTTCAGTGGTGACAAAGCCCACCCGTCCAGACTGTACCAGTACCAGTGATAACTGGTAAAATTGACTTGAAATACAGAAAGTTAATTTGATGTCTGTAGCTAGATCTCTTTTGAATTTTATTTTGGAATTAGGTGGATCGAGAAAAATTGATATTAAGAGAGCCTTACCTAGGCTGATATCCCCTATTGTGTCTTGTGCTATGCATTCAGTTCCATGTAACAGGGTGGCTGGTGCCCATGGAAAGGTTCTCATGAATCAGAGCTTTTACTGTCAGGCCATGACGCTGATTTCTAATAATTGAAGGTGATTTTATGTTAATTCTTTCCCTCTAACACTGACAGATTTCTTTTATTAAGTCAAGGAAAATGCATGGTACAACTAAAAAGTATGGGCATCTTTTCACACACGATCACACTTGCATAACAATTACAGAAATTTCTTCTTCGATATCATGTGGTACTGTGTGACTGGGAAAGCTCCAGAAACTGCTGGTTCAATGGTTCCCGTGAACCCATCACAGACTCATAATTGAATAGACTCAGCCTTTTGAATATGGCCGCTGTGTTCAATTAATAATGTGAAAAAAATCAATTAAGTTTTCCCAATCCATTCCTGGAATATATATTACATGAAAGGGTTTTATCACCTGCACTGTTCATAATGTCCTGTTCTGGATGTAATTGAATGTCTAGATGGTTTCATCCCTGCTACCAAACTACTTGACATCTCCAAGGATGCATTATCACCCATTAAAGACCTATAAGAGAAAACGTGGATTCAACATAAGAACATATTCCAAAGTTTTATTAACTTTTATTGCCATCGCAAAAGTCCAGGGAGCCTAGATGATATGGTTATAGATAAAAGACTCAATTATTAAATGCAAAGGATAACTTGTAACTTTATACACAGAGAATTATATAGGAGATTAAAGCTCTTCTTCTAATATTCCTCTAGGGAAATTATTTGTGTCCATGTTTTTATGGAGCAGATTCCTTCTTCTTTAGTATTAAGACTTGTTGGACTCTGCAATTGGAGTGGACTCTGGTCCATAATGGGACTTTATATGTATAGGTTGACAAGAAAAGATGGCACAATGTCTTCATGGGTGAACAAATGTCTCCCAATAAATCTCTAATGTAGAAAATAAGTGTATAAGAGGTGGAAACAGTGTCATACCAGGACAGCTAGGAGAAATAAAGGGGCATTATTTAGCTTACCAAGTCCCTACCATTCCTACATGCCCAAAACACACTTAGAATTGAATATAGCTAGGGATAGGAATAGAAACAAGAAGGACTTGTACAGGTGCATCTGCAGCAAAAGGAAGGCTAGAAAAAATGTAAGCTTACTGCTAAAGGGGCAGAGAACCTGGTGACATGGATCAGCATACTCAACATCTTCTTTATTTCAGTCTTTATTGGTAAGACCAGCAAGCCAAAATCCCAAGTCCTCAAGATAATTAAGGAAGTCTAGAGCAGAAAAAACTTATCCCCTATGGAGGAGGACCATGTCAGAGAACATTTTAATGGAATATACACAGATCCACAAGTCCTGAAGGGAGGCAGCAATGGGCACCGAGCAGGACAGTTGATTATCTTTGAAAGATCATCGTGAGTGGGACAGATTCCAAAGGACTAGAAGACATCAAGTATCACTCATCAGAGAGAAATGCAGAGTCCTGTACCTGAGAAGAAATAGCCTTACGGACCTGTACACTTGGAGGGTTGACTGGCTTGAAATCAACCTAGCAGAGAAGGATCAGGTGGTCTTGGGTTCATCAAGCTGAAAATAAACCAGCATCTCTCCTTGTGACACAAAATAAAAACAACAGCTTCCTTGACTGCATTAGGAAGTCTATTGACAGCAAGGTGATGGATATTATCGTTCTCTCCTCTGCAGCCCTGGTGAAGCCACATGTGGGACCATGTACCCAGTTTTGGACTTCCCAGTACAAGACATGTGAACATACTGGAGAGAGTGAATCAAAGGGCCATGAAGATGAATAAAAGATTACAGCCTCTATCATATGAGAGTCTGAGATAGCTGAGACTGTTCAGAAAGAACAAATAAGAGATGAAGCACATGAAATTGTTTAAACATAAGAAAAGCCTTTTATGGTGTGGTTGAACACTGAAAAAGATTGTTCAGAGAAATTATGGAGTCTCCATCTTTAACACTCTACAGGACATGGCCTCGGGCAGATTTGTAATGGCTGCCCCTCCTCTGAACAGTGGAAGTAGACTAGATGATCTCTAGACTTTCCTTCCAAACTCAACAATTCAGCGATTGCAGTAAACCCAGAAGTCTGAGCTTATCCTGAATGGATTGAACTATTACCAAAACAGACCATCCTGTAGCATTGATAAAAGAGACTTCCTGAAGCATGGAAAATTTCTCCTGAAATATTAAATCTCAGGGGATACAGAAAAAGAGGTTTGGTCATTTAAAATATCCTTACAGGAAATGGAGCAACAGTTAAGGATTCTGCTGTGACCAGTTTTGCTGTGTGTTGCTGTTCTGCTTGCCTTCATCAAGCATCTGCTCTTGTGTGATTGCATTTTTATTCTTTTTCAAAAGGGCAGATGGTATTTTTTTCCTGTGTGCATAATTAAAAGAACACAAAACAAACTCATCTAAAGATACTAATTAATTCCTTTTCCTAATAGATTGCAGGCAGCCTATTAATATTATTCACTCCTGGGACTAGGAGTCTGTTAGCACAAGCTTCTTCCTCTTTCTGCTTTTCTTTCTCCCATGGTGATGCTGGTGAAGTGAACCACCACATTGCTATGTTACATAGTCATACTAAAGTAGCTGTAGCTAATCCTAGGGCTGATCTTGATGAGAAACTGACCATCCTTTTCTTTATTTTTTAAATATTGTTCTACTTGGGCTCCTCCATCACCTTTTCTATCTTTGATAATCTTCATTGGAAAGGCCACAGTGCTGCTCAGGTCAGTTACTGGCTGGGTACTGGGTTGTTCCTAGATTTATACACATTTATATCTATTATGAACTGGTTTTCTTGAAAAGGGTGTGACAAAGGGGGATAAATTTAATTGTTCTTCATACATATATATATATATATTTAAAAAGGGAAGATCAAACATGCCTTTGGATGGCACCAAGTGATTGTCAGCTCTATTATAATTACCCAATTAGAGAGGTGATAATGAACACAGACTTGAAATGCTGGAGGGAGAAAAAGAGGGTGTCACTGGGTACTCAACTTTTGTTTTATCCTAAATCCTTATTGTAAAGGAATCATCTGTCAGGAAGTCTGCTGAGAAGTGAGCAGCTACTCACCGCAGAGCTGTGATCACAGAAACACGGTGGGAACAAAAACAGCAATGACAGATTCAGGTAAGGCAATTTACAGCCTCTAGAAACTCAGGCAGCCCTTCAGGTTTTTTAGGAGCCTATCTGGCCTGAGAGCAAGGAGCTGTTGCCTTAGCTGGAGAGTTTAAATGGGAGTTGTGCTTTCTCCAGATAAAAAGGATTTCAGTGCTTAGAAATTGAATGCTAATTTTCAGAGTGCTGGACAGAAGTTAATACGTGAACTGTATGTTTAGATTTTGTCATAGCAGCTCTGCTGAAAAGGACCTGGAGTAGGTAGACATTAGTGCATCCTAGAAGTCTCTGGAGTAGATAACATACTTGTCTTTACTGGCACAAGCAGTGCCAGGAAGTCATGGGAAATTATCTCCCCCTTTTACTTTGTTTGGCCAAACCTAGGACACCGCTGGGTCCTAGAATCATAAAATGGCCTGGATTGAAAAGGACCTGAAAGATCATCTAGTTTCAACCCCCCTGCTATGTGCAGGGTCACCAACCAAGACACTGGGCTGCCCAGAGCCACATCCAGCTTGGCCTTGAATGTCTCCAGGGATGGGGTATCTACAACCTCCTTGGGCAACCTGTTCCAGTGCGTCACCACCCTTTGAGTGAAAAAAATTCCTCCTGATATCTAACCCAAACCTCCCCTGTTTCAGTTTAAAACCCCTCCCTCTTGTCCTATCACTATCAATCCATAAGCAGTTTTTTTTTTTTACACGGGTCCTAAAAACTTTCACAGATGGAGTCATACAGCCTACCTGGATCTGCATTTCAATATTTCACCTTCCTCACAGCAGGGAAAAAAAAGTCCTTATAATGAGTCAGAGCTTCCGTTGTTTTAATTTCTGTCCATTTCTTCATCCAAACACATTTCTCCATGTAAAACCTGCCTTGGTCATGATCCCCCTGTAGGTACTGGAAAGTGGCAGAGAGATCCCTCCTGAAATCCCTTCCAGATTGAACAAGACCAACTCCCTCAGCCTATCTGACCAGAACAACTGCTCTAACCCACACTCCCAACACTGGACTTGCTTCTAGTTTATCAGTGTCTTTCTTGTAGTTGGGGATCCAAATGGATGAGGACCTGAAAAATGTGGCCAGGTCTCATACTTGACTTTGGTTTGATCAAAGTTTGGACTAGTGACCTCGCCTTACAACTGTTACCTTACTTTACAATGAAGCCCTGTCAAATCACTCCTATGGTAGATAAGATTAAAGCCCTCATTGCTGTGCCTATGCCATGTACAGTTTATGTGTAACCATGCCTTTCTCTCCTTTCTCCGGGTTCAGCATGCCAACAGGTTTGTGATGGGCTGCCCAAGGTTTTATCAGCTAGGATCCTACACTACAGCTGACGGGCTTGGCTTCCTTCAATACCTATATATATGCCTTGTAATGGTGCTTTCCCCAGTCCAGAACTTGATATACTGGACATGCCCTTTGCCTAGGTTGGTATGTGCTGCTTATGCTTTAGGAAAGCATATGCTTCTGAGACTTATGTCATGATACATGGATTAAATTAAGAGCACATAAAATTTCATGAGAAAATTAGTGTACATCCCTCTTACCAGCTCTCAGGATGCCCAGCTCTCACTTCAGTATTCAATCAAGCTGAGTATTGCACCTCAACAGTAGTCATATCCTCATCTTCCTCTGGCTTGATTCTTCTGGAAGTATATTTCTTTGAGAATTGTCCACCTTTGGGACTACAAATTCTGTCAGTATTCAGTGCTGGCTCAATAATGAGCATGGTTGTATTGGACTTCAGAGGTCTGCATGAACAGCCAGATAAATCAGGATCAAATCCTCTGTTCTGGGAGACAGAAAGGAAGGCATCTCATTAAATTATTTCAGCTCTTAATGCGTGCAAAAATGTATTTCTTTTCATATTGCTGGATTTCAGTCATGTTCAAAGACGACAAAATGAAAAAGATCAAATGATAAATCAAAACAAGAGTAACAAAAAAGCCTGAGGGATGCAGGGAGCTGACAACAGATGATCACAGAAGAAAGTGATCAAATTCTTGCTTACTCCAGAAAAGCTGGTCTTAACTAAGAATTATTTCCTAGGTATGTGTGTAAATGACACAAAAATTTTAGATTGATCATTTTTAGTATATATTGTATGACCAAAATATCAATGTATTAGAATTCTAGACAATCTGCTCATCATTTTCAAGGTTGATTAGTACTAATATACATATATAAATATTTAAAAATTTGTTGAACAAGACAAAGATCCAGCATAGTTGCTGGGTTTCAATCAATTTCTTATTAGGTTACACCAGAAAATAGAGTGTCCTGAAGTGTGTGCCATTTGTAAATATTAAGTGCATCAATCTTGGTTCCTTCAAACAATCAATTTCCTTGTGAAAGGAAGATAAATGTTTAAAATGAAAAAAGGAAAAAAAAAGGAAATAAACTCTGAAACCAGCAACAGCTTAATAAGCAAAGTAGGCTAAAAGTAAATTGTTGTTCTATTGTCAAGAAAATAGCTATCTCAATTTTTCTTTTATTTGTTCTTTTTTTTTTTTTTTAAGGAGTTGTTGTTCTAGCTCATTATAATGACAACTAGTTTAAAAGTGTTAAGAGAAAAAGATAAATCACTACTGAAACATTTTTTGATGAGGGTTAGCTAATACATGGAGCCTTGCAACACTAACTGCAGTTATTTCCTAGATGATTGATTGGTTTGGGCTTTTTTCTGATCTGCTGAGGGACTTTTTCCATTCTCATGAGGACAGTGGAGGAATATCCTGTGAGGCGAGGAGGTGTCCTCTCTGGATACCCATGGAAGGAGGCAAAGCAGATATTATGGGGGATGCAGAAACTCCACAGGAGCATGCTGCCTTCTCTTCCTAAAATCAGTGTCTTATATTAGACGGAGCACTGCACAAAAATCTTGTTCTTTTCTCCAATTTGCAATGGCAGCCTGCATAACTAGATCTGGCATAGCTATCTACAGTAGATAACTTCTTACCTAGCTATCAAAGTCCTGGCACCTGGAGACAGGTGGACACCTTGTGATTAAGCATAGAACAAAGGTATCTGAGCTATCTGTTACATCCTAAAGATAAGAAATGTTGTTTTATTGCCCACCTAATAATAATCTCACTGTTGGTTCTGAGTTATTAAGCTCTATCTCAGCCTAAGGACCAACTGGCTGACAAGGATGTGCTATCTCCAGCCATAGATCTATCTAAACTGCTATTACTCCTGGAACCTCTGCACCAAGCTATTGTGTAGGCATACAAAATCCTTAGGCCTGAGTTCTCTTTTATGCATGTGCCAGTCTGAGGTCCTCAAGTCAACAGCAATTTCTGGCTTAGAATCATACTATCATTAGGGTTGGAAAAGACCACTAAGACCACAAAGTCTACCCATTAGCCCATCCTCACTTTGCCCACTAACCACAACCCTCAGTGCCACATGTGCCCTTCTCTTGAACACCTCCATGGATGGTGATTCCACCACTCCCTGGTCTTGTGTCCTCATGGCTAGCTAAATGCTCAAGCTTGCTCTCTTTTATTTAGCAAGGCAGACCTCCTTCTTCTCCCTGTTTGGCTTGCTTTTCTTGTGGGAAGAAACCTTTCAGCTTTAACTGCAAACACACATTGAGTCTTCTTGAGGAGTTCTCAATGAGGGTGAAGGAAAATGTGCTCGAAGCCACCAGTGTAGCGTATCTTCTAGTCTCCCATCTGCTCATTAAAAAGCTTTGATTTGATTTTAAAATTCTGCCACTCAGCTGTTCAACTGGGACTCTGATTTTCCTTCTGCCAGCGTGATGGAAATCAGACTCCTGGGTACTGGCAATAATGAATTAGTTAAGCCCAGATCCCCAGATAAATTTAGGCATGATATCTCTGAACTTGAAGAACTTTCAAGTAGCCATATCCACATCCTAGCATAATAACTACAGCACTACGTGTATTTTAAACACTGAAGAGAAGCAGCTGGGATCACAAGAAGAGAATTCACACTGAACATATACCCACTTAAACACAAAAGAATAATCCTTACTTGCAATGGGAGCAAACGTGTCCACTCACATGAACATACACACATATATAGCAGTATTATTCAATGTGACATTTAATTTATTAAAAGAGTATACATTAAAAAGCTCATCTTACAGTAGGGTCTCAGGAAGGGTCACATGCTGTTGCTTGTCTTCAGAGAAGTAAATGAAATCATACATTACAGTTAATCAGCACCATCAGTTAAGAGCAGGTACATAGTGCTGCAGTGACAAATGACTTAATATAAGTGACATAGGTGTACTAATCCAGGGATAAATCCCAAACAGTATATCAGTGATTGCATCTGACTGCTAAAGCTGAATTATCTCTCAGCTGTGGCTCCTGCTGCTTTTGCCAGTTAAGTCTTAAAATTCTTGCTCTGGAAACCCCACAAAAACATGCAACCGCTGTGGAAGGATGTTTAAATTACAGCACTGTTGTCCCAAATATGGTTGGAGGTAATGTACGGAGTTAGATGACCAGTGCTCAGATAATGGAGGCAACAATCAAGCAGGAGTGGAGGAAGGATCTGACAATCCATGATAAGTATGATTCCAAAGGAAGAGTGGTCCCAAGGTATATTGTTGTCTTCTCTCTCTGTTCCTCCTTAGAATTTGGACACTTGTTCAAATTCGAACTTGCTTTGCTCTATACTCTGTTATTCCATTGGCACAGCTTTTGAAACCAGCCCTTGTGATGATGAATGTGTGAAAGCAGCACATTTACATAGCCTGAGGGATGAGGCCTTGGCTGTTCAGTGCAAATCCTTTGGTTAAGTTGTGGTCTCCTCTCCTTTTCTCCTCTTAGCCCAGCCAAGTGACACATGCCTTTTTAAGCCTTTCTTTGCACACCAATTGTAGATGCTAGATCATTTATATTCCTTGGAGCATTTCCATTTCATTAATGGATACTTGAAAGTTTACTTCTGTTCAGAACTCAGTGGAAGTCTTTCAAAAAATAAAACATCTAGGATTTGAAAATCTAAGGATACTGAAAGTTGGGATAGGTGTTTTCCAGTAATCCAGAGTTCAGCCTGCACATGGCAACCAGACCACTGGGCACGACCACGAGAAGAGCAGTTTGACAGTAGGCTAGGCCATGATGACAGCCAGAGCACACACCTGTGCCCAAGTGTGTAAAGCATCTCATTTGGTGGTTTGTCAACAACTTGCATACCAAAGCAGCCAGTAGTGGAGGAGAAATGAGTGACCAAGTGAATAGAGGGTGGATGTGAGATCTCTGGCTTTTTCTAATGGTTCACACAGTGCAACAGCTGGTAACACAAGGATCAATGGCTGAGATGGAACCCATGTCCTTTCAGTAAGCAGCTATGAAAATTTCAACTTGGACATTTGCAGCTAAACTGCTTTTATGGCAGTAATGTTACATTGGCTAGGCTTTAGCTAGACAAATAGGTGCTCAGGATCCCCACTACACCTGCCTCCTTCCCAGGGAAATTTAGATACCCTGAGCATCTGCTGCATCCTTTTCATATGCTCCACTGCAGCAGTAGCCTACCCTTTGTAGTCCCAGATTTCCTCCTCTGCCTTCACTACTTCATACCATTCTTCTTCAGCTGAATCTCACTCATTATTTCCAGATGATATTCTTAACCTCTTTCCTTTCCTCTTTGTTATTTCTGTGTTCTGCCTGCTTCTCCTGTCAGTTTGGTTATTATCAGTACCTGTTATGTTCTTTATTATCAACAGAGAACAAATCTGCTATACTCCACAGTGCTGCCATCCCCAGTATATCTGCTTTTAACTCTACTTCTAGGTGACAAATATTGTCTTTTGTTTACAGCCCCACAGCCATGACAGTGCCTCCCTCAGTGTTCATCTGAATGAGTTTTGCTTCAAGTAAAATTTCCCAAGAGATGCTAGGAACTGCAACTGTTACTGTGCCAGTGCCTATTCATCCAGATGCACACTAAGCTGTAACAACCAGGGGTATTTTGTACTCTCTCTTGGGGAAGTGTCTGCTGCAGTGAAGCAAGCAGGGTTTGAGCTGAGCTTCAGATGGAACAAGAAAACCGTGCACTAATTAGTTAATTGGCCAAAGGATCTTGCATTGTATTGGCTGTGTTTAGCTTATTCACTGGACCTGGTTTGTGGAAATATATATATACACACGTGCTCTGCAGAGCACTTGTCCCAGCATTACACTGACAACAGGATGACTGATGCTACTTTACACTCAGGAATATTACACAAGCATAAAATCAGGAATGAGGTCTGACTCACGTCTTTCTTTCATGCTCTGCTATGCCTTCGTTTTGCTGTTCCATGAAAGGAGAGCATGAATCACCAATTTACATAGGAGAAACATGAGTATCCCTTTTCTACATTAAAAAAAAAAAAAAAAAAAAAAAAAAAACAAAACCAAAACAAACCAAAACAAACCAAAAACATTTTTGAAGAGAGAAATCTGCACACATTCAAAAGTCTTGTGACTTGCTTTTGTATCCCTGCCCACCCAAATACTGCTTTGCAGTCACTTTGCACCACAGTGACTTCTCGCTCTGATATTCTGGCCAAGCACTTCTCCTTTGGTTTACTCCTTCCAGTACACACAGTTCCCATAATGAATGGTTAGGAGTTATTGAGGCATACTTGAATTGCTGTTGTTTAGCTTTAAACCTTCTGTGGAAAGAAAGAAAGAAAGAAATTCTTGGAATACAGCAAGAAAAACTTTGGGACTTTCCTAGCATTTCAGGTTTTCAGATTACTTCTGATAATGAGATGTGGAGGGACAGGGCTTCTGCAGTGTGAAACAGCATAAATCTCACAGGAATAAGGGCATGAGATTAGCCTGGCAGCATGAAGTTCATGATCCCAGATAGAATTTTCAAATAAAATGAATGACATTGCTGCCAAAGTCAGAAAGCTTTTGGGGATTGAGAAGGGTAGAAGGGAAGAATAAGGTGACTCCTAAAGATACAGGAGATATTAGCTTGGAGAATATTTGTACTTAGAGTACAGTTCACTCATCTGAAAAAATGTAGAGACAATTGTAGAAATTACCTGGGAAATAAAATATGTGTATGTAGGCATGGTGAGGCTGAGCATCTAAATTGATGTCAGAGAAATTGCTGCAGAAGAATGTGATGATTATAGCCACTCTTATTCCACAAACCTGCCAATATTGAGTCTCCCAAAAGCACAGCAATAATTTATCCCATTGAAAAATGTAAAGGACCAGATTTCTTCTGTGTATAATGACAGGAAGGGTCAGAGAAGCCTACAAACTGCTTTTCAGAATGGACTGGTTGCTGTAATTCTGCACACAAAATTCCAGTAGTATTTAATCAGAGCATGGGATCAGGAGAATTGTGTCTCATTTTATTTACATCAATTTTCATAAATGCCATTCAAACAGATGTTGTTAAACCTGAGCTTTTGTGTGCAGCAAAACCCAAGGATTTTCCCAGAATACTGCTTCATTCATTAAGTTCAGAATCTTGTATTTGGAGACAAAGTCTTTCAAGAGTGACACACAATTAACACCTTTGAAAAATGGAGGTTTCTAAATACCCCACCTTGCAAATATCCCAGACATCCTTCTTTTTTTTAATGTCTTCAAATGTAAAACATGCAGAAACGCTTGAAAAACTTTGCAAGAAAAGCTTAAGCACCTCGTTCCTACAGAAGCACATTTGATGTTGAGTGCCACTCCCCTTTTGCATTTGCCCACTTTATCCTTCCTAAATAGATTATAATGAGTGATTTTAATATTCTAGTCATGCAGATCTTCCCCCAAGATTTCAATAATGCCAACAAGGTCTAATGTATACTCATAAATGAGCTATTCCAATTCCAATTCTTGTTTATTACTCAGACTCCCAGCATTGGAGTATAGGCAATTAAAGAATTTCTTCTCTTCACATCCCTTGATGCCTTGATTAATTTTGTTCTTGACATCTTAATTTTGTGCTAAATGAATGCTCATTCATTCCTCCCTTTCTGCTTTCCACTTTTCCTAACTTAACACTCTCCTGACTGCTCAGCTTGACACCTTGAAGACTTGTTTCTCTCCTGTGAAAACTGTGATAATCTCACCAAAGTAGGTCTTTTCAGTTCTTTTAACACAAATATCTACCTCATTCTATTGAAATTTGCCAAGTATTTTTTTGTTTTCCTCTGCTTGTTGGAAATAAGATTTCTAGACAGAAGATCCACCATTGTTTTGCAGTATGCAGGAACACTTCATCCACCTGCATGCTGTGCCTCAACTCATAAAGAGTGTGGCTTTTCTTCAGGTACATCACAAGCAGTGGGAGCCCTGGGCACCATAGCAAAGGATCATAGATTCAGTAAGGTTGGAAAGACTACCATGATCATCTATTGCATCCACCAACCCCTCAAAGCCATATGCTTGTCCACCCTTGCAGTAATACATAGTGATGCAGTTTGGATGAAAATATCGTACAATTTCTTTGTCTCTGGGAAAATTCATTTCATTCTAAATAGTGTCGTTGCCACAATTGGTGGGCTTCATGGGATTAAATGTAGGAACGTCAGAAGTAAATTTCTCCATCTCAACCTGTATAGTCAGAAGAGAGAGGTAAGGACTTCTAGGGATAAATTAATATGAAATAGGGTAGATAAATCATGTCTGGAAAATGCCCCTTGCTCTCTACAGGCAAAGATGAAGAGTTCAGCTGTAGTTTTCCGTAACTGAGACTCCTGGATCTTTTCTCCCCCATGATAAACCACCACAAACAGCATTTCAAGCCCTTGTAGTTCTATTTGGGGATCTCTGCTGAATTATGTGAAGGTTCATGGATATGCATTCAGAAAGTGCATTATGTCAAATACCATTCAGAAACACAGGCAAAGGCAGCCCACTCTCTAGAGAATTTGTAATCTAAATGAAATCTTCTGTTCCTATCCCTTTCCTGGCCTGGTGTAATGCAGAATATCTTCTAAAACATTTTAAACCCTTCCAGCTTTGCAGATTGTGACTGTTTCTCTGCCTGGCCACCTGAGATATAACTGTAGACATACTACACATGAAGCATGCTAAGTTGAAAATACACTGTATTTCACCACTAGTGTGCAAACAGACACAGACATGTATTTGTGCCAAACTGTTGCTCTTACAGTTGCTTTCCAAGCAAAACACTTTAAGTTCCACTGATAGAAAATGTTTGGTGGGATGTTGATGTTAATAATCATGTAGGGAATAAGAAAAGACTAGCAGTGCAGGATGTGCCCTTAATGCTGCCCGGCTGCTCACTGTCATTAGCTCAAATAAAAGGAGCGAACAGGTTAAGCAACAAGTTAATGCATACAGCAGAGAATATGTGTGTGAACTGCTGGAGTCTGGGTAGTGAAGGCTCTATAGAGGGATCTGGACAGGCTTGATAGCTGGACTGAGGTCAGTGGGATAAGGTTCAACTAGATCAAGTACCAGGTATGGCACTTTGGCCATGGCAACCCCAGGCAATACTACAAGCTTGAGACAGAGTGGCTGGAAGGCTGTGTAAAGGAAATGGACCTGGGTGTATTGGTCAACACCAAGAAGGCTAATGGCATCCTGGCTTATATCAGAAATAATGTTGCCAGCAGGTGCAGGGAAGTGATCATCTCTCTGTACTCTGCTCTGGTGAGCCTCAAGTACTGTGTTCTGTTTTGGGCCCCTCACTGCAAGAAAGACATCAAGGCCCTGGAGCATATTTAGAGAAGGGCAGCAAAGGTGCTGATGGGTCTGGAGCACAAGTCTTGTGAGGACTGGATGAAGGAACTGTCTGGAGAAGAGGAGGCTCAGGAGAGACCTTATCAGTTTCTACAGCTACCTGTAGCTGAAGATTCAGGTTGGTCATTAGAAAAAACTTCTCTAGAAGGTCAGGTGCTGGAACTGGCCGCTCAGAGAGGTCACCTGAGGGACATGGTTTAGTAGGACATACTAGTGATATTTGGATGGTTGGGCTGAATGATCTTGGAGGTCTTTTCCAATGTTGGTGATTCTGTTATTCCATCTACAAGTCTTCTGAACACCCTCAAGGATGGTGACTCCACCACCTCCCCGGGCAGGATGTTCCAGTGCCTCACTGCTCTTTCTGTCAATAATTTTTTTCTTAATGTGCAACTTACAAGTTGTTTCAATCTGGAATCTGTCCTTTTTCTCTGAGAAGCACAGGACTACAGATGAGATTATGGAGACTTGAGCCAGGCTTAGCTCATAATTTTTCTTACTCATGTTCATGGTGTAGGAGATGTTAGAAGAAAACTTACTTCCATGAGGTGGGATTCATCTCATCTAGCTTGTGGTGTGGGACTCATCTTGCAGATTAAGACCTCTATGTTTCTGTGTCTCCATCTATGTTTTTGTGTGCAAGCTGTGTCTCCAAATGTAGATGTGGAACCACATCCAGTTGTCTAAGCATGGGGTTTAGTATTGGTTTTAGTGGTCTACTGTATCCTACTGACCTCCAGAAGCACTCAAAGAGGGCAAGTAAGACATTGCTAAACCCCAGCCACGTAGCTTGATCCCATATGGGCACCTCTTATTCCCCACAGCATTTTAAATGACACTTCACATACATGACTTATAGTTAAATTAAAACACAACAGTTTTCCTGGAAAATACCTCTTTTGTTTGCTCTTGTTCCCTGGTTTTCAAAAAAAGGCAGCAATAGTTCTTTACTCTTCCTCTTATGTCTTGTTTTTCTCACCTGCATGGGAGGGAGAAGTGATGCTCCCAGTGTTCAGACCTCACCTGGGGGCTGATTCTGGCTGGATCTACAAAACACACTGTAATTTTAATTCCATAATGCATAACGTCTCCATTTGCATCTGTGTTCATGGAGGAATAAACTAGTGAGCATCATGCTCACTGCAATGCTGTCACAACCTGGGGAGGTTCAGGTTGGATATTAAGAAATAATTATTTTCAGAAAGAGTGGTGAAGCATTGAAACAGGCTACCCTAAGAGGTGGAGTCACTGTCCCAGTTGTTGTTCAAGAAAAGGCAAAATGTGGCAGTGAGGGACATGGTCTGTGGGCATGGTGGGGATGTGATGACAATTGGACTAGATGAGCTTAGAGTCTTTTCCAAAATAACGATTCTAGTATTCTATTCTAACTAAGGAGATGTTGCAGTGAAACTCAATGAGGCCAGGAGAACTCAAACCTATTTTGAACCACAGAATCACAGAATCATTGAATTTGGAAGTGACCTCAGGACATCATCTAGTCCAGCCTATCTGCTGGAGAATTTACCCTAGAGTAGGTCACACAGGAAACTGAGTCCTGTCTTCACAAGTTAGAAATGCTTTAACAGTGTAGCAATTGAAACCACAAGACTGTGTACCTTAGAAATCTGTTAAAGTGATTAAATCAGACTATGCTGTATGGTATTAATTTAGAATTTCAATTAGTGCTTATAATTTGCCATCCTCTTAGTCCAAGTCATTTTCTCAAGCCAAAGCTGCCCTTTCCCTGCCTGTTTCCTTGAACAGTATGAAGATGGAAGCAATTTGTTAACATAATCTGACTTAATATGATGACTAATCATTCTCAGAAGAAAGTATGGATTGATTTTGTCGGACTGATTATATCTGAAGCATGACTGGGAAAGGGCTGGCTGCTCCAGCTAGCACAATCAATGCAGATTTGCAGGACCTGAGCTGGTCCCTGGCATTTCCAGGGTAGGTTCAAAATAACTTGACTTTATCAACTAAGTATAAGATGGCTGTGTATACTATGACAGCTTGAGTTTCTTCCTTCCAGGGGTGATTTCTGTTCATACTGGTGATAGGAACAGGATATGATGAAGAAACAGCTGCTTATTTCTTTCATTTGAATGGAATCTGCATACCCTGAAACCCGCCCTCTCATTTGTTTTGGTATTCATGTGATAATTGAGGAGACCTTGCACCTAATTTGTTTTGTTTTATTCTTCTGGGAGAGTTGCTGACTTTGCAAAATTGTTCATCAAGAAACAGCTGCTTTATTATCATTTTTGGGGGTTCTACTTTTTTGGATTTTCATTACATCTTTGGCTCTTATCTTGGTCTCTATCTATGGCTGACCCTATGTCCTACAGTGCAAAAAAGAAAGCTGGTGATGATGTCCACAGGGTCATTTTGCTGATCACCCTTCTCTCCTCTTTAGGCTGCACAATGGACACCACAACTCGTGTAAATATTGATATTCGCCAGGGACTTTCCTTTGCACCTTCATTCCACCTTGGAAAAGCTTGATGTTTTCCTTCTGAGTTTGCCTGGATATTTTCCTACCTCTTTTCTTTAATTCAACCTTTCTTTGAAGCGCCTATATGAAAACTCCTTTTGTAAAGGCTTTATTTTTTTTTTTCTTGCTGAAAAAGTGAACCCTGATCTAAATGTGTATGTTTGGTGGCCCTGCTAGGCAGGGGGGGTGGAACTACATGATCCTTGAGGTCCCTTCCAAACCGGGTGATTCTGTGATTCTGTGATTCTGTGAACTCCCTGCATAGAGATTCTGGGAAGTTTTCAATGTTCTTTTGCTGTGTGACACAAGAAGCTACAAGAGGAACATTATTTCTGCAAGGCAGCAAGTCATTGTATTGCTTCTTGTTTTGTCTCAATAGATGTTTTATTCTGTTAGCGATGCACTGGAATATCCTTTTACTAGTTCAGTAGCTCCTGCTTACCTTCCTTTTAGTCTGCTTTTCCTGCAGTCAGAACTGTCTTTGCCATGAGCAAATTTGTCAGCACCTGGCCCATTAATAATGACTTGTTAGGAAATAAAAATTAAGCAAGCACTAAGATTATTGCGGAGCATTTCCCATGACTTATTATCAAGAGTGATCATGCAGACATCTCGTTGCATGGGGGAAAACTGCAGTTTGGTTGGAATTAACTCACAACAGCTGCTTTATTATTGTAATGTATTATTATTTATGTAGAGTGAAAGAATGTGAATAGCACTTGAGAATAACAGATCTATGCATGGAAGAGTTTACAGTGTAAGGGAGAGACAAAGCTGAAGCAGATGACAATATGAAAGGTGTGAGACTTGTGTGGCTGCAATTCAGTCTGTAAACTTCAGCAGAGATTTATTTCATTCATCTTCTTGTTCTTCTTTATTTAAGGCACATCTATAAGCAGTGTTAATCATCCAGGTGAAGAGTCAAGGGCTTTATCTTTAATAACATTTCAGTTTTTCTTGTTTAACTTTCTCCCTGTGGACCTAGTGCCCAGATCTGGCCAAGTTTCACTCTACTGAGGAGCAAAAGAAAGCAGATAAAAAAAGGTTAAGAGGGATTTATGCCAGAAGAACAGCAAGTACATTTTGATCTGGAAAGCATAATGGCTTAATGCAAGAGTGAATCTTAAGTATTTTAAAATGCTGTTAAACTGTATGTCGATCTTTACTCTGATGCCAATTTAGTCAAAGTTACAAAGCCTGGAAGATGCTGAACACACAAAAATAGACACACATTTTAAAGAATAAATAAGAGCAAACTGATCTGCAAAGGGAGAATACAGATGATAAATAGTCAGACTTCTGTCAATTGTAACTGAAAAGGATGAATGTTGACTCTGTCCAGAAAGATGCACGTGTGGTATGACTTTCTACTTTCCTAAAGAGCAGATAGGCCTTGGGCTGAAAGGGTTAAAATGCTATAATGTGGGATTGTGACACTCCTTTTGCTGGAGAGAGAATATAGAATCATAGAATCATTAAGGTTGGAAAAGACCACTCAGATAGTCTAGTTCAACCATCAACCCATCCCGACCATGCCCACTAACCATGATCCTCAGTATCACATCTCCATGTTTCTTGAACACCTCCAGGGACAGTGACTCCACCACCTCCCTAGGCAGCCTTTGCCAATGCCTCACCACTCCTTCTGAGAAGAAATTTTTGCTGATGTCCAGCCTGAACCACCCCTGGTAGAACTTAAAGATGATTTCTCTCATCCTATTTCTATTAGCCAGCGGAAGAGGCTGACTACAAAATCATTTCAGGCATCTGTAGAGAGAGATGATGTAGAGAGCCTCCAGGCTAAACAATCCCCATTTCCTCAGCCATCAGACTCGTGCCCCAGACTCTTCCCAGCTTCTTTCTTTGGACACTCTTTCAAATCACCTCCTACTTCCCACCCCAGTACATTCTTAGTATCACCCACTACCTCCAATCCCAATGCATTCACAGCATCTCCTACCAGCGGCAATCTGTACCCTGCCCCACTGCTTTTAATTTTCTGAATGTGTTTCAGGATAACTTTTGCCCAGGGAAATTCTAAGGAATCAGCTATCAGGTGTATCTTGTCTTTCCCTAGCTTCTAAAAACATCTTAAATCTGCCAGGAACAAAATGGAATATGAAGAACCAATTTCAATTACAGTGTGTGAAGTGGTTTCCCAGCAACAGGAGTATTTAAAAGCAACAGAAATTAACATGCCTTAAAAAAAAAAAAAAAAAAAAAAAGCAATAGCAGTGGCTGCTGATTTTCACAGTGTAGTGTAATATTTTGTATTCATTAAAAAGTAATTTCTGAGTATTGCTTCTACCTGAAGGCACAACCCCAACTCAGCTTAAAATCACATTTCTCATTTCTTCATTGAAAATGCTTAGAACTTTACAAAGACAGAGAGGGAAAAGAAGAGGATTGAAAGAAGACACAGAATAGACTGGAAGCATAATTATTTAGAGCTAAGATATGACTACTCTCTCACTGGAATATCAAAATGCAGTTTCTCTCTTAAGGAATAATCCTTTTTCCTTTTGGATCCAGCTCCTGTTCTGAAACACACAATGAAATATTCCAACCTTTTCCTTCTCCTTCCTATTTTGTCATCTCTACTGTACAAATATCCTTCCTTATTCTCTCTGGACACTACAGTATTTTCTCCAAAACCTCTTTCTTGGCAGATAAATCCAGGTGAATTTATGCTTTGTGAAATGGCTGTTATAATAGAGAGTCAATAAATCCCAGACGTTGTGCCCCAAATCATGTAACACAGTTTTAAATGCAAGGAAATGAGGAACTGGTATTTGTAGAAACGGTAAGATCCATGGCATCTTACTAAGCTCAACTGTAAGAAGAAACTGGGACAGATGAGGGATTCCTGTATGCTCATTTGACCTTAAAGGATTTTTAGTATTTGAGACACTTATTTCCCCCAACACCTTATATCTAGCAACAAGTATTCATTCTCTTTGCACAGGTCTGGCAAAGGGAGAAATCAAGGGAAAAGTGTGATATATCCTACCTAACCTTAGATACCTACTGTGTACACATGCATACTAAGGGAAGTTCCACTCCAGAAATGATACTGGGAGTACAGGATACCAAAATTACTGCTCCTCTGAGGGCACAAGGAGTTAAAAGGGGCTGCATCAAGTAGGAAGACAGGCCCAGCAAGCCAGGTCTCTGGCAGTAGGAAAAGTCCATTAATCTGGTGAAAGAAAAGAGATTCTGACCAGAAACAGAAATGAAAACAAAACTCTTCAATGTCAGAAATTTGTTTCTCAATTCTTTTTATTCCTAAAAAAAATAAAAATAAAAATAAAACAAAAAACTTTCTAAAAAAAAAATTATCTTCCTCAGAAATACATTACAATTTTCAACCCTAATTGAATGATAGGAGAAATCCCATGCATTTGTATGCTTAATGCTATCCAAAAAGCAACATCGAAGACATCTGTTGCTTTGCACAAAAACAGCAGGACACAGATCACTTGCACTGCAAGCATTGCCCTGACAACATCAATCTTTGGCATTTTGGGATGTGAAAAGAACATTCTGGTTAATCTGCTTTGTCTGGGATGCTAGACATCCAGAAATCCTGGCCAAATGTTCATATTCTTTATTGGATGAGCAGCATTTCTAAGTGAATATGGGAAGATTTATCAAGGAAAGCTGTTGGAGAACAAGTGCAGTTAGAAGAGTGTGGGCAATAAATATTTTGTTCCTCTAAAGGTTGCTTATTGACTGATGAAGTGGTAGGGAGAAGCTGATTTATCTTTCTGCATCAATTCCAGTTGTAGAACAAAATCACTTTTCACATACTGCATAAACTCACTGGCTTGTACCTCTTCAAATACAGATTTTTAAAGCAGTAATACATTGCTCCAAGTATGAGGATCCAATAAGGATTTGAGCCTCTTGTCTACATATAACAGACCCGTAGCAATTTTTTTGCTGGTTGAGGCATCTTTCTAGGGTAGACCAAGTTAAAAGGTAGGGTTGAGACATCTTTGTAGGGTTGGCCAAACAGAAGTCCCCAGTTTTAATGTGTACTTGTGCTTGGACTACCAGTCTAGATGAAAGTACAAATCTTGTCCCAAGCTTCCGCATTTATTATAGAAGTGACCTTGGAGAAGATGAAGTGGCAGCCAAAGAAGCTACAAAGCATAATGAAATTAGAGAGATAAAAGTGGATGTAGACAGCTACCTTTTCCCTTCCCTGCAAAGAGCAGAGAGGAGACCCCGGGGAGACCTGTGAGCTCAGATTCTCTACAGGCAAACTGTCAGCAGAAAGCCACCAGGAGTAATGTATTTGCAATTTAAATAGATTGAATTCAAAGGTAAAGGGCATGAAGTATTGGTCAGCAATAAACTCATTCTGTAAGTTTCTTGAACTACTTGAACTGACTTCTGCCATTCCTTCATTCAAAATATTCTCTTAATGAGGTCAGTCCTCTACAAAACCACCCAAATACTAATGATTCATTTACTGTGGGTGGCAAAGATCCCTGTAAGACTTTCTGCTTTCTCACCTTTCTTGCCTGCTGTCTGTATCTCTCTGCATCCTCAGCAGTAATGAATTAGAGCAGCTTTCTGTTGTAATTAGCATTTATTCTCCATTGTCTCCCAGATCATCTCTGAAGCTATCTCTGTAGTTCCAGACATTCAAGCTTGGAATTGAATTTTTGCTAAGATTTTCCATACAGAAGGAATACAAGGCATCTGAATTTTCATTGGCAGTTCTGTGAAGTTGGAGTTACGGGGGTGGTGAGGGACTCATCCTGGCCCTTGATACATCATGGCTGTGGTGACGGTCCATAAAAACTGAGAACCATGGCCACCAAGAAATGTTTACCCGGCATTATGACTTCTTCTCCCATATATATTTGTCTATAGATTTAAATAGAGATTTCAAACTAGATGTATTAAAGTCGGCCATCATCTTCCACTGCTTTCGATATGATAGATGCTGTTGTTATAGATGCAGTGATTGCTGTAACCATTGGGCAGCTGAGACTTGTGGAGTAAGAAATAAGAAAAATGCTGTAGAAGAGAAAGAGAAGAGTGGAGAAAAAAATCTGTTGAGAAGTGGAGGAAATAAATGGGAGGACTCTTCTGAATGATTATATTTACATTTGGCTATGTTTACCTATATATGCAATTGCTGAAAAATTTAAAAGTTCTGAGTACTCAATTTCTTCTGAGATGTTTTAAATAATAATAATGACTTTGGTAAGGAACACTTTAAGTATTTTCAGATAACAGCAGTGTGAGGCAGTTGTAATGTTTTCTTTGCAACCATTATTCTAGCAGTCAATGTGGAAAAGACATATGTTTACGTATATACACACACATTTAAAAAATAGTAGTTTTTGTGAAGTTTCACTGAAAAAAATAAAGAGTATCAAAGTATACTGGTATACTACCAGTATGCACAAGTGGGATGATTTTCAGGCTGAAATTATCTCATGGACCCATTCATTGAAGAGTGGTTGCGGATGCTTCATTCTTACTTGTGTTCAGATGGAATTCTTGAAGTCCAATTTGTGCCCATTGCCCCTTGTCCTGTTGCTGAGCACCACTGATAAAAGCCTGTCCTTTAGGTATTTGTAAGCACTGATAAGATCCCTTCTCAGTCTCCTCCAGGTTGAACAGTGCCAGATCTCTCAGCCTTTCTTCCAGGCCCCTCATCATCTTTGCAGCCTTATATTTTCTTGAACTGAGGAGCCCTGATCTGGACTCCTGAGGTGGCTTATCTAGGGCAGAGTAGAGTGGAAGAATCATCTTCCTCACCTTGCTGCCCATGCTCTTTTTAATGCACCTCAGCCTACAATTGGCCTTCTTGGCTGAAAAGACACACAGCAGGCTCATGGTCAACCTGTTGTCTACCAGAACACACAGGTCCTTCTCTGCAGAGTTCCCCTCCTGCAGGTCAGCCCCTCACTTGCATTGAAGCATGCGTTTTAAGTTCTTTTGTCCTCATTCACCAAGTGATAAAGCTCCTCTGCACCTGTAGTGCCAAGAAGGATTCAAAAGTACTGCAAAGCTGTCTGAAAAAAAATAAATAAATAAAACACATGCAACGCTAAGACTAATGTTACTGCTGTTTGATCTTGCTGCTTGAGTGGGGAACTGGGAGAGTTTTGATCTCTTGAGGTGAGACAAATGTTTCTTATCAGGTGAGGTTGGCAGTGCAGGGGAGCAAACTGCACATTCGCTGCCTTAACTGGCTGACTAGAAGGTGCAGAGCTAAATACAGCTATGTTCACAGCCTCTGGCTTCATTAGTAAATTGCTACGTAATGAACCAGTAAACAGTGACTGTCTTATTTTCCTCCCTGGCCAATGACTTGTTAGTATCTCATCTATAGACTTTTTTGAGCAAAAAAGCTGATATACAACACAGCCAACATAACAAGGAACAGCCTGATCCCTCGTGGATCAGCTCAAACCCTAAAAGTGGAGCTGAAAAAAAGACAGTGCTGATTATGGAGAGAAGAGTTCAATCGTTTCATTAACCCTGATAATGTTCCAAACAAAGGCCTTAATGGTGCAATCAATAATTCAGTCTGTGATCAGTTTGTTAGTCAGCCTGAAACACTTTTCTTTTAATATGGAACTCCCAGGAGGACCATGAACTTTCACAAAAACTAATTTAGGGTGTGTCAAAGCATGAATTCTGAGTTTTACTTTGCATCTTTCTGACAAACTCAGTCATTTAGATGCTATGTGATTTCTTCCAGGTGTACTCCATCCACCTCCCATCTTGTATTTCTCAGCAAATTATTTGGGTATTCATTCCTGTCTTTAACACTTTGCAGGAAAAGGAAATCTCTAAGATTTACCACACTAAAGATGATGGAAGATGATGGAAGATGATGGGCCCCCACATTCAGCTCTGGTGCTTTTTCAGAGACTTCTTTTAAATTTTTTTGCCTCTACTTCAACTGCATGACATCATCCATGATGCTATCAGATGGCTATCTCATCCCCAACCTGAGATCCCCTCCACAGAGCTCATTAGCTGAACTCAGCTGCATGTCCCTTCAGTGCAGATTCCCATCTTCCTAGAAAACCCCATGCAGGTGTCTCCAATACAGGTCCTGACCCTTTGACACTACCAGGGTCCTCTGTCCCCCTTTATTCTTCCCTTCCTTCTCTCTTTCAGTGAAGATTTCTAGTGAGCTGAGAAACAGCTCTCAGATATCATCTTGGGTGCTATGGCACACTTGAGCTAAAATAAACAAATAAAATAAAAATCAATTAAACAAAAAAGGAAAAAGAAATGAAAAAGAAAAAGAAGAAAAAGGTCTCCATGTCTAGCAGGCACAAAACATCTCTGCGCACATGGAAGACACGTAGCCCAGAGGGGGCTGGGCGAAGGGAGCTAACATGGCAGGGTTTGGTACTTGTGCTGGATGCAAAACAGGTAAGTGATTTCTTTGTGGAGTTTCAGTTGTAAGAAATAGGGGCATTTCCTTTTTGCTTTGCTGGGTAGAGTTTTATCGTCTAGTTTTGACATTTATTAATTTTCCACTTATTAGGTTGCCTGAGATTTTCACTGAGTGGTATTTTGTATTTTTTTTTTCTTTCCTTTCCATTATTATTTAAAAGATCAGGATGTGCAGAGTTTTCATTGTCAAATTAAACAAGCTGACTAAATATAGTCCCTAAAACAGGAGATTTTATCTGGGAAAATTAGATGAAATTATGCAGCTGACAGTTGTTCAAATGAGTCCTCTCAGCTGCAGTACAATAGCAAATGATATTCTTCATTCCCTTTACCTTTTCTTCATTATGTGTTGAAGGAAGGGAACAATAGAAAGGGGCTGTCCTGGCATTATGTTTATTCCACTGTGATAACTTCGCTGTACACAAGAAACAAAGCATTTGTTGTGAGCACAACACTTAGCAGTGAGATTGCACTTTGGGTATAATGCAATCTGTGACCTGCTCCAGGTTGCAATGAATTGCTAAGTCAGCTAATTTCTTTTCCTCATCTTTCCATGGTAGATGAGCACTTGAAAAGTGACTGAAGACTATACTGATTTCTACCCAGATAGTGTGAAGTTAATCTACCTGAGCACTGGGGCAGCTCTTTAAAAGAAATGCTCTATTTTCCATGGCAGATATTTTATTGTAATGGGAAAAGCATGTTCAGCCTTGACTGTTGGCCATAGTTCTCATGTGGCTCATGATGAAAGAAACCACGGTACTTTTAGGAATAGCTGAATTACAGAGAACTGTGGGTGGTTGGGATGGAGGCTGAGTAGCACACCAGAAGGTAAAAAGTGATGTCTGGCATCCTATGAAGGCCATCAGGCTTTTGGCTAAGAATCAACAAGTGTATGTAAATAAGCTTAAAATATGGTGTGGGGTGGTTCTGGCCTTGGAAAAGTCTCCAGTTGGAAAAGATTTCCAAAAACACCAAGTGCAACTGTAAGTCATTCACCAACATGACCATTAAACCACGTTTCTAAATAGAATCATAGAATCATAGAATCACCAAGGCCAGAAAAGACCTCCAGGAACATCAAGTCCAACCATCAACTCACCACT